>NW_028258297.1:27497500-28122500 GCF_053883595.1 Heterocephalus glaber | reverse complement strand
AATCCTTATATTAGCACAGACATAGGGGAGTTTATTTCTAAACAAAGATAATAAAGAAGCTTTCTTCTTGAGCAGTGTCATGAGACTGATTCTAGTAACAATTACTCTCTTCCAGATGAATTTGCAGTTGCAGAATACAATACACCGTGCAATCAGATATCCTCTGAAGCTGTCTAGATCTGGGATAAGGAAAATGAAGTGGAAAAGAAGACGGCACTTTGGAACTGAGCTATATAGCAAGTGACTCTTCCCACTGTCTCAACAAAAGCAAAGATTCAGAATCTCCAGAATGCTCACACATTGGAGCTCTCCCACCAATAGCGTCCCACCCTCAAGCACACCACCCCCAACCTGAGGCTATCTTCAGGAGCACCCTCCCTGCAGCCCCAGTAGCCAGCTTCACTTGTAAGGAGGCACAGTGGGAAGTGCAGGGTTCATGGGCCCAAGAGCAAAGTTCAACCTATGAAGACTGGAGCCACTAGAGGTATACTCCTGCCTCAGCTTGCAGTCAGAGAGCTCTGGGGAGCACTCTAGATGTCTCTCATGATGTTCCCTGGAAATCAGACTCCCACTGTCTCCTAGAACAGCCTCAGTAATCCTTAAATTAGGTTTTTTATTTTCTTGCACTCTCACTTTCCTGCTCTTTCACTCTTGTTTCCTGAAATGCATGATCTACTCCCAAGTCCTCACCTTGCTTTTTGCTTTCAGAGGAAGGACAACATATCACATCAATCACTGAATAAAAATTAAATGTTTTGCTGATCAGGGAATATTCTAATGCACTGATAATTTAGTTCTGGTAGGTGTTTTGAATAAATTTCCTGGAAACCAAAGAAAAGTAACACTTTCACAATATTTAAATATAAACAAATTTATTTTGACAACTGCTGTTGAGTAAAACCTGACAAGAATCTTTGTATCATAACTTTAATTTCAATATAAAATTTTCTTTCTCAGTGTAAAGATAAAATGGAAAAAATCATTCTGCCTCTCTGCCCATGTCCCGTGATCAATTGGAGGATCAATTCTGAAACTATATCTATAAAATTCCCTTGGATATAAAATGTTTACTTAATTAGATCAAACATTCACTAGTATAATTCAATTGAGCATAGGTATTTATTACATAATATATCTAAAAACTATTTTTAAGCATGTGTTTAAAGTTTATATTTATATGTATTAAGATAAAAAAAGACATCTATGCTATTTTCAGTCCCCAAGTGTGAGACTGTTACAGCAGCAATGGAAAACTAATGTACTTTCTCTCAAATATCTTTTTTTAAATTTTATTTCATTGGTACATTTTAGGTATACAATATAATGACATTCATCATTGGAAATTTGCACCTTTACATAATCTCTCTTGGTTCTTATTTTCCCCCCTTCCCCTGCCCTCTCTTCAACCCCTCCACCCCTCCCTATTTACAAAGATTTTGTTTCCATTTTTTTTCATTTTCTCATATTAATTCCATTCCCTTCTTTCCTTTCCCCTACTCCTCCCATATCCCCTTCCCCTTTGCCTCTTTTCTTCCTATTTCACATTATCTATTATACCTTTTAGTCTTTATTTACACTTTCACTTTCTCACACTAGAGAAACTATTCATTATTTACACATGTGTGTCCTATTTATTTCACTTAAGAGTATTGCCTCAATGTGCATCCATTTAGCTATAATGTCTCTAATTTCTCATTTTTTATGGCTGAGTAGTACTCCATTTTATACCCCCAAAACCCCACATTTTCTTTATCCAGTCTCCAGTTGATGGGCATTTGGGCTGCTTCCAAGTTTTAGCTATTACGAATTGTGCTGCTATAAACATGGGTGCACCTATATCACTGTGTTATGATTCTTTTAATTCTTTGGGGAAGATACCCAGCAGGGGAATAGCTGAGTCAAATGGGACTTCCAGTCCTAGTTCTTTGAGGTATCTCCATACTGATTTCCACAGTGGTTGCACCAGTCTACACTCCCACCAGCAGTGGAGCAGAGTCCCTCTTTCCCCACAGCCCTGCCAGCATTTGTTATTGGTTGATTTCATGATAGTAGCCATTCTTTCAGGAGTGAAGTGGAATCTCAATGTTGTTTTCATTTACATCTCTCAAATGACCAATGATGTGCACATTTTATTTATATGTTTATTTGCTATTTCTACTTCATTGTCTGAGAATTGTCTGTTCATTTCAGATGCTTATTTTTGGATTGGGTCTTTAAATTTGGAGGTCTGATTTTTTTAAGTTCTTTATAGATTCGAGATAGTAGACCTTTGTCTGAGGAACAGCAGATGAAGATTTCTTTTTCCCACATTGTGGGTTGTCTCTTCACATTGCTGGTAGTTTCTCTTGCTGTGCAGAAGCATTTTAATAAGAAGAGATCCTACTTGTTAATTGTTTGTGCTAGTTCATGGGCAACTGAGGTTTTGTTCATAAAATCTTTTCCTACACCAATGTCTTCAAGAGTTCTACCTAACTTCTGTTCCAGCTGATTCAGTGTTTCTATTTTAATATTTAGTTCTTTAATCCATTTTGATTTTAGTTTAGTGCATGGTGAGAGATATAGGTCTAGTTTTAATCTTTGACAAGTTGAAACACAATTTTTCCAGCACCATTTATTAAAGAGGCTATCTTTCCTCCAGTGAGGGTGATTGGCTCCTTTATGGAAGATGAGATGGCTGAGTGTGTCTGGAGTTGTTTCTGCATCTTCTAATCTGTTCCACTTGTCCTCAGGTCTGTTTCTTTGCCAGTACCATGCTGTTTTTATCACAGTGGCTTTGTAGTATATTTGCAGGTTCAGGATTGTGATACCTCCTGCCATGTCTCTGTTACCTAGAATTGCTTTTGCTATTCTGGGTCTCTTCTTCCAAATGAATTTTTGGATTGTTTTCTCCAGGTCCGTGAAGTATGCTGCTGGGATTTC
Organism: Heterocephalus glaber; assembly: GCF_053883595.1. Classification (NCBI taxonomy): domain Eukaryota; kingdom Metazoa; phylum Chordata; class Mammalia; order Rodentia; family Bathyergidae; genus Heterocephalus; species Heterocephalus glaber. Next base: position 28,119,581 of record NW_028258297.1, on the reverse strand, counting down.
AATTGGGATTGCATTGAATCTATATAGCAGTTTTGGAAATATGCCCATTTTCACTATGTTGATCCTTCCTACCCAGGAGCAAGGGATGTCTTTTCATTTTCTGATTTCATCTTCAATCTCTCTTTTCAGAGTGCTATAGTTTTCAGAGAAGAGGTCTTTGATTTCTTTCATTAGGTTGATTCCTAGGTATTTCAGATTTTTGGATGCTATTGTGAAGGGAATTGTTTGCCCTATTTCTGTCTCAGTGAGTCTGTTGTTGGTGTAGAGGAAAGCTATTCATTTTTGTGTGTTGACCTTGTATTCAGCTACTCTACTGAATTTGGTTATTAAGACTAGAAGACTTTTGGTGGAGTTCTTGGGGTCTTCTATATACAGTATCATGTCATCTGCAAATAATGACAGTTTGACTTCTTCATTTCCTATCTTTTTTTTTTTGGTACTGGGGATCGAACTCGAGTCCTTGCACTTGTGCAGCAGGTGGTGAAACCACTGAGCTAAATCCCCACCCTTCATTTCCTATCTTTATTCCTTTCATTTCTTTCTTTTGTCTAATTGCTGTGGCTAATGTTTCCAAAACTATTAAACAGGAGTGGTGATAGTGGAATCCTTGTCTTGTTCCTGATTTTAGTGTGAAGGATATCAATTTTTGACCATTTAGTATGATATTGGCTGTTGGTTTTTCATAGATGGCTTCTATCAGATTGAGGCAGAGACCATCTATTCCATTTTTTGTAGGGTTTTTATCATAAATATGTATTGGATTTTGTCAAATGCTTTTTGTGCATCTATGAAGGTGAACATACTGTTTTTGTCCTTGGCTCTATTAATATAGTGTATTACATTGATTGATTTGCGTATGTTGAACCATCCCTGCATCCCTGGGATGAATCCCACTTGATCAGGGTGTATGATCTTCTTGATGATCTTCTGCATTCTATTTGCCAGTATCTTATTAAGGATTTTTGCATCTATGTTCATTAGTGAGATTGGCCTATAGTTCTCCTTTTCAGTTGGGTCTTTCTCTGCTTTGAGGATTAAGGTGATGCTTGCTTCCAGGAATGAATTTGGGAATATTGCTTCCCTTTCAATTTCATTGAAGAGTTTAAACAGCAGTGGCAGTAGTTCCTCTCTAAATGTCTTGTAGAATTCAGCGATGAAGCCATCAGGACCTGGACTTTTCTTAGTTGCTAAGTTTTTAATTACATTCTCAATTTCATTGGTTGATATTGGGTTGTTTAGAATTTTTAGGTCTTCTTGGTTCAACTTTGGTTATTCATATATATCTAGGAATCTGTCCATTTCTTCTGTGTTTTCCATCTTATTGGCGTATAGGTTCTCAAAGTAGGTATGGATGATCCACTGGATTTTTGCTGGGTCCATTGTAATTTCACCCTTTTCATTCCTAATTGCATGAATTTGGGCCTTTTCTTTCCTTTTTCTGATAAGGTTGGCTAAGGGTTTGTCAATTTTGTTTATTCTTTTGAAGAACCAACTCTTGGCTTCATTAATTTTTGTATCATTCTCTTTGTCTCCACTGAATTAATTTTTGCTCAGACCTTTATAATTTCCTCCCTTGTATGAGCTTTGAGTTTGTCCTGCTCTTCTTTTTCTAGAAGCTTGAGGTTCAGCATCAGGTTGTTTAATTGGGCTCACCCTGTTTTCCTAATATGAGTATTCAGTGCTATGAATTTCCCTCATAAGACTGCTTTCATTGTGTCCCATACATTCCAATATGTTATATTGTCCTTGTCATTTAATTGAAGAAACTGTCTGATTTCTTCTTTAATTTTCTCTGTGACCCATTGGTTATTCGGAAGTGTGTTGTTCAATTTCCATGTGTTTATGAAATTTTTTGCGGCTTCTTTTGCTATTGATCTCCAATTTCATCACACTATGGTCTGATAATATACAGGGGATAACTTCAATTCCTTTGCACTTAAACATGTTCTATGTGTGAGTATGTAGTCTATTTTGGAGAATGACCCATGTGCAGCTGAGAAGAATGTGCATTCTGATTTTGTGGGGTGGAAGACTCTGTAAACATCTGTTAAGTTCATTTGTTCAAGAGTTTGATTGAGTTCTAGTATTTCATTACTTATTTTTTGTCTAGTTGATCTATCTGTTTGTGACAGTGGGGTATTGAGGTCCCCCACTGCTATTTTATTAGTGCATATATGACTTTCATGTCTGTTAGTATTTGTTTTATATAGTTGGGTGCACTAGTGTTTGGTGCATATATATTTATGATTGTCATCTCTTCCTCTTGGATTGCCCCCTTTACAAGGATGTAGCAACCTTCTTTGTCTATCTTAATCAGTGTTGGTTTGAAATCCATTTGATCTGCAAAGAGGATAGCTACTCCTGCTTTTTTTCAGGTTCCTGTCACATGGAGTATTGTTTTGCACCCTTTAACTATCAGTCTATGAGTTTCTTTTTGAATTAAGTGTGTTTCTTGTATGCAGCATATTGTTGGATTTTACTTCTTGACCCATTCTGCCAGTCTATTTCCTTCAATTGAGGACTTGAGACCATTAACATTGCTGGTTATAACTGATACATATTGACTTATCACTGTCATGACTTTCTCTTTTCTTTGGATTCTCCCCCTTTACATTTAATTTCTTGTCACGCCCAATGGATTCATTCTGCTGTGCTTCCTGGGGTTGTGATACTCATTGTCTTTCCCTAGGATATTGTGTAAAATTTTTTAGAGTGCTGGTTTGGTATTCATGAAGTTCCTAAGGTGCTCTTTGTCATGAAAGTATCTTATTTCTCCATCCATTTTGAAAGATAGTTTTGCAGGGTACATCATCTGGGTTGGAGGCTGTTTTACTTTAGGGCTTGGAATACATCATTCTAAGCTCTTCTTGCCTTGAGGGTTTGTGTTGAGAAGTCTGCTGTGATTCTGATGGGCTTTCCTTTGTATGTGATTTGTTTCTTTTCTCTGCTTGTAGAACTTTGTTCTTCTGTTGTGTTTCTGGAATCTTAACAATTATATGCCTATGTGTAGATTTTTTTTTTATCAAGGCTATTTGGAGTCCTATATGCCTCACTTATCTGTATGTCAAGTTCTTTTCCCCTCCTTGGGAAGTTTTCTGCCATTACTTCTGTGAACAGTTTTTTTTATGTCATGTGCACTCTCTCCTGTTTCTTCATTGACTCCAATCAATCTTATGTTATTCTTCTTTGCATTGTCTAGCAGCTGCTGGATTGATTTCTTGTGGTCCCTTACAATTTTGAAGCAATTTTCTTTTCCTGGCCACTAATTGCAATCTTATCTTCTATATCTGAAATTCTGTCTTCACATTGGCTCATTCTGCTATGTAGACTTTTAATGGAGTTTTTAATCTCCTGGAAATCTGTTTGCATCTGTTTTATGGATTCCATTTATTTCCTATGTTGGGATTCCATCATGTTCCTCAGTTCCTCTCTAGATTTATTAATCATGTCTTGCACTAATGAGTACAATCTCTGCTCTTATCTGAGAAATTATTTCTGATTTCATTTTTTCCAGATCCTCTTTTTTTGCCAGTTCAGGGAGTCCAGGTGGTTGAGTATCAGTCATTTCCCTTTGGGATTGCTGTAGGTGATCTGGAAGTCTGGTTTTGAGACTTGTTTATATGTCTTCTCATTTCAACAGGGGGGGGGGGGTGCTGTTGGCACCCACGTGGCTCCCTTCCTCTGCTCTGGGAGTGGTGGTATGGTGGCCCAGAAGCCCCCTCCTCTGTGCTGGGAGCGGTGGTGCGATGGCCTGGTAGCCCCCTCCTCTGCACTGGGATTGGTGGTATAGTGGCCTGGAAGCCCCCTCCTCTGTGCTTGCCATGGGTCTACCTCTCTCAAAAATCTTAAATTAACAAACTTTAGAATTTCAAATGTCACTCATGATTCTTCAATTCCCCACACACTCAGTTCATGTCTGCTCACCCAGATCTCACTAATGTTATAAATTCTTCCAGATGTACTGATGCACAGGTGCAAGTCCTGTGTATTTATGCTTATTTCTCCCTGATAGCTTTTACACTCATCAGTGACACCTGTCACATTTGCCTCCAAAATCTATATTCTAAAGTAGGAGTATAGCTTTAATTTCTTAATTTTCTTAGGACTCTTTGTTGGCTTTCCACATTTTAACTAGCCACAAAGGCTTTAACTTGTACAAATCTTTGCATGAAACAGCCTCTGCCTAGGCCTCAAAATTATCATATTTCACTTTTCTTCTCTAATCATGTTAACTTCTTTCAGTTCTTATAGTAATCAAGAGGAGAAAATCACGTGGCTTTCTGGAAAAGGCAAAAATAAGGAGACAGCAAGACAGATCAATGGTTACAATGTTAAGGAAGTTAAAAGCAACAACAGAGGATAAATAGACACAAAATCTGACCAGAAAGACATTGTTATGTAAAGCACACATTTGTAGGAAATTCTCTTTTTGGAAAATGTTCAAAGGGCTGTTCAGTGAATGATTCCAGAAAATAAAATTCTGAAAAAAATTATTATGGTGAAACTTTTGAGCGTACTGAGAAATTTTGATTTGTGAGACATGGTAAATAACTCAGTATGACATATTTCTTTTTGACTAAATATTGGCTCCCAGAAGAAGGGAAACTAAAACTTTAATTGTCTCTATGGATTTCAAAGTTGTTAAGGTTTAGATCTAAAATGTCTCCTAAAAGTGTCATATGTTCACAGGTAGAGATTTCAGAAGGTAATTAGATCATGTGATTAGATCATTTCTGCCTCTTAAACCATAAGCCAAAATAAACCTCTCTTCCTTTAACTTTGGGTGTCAGGTATTTTGTCTTATGAATGAAAAAGTAATTAGTGTGAATTTCAGTTTAAACATCCACACACAATTGGGTCATTGAATTCAAGTTGGAGAGAGTCCCATAGCTATGGTTTTGCCCCAATGTCATGTCATTCTGAGCCCAATATTGGACTTCTAACAAATACAATGGTCAGTACAGCAGTGAACCCGTGCTTCATCCTCTCACTACCATACTCCTCCTAAATACTTTTGCATTGTATGTAATTTTCTACAGCTTGCACACCTATTAAATGATAGAGTAGTTCAAAGAACTGACAGGTTTTTTTGGAATGGTTTCTTTTATCTAGAGTGTACCTTGAATAGGGAGTCACTACCATCATCAGGGATCCAATGTGAATTTCTCTCTTGGCACCTCAGCAATTCTTATTTTCCCTAAAAGAACTACACAACCTTGATAATAGTTTTCTGCTGATCCATTTTCCACTAATTCCTGGAGATAAATATTGATTTACCTTTTAGAGGGTTTCTGAAACCACAGAAGGAATACTTCCACCAAAGTGATTAGCTTCTTAAAACAAAGTAAATTAAATGCATATAAATAATGCAAATCAAGTTTTTGATCATATACTCCTGCCAATCTGATGAAAGCTTCAGACTCTTTAGCCATGAAGATTTACATCCTCACTTTCTGTGAGTGTGTAAAATTTCTAGGAGTTCGCAAAATTTTTGAAGTCCACTTACATAATAGTCATGTTTAGCATCCCAGGCAAACCAACTTTTCCCTGGAGACTCTAGTGCCTACTAGTTAGCCTTCCTCTAAAGACTTTTTATAGTGACAAAAAATGTTAAGCATTCACTCTATTGAAAGGATAGCCCAAATAAGAACTGCTTTGTCCAAACTGTTTTTCACATCTGGAATTTTGATTTAAAGAAGAGTATGTAAGTTTGGTTATGTGGTACTGACTTTAAAAAGTTTTGGAAAATTCCTAAGAATTTGTTTTTACTCTTTCAGGTGGCAGTTTTTCTTTCTCCACTTAACTTTTTTTTCTATTTTTATCTTTGAACAAAATAAGCCAAAAGTGGTACAAATACAAAGATGGTGTCTCCTACCCATGGCACTCTTGAATATCTTGGCATGAAAGATAAACTTTACTGTCATCTTTGTCTTCTTCTTTAAGTTTCTTAATCTCTCACCATCGTTTCTCACTCCATAAACTCTTCAGCCGCACATGATAAACTGGTAGTTGTCATGACAATTACCATACACTACTACCTCATGCCTGCAGGTTGCTTTAACATGAAGTTTTCTGTCTTTAGGTGGAGACAAAAAACTTTCCAATTCCAGTGCTAGTAAATGTTATTTTGGTTGTGCTATTTGGAAAGCAAAAGAAGAATTTGTGAGGTGCTTGTACTGGTTTTTATTCCTTGGTGTCTCTAAATTTTCACCCCAGTTGAATGAAAAAAAATCAAACTTCAATTTATCCTTGAAAAGGAGTCACTCTTTAATTAGGGAAAAACCACTAAATTCTTATTAAGCCTCTCCTCAATTCTTAATAACTTCTGATCTTTTAGAGACCCATAAACTTGATTAACTTTGTCCTGAAAGACATATATGCAGGATGTATGTTATACAGTGAAAAACTTACATTTTTAAATTATGAACAATAAAATAGCTGCATAATAACTGAAAATAGTACCCATATCTCAATTTAGTCTCCACATACTTGAAAGTAAATGGTTCTCCTCTTCATTACCAGAACAAAATTGGTTGCAGAAAAAAATTTATGAAACGAAATTCAAAATCTCTGGTTTTCTTTCACAGTCAATCTGTCTTTATCACTAAATAAATTATTTATTTAATTAACTACACATAGTGATAAGAGACAAGATGGCAGAGCCGTGAGTACCAACAACACAGCTCCTCCAAGACAAAGTGTCCGGAGTCTGGAAAACAACAGCCCAGAGAGGAAACAGTGAGTGAAGGGCACAGGGACTCATGAAGGAACTGATTGAGGAGAAGAAAATAGGACCCATTCTACAGAAGAAATGGCTCACTGACGCAGACTAGAGACCATGCTGTGCAGTGTAGCCACACCACGGGGCTAGGCAGTGAAAACGATTTTGCTGTACATTGTGAAATGGAGACCAGACTTGGATGGGAAGAATTTTATGTAATCGGAGACAGCAGTGAGAATACGAGACACTGCTTCCCGCGTGGCCCCTCCCAGAGTCAGCAGTTGGTGAGTGAGGGGAACACAGTCCTATGGAGCAGAGCAGGCAGCAGTCGCCATCTTACTTCTAAGAGCTCAGGGTTCAAACTCGCAATAGCCCCACGGTGGTTTCACTGCCAAAGCCCCAGAGCGGAAGGAGGAAAGAGCTTCCTCACAGTAGTCTCCACACAGCTGGGCAAAAGATTGAGAGAAACACTGCTGAGAAGCAAGTCATTACATAGTTGTTAAGGGAAAACCTCAAGAAGAGATAACAATTATAAATATATATGCACCAAATATTAGTGCACCCAATTATATAAAACAATTATTAACAGATATGAAAAATCTAAAAAATACTAACAATTGTAATGGGGGAACTTAATACCCCACTGTCACAAAGAGACAGATCAGCTACACAAAAAAATCAATAAAGAAATATCAGAACTGAACCAAATTTGTGAACAAATGGACTAATAGATGTCTACAGAGTGTTCCACCCCAAACTTCAGAATACACATTCTTCTCACCTGCACATGGGACGTTCTCCAAATAGATCACATACTAGGCCACAGAATATGCTTAGGTAAATACAAATGAATTGAAATAATCCCATGTATATTATCAGACAATAGGGAAATGAAGTTGAAAATCAATGGCAAAAGAAATTACAAAAGCCCCATAAACACATAGAAATTAAATAACACCCTCCTGATTAACCGATGGGTCACAGATGAAATTAAAGGAGAAATTAAACAATATTTACAATTAAATGATAATACCAATACAACATACCTCAACTTATGGAATGCAATGAAAGCAGTCCTAAGAGGGAAATTTATAGCAGTGAATTCTCATATCAATAAAATATAATGAGCTCAAATAAATAACCTAACATTGAGCCTCAAGCTTCTAGAAAAAGAACAAGTCATGCCCAAAATCTGTACAAGGGAGAAAATTATAAGGGTCAGAGGAGAAATTAACACAATTGAGACTAGAAAACAGTACAAAGAATCGATGAATCAAAGAGCTGGTTCTTTGAAAGATTAAATAAAATTGATAAATCTTTAGTCAACCTTATCAAAAAAAGGAAAGACACAAATTCATGCAATTAGAAATGAAAAGCGTGAAATTACAACAAATCCTATGGAAATCTAGAATATTATCAATACCTACTTTGAGTACCTATATTCTGATAAGAGGGGAAACACAGAAGATATGGACAAATTCCTAGATGAATTACAAAAGCTGAAACAAGAAGATATTAAAATTCTAAATAACTCAGTATCAGTCACTGAAATTGAAAATGTATTTAAAAACTTACCAATAAAGAAAACTCCAGGTCCTGATGATTTCACTACTGAATTCTACAAGAAATTTAGAAATCTAATGCCAGTTCTCCTCAAACTCTTTAATGAAATCAAAAGAGAAGCAATATTCCCAAATTCATACCTGGAAGCAAGCATTACCCTGATACCAAAACCAGAGAAAAATGCTACCACAAAAACAAACTACAGGCCAATCTCTCTAATGAATATGGATGCAAAAATCCTTAATAAGATACTGGAAAACAATGCAGCAAATCATGAAGAGGATTATACACCATGATCAAGTAAGATTCATCCCATGGATGCAGGTATGGTTCAACATATGCAAATCAATAAATTTAATACACCATATCAATAGAAACAAAGACCAAAAAAATCACATGATCATCTCAATAGATGCAGAGAAAGCATTTGACAAAGTCTAACATGCATTCATGATAAAAAAAAAAAACCCTACAGATAATTGGAATACATGGTCTTTATCTCAATCTGATAAAAGCCATCTGCAACAAACCAACAGCCAATATCATACTAAATGGACAAAAACTGAAAGCTTTCACTCTAAAATCAGGAAAAAAACAAGAATGTACACTGTCACCACTTTTATTCAATACAGTTCTGGAAACATTAGCCAGAACAATTAGACAAGACAAAGAAATAAAAGGAATAAGGATAAGAAAGGAAGAATTTAAATCATCACTATTTGCAGATGACATGATACTCTGCATTGGAGACCCCAAAAACTCCACCAAAAAACTTCTAGATTTAATAACCAAATTCAGTAGCATAGCTGGATACAAAGTAAACACTCAAAAATCAAAATCAATAGCATTCCTGTACACAAATAACAAACTCATAGAGAAATTAAGGAAATTACACCATTCAAAATAGCATCAAATATCAGAAAATGGACAGACATCCCCTGCTCCTGGGTAGGAAGGATTAATATAGTGAAAATGGCCATACTTCCAAAACTGCTATATAGATTTAATGCAATTCCAATTGAGATCCCAGCAGCATATTTCATAGACCTCGAGAAAACAATCCAAAAATTCATTTGGAGCAAGAAGAGACCCAGAATAGCAAAAGCAATTCTAGGTAACAGAGACATGGCAGGAGGTATCACAATCCCGAACCTGCAAATATACTACAAAGCTACTATGATAAAAACAGGATGGTACTGGCAAAGAAAAAGACCTGAGGACCAGTGGAACAGATTAGAAGATGCAGAAACAACGCCAGACACACTCAGCCATCTCATCTTCGACAAAGGAGCCAAACACCCTCACTGCAGGAAAGATAGCCTCTTTAATAAATGGTGCTGGAAAAATTGGGCTTCAACTTCCCAAAGTTTAAAACTAGACCTATATCTCACACCATGCATTAAACTAAAATCAAAATGGATTAAAGATCTAAATATTAAAATAGAAACTCTGAACCAATTGGAACAGAGGTTAGGTAGAACCCTTGAAGACATCGGGGTAGGAAAAGATTTTATGAAAAAAACCTCAGTTGCCCATGAACTAGCACAAACAATCAACAAATGGGATCTCTTCTTATTAAAAGGTTTCTGCACAGCAAGAGAAACCACCAGCAGTGTGAAGAGACAATCCACAATGTGGGAAAAAATCTTCACCTGCTCTTCCTCAGACAAAGGTCCTCTATCTTGAATCTATAAAGAACTTAAAAAGATCAGATCTCCCAAATTTAAAGACCCAATCCAAAAATGGGCATCTGAAATGAACAGATGTTTCTCAGATAAAGAAGTAGAAATAGCAAATAAATACATGAAAAAATTTTCAACATCACTGGTCATTGGAGAGATGCAAATGAAAACAATGCTGAGATTCCACTTCACTCCAGAAAGAATGGCTGCTACCATGAAATCAACCAATAACAAATGCCGGCGGGGCTGTGGGGAAAGAGGAACCCTGCTCCACTGCTGGTGGGAGTGTAGACTGGGTCAACCACTGTGGAAATCAGTATGGAGATACCTCAAAGAACTAGGACTGGAAGTCCCATTTGACCCAGCTATTCCACTGCTGGGGATCTTCCCCAAAGAATTAAAAGAATCATACCACAGTGATATATGTACACCCATGTTCATAGCAGTGCAGTTTGTGATAGCTAAAACTTGGAAACAGTCCAAATGCCCATCAAGTGGAGACTGGATAAAGAAAATGTGGTTTTTTAATAAAATGGAGTACTACTCAGCCATAAAAAATGAGAAATTAGAGACATTTATAGCTAAGTGGATGCACATTGAGGCAATACTCTTAAGTGAAATAAATAGGACACAGATGTATAAATACTGAATAGTTTCTCTGGTGTGAGAAACTGAAAGTGTAAATAAGTACTAAATGTATAATAGGTCATGTGAAATAGGAAGAAAAGGGGCAAAGGGGAAGGAAGTGGGAGGGCCAGGGGAAAGGATAGAAGGGAATGGGATTAATATGAGAAAACGGAAAAATAGGAACAAAATCTTTGTAAATAGGGAGGACTGGAGGGGTTGAAGGGAGGGCTGGGCAAGGGTGAAAAATAAGAACCAAGAGAGACTATGTAAAGGTGCAAATTTCCAATGATGAATGTCATTATATTGTATACCTAAAATGTACCAATGATTAGAATGAATAATTGATAATGCAAAATAGGAAGAAAAGGTCCAAAGGGGTAGGGGTAGTGGGAGGGCCAGGGGAAAGGAAAGAAAGGAAAGGGAAAAATGATGAGAAATGGAAAAAATGGAAATAAAGTCTTTGTAAATAGGGAAGGGTGGAGGGCATGAAGGGAGGGCTAGGAATGGGGAAAAAATAAGAACCAAGATGCATTATATAAAGGTACAATTCCCAATGAGAAATGTAATTGTCTTGTATACCTACAATCTACCAATAAAAGAATTTAATACAAAAAAAATAGCATCAAAAAAAATGAAATACCTAGGAGTCAATCCAATGATGGAAGTAAAAGACCTCTACATTAAAAACTACAGTATTCTGAAAAAGGAGATTGAAAAGGATATCAAAAAATGCAAAGATATCCCTTGTTCTTGGGTGGGAACCAATATAGTGAAAATGGTCATACTTCCAAAACTGTTACACAGATTTAATGCAATCCCAATCAAAATTTGAAGAGCATATCTCACAGAACTAGAGAAAGCAATCCTAAAATTCATATGAAACCAGAAGAAATCTAGAATACTAAAGGCAATTCTGGGCAACAAAGGCAAGGCAGGGAGCATCACAATCCCTGACTTGAAATTATACTACAAAGCTACTGTGATAAAAACAAGATGGTACTGGCAAAAAAAAAGACCTGAGGATCAGTGGAATAGACTATAAGATACAGAAACAACCCTCAAGACGCTCAACCAGCTTATCTTTAACAAAGGTGCCAAGCACATTCACTGGAAAAAAGACAGCCTCTTCAAGCAGTGCTGCGAAAACTGGCTTTCCACATTGCAAAAACTAAAACTAGATCCATGTCTCTACCATGCACTAAACTTGCATCTTTGGAATGGCACCAAACCAAGTCTCCAGTTTCTTTTGCTCAGGAATGAGGGATTTTCAGTTCAATGAGCTCTTTGATAAATCCATTTAGGAGAGATTTATGTTCATCCAGTAATGGCCTTGAATGGTGTACCAAAACTAATCCTCAAAACACAGCTTTCCTTGTTTTATTTGTTAGGCTTTCACTATGAAATTAAGAGGTCAAACAATATTTTTTCTATTTAAATATGATAAGTACCTTGTTTCTATGTGACAGCCTGAATGCTATTAATGACCTCTGTCCGGTAATTCCCAGCTCAGGGTGTACTTTGTCCTCTGTTCACCCAAGTTGGACACCACTACCTCTTTGCCTTTGCTGTTCCCAATGCCCCCTTCTACGTGGAGTCAGCCTGAAACGCAGCAAAGCAGGTGACCCCTGGGAGCCACGTCTACTCCAAGGCTTAGCTGGCTTGTGCTTTTACCCAAGTTGGAAATCAAAATAGAAGTGGAGAAACTAAACTCACTTGGTGAGGAGCCCCATGAAAGAAGGTGACAGCAAAGAACAAAAAATGTCCCCTGCCACAAATATTGATTCCACAAAAATAGGAGTATTATTCTCCTGCTGAAATCATGGAGTTTTATCTGAAATTCTTTGGTTGGGTCATATACTGTCATATCAGAGCATCTCATAATAATTTATTCTCTAGGATTACAAATGTTGTATAGAACATAGTAGACAATGTCCCAAGTAAGTTACAGATTTTATTCTTACCTGGTAAAACCAACACATTAAATAAATTTATATATTTAACATAATCCTTGGATGTCTGCATCCTTGGATGAAATGATATGCAGCAAAAAAACATAATAAATGATGCATAATAACACTTTCAATGTATTTTTTTCTAAGTTTTTGCCAAGGAGAGCCACAAAGTCCTCTAAGATCAATAGGCAGATTTTATATCCCAATTTATACTCCTGGTCTCAAGAAATATCACAAAAAAGAACTCTACCACTTTCCTCTTCCATCAAACCAACTATAATAAACACTTGAGAGACTGGTAAGGATGCCCTATGGTTCCTCCTCCATCAGTATTCTCTACCTTAGTCCCAAAGAATTAAACAACACTCAGCAAGGAAATGAGTCATTGAGTCTTAGGAGTTTATGAAAGAGAAGGCCTTGCTTATCTCCTTTGTTATTTTCAACTCCACATGATATAAATGTCCATTCACTCTTTGTCTTAGTCATGATAATCCCTGAAAAAGTATGACCACACGTACCTTTTGGAAGAAAGTACCTTTCTCCTTTCATGGTGGCTAACAGACTTTTGGAGGAAATCCCAAATATTCTTCCCTCATCCCTTCCAGTCACATCCACCAGAACTAGGAAAACTCCCCTAGTGACTGCTCAGTGTTCACAGACCTTTTGCACAATTTCCCAGTAGACAACAACCTCCTGTTACTACAGTACTTCTCATTGCCGAGGCCGTCTAAGAAATATGCCATAACAGTAACCCTGAAGGTATGTGTGTGTCTGCGGGTGAGATTTGGGGGTTGTACTGGAGAGGGTCAACCTTGTGTCCTCTGGTTGAAATGGAAGTCCTGCTTTTTCCCTTTGGCCAAGTAAAGAGAAAATCTGGAGACATAAATGATAAAAAAAAAAAAAGCAAAGGTCCCAGAAAAAGAGAAAAACTGATGTCTTTGGTGTTTCATAGACATCTGCAAAATACAATATTCTTCCAAAGAAGGAAGACTCCCCATTTTCTTTGAAGGTTCAGACTCTGCCCAAAACTTGTAATGGACCAGAGCCTACAGTGAATATCAGGTGGAACTCTCTGATTGAGTCGCCTAATTCTGAATCAAAGGCCACCTAGAACCATCAGTATTAATAGTATATTAGGAAATTATGTTATTAGCTAAGTAACATTGAAAATTGGTATATAAATGAAGTTAGCCTTTTAATAAATTATGAAGTAATCCTGAAGTAAGCCTTTTTATCTTGAAGCTTTAGTAACACTTTAAGACCATTTCAAAATAAAGTCTGGTATTAAGTCTGTCAAATAAAAAAATTGGACCGTTCAAATAATCTCAACAGTTCCTGCTTATATTTTGCACTGTTTTCTCACTGTACCAAAATATGTAAAACAAAGTCATGTCCCCAGTGAACTACTTCTGCCCACCAAACCCCACTTCTAGGGTTTCCAGTACCTCTTAAAAGCTGAAGACAAAGTTGGCAAAACATGAGCTACAAAATCCTACAAACATAGCAGCAAATGGTGTTGCTATCTAAAACTAATATCATTATTATAAAACACATTGTATTTCAGAATACCTACCCAGGCATAAAGCATCAGTGATGCAAAGTGTACAGTCTAAGAGGGTACCTGATCTCTGAAGACATTTTTAGTCCTCTTTGGGGAAACACGATAGATTCAAGTTAACTGAAAAAATGAAAGTAGTGCATACTAAATAAATGAATAGTATAGATGGAGTTCTCAAAAACTGTAAATATGTTAAAATGCAGATTTACCAAACTCCACTCCTAAAGATTCTGATTTGATAGTTTGGGAATGAGGCTTGCAGATCGGTGATTTTGGCCAGCTGTACATCTGATGTACATTCAGGTTTCTATCATCAATATTATTCGCGTCCAAGGAACACAAACTTTTATGCATAATGATGAGCTAGGCTCATGGTGAGATATGAAAGAGGAAACCTATCTCTCTGTCACATATTAAATCCTAACTCCTTTTTTGTTTGACACTACAGTTACATGTGAAGCTGTCTATTTCCCAATATGGTGCTTAATCATGTAAAGTTAAAATCTGGTTTTACTCCTCCGAAACCAACAGCAAAAATGGTAGTCATCTTTTAATCTCAAACAAAAAGATTTTATGTAACCCCAAACTAAAAGCATACCAATATTAAAGCCATATCTATATCATGTTACCTTCAAAAAAATATTTTCTTCAAATCTAGGCAATTAAATGAACTGCTTATTTTTCTCTAAGCTAAAGGATGTGTGTGACAGTAGAGAAATACATAAAGAGTTTATTCCCCAGCCACTTGTGATTTGATTGAGAATATAAAGCACAGAAGATCAAAAGCCAAGTGACCCACAGAAGACAATTACTGAAGTTCCAAACTGAGTGATACACAATAAAAGTTGGAAAATGAAAAAATTAGTGTGAACTGGAATCATCAAAGATGCCAAAAGGTCTGCTGGATTCCTTGGATATTGAACAATGACAGAACCCCTGACCCCAAAATATTTAGTTTTCTTCTCTTTATAGAAATCCAGATGAACATACTTGAAATGCATATTTTGCTAGATTTCCTGTCCTAGATTTAGAAGGAATGGGGTTGTTTCGCTCCATAAAACAGACATCAAAACAGTTTTTTGAATAAATATGCATTTCTGGTTAAAGTGATTGTTCTATAATTTATTCACCAACTATAAATTACACATGCTCATGATGGCTTATATACTTTAAGTAATATGAGGAATGCAGATGTATAACACATCTTAATATTCCAGATGTGGATGCCAAGTCAAACCAAGATTAATTTAAAATAACTTATATTCTGAGGTAAATTAGAACAATCATTTAGAAGCTGGAGGCATAGCTCAGTGATAAAGAGTATGTTTAGCAAGCACAAAACTCTAGATTCAATCTTTGGCACAAAAGAAAGAGGAAGGGAAGGAGGCAAGAAATTGTTTATAATCTAGGAAGCCATCACTTGAGACATATAGGGAAAAGTGAAGAGTACTGATTAATAATTACAAAGGTGTAAATATCCCTTGAGAGGGAATATCCTAAGCAAAAGCATCAAAAATAGACTTGATTAGAGACTAAAGAATGATTGGAGAACCTGGAGAAAATGTTGGAAAGATACACTATTGCACAGTGGTTAAATTCTAGACACTGGAGCCAGACTGCTGAGGTTTGGTTTCCAACTCTACACTTGCTTCATCAGCTAAGCCACTGGGACAGTTATTTAACCTCTGCTTCCATTTCCTCACTGAGAAATGAGGAAAACAGCGGACTCTCTCTGAAAGTCATATTGCTAATGAGGCTGTGTCAGTCTCCTAGACAGAGAAATAGATGAATCGAGCAATAACTCATGAAGCTTCTGCTCAGAGGAGGTGTATGTCATTTTTATTGGCATTCTACTTGCTAACGCCACATCATGTTTATGAATGGTAACAATATTATTATATTTTAATATAATAACCCTTGTCTTTTAGAAGCATAAACTGAAATGCCTATCAATTTTTCTTCAAAGTGATAAGAGGAGGGGTACAGTAATGGGATATAAGTGGGAATAGAGAAGGAATGTCTGTAGGGAAAAATGGTAAATGAGTTCATGGATATCGGAACTCATACTGTGGGCCCATTTTACTGCTATAGCACTGCAAGTAAATTTAGGAACATTTTACTATTTTGTCAAATTTTGTTCCTCCTGAAACTCCCCATTGCAGACAAACAAAAATCAAGAATAACAATGACAGTTACAAATCTATCTAGAACTTGACAGTAATTAAAACAGTACATATCAAAATACCTGAGTTGTTTCAAATGAAGTTTAGAATTATATTTTATAAGATTTAACTAAATGTATTGAAAGTCAAGTAATATTTGTAAATGGGATCTCAAGAAGTTGAGGCGGGATGGTAGCTAAGATCCGCTGCCAACTGTCTCCCCACAAAGACAGGGATATGAACAGCTATTCACCCAGCAATTTGCTTTACAGGAGCCGAGGAAGCCCACTAAGTGACTGTAATGCCTGTTTGGGGTATAATAATTTTATGATGATGCACTAAGCAGGCAGGAAGGAAGAGTTGTCCACATCACCTCACCTCCAACTCTAAGTGGGGGAGCTTGAAGAAAGACACCTTCCCACTTGGAGGAAGGAGAAGAAACTAAATCCAGTTGTACACTTGAAACCCAATACCAGACCCACCAGTGAAACCCAGAACTGAGCAGCGTCCCAGGCCCTGCCCGAAAGTCAGGACCCATAAACTGAGCCTCTGGAACCTGCTATCCAGATGGCGAAGGAGAGGCCTCCAGCACCTCCCTTGGCCCCAGGCGTAGAGAAAGCCTCCATCTACCAGGGAACAGGCAAGAACACCAAATGTTCCAGAGAACAGAGCTATGGGGTGGCCTCATAAAGGGGACTCACGCAAAGCATCTGCCACACATCTGTCAAGATCAACCCTGAGCCAAGAGGGATTTCCCTTGGCAGAGAAAGGTAAGCAGGAAGCCCTGACAGTACCCACTCAATCCACAGACATCTTAGGCTTTGACTGCTAGAGAACCCTGTGGCTTTCACAGGTCCTAAACTCAGTTGGATTTCTACCAGATTCCTGCATTGCTGTACAGCCCCTGAGAAAGAGCCAGCCCCACACTGTGCCCCTCACCCAGGCTCTTGTTACACAGCACCACCATGAAGAAGCCACTCCCGGGTTACCATGAAGAAGCGAGGCAGCTGCCTCTCCCTACCCAACACTACAAACCATACAGGAGATCTTACCTGCCCTTCTACAGCCCCAGGAAGAAACTGCACAGTTCCCCCTGAGCGGCTTGGTCTGCAGAAATCCCTAGGAAGAAGCCAGGCAGCCCTGCCACCCTTTGCTGCTGCAGATGCAGCTGATGACACCACTCATGCACCCACGGCCCTGGGAAGCAACTGGGCAACCACCTCGGTGTTTCAGCCTGCTGAGTCTGCTGGGGGGCAGCCACGTGGCCCCATTCAACTGCCCTTGGTCCCTGAGCATAAGTGAGCAGCCTCTCCTGATCAACTCGGTCCACAGAAGCCCAAGGGAGCAGACAAATGGCCTCATCCACATGTCCACAACTTCAGCAAGTAGCCACATGAAAGGGTCAGGGGGAAGGGACTTAGCTGGAGACCCCTGCAGTAGGTCCCAGCCTCCTGTGAGCCACCACAGCACCGGCTAGAGGTTAAGGAATAGATGGAATGAGACTTACAGCGAAGCTTGGGTCTGGTCAGTGCTGTTTATGGCAGCAAAGATGAAAAAGCCCCCAAGCACACCCAGCATTTATTGAGTACAATTGTGAGAAGGAATAGAGAGCTAGGGAGCTCTGAAGTCATCTAGTGAATTACTGCAGAAAACCTGGCATGATGGCGCCAGGCAGGGCTGTCACGGAGTCCACACTGCTTATCTTGCTAGGATAAAAGACCTGCACTGGGACCAGGCACAATTAGCAAGCAACCCACAAGGTCAGTGAGAAGTGATTATTCAGGGGAAAAGATTTTAATTGGGGTCACGCTGACCTCGGCTGCACATAATTCAGCAGGGCCCTGCCACTTCACAGACCAGGACTTAGCCTCGGTGACAGCCATTAGCAAAGGAGCAATACTAGCCCAACTCTGCTAACTGACATGCCCGTCTGAGTCACGCAGGGCCTCGGTCTGACTCCTGATATAAAACAATGTAGCAGAATTGGGGAAGGCAAGAAGCATGTGCCACTCATAGCCCACTGGTACTGGGCAGGGACATCTGCTACAGCCAAGCAGCTTTCTCTGAGTGGCACAGCCAGGCAACTCCCCTAGGAAGTAGACTGGTTGCCTCACCAACCTTTCTACGGCTGCAAGAAGCAGCTGAGCAGCCCATTTTCAGATCCTCAGACTGTTGAGGTCCTGTGAAGCACAGACTTGACCTTGCCCACTCACGCTCAGCCCCAGGAAGCCGCTGGACAGACCTCCCTGAGCAGCCTGGTCTCTGGAAGCCCCTCGAAAGTGCCTGTGTAGGCCACAGAGACTGAGGGGAGCCCAAACTGGGAGCACGGGTGCAGCACAGCCCCCATGCGGCCCTTGGATACTGACAGACGCCCCGCTCCACTACACTCACCTAGGCCCAGTAGGGTGGCCCCACCTGCAACTCTCAGAAACTGACAGACACCCCAGTGCCACAGCCAGGTGCACCATGCTGGGAACTGCCAGAAACCCTGCTTCTCCTAAAGGAACTGCATACTAGCTGCAACCGAGGCCACTGAGACACACGCAGACATTGCCAGCATCAACTACAGCTGGATGCCAATGCTGATGCCCACACGAGCTCACAGGGGAAGAACCTTATTTTGTAGAAGTTATTTGCCTTGAATTCAGTCTGTACTCAACAAATACTGAGGATGTAAAGATGGAAGAAAAAGAAAGGAACCAATTCCTGGTAGCAGTGAAGATGCAGTGATTGTCGTACAACATTGACAATCTCGCAAAATCATTATTTCTTTCTGTGAAAAAATTAGGGAAATGTGAATTCAAAGCTTAATACACAATCAAATTACTATATCTAGAATGGCAAATAATGAACAAATCTTAATTTGGCAAGTGTTCTCCAGTAAAAAACTTGGGCTCCTCGTATTTAGTCTTTTTTCATTCACATGCTTTGTCAGAGATCAGACACACCAAAGGAATGCTTATCAGTTTCGCAACCAGCACAGTGAAGGGAAAGACAACAACTCTTCAGACATTGGAATCACATTTGAAAAACTAAAGCCAGAGGCCACCACTTGCCATTTCACAATGCTCTTTATACCTTGACTCGATTTTAATTATTCTTTCAATGAATATTTACTAAGCATGTACTGGAAACATCCTGACACTTGTCTAGGTACTAATATACATATACGTTATGTATACCAGATATACAATAAAAATACTCATACATGACATTTTTATGCATGTCATATAGCTGTACACTAGCAAGAATAAAAGTTAGGGCAGGATAGTGGGCAAGGGCTGCTATTTTTGATGTGGTGAGCAGGAAACCTTTGTGAAGGAACAATGGAACAGAGAAATGGATGAAGAAGACCACCATATGCACATCCCAGACCCTCCAGAAGGAGAAACCAAGAGACACAGAGGCTGGAGACAAAGGAAACAGGAAACAGGCCAGCGTGACTGCAGTACAGTGCATGGGATGGAGGATACCTGGTAATAGATGAAGTTTTTCCCAGGAAAGGAGTAGAAAAATCCCATGGGATCTTTTGGGCCTTGGTAAATATTTTGGATTCTATTTGAAGGATAAGAGGGAACTGCTGGAAGGATTTCCCAGAGCATGACATAATTAGACTTTCATTTTAAAGGATTTATTTTGCCTGCCTGGCAAGTGCAAGGTCCTGAGTTCAATCCCAGATACCAAAAAATTAAACAAAGGATTTATTTTGCCTCTTATAAGGAGAGTGTTATAGTTTGGGTCTAAATGTCCCCCCAGAGCCTCATGTGGTCATAGGCTGGATCTAGAGTGTGTGAAGCTGGAATTGATTCATGATGCAGTGCTAGGCTCAAGGGCACTAGGATTAAGGGTGTGAGTGCCACCTGCCCTAAGTAGTCTGAATAAGATAAAAGGGGCAGGGAGACGTGTTAACCCTCTTGCTACCTTTGCTGCCTTGTGCGCGCCATGTTGTTTCTGCTCTGCCATGCCCATTTGTTGTCCCTGCCTTGGAGTTGGCTGATTATGGACTGATATGGACTGTACAAACTGTAAGCCAAATAAACCCCTTCCCCTGTTACTTTGGGTGTCTGGTATTTTGTCTCAGCAATGAGAGAAAGTAACTAACACAAACAGGAGTAAGAGCAATGGTGGAAATGGGGATCCTGGAGGCTGTTGCAGGAACACAGAAGGGAGGTAGTGGCTCAGATTACAATGACATTGGCTGAAATACACAAGAATGAATTAAGGATAGTTTTTGAGTTGTTGGTAAAGTTTAGAAAGGAATTGGTAGAAAGGGAGAGATTTAGCATGAATCTACAAGATTTTGGCTTGAGCAACTGGATGAAAGGATATGTCATTCACTAAAGAAAAGTTTCCAGGAAAAGAGGAGAAACAAAACTTTTAGTTCCAGTTCACTCAGCACAGTGAGAATGACTCAGGCCAGCTGGTGCATTGCACAGTAGCAGACAGGTATTGCAACACGGGGAGAAGCAGAATGTGCTGTCCTCTGGGATCTGGGATGTCTCCAGGGCAAGTGGACACACCAGTGCCACACTCACTCAAGTGTCTCTTGTTGACAGGGCTGGGAGGGGATGCTGTTCTTTCGGATGCTGCCCTGCCCACAGGGAAATGCTAATTACTCTAAGAAACTCCCCAACTCCAGCCACCGCTCTGCTCCCAGGTGGGCAAAAGCCTGAAGAAAGTAGGACTGAAAGCTTCCCCTCAAAATAGGAACATGCCAATGGTATCCACTTTCACCACTCCTGTTCAATATAGTCCTCGGAACACTGGCCAGAACAATCAGGCAAGCGAAAGGAATAAAAGAGATATTTATAGGAAAGGAAGAAGTCAAATGATCATTATTTCCCAATCACATGACCTTCTACATAGAAGACCCAAAAAATGTTTGCCAAAGGACTCCTGGAACTAACAGCCAAATTCACTAGTGTAGCAAGACACAAAATCACACACAAATCAGTTGTGTTCCTTACACCAATAATAAACTCCCTGAGAAGGCCAGGGATTTAGCTCAGTGGTTCCGGCACCAGCCTCACAAGCTCCAGGTCCAGAGTTCAATCCCCGGTACCAAAAAAAAAAAAACCTCCCTGAGAAACTAGAAAAATAATACCATTCACAATAGCATCCAAAAAAATTAAATACTTAGGAATTAACCTAATCAAAAATGTGAAAGATCTCTATAAAGAAAACTACTGTACTCTGAAAAGGACAAAAAAAAACAACAAGAGAAAATGGAAAGCTGTACCTATTCCTGTATAGGCAGAATGAATGTTGCCAAGGTCATACCTCCAGAACTAATTGACAGGTTTAATTCAGTCCTTTCCAAATACCAGTAGCATTCCTCAAAAGACTCTAGAAGATAATCCTACAGTTCATATGGAACAAGAAGAGACCCAGAATTTAAAAAGGCAATCCTGGACAAGAGCAAAGCTGGAGGCATCACAACCTGAGACTTCAAGTTATATTACAAAGCTACTGTGATAAAAACCATGTGGTAGTCACACAAAAACAGGTGGGACAGTGGAACAGAATACAGAATTCAGAAATCACCCTAGGCCTATTTAGCTCTCTGATCTTGGAAAAGGGTCAAATCATACACTAGAGGAAAGATAGCCTCTTTAACAAATGACACTGGGAAAACTGGCTATCCACATGAGGAGGAATGAATCTGGACCCATATCTCTACGTACTAAAATAAAATAAAAATGGATCAAAAATCTAAATGTTAAATCAGAAACAATCTGCTGGAAGACAAAATAGGTAAAATTAGAAGACACAGATATAGGCAAGAACTTTTTGAACAGAGTGTCAATTGCACAAGAAGCTCATGAACAATTGACTAATGGTATCATTTGAAATATGAAACTTTTCTGCACTTCAAAGAAAAAAATCAGTAGAGTGAAGAGACAACCTACAAAATAGGGGGAAATTTTTTCCACCTATTCCCAAGATAGAGGACTATTTCCACCTATTCCTAGGATAGAGGACTACTGGTAATACCCAGAACATACAAAGATCTCAAAAATTTAGTTCTCCAAAAATAAAACACCCAATAGAAAAATCAAATAATAAAAAATTCTAACAAAGCTGGAGGGATACAGGAACCCTTGTACATTGTTTGTGGGAATGTAAACTAGTACAATCACTATGGAAATCAGTATGGAGATTCCTCAAAAAACGAAGAATAGAAATTCCATTTGACCCAGCTCTTCTCCCACTAGGTATCTTTCTGAAAGTATTAAAGACATCATCTTATGGTAATATGTGCATACCCATGATTATAGAAGCACAATTGACAATAGCAAAATCTCAGAGGCATCCTATATGTCCATCAACAGATGAATGGATAAAAATGTATCTATACACAATGGAGTACTACTCTGCCATAAACATGAATAAACTTGAGTCATTTGTGGGAAAGTGGATGCCCCTTGGGACTACAATGTTGAGTGAAATAAGTCAGACACACTAGCTTAAATATCACAGGGTTTATCACATATGAGAATCCCAAAATGTAAAAAGCAGGGTTAAATAATTGGAGTAGGGAGATAGATCTTGTGCAAATGAGGACCAAGACATGGAGGGAAGGGGGAGGGAGAAGGGAAACAGATGAATAAAATAATTAAGATGTGTTATGTACATGTACCAGCTCCCTAAGAGAAATGTAAACATATGTACTCCAAACATGTACTAATAAAAATTTTTTAAAAGAAATTTGAAGTCTGAACATCCCTATAAGGAGTATGGAATTCAAATGAATAATCAAAAAATTACTAACAGAGAATGGCCCAGAATCAGGTGGCTTCACGAGTCAATTCAACCAAACAGATAAAGAATTAAAGCCAATTCTTCTCAAAAACTTCCCCCAAAAAGAAGAAGCACTTAAAATTTATTTAATCATGCTAACATTATCTTGATTCCAAAACCAGATAAAAACAAGAAAATAAAATTACAAGTGAATATTGACCATTTATGTAGATTCAAATGGTGTACATAAAACACTAGGAAATAGAATCGAACAGCAATGACCTGCTGGGGTTTATTCCTGTGTTACAAGGCAAGTTTCACATACACAAATATATAAATGTGACAAAAGTACAAAAACAGAATAAGGAAAAAAAATCACAGGATAAGATCTTTGAATGTAGAAAAGACACTTAAATTCAAAATTCCTTCATTATAAAAAGCACTCAAGAAATTAAAATACGGGAAGATTATCTCAACATAGTTTGAGCCTTATATGAAAATTCCAAAGCTAACATTATTACACTGAATGGTGAAAAGCTGAAAGGTTTTCCTCTAAAATCAGGAAAAAGGCAAAGATGCCTACTCTTGCCACTTCTTTTTAACGCAGTCCAAAGCAATTAGTCAATAAAAGGAAGTACATGTCACCAAATCAGAAAAAAGTAAAATTGTTTATTTGCACATAGCATAATCTTATATATAGAAACCTCTAAAGACTCCACAAATATACACACACAAAATTCATGGAATGGATAAGTTTTGTAAAGCTGAAGGACACAAAAATCAGCTCCATTTACTTTTTATTAACATATTAACTGCACTTGTTGAGGGGTCAGCATGACGTTTCCATAGACACATATGGTTTGCACTAATCATAGCTCAACCACTAGTTTTCTACCACCAGCTACACACACACGCACACATACACACTTCTCACTCACAAGTAATCACTACTCTACTTTCATGTCCATTTTTTTTAATGGTTTCCACATATGAGTGAGAAAGTGCAGTATTGTCTTTCTAGGCATGGACTATTTCACTCAGCATCATGTCCTTCAGTTCCATTCATTTTGCCACAAATGAATGAATCCATTCTTTATATCTGAGTAATAGTTCATTTATTTATGTATATTTATATATTTCCATGTGCCATATTTTCTTTATCCATCCCTCTGTTAATGAGCATCCTGGTTGATTCTATATATTTTCTATCCCCCAATTTTCTTTTCTCTATTTCTATATTCATTTGTCATCCTTCAAACACATCTCTCTTTCTGCCCCAAAAAGCTGACATCCCAAAAGCTGAAGCAGGTTTCTCCCCACAGCTCAGCAGTACAGGGTGGCAGTGACAGGTGGAAATTTGCGCTAGAATTCCCAAGCTCACCTTTCCACTTTTATAACTTGACCTTGGTTTCTTCTATCCCTTTTCTATACTTCTCTATACCTCTTTCTTATTTTAATTTTTAAAAATGAATTAAAACTTTTGGTTTCTCACGTAAGAGAAATTATGCAAATATATATTTTAAAAAACACACAAGATCTTGTTATTCAATTCAGACTGGCCTTGAACTCACTATATAGCCAGGCTGGTCTCAAACTTGCAGTGATCTTTCTGCCTCAGCCTCCCAAGTGCTGGAATTACAGGCATGTACCACCCAACCCCCAGCTAAACCATGTGATATTTAAGATTGTGTGTCTGATTTATTTCACTTCATATTTTGGTCTCAAGGTGCATCCATTTTGCTACAAATGACTTTAGTTTATTCTTCTTTCCAACAAAGTAGTATCCATTGTATGTAAATACCACGTTTTCTTTATGCATTCATCTCTTGAAGGACATTACAGGCTGCTTCCAGGATTTAGATATTATGAAGGGCTGCTATAAACATGGGTATGCATGTATCACTGTGATATGATGTCTTTAACTTTTGGGAAAAGATACCTAGAAAGGAAATAGCTGGGTCAAGTGGAATTTCAATTTTTAGTTTTTTGTTAACAAAATAAGTTAAGGTGGGAGGAAGAAAGATGTGGCATTTTCAGTGAGTTGGAAATTAGTTGGCTTGACTTCCAGTCCTAAATTTACAATTTACCATTTGTCTGCCTTCAAATAACCTCTGAATGTCAATTCCATGTGTCAGAGAGAATCTGAAGTTAGTGGGGAAGTGATAAACACAAACGGAGACAAGGTTTCTGAAGATACAAGAAGATGTAGTAGCACGAATGAAGTAGAAGGGTCAACTTAATTGTTTTAAAGAGCAAACTGGGTGTCTACCGTATGCTATGCACTGTTCTAGCCATTTTGTTGATATTATGTAATTCCATATAATCATGTTATGACATATGTGCTATGATTAATTTGTTTTTTACTTTTTTGTTGTGTTTTTTTTTTTGGTACCAGAGATCAAACTCGGGACCTTGCGCTTTCGAGGCAGGTAGCGGAACCACTGAGCTAAATCCCCAGCCCCGTTTTTTACTTTTTTATTTTTAACATTTTTTTTAATTGTGCTAGTACATGTGTGTACTACACCATGTTTGCACTGTTGTGGGGAGTTGAAATTCCTGTCTAGTCTGGCAAGTCTACGTCAATGCGTGGCATCCAAGACCACTCCTATCTTCTCTGAGGTAACCACACCCAAATATGCATGACATTCTTGCTCTCGGTCATCCATCCATCAACAAAGTTTTCTGTGCAGGTAAAGCTTTCTCAGATCACCATTACAATACTCTGCACAGCCTGTGGTTCTGTATCCTTGAAGCCGTTTTGAATCGCTCCCAATTCTACAATATCCTGTCTCCTCCATTAGAATGTCATTTTTTGTTGTTGTTCAATGCAAGTACAAGGTGCAGCGCAAAGTCCTGGGACCTCATTCTTGCCTGGAGTAAATCTGCATTGAATGAAGAAGGAATCCATGACAGGGACTCTCCAGAAATATGTGTTTATTTACCAAGCATGTGCAGTGCCTATATTGCAGAAACAGAACAATGCTCATGAAAAATCTCGGGGGTGGGGATTCCAGCAAACCACTGTTTAGGGAGAGGAGCCTCAAAAATTTTGTTGCTCTGCATCTATGGAGAGAAGAGGACAAAAACAGGATGATTTCAGGTTTGCTACATAGTGAATATAATTCTAGTATGGACAGCAGGTTTTGCTAAAGGAAACCAAGTTGACTCTGGTGAAGAGTGGGCGCCATCAGATATTTACCCTAAAATATAACAGACTTTTCTGATAAGAGAACTAGACAGGTCTTCCAGAGAGTTAGCGCTCTGCTCCCCACGTGTGCGTTTCTGTGTTATCGTGCAGTGTGAGGAAGCCAACAGCAACCATAAAAGCTGCAGACAACTTTGCATTTGGGAAGACGGGTTTGGAGAGCAAAGTGCAGGTGGAGGACAAGGGCTGCAAGTTGTTTACCTGTGCTGCGGGGGGCGCTGTATTCAGCAAAAGCTGCTTCACCTGAAAGACACAATGGAAACTTTGAAAACAGGAGCTTCGATAGGCTTTATGAAGAGCCTTTGACATATTCGAACGGTGTCCTCGCTGGATCATTGCCTGCATGATTGCTGAAGTCATCTCTTTGGGAAAGAGACTGGCAAGAAATGTCAAGGAAGTGCTGTTCCTGAAACCACTGATATAATGGTTTCTCACTCTAGGGGAAAATTAAAGCCTGCTCACTCCGCTGTGGTCAAGCTAAGCCTGAGGAGGTCCCTACAAGTATCCATTCCCCCTCTTTCTATATTTGCCGCTTTTGTCTTCGTGACATTTCTGATAGTTCTGAAAAAGTTGGTATTCTCCTCTCCACTAATTAGAATAATACCTACATTTATCCTCCAACTGAAATTTTGCTTTCTTTGTTTGGTCTTCAGGGACCATAAGAGCTATCGTCCTTTCCCAACTCTCATTCCTTCTGTAATTCCTACAAATGTTCACGCTCTTACTGGCTGCTCATGACTGCTACATTGTTAGGGAGATGTATGTATCCTCATATCGATAAGCAGATACCCTGCTTATTTTGCATGAGTAATAGACTTATTATATGGGGTTCACAGTCGCTTTGTAGGCTACAGATGCAGAAATAAGGCATCTGTGATGGAATAAGGTAAAGAGAGGACTACAGTGTTCCCCGCACTCTTAATTCCTTGATTAGGAACTGAGTTTATTTGGAGTCCTTAGTCCCTTCTTGCTCACCTGTCTCATAGTAGTCATAGACCTTCACAAGAGCAGGCTTCAGGTTTCTTACAGGAACGTCTTGCACCACAGTGAAAGCAAAGCTCAGTGTCTGATTGGTAACCTGAGAAAGGAAAGAGCAATGATCCGGAACCAGGGTTTGATACAACTGCTGATCAACCCCTGGGAACCCTTCTTATCCTGTTTTAGTTCGTGTTGTTTCAGAGGCTTTGCAGGGAGCTGCATCCCCAGCCCTTTTTGTTCTTCACTTTGTGACTGTTGCTAAATCATACATTGCCCAGGCTGGGCTGTAATTTGTGATCCTCCCCCTCAGGCACCCGGAGTGCTGGGATTGTGGGCATGGGCCACCACACCTGGCTAATTCTTATCTTTAATCAGCAATTTTGAAAATGGTTTCTAGATAATCTGGCTTATTTATTTTTTAAAAATGTTAACTTGGAGTCAAGACATACTCATGCTTCCATTTTAGTATATATAAACCAATAACACACTGGCCTCCCGCCAATCCTGCCATCTCTGACACTGCAAGTCCTAGGGATGCCTGCAACGAGGAAAGGGAATTTAAAATGTCATCTAACGTGAACAGAGAGGAGGTACTTTTTCAGAAGCTTCTTTAGGGTTGCTCATTTCGTACCACAGGCTTCCTAGAGGAAGAGACCCACAAAACAGGACCATCTACCTGGGAGTGGAGCAAGGCTGATGGGGCCTCACCTGATCCACATAAATCAAGACATTGCTGTTGTTCACTTCCTTCCTGTTCACAGGGCCAGATCTTTCAAGCTTAGGAAAAATGAGAAAAATCCTGATGTTATTGTATAAATGCAGCCCTTGGGGTACAAAGAGACAAATAGATGGTGGGATTCACAATGATAAAAAAAGAAGCTAAGGTTAAATTCCTTTAAACGAATTTGAAATTCAATAAAAATAAAAACAAACTCAAAAATTGTGAACACTTCATTTGACCAATGAGAATTTTTTGACTTTTGTTTGTCATAAGGGGAAAGTATCCTAAAGTTGGATAGTTATTCATCTGATATTATCTGTCATAATGTCTTTCTTCACTGTTATTAATCTTAGCATTCTTTAGACTTTCACACTATTTTTTAAAGTATATACCATCCATTATAGTATATCTTTTCATGAATTGGTAGTTGACAGCTTCAGTTGCCAGTTTTTAATATTAACTAGAATGTAGGTTCAATTACACAGATAACTTTCTTTCTTTCTTTTTTTCTTTTTTTTTTTTTCTATTGGGACCTAGCACAGTGCTAGACTTAAACTTGGCACCACATAAATTAAATTACCTTATGGTAGGGTCAATGTGACTTTGATGCAGGTTCCCATTACTAGACTGAGGATGCAGAAAACCAAATATCTAGCATCCACTTACCATTTTCACTGTTGGTTTCAGTGGACTAAAACCAGATACCATTTTTTTTTTTTATTAAATTCTTTTATTGGTACATTGTAGGTATACAACACAATTACATTTCTCACTGGGAATTGTACCTTTATATAATGCTTCTTGGTTCTTATTTTTTCCCCATTCCTAGCCCTCCCTTCACCCCCTCCACCCTTCCCTATTTACAAAGACTTTATTTCCATTTTTTCCATTTCTCATCATTTTGTCCTTTCCCTTTTTTCCTTTCCCCTGTGCCTCCCACTACCCCTACCCCTTTGGACCTTTTATTCCTAGTTTTACATTACCAGATACCATTTTTACATCAGCGATCACCATGTTAGAGACTGGGCATCTCCCTGTGTAGCTACCAATAAAAGAAAGGAAGGAAATAAGCTTCACTAGACTTTGAATCTTGCCTATTTCTCAGCCTAAGTCACAACATCTTTAAGTAACTTCCCTAATTACTGCCTTGTTCCCAATTACTTTTCCATTCCTCAGAATGGACAGACCTCACAGTCATGAGGAACAGCCCTGAAAATTGCCTGCATGGTATGACACTTGCAGAGTTCACCACAAATCCGTGTGTCTGAGCATAGCTGAGGCATAATGAACAACATTCCCGGGGGTGGAACCCGGAAATGTACATTTTCAAACAAATTCTACACAAGATGCTAAGCAGATTTTTTTTGGCTCAAATTTGCAGTTCATGTAGTTTACAATCATCTTGGGGAATGGTTACATGTACATATTCCTGCTTCTTTCATTTTTTTTTAATCCCCTTGCCTCCTCCTCCTCCAGTTCTCCTATCCCATTTTTCATTCTTCTTGATATTATTTGTCTATAATAGAATACTACTTGGCTATAAAGAATGACAGATTTGAGACATTTGTAGGAAAATGGATGCACCTGGAAAACACAATGTTGAGTGAAATAAACCACACACAAAGTTAAATACTTTATAGTATCTCTCATTTGACTGAGGCAAAGTATAAAAAAATATCTAAATGAAAAAGGATGGGTAGAAGGGGACAAGGGGATAGATCTCCTGCAATAGGGAAGTGGTCCAAGGGAACAAAGGTGAGGGTTGAAGAGGTGAGGAAGGGGAAATAAGAATAATAAAGATATGCCATGTTCAGGATCTTAATAGCTTAATAGCTTCAATTAATGTAAATGTTATATGCCATAACATGAGCTAAGCAGATTTTTTAAACTCTATTATATGCCACTTCTTCATAACTTACATGTTTCAGATTAATGAATGCTCTTTTTCTGTATGTGATGATTATGTTCATAACTAGAGTATAAGATTTCTTTAGTTGAAAGACTATATCTGCATTTATATTTTGCCTAATTAATATATCATGCTTTTGTTAAACACATTTAGATTTTTTTCTATTAGGTATGAATCAAATTATGAATATTATTTTCTCTGTTCATCAGAAATCCATCAGATTTTGCACTTATACCAGAAATCACTAGATATATTTTACCTAGAACCTTTGAAGTGTGTTATTGAATAGTGAGTCTTTTTTCTCTAGAAAAATGGAATTTTAAAAGAGTATTTTACAATTAAGAAGAGTGAGCCTATCTTAAAGTATTACTGAAAGGAATGATTTACTCTCTAACCACGATGGTGGGAATGAATCCTGCAAGCAGACTAAGTAGTGCTTACAAGTACAAATTTATCACTGCCCACAGTGGTAAAGATGATTCTTTTATACATAAGGTAAAAAGTGAAAGTGAAAAGACTTAGTTAATATATCTTCAAATCGACTTTCTGAAAAGCTCATGGTGGCTAGTATTTTGAAAGCTAGGTAGCAGAGGCAGATTCTTACCTGAATTCTAGTGAAATCTGGAAGCTCATGTGGGCTTCGGGACCATCACAAGTCTGAGGTATTGTCTGCACTTCAAGAGCGAAGCCAGAGTCTTCCTTCTCCAAGAGCGCATTGTATTTCAAAGCTGTCTGTTGAATTAAAGAATAGAAATAGTTGTCTCCAGACCAGAGGACCCCTCAGTCTGTCACCATGCCATGTTCCCTGATTTGCTCTTTACTTGTAGAGGCAGGAATAGGTATGGGGGGGGGGGGGGAACAGCTGAATCTATCCGACTTACTGCAAGAATCTTACCTGAGTGTATACACATCCTTCCCCTGACACATTTATGTTGTACTCCCCTGGAATGTTTGGTAATGTGACCTGCTGCAGCAATGGGCAATTACTGTTCTCCACTTGGAATTTTGTGGAAAATGTCCCTGAAGACTGGATTGTCACCGAAGACATTTTCCCAGTTCTGGAAAAAGTAGCGGCTCCATATCTGGACAAAGCATGGAGAGCTACCACTGTGTCCTGGAAGAGATGGAGGTGAGAGCTCAAGAATGCATCAACTGTTAGGGGCTTAGATTCTTCCCAAAGCCCATTTCTGGTATTACAAAGGTGTGGGAGGTTTGCTCTCCTATTAAATGAACTCTGAATTTTAATTCAAAGACAGATGTTAATCCATGATATATCTGATAATCAAAATGTTCACATTATTTCACTATACTCTTATCCCTAAAATAAGCAAATTCTTTCATGGCAAGTAAAAAATGTATGTATGAATCCAGGCCATTTCCTATAGTTTCCTATTTTTCTTTCACTGACACCCAGAGTGACTCCCGCTATTTTCCCACGAAGTTACAACCTTGTTCTCTCTCTTCGCCAAACATTCTCTGGCTTCATATGTGAACTCAAGAGACACAAAGGTAGTCACCAAGTATTGCTCTAATCAGATTAGTGCTCTAGTCAGATAAAGTGAAACCCTATTCTACTGCTGTCCAAGATTTTTCACTCTCTCCATGCTAGAGAATGTACTCCATGCTCCGGAAGGATTTCTCCCATTAGATCGCTTCTTCTCTTCCATTACAAATGGATCTTGATAGTGTCCTTTAGAAAACAGAACTCAAAAGAAACAAAAACAACCACACAGACAGTGTCTTCATATCCTGATTATCCATTTCAAAGGAAAGATGGAGAGAACTGAATTACAAAGCGGAGTGGTACAGATAATAAAAATTTCCTCTCCCACGTTGTATTTCTCCTTTGGAAGAATCAACCATTTTGCCAAGCTTCTCTAAAGTTCAGACATATATCCCAGAATACCAGAATTAAAGGTTATAGTGCTATGTTGTTACAGGTGTGTTTTTTAGAAATATTTCTTGATAGAGCTATAAGCGGCTGGAAGATCAGTGAATGGTTTATAGTCCTGATTGATCCAAATATCCGAAGGTGGTGAGAGGAAGCATGAATTTCTGTCACTTCTGAGAAAAGTCAAGGGTGACCTACTTAAAATTAAGAGCCAGATAGTCTTTTAGGAGAGGAGCGAAAGAAGATGTACCTAGGACAGCAAGAACATCAAAAATACAAGTTTGGTTCACACACCGTATCTTAGACTATCTACTGTGCTTGCTCAGTTAAGAGATTACTTCCATAGGACACATGTGTAAATACCAAATAGTTTCTCAGGTGTGAAAAACTAAAAGTGTAAATAAGGATCAAAATGTATAACTGATATTGTGAAATAGGAAGAAAAGGTCTAAAGGAGTAAGGGAAGTGGGAGGGGCAGGGGAAAGGAAAGAAGGGAAAGGAAAAACTATGAGAAAAGGAAAAAAATGGAAACAAATAGGGAAGGGTGGAGGGGGTGAAGGGGGGGCCAGGAATGGGGAAAAAATAAGAACCGAGATACATCATGTAAAGGTACAAGATCCCAATGATGAATGTAACTGTATTGTATCCCTAAAATGTACCAATAAACTTAATGGAAAAAGAGAGCTACTACCCCTAGGATTCTAGACATTTCAGAATTTTTGCCACTGTTCATAAATCAGGATTTGCTTCCTGACTAAAGGGCTCAGTGGTGCAACCCTGCTTTCATAATTAAGGTATAAAGAGAACTCTAGAACTCCAGCACAGGCGTGAGGAAAACTGTGGGGAAAGTGAATGTTTGGGGCTCTTTGTCTCATTTTCTGCAGACTCAAAATGCTCTTACTTGGCCTTCCCTTGACCCTTTCTGTCCTCCTCTCTCTTGGCCTTGCCCTTGTGACTGCTCATTTATCTCTTGTCCTGACCTCTCACCGCACCCTGACTCTCAAGGACGAAGGCTGAAGGAACCCACCCACCTGGGTGGAGGAGAAGCCGCCCTGGGAGTTCTGTTGCTTTGTGACTCAGTTCACAATGCGCGCTGCGGAAGTCAGCTCCTCTGGGTCAGGGCTGGCTGGGCTGTGAGGTGAGCGAGGAGGACGTAGGCCGTCATCTCCACCTCCGCAGAGGGCGCCTGGGGTTGGTACAAATATCTCTCCGGTTCTCTGGGTTTCTGAGGTCGCTCCCAATGAACTGAGTTATCTTCTGGATAAGAACAAAGGAATAATTAAAATATGATTGTACATAAAAATAAATATATATAAAAGCTGGAGTCACTTTTTAAAGCTGTTAATCCAGGGTAAAAAAATTGAGCTTATTTTCTGTGGTTGAGGAAAATAATGAGGCTAGAAGTTCGTAAGGTAACAACTGAGTTATTTTCTCAAATGTCATTCTAGTAGAATCGGTGAGGAGAATAAGGCATGATTTCTCACTGGTTCACCCCCTCACTTCCAATCTCAAGTTATTTGTTCAGTGTTTAGCTGAAATGAAAGAGGAAACTTACCAACTTCAAAGTTGTAATAAAAATAGTAAAACACCCAAGCTATTGTAATGGATTATAGTCCCTTTCCTAAGGTTCTTTTTTTATTTATTTTTGGTACTGGGGATCAAACTTGGGACTTGGGTCCTTGCCCTTGCATGGCAGGCAGCAGAACCACTGAGCTAAATCCCAGCCCTTTCCTGTGGTTCTTAGTAGTTTTTATTCATCTTGATATCTAGGTGGCTCATAAAGAAAAGTATGTCAACCATGTTGTCTTTGTAAAGAGGCTGAAATACCTGAGTTTTCCTGTAATACTGCTTGTTCTGTGTGTGTGTGTCAATCTGATTGCCTTGAGAGCCTCCTAAGGATTAAAAAGGCACCTTCAGGCTGGGCCTGGGCAGGCCACACAGGTGTGGCATTGTTCCTTATCTGATCCCTGATCTCCTCCTCTTTGGTGTCTCTGCTCCCCTGCTCTGCTTCTTGGCTGCCATAGCTGAGGACCTTAGCTCCACCATGCTCTTCTACCATGATGTTTCTCCCTGGGAGTCTGCTGACCATGGACTGAGCACCCCAGAACTGTATGCCAGACTAAACCTCTTCTCCTTGAAGTTGCAGGTTTCGTGTATATTGTACCAGGGACAGGACAGCTAATATATGACCTAACAAAATATTTCTGGGAAAGTGTGGGTATATTATGACCACTCATCTTGGAATGGGATGAGTTGTCATAGAAATCACAGTATTTCATAGTGGACCAAATCAAAAGGGAAAGTTATTTTCAGGAATTCATATCCCTTTTGCAATCCTTTGGAAATGAATGGAGAGAAAAATCTTGACAAATACCTTCACCTTCTTTCACGGCTTCCTCATCAATTGATTTCAGTATTTCTTTCTTCTTCTCCTGGTTTCCTGCCAGGGCAAATGCGTATGCCAAGAGTGCCTTGGTGTAGACATGGCTGCCGTTAGTCACCTCCTTTGTTGTTTCCCAGGTTGAATTCAGGCAGATCAGTGCTTTGCTGACAACAGGATGCTATGAGGAAGAACAGTGGTGCTGTGAACTCTGGGAAAAGTGTTCCTAGGGGGTCCTGAAATGACCATAGAGACTATGGGATAGACATACCAGTGCTTTTCCAATCTGTCTCTCTATCCATCTATCTAGCCACCTGTCCATCTATTCTCTCACCATCTTTTTCTAAAACACACTTTTTAAAAAGATTATTTTCTAATTAAAATATAAAATAATAAGGAATCGATTAGATACTGCATGTTTTGGATTCGTTTTGGAACATATCTAGGGTTGTTGAACAAGTATATTCTTCTTGTCAGAAATTAGCTAATGTGCAGAACTGTACAAAATGAAAGCTGCCATTTAGCATTTCAAGGCATGATGTAGCCACAGGTCAGTAGAACTCAAAGCAGTCTGGCAAGCTGGAGCGACACCATGGTACCTACAGTGGGAGGCAGTGGGATCTCCAGAAGGGCAATGGTGATATAGGCAGAAAGGGTCACCTCATCTTCTACTTCACCCTGTAAACACAAGAGATGAAAAAGAGATTAATCCCACTTCAGGAAGCCCTTTAAAGATGGACCAATCTTCTCATGGCCAATCTTTTCTCTTCTACGGTTCCTTAGAAGGTCTTCTCATCCATATCCCTATTGCACAAAGTCCATCCCAGCCTAGATTCCATTTCCTCCTCCCCTCTGGTATGCGGGTTTATTCTCCCACCTGTTTCCTGCCATGATTTCCAGTCCCTTCTTCTCACATATCTTTATCCTTAGAAAAACTGACATAGCTGAATGAGCCATGTGGTCATAACTAGCTCCCAAGGGAGATCACCTTCAGGTCATTGTGGAACAGTCTCCCGGAGCTCCTGAAACAGCCACTGTCCTTCTGCTTCTGGAAGAGCCAGCTCAAGGCATGGGTAATGTGGGTTTCATTGATGAAGATGAAGGCTCGAGCTTGGACAAAGGTCTTGAGCACAAAGGCTGTGAACCTGATGCAAAGAAGAATGGAGCGTGAACCACTGGTTTTCAGGCAGCACCTTCCCATACACAGGCTTCCCCCAGCACTCATGAGTCAGTATAAGGGTTTCCATGTGCTCACAGCTGGGAGTCTGCACTACCAAGTGAATTCAGCCTCCACCTGGTTTGCTTCCTTGTTGCTTCAGATGTTCAGGTTTTTCTTTGCTTACTCAGGTGGTTGATGAAGATGTTCCCACTCCTTTGTTGAGGTTTTTCCCCTTCACTGACCTTCTTTTGTAGATTAAAAAAAAAAAACAAAAAACCAACACTAATTTCCTGTTACATACACTAGCATTCTGTCAATGTTTTCTGCCCCCAAAATTAAATTTCCCTACACCCAATTGGCATCTGTCCTGCTCGTTTCACCAATCTCCTTGTCATTTATTATCTGCTACTTGTCTGTGCATTCTCCTTAGAAAAATAGTGTTATTTAATGTAAGGTAGTGGACAGAATGGCCACAGCTTTTTCAGCCTCAGGTTCTAGCATCTCTGGATGCTGGAAAACAACTTCAGTAGTCCTGAGTTTTATTTAAGATGGGTCCTTGAGAGAAATGAGAGAGCACTGGTGACTTATTGAATAAAAAATGAGTTTGGGAGTCAGAGCAGATAAAACCTTGGAGAAGTCTCAACCCTGCCACTTAGTATTTGTGCAATCAAGAGCCATTTGCTTAACAGCACCAGGTAACAGTTTCCACATCTATAAAATGAGGCTCATAAAATCTCCTGTGGGGAGGTTACGAAGCACAAGTATTGTACAGGGCCTGGCACATGGTGCCCTTTTCTTACCAATGTTGCCTTCATTCTTATAATCTTGATGCCCAAAGGCACTGTAGGAGCCATCTGGGTGTTTGTAGTTCAGTTCTCTCTGATAACCTGGGGTGGAAGGTCTCAGGTGATTCCTGAGGAATCAGTGATGCACCAGAGACAGACAGGCTCCCCACACATACAAACTGTAGCAGAGACCACCAACATCTCTGACCTCTCCAGCACGCAGAACCTCCAAGAGGACGGCTCTTCTTCCCCACTGAATGGCAAGCCTGCTTGAGGAGAGAAGGTTTACAACAATAAAGAGAAGTTCTGTCCCCTACTCACCAGAATAGAGATAGCTAATAGCCTTGGACTTGATCTTCTGAGTCAGCTGGTGGGTTTCATTCAGGTATTTCAGTATGTAGATGTTGGGAGTGAACAGGACCATGTTCTGCTCTCCACAGCCATAGGGCATCTGGAGGAGGTTCTGTATATTTTTTATGGAAGAACTTAATATATCACCTGGAAATGAGATAGGAGATATCAGGACAACCACTGTCATCAAGAATCAATGATATTTATATTTATGATGTTTATATCTTAAAAAATAGCTAATGTGCAGGAATTTTAATGTGATTGGAGGGTCAGACAAGCTGGAAACCAAGTGAATAATGAGGAAAAATAAATGTAAGCCGGAAGTTAAAGAGTTGAAGTGCAGTTAAAAACTATGTTTGTAAACCAAAAAAAAATGTGGTGGTGTGGAACCGTAGCACCTTGGGATATTGTCCAGAGTCCTCGAGGGGCTCAATAACTCACCAAAAACAGAGAAATAAGCTCTGGCTGAATCTTTCACCAATTTTGGTGGGAGCTTCGGGATAATTTTTCAGATTTCCCAGCATCTTGATAAACAAATACAATACATAGACATTTACCTTTGATGTCTATATTTTTAAAATCATACAATTAGTGGTTACAGGCATACATCTCAAACTTTGACTAGCTACCTCCTTAGAAAATGCTCTTGATTTTTAATATTCCAAATTCACATTTCCTCGTACTGGGTGGCTTGCCAGGCTATATTTCTTCCTTTTTTATTATCCATCACATTGAACACCTCAGCAGCTGTTCAAAGAAGGCTCTGAGTTTCTGAGGTGTCTGATTACCTACTTCTACTGGGGCCTTCATAAAATGCTTTATAGACTTATGAAAATAATGTATTTTTGTCTCAAAGGGAAGTTTGTGTATGAATAGACACTCAACATGTCAGAATAAGTAAAATAATAAACCAAATACAGCTGCTTGCCTTCCGGGGGCTCCTCCCTCTTGCCATGATCATGACATATTTCATTAGCTGTTCAGAGACACTTCTTTCATGGGAGCCCTTGCTATGGGTGTTGTGCAGGATGGTGGTTAGGAGATTAGA
This sequence comes from Heterocephalus glaber, assembly GCF_053883595.1. Taxonomy (NCBI): domain Eukaryota; kingdom Metazoa; phylum Chordata; class Mammalia; order Rodentia; family Bathyergidae; genus Heterocephalus; species Heterocephalus glaber. The sequence continues at coordinate 28,082,148 of NW_028258297.1, read as the reverse complement.
TTACAATGATAACGTACCAGGAAAACAAGAACTGACCAATGGTAAGATATGTCTTTTGTTATTCTACTTGTAGATATTTCAAAAATAAATCTCATTCACCTCTAGTGGCCCACTTTACACCTTCTACCTTTCAATAACTGTGAGATAATTTAAGACTTTCAATAACTGTAAAATAATTTTTTCAAATGTGCCTTGCATTAATAGGAGTTGGTCACTTTTGGCAAAATCATTTACTTTATCTCCATCTATGCTTTGTTAAGTTTCTTGTAAGAATGGATTTTGGACCATGAGTTTACTTTTAAAACTTTATTTAAAATTATTAATTATTTAAACCACTATACACTGAAAAACCAACTTGTGCCAGGCACTATTCTAGGTCCTGGGAATAAAGCTGTGAACAACAGCAGACACAATCTGTACCGGGTTTTTTCATTATGTTTTGTTTTATATTTTTGTGGGTTGGTTTTTGGTTTTTTTGCTTTGCTTTGTTTTGTTCTGTCTTGCTTGGTATTGGTACCAGGGATTGATTGAGCCTAAGGCTTTCACACTGGGCTACATGCCTAACTCCCTTTTATGAGACACAATCTTGCTAAGTTGCTAAGCTGGCCAGGCTGGGCTTGAACTTTTGATCTTCCTATCTCAGCCTCCCAGAGTGCTGAGACTACAGGTGTGAGCCACCTTATGGACTTTGTGCTTTTCTTAAGTTCACACCTAGTAGAATTCCAGTTTTATCTTTTTTTTTCAGTACCAGGGATCGAACTCAGGACCTTGCACTTGCGAGGCAGGTGCTGTGCCACTGAGCTACATCCCCAGGCCAACCAGATTTATCTTGTATCATAAATGCCTGTAGCCTCTTTTCAAATAGTCATTTAGGAGTACATATACAGTGGTCAAAAATCAATATCACAACAATGGGAGAAAAATACTATGGTAAGTATATATTTTCATGATTTGCTATAGTAATATAGGAAATTTTCCTGCCATAAAAAGGTAAAATTTACATAAGCTGTAAGACTAGAAACACATATTGCTTTACCAAATATTCATAGATTGTTCCCATTACTTAAGGTACACTTTGACTCTGACCTCTTCCTAGCTTTCCCTAAGCTACTCCCCTTCTCAGCCTTCATATGTGCTAGATGAAAAGGTTCCTGTATTCTAAAGAAAAGAGCTCTTCTGAGAGGCTAAGATGTCCCATTTGGAGTTCTGTTTGTGGCACTGATAGCTCTATTAGTATAGCTAATAATCTTGATACTCTATAAGACTCAGATACCTTGTTTGTTTCATGGACATAGGTACATAGTGTCTGGATTTCCTGCTTAGAATACAAAATATCATTTAGGTGATTTAATAATAGATAGTATTTAATAATTATTATTTAATAATAATAATGTTATTGTCTTCTTATTGCTGTTTTGAATGACTCTTACCTGATGCACACAGAAATGAATTGAATTTATATTCTTTCTTGATTCCTTCAGGCTTGGATGGGAAAAAGGAAAATTCAGAGATGAGAAGATGCTGAGTATCCAGGCACAAAAATAATAATAATGGAAGTTTTGAGAGGGTATCCATGCCCCCTTTATTTGTAACTTGAGTTAGATGATTTCTAAATTCTGTTACATTTAATATGGGCACAAGGTTTGAGAAATTTAGGATACCTCAGGTTAAAAAAAAGAAGGGTATTGAAAGGATAATTAAGAGAAAAGGTAGAAAACTGATAGGAACAGAGAAAGATGTATTCCAAAGAAAAGATACTGGTACAAGGCCAAGCAAGGTGGTACACGCCTATAATCCCAGCACTCTGGGAGGCAGAGGCAGAAGAATTACAGGTACCACTCAACCAGGGCAACTTAGTGACTTAGTAAGACCCTGTCTGAAAATAAAAAATACAAAGAGAGCTGAGATATAGCTCAGTGGGAAGGCCCTGAGTTCAATCCCTAGTACTAAAAAATTATTACAGAATATACCCAGTCCGACTATTAGCTAATAAGAAAACAGCTGAAAAGCAAGTAGGAAAAAGTAAAAAACCTTCACTCTGCTAGTATTAAGGCATGAATTTCTCATATGCTATGAAATACACTGAGCTCCTGTACTATTCTTGTAATTATTTTTAAGGATGTATGAAATGACTTTATTATGACCATGCTGTGTGTAACATACCTGAGAGATGTTTAAGCAGGCAGATGGGCAGATGGCATAGTCATTTTAGTTCAAAGGGCAGTTTCTGAAAGGTACACATTTGAGAATCAATGGTATAGATACTCTATCAGCAGCTATATGGGTGCATATTTTTGTTTTATTTTTTTACTGGTACCTATTTGCAGTGCACAATGATTATATTCATCATAGGGAGTCGGTACATGTACAGAATGTGTCATAATTCTTTGTACTTCTTCCCCCTCTCTCTCCCATCTGTTGGTCCCCTTCACATTTGCAAAAGACCTAGCTCCCTGTTTCTTATTATCCCTCTTTTATTTTGCCCTTTAAATTCTTTTTAAATCAAAGATTATAGACAGTCTGAATTCATTCTCACTATCAGACAAATCAGACTTACCCACCTCAACTAACAGGCCTTTGACAACAGTGTCTTTCCTCCCGGCTTCAGGGACCGTGGCTACCCCATTACCGCAGAGCTCTGGGGACTGTCGAGTTTCCGCACTCACAGAGAAATTCACATTCCCTGAAACAAATGGCCCGTGGACCTGAGCTGGAATGTGCAGGGACTGGATATCCTCTAACTAATCCCCTGGATCCACAAAGTATCCTGAGTTCTGTGGGTCGTTCAAGGCTTACGTAAGAAGCTGGCAAGCACAGGATCAGAAGTGGCAGGGACTGGCACTTTCTTCGTGGGGCCCAGAGTGGAGACGATAATTAAAGGGACCAAGAGAGCGGCTTCGGGGCACTTTCACTCACCCAGCAATTTGGGAGTCACCAGCCAGGACACAGTTTGCCTCCCATCCGCACACAGGCAATAAGAATCTTGGTCTTTCTCTACTGGGACAGCCGTGAAGTCAGGAGAAGCTGCCAGCTGCACACTCACCTGTCACCCACATGGGGGGAGAGCCCAACACGACTTTAGAAGGGTAACCAGTGTATGCAAGGGGGAGCCAAGTGCAAGAGCCTGGGAGGAATTTGAGTGTTAAAAGGGACTGGAAGGAGAACTTGTAGAAGGCACAGAGTTGAAAATGATACATAAGCTGACCGTGTTTTCATAACAAGCTGTACAAACTTCCTGTAGAATACCTATTATATACATAAATATATATATATATATATATATATATGTGCAAACATACATAGAGATAAATATGTATCTATTGGTATTATTTGTTTTATTTTGGTGTCAGTAATGGGGGACAAGGAAAGGCAACAAAAGCATGTTGTCCTCAGGAAATTTACCTACGGGCTTGGGCTTAGATTCGTAAGAATTCTCCCAGGTTTCTATGTGGTTACAGTGTGGCTGAAGTTACTTCCTTTTCTTTTCTTATCTATGTGCTCCTCCATCTATTGGGTTGAAAACATATTGCAAGCTTTATGTGCATAAGGCGCTTCTAAGCCATAAGTGGCTCCTGTCCTCAAGGAGTTTTTCATTGCTGGACACTTAAAATACCCAGAAAGAAGAATTATGTTATATACAGGTAAATGACTTTACAGAAAATCCAAACAATGGAACTGAATGATAGGCAGTGACTTACATCATTTTTTGGTATACAGCCTAGTTTATAATAAGGTTTTTTTGTAAATTTTTAAAAAGTTGAGATCTGGAGTCTGTAAGCTGCGGTTTTGCAACTAGTGTTTTACGTATTTTGGGAGAGAAAAAACGTTCATTATGTCCCTTCTAACTTAGGACTTGGTTATTACTGGAATGGGTGGTAAAACACATGCCTTCATGTTAACGTTTAGTTCAAAGATAGACTGCATACCCAATGGTGATTCCATAAGCCATAATGGAACTGAAGATTTCTTATCACTTGTTGACACTGTGGCCATTACAAAGTTGTAAGAACACATTACACATGTGTTTGTGCTGATGCTGCTGGAAATAAACCTTCTGCACTGTAGGTTTTGATACAGTATACAAGAATAACACAGTTGTGTGAATACCCAATACTTGGAAAGAACAATAAATGACTACACAGTATTACTGGATTATGAACTTATGATACATTTTTATCTTTATGTTAAACTGTATTCCTCCTTCTATTAAAAAAAAAATCTGCTGTAAAACGGGATGCTGTGTTTCTCTAGCTGTAAGCTCATATATCTTATGCTCACTGCATGTCCTGACTGCATCAAAAGGCCACATGGGTGACTAACGTGTGCCATCTAGGTTAAAGTACACTATGGTGTTGCAATGATGACAAAAATCTCCTAATAACACATTTCTCAGAACATATCTCCATCAAAAGGTGGCACATTACTGTATACGTGTAGCTGCAGAAGGAATTATTGGAGGATCTGGAAGAGGTGTTAGTGAGCTAAATGCAACTTTTCATTTTTAAAATTTAAATTGTTTTGATTCACCCAAAATAATTGCCCTTTTCCGCTTCTGGTCATGCTTCGTAGGGAATGGTTCTCATACCCGGATGCAGTCGGGAAGGTAGTTCACTACAGTTGCCTTGAGTGTGAAGGCCTCGCCACGGACCACAGAGTAAGGCATCGTGAACTCCACAAAGAAGGACTGGAAGGCTCGGAGGGAGGCAGTGGGGGAAAGGCCAAGTCTGCTGTCACTGGACAGGCAGAAGGCCCCTGCCTTCCATTCCGTGATGGTGTCCGGGACTGTGACTCCTACTTCAGCCACGCCTGATGAGCTGGGACAGAAAGCAAGCCGGTGAGCTGCTTATTGCTGAGACAGTTAACTGATAAGCCTGACCTAGAACTATGCTTCTGAGTCCTCTCCAAAGAGTTATAGAAAACAAACCGTGTAATCAGGGGTCAAGGTAGAAAAATAAAGGCCTCTCAGTAGTTCTATTTTTCCGGCTATGATGGTCATACTTCTTACACCACCTTGAACTCTGCTACCACTAGAAATCTGAATAGGGATCTGAAATTGTCATTGAACTCTTCTCTCTTAAATACTATCTGGCAATCTTATAAATTACAATTCTCCAAATGGTTTACACTATGTAGGGTTGCCTCTGATTTTCTGCTCAATTATAATTCTATTATAGTTATCACATTCACTCTCTGGGATTGACAAGAATACAAATATTTATAATTAGTGATTTGACTTAATTGGACCACAGTTTTGTAAAGTGCCCTTTCTTTCCTTTCATGGAGATAAATTAATTGGAAAAATAGCTGAAAGTAATGAAATAATGTTTTCATACCCAAAGCAGATCATGCAAATGGCAGTTACTTACTTCACCACTATCAAGTCCCAGATCCATGTTTCAGGAAAGTAGTTTCTCACACTCTTGGTGAATGGCTTTTCAGATCCTTCCACAAGAATCTCATTGTGGGATAACATAACAGGCACTATGAATTTTACAATGAAAGAAAAGAAAATATTTATTTGAAACTATTTGCATATCACATAGTATACATATGTCTTTACTTGCTGACATTAAAATATTAAGATAACTGCATGGGAAACTATGTGATTAGCTATTCATTTTTTGGGTGAATAAAATCTTTGTCAAAAGCAGAAACTGTAAAATCCTTGAGAAAGCAGATCCTGGTGTAGGTGGAGCTGGAAAGAAAAATGAAGTAAGTCTATTTCCCTGGGTAGGGAAGACAGGGGGCACTTCTAAAAAGAAAGTAGGGCTTTCATCTCAAAGGGAAGGAAAAATCATAACACCACATTTCAAGAACACCATGTGTCTGTAGTGTAAATAGTTTGAGTATCTAATGACCAGAGCCAGACAATGTCAACATTATCAGTTGAGAAGGTCTTCTAATATTTTTCTTTCTATAGACATATTGTATCAAGCCTGGTCTTTTAAGTTATTTGTACAGTTAGTAAAAGGGAAAACTATAAACTGTGAACCAAAAAGCCACACACCATGCATAAAATCCCTAACAAGTATCTTTCTTTGGTGAAGCAAAAGAACCTATAAGCAAAAATCATAATATTGGCTTGGGTTTCTACTGGCAGGCAATGAAAATCAGGACCAATAACAGAAGTTCTGCGATCTGCATTTTCTTAAAATATTTTCATACACAGATTAGGAATTAAGGTATTGCCTTCATGGATTGACTTATTTTCAGAAATAATTTGTGATGAGTAGATGCAATGAAGAAGCTCCTTCCAGAGATTATTTCCCCCTATTGTTCATTTGGAAGTTTCTGCATTTATACAGTTTCACTTCTCCAGTTCCTTCTCTATGATGGGCACCAAGGTTTTAACTTGCTCTCTCACTTTCTATTTGACTTCCATACTCAATGTTTTCTAGTGTCTCACTTCTCCACTCAGTAGCTTAAACATCTAAGCAATGCCAAGCCAATTTATTCATTAGTTAGAGGGGGTGTAGTGCCTAAGGCTGCCAACTCTTCTAGGAAATCTTTAAAATATTCCATGAAATGGAAACACAGAAAAAAGCAGGAGTAGCTATCCCAATTTCAAACAAAGTGGACTTCAATCCAAAACTGATCAGAAGAGGCAAAGAAGGGCACTACATACAGGTTAAGGGGACAATTCAACAAGAACAGATAACAATTATAAACAAAATGCATCAAATACCAGTGCACTCAAATACTACTGGACATAATCATCAACACAATTACAATTACATTGAGAGACCTCAATACCCCACAGTCACAAATAGATAACTGAATAAAAAACCAAGAAATATGAGAGTTGACCCAAATCTTTAAAAAAATGAACTTAAAAGATATCTACAGAGTATTCCACCCAAAAACCACAGAATACTCATTCTTCTCAGCAGCATATGGGACTTTCTCCAAAATAGATCACATGCTAGCCCATAAAGCATGCTGAAGTAAATGAAAAAGAATCATAACTATCCCATATATATTATCAGGTCATAAAACAAAAAAGACTAGCAGTCAATGGCAAAAGAAAATACAGAAATTAAGCAAAAAAATGAAAATCAAACAGTACCCTCTTGAATAATCAGTGGGTCACAGAAGAAATTAGACAGTTCCTAGAATCAAATGATAATGCTAGTATGACATACCAAAACCTATGGAACACAATGAAAGCAATCCTCATAGGGAAGTTTATAACTATGAACATTCATATTCAGAAAAGCAAAGAAAGTCAAAAGAAATAATCTAATGATACTCCTCATGGTCCCACATAAATAAGAAAAATCCAAATTCAAAGCTAATACAATGAAGAAAATTATAAAGATCAGAGCAGAAATTAATGCAACTGAGACTAAAAAATACAAAGAATTAATCGAAGAGTTGATTCATTGAAAGAATAAACTAAACAGACATAGCCCTGGCCAAGCTCATCAAGAAAAGAAAAGAAAGGATCCGGGTCAATACAATGATAAATTATAACAACAAGATCACAACTGATTCTGCTGAAATCCAGAAGATTATTAGTAACTATTTTGAGAACCTGTTCTCCAATAAATAGAATTCTGAATAAATTGATAGATTCATAAATACATATGAATTACCAAAACTGAACCAAGAATGTACAAAAATCCTGAATAATCCAATAACAAGCAATGATTGAAGAATTAATTACCAATTAAAAATTACCAACTAAGAAAAGCCCAGGACCCAGTGGATTCACTGCTGAATTCTACAAGAACATTAGGGAAGATCTAATGCCAATATTCCTCAAACACTTTCATGAAATTGAAAGGGAAGAACTACTCCCAAAGTTATTCCTAAAAGCTAGCATTACCCTGATTCCAAAACCAGAAAAGGACTCAACCAAAAACAAGAACTACAAGCCAATCTCTTTAATGAACAAAGACGTGAAAATCTCAACAAAATAATGGAAAACAGAATGCAACAAATCATCAAAAAGATCATACATCATGACCAAGTAGGATTCAATCCAGGGGATGCAGGGATGGTTCAACATATGCAAATCAATAAATGTAATTCATGACATGAACAAAAACAAGGACAGAAATCACATGATCATCTCAATAGATGCAGAAAAGCCTTTGAAAATATCAAACACACATTCATGTTAAAAACCCTGAAGAAAATAGGTATAAAAACAGCTTTCATCTCAACCTGATAAAAGCTATGTACAACAAACTAATGGCCAACATAATATTAAATGGAGAAAAGTTGAAAGCTTTCCCCTCGAAATCAGGAACAAAACAAAGATGTCCACTATAACCACACTTGTACAATGTAGTTCTAAAAACATTAACTAGAGCAATCAGTCAAGATAAAGAAATAAAAGGTATAAGTATAAGAAAGAAAGAAGTCAAATTATCATTATTTGCAAATCATATGATCCTCTGCATAGAAGACCCCAAAAACTCCATAAAATGACTCCTATAATTAATAAATTATAAAATTCAGTAGTATAACAGGATACAAAGTCAACACACAAAAATTAGTAGTGTCCCTGTACACTAATAATTAAGTCACTTAGAAAGAAATTAGGATATCAATACCATTTGTAATAGCATCAAGAAAAATTAAATACTTCAGAATTAACCTAACCAAGGATGTAAAGACCGCTACAGTAAAAACTATAGTACCCTGGAAAAGGAGATCAAAGAGGACATCAGAAAATGGGAAGCTACCCCCTGTTCCTAGATAGGCAGAACCAATATAGCCAAAATGGCCATACTTCCAAAACTAATATACAGATTTCACACAATCCCATTCAAAATAACCATAGCATTCTTCACAGAACTACAGAAAACAATCGTAAAATTCAAATGGAACCAGAAGAGACCCAGAAAGAACAAAAGCAATCCTGGGCAACAAGAGCAAGGCAGGAGGAATCACAATCCCAGACTTCAAGTTATACTACAAAGCCACAATGATTAAAACAGCATGATACTGGGGGGAAAAAACAGACATGTGGATCAATAGAACAGAATAGGAAATGCACAAACAATTCCTGGCACATTCAGCTACATGACCTTTGACAAAGGGGCCAAAAAAGTATGTTGAAGAAATAATAGTCCCTTGAACTTACTTTTGTTAAACAGCAATAAAATGTGTATATTGAATTGATTCTGGTAAATTGAATATCCAATTTCCTGGATTGAATATAGTTCACTCTAAATTTAAGTCCTATTACTTTTTCCTTTATTTTTTATCTTGGAACCCACCTATGTGTCTATCCTTGTGATCAATGATTTTAAGAATCATATGTCCAAAACCTGCATCATCTTCTATTAATAATGAATTTTATAAGATTATAGTTTGGAAATACTGCTTTGAAAATGAGGTGGATGTGCAATGAGTTTATAGACTAGACTTGTAATGTTGCTCAGATATCAAAGATGTTAGGGAACAATTCTTTCAGTAGTCATTATCCAGGGAATATCTTACAATCACATTACATACCATATGAGTATCTTGCATCACATTATTATATAAGAAGGAAATTTAATAATCAATTATTTTGACTGTCCCACTTTATCAATAAAATTGATTCTTGAAGAGAATTGACTTCTTTCATGCCACACATCATGAGGTTTGGATCTTAATAAATCTTTCCTTTAATTTTCACTATGTTTATGAAGATAATCAATTGAGAGATAATATTTTAGAGAATGTTGGAAAGAATGAGTAGAATCAGAGGGGAAATTTTTGACCATACACCCTCAGAGTAAATACCCTGGACCAAGACTGAAAGTCTCAAAACATTGCAAACAGAATTAGGAAATAGAGTGACTATATTCACTTTGTAGTGCAATTTGACATTTCTTTTGATATCTTTTCCTTTGCTTCAAATGATTTTATTCACCACTTTCTACCTCCCATACACTTGCAAAACTTCTCTTCAATCTATATGCTACACCTGAGAATGTTTTTTGATGCTTCACAGAGTTATTTGCTTTTCTTGTATGTTCTATATACCTGCTTTAGTAATTAGTATATATTATCTTATTGCCTTGTTTTTGCTTGTTGGATGGCAATGCAGTGTCTAACCTATCAAAAGAAATGGTCCCAGTCTTGTCCTTGACTCTTATTGTCCACATAACTTTGGGTGATTAATTTGTCAATTTGCCCATGTAATCTTGACTTGTTTTCCATTGATATGAATGATATATCTATCATATATGTCATTATATATCTATATATCTATATCTATATCATATATATGTATCTATCATTTTATTGTCATCATCTTTGCTAAATAATTCATTTTCCATTCTTTCAGAACAAGCTGATTTGTTATTTTACCTGCTATCGGGGATAATGTGTTGTCAAGACATAATCTAGGGTTTCTGATCTTTAAGTTGGTGAATGTGTTTAAGCCCATGCTCTGGAAAAACAATGATTATCCAATGAAACATAAATATTTTTAAATTATGTAAAAATATTACAATATCCAGCCATGACATAATTTTACATAACCATAAAGAATATCTCCTCGAATTGTGTTCCTCATGCTCTAGCACAGCAAAGCTGAGTACTATAATATAAAGTTCAGCATTGTAGAGCCAGAGTATGTTGAAAAGAGCACAGGATTCATGGTCAAATGTTTGGCCTGCCCTGGGCTCTGCCACGAAGAACTATGTCTTGGTTTCCTTAGCAGAAAAAAAAAGCCTAAGTTGGGCAATTTCTAAGATTTTTTTTCCATGTGGTACTGGAAATCAGACCCAAGGGGGTTTTTCCCCATTAAGTTTATTGGTACATTTTAGGTATAAGATACAGTTACATTCATCATTGGGATCTTGTACCATTACATGAGTATCTTGTTTCTTATTTTTTCCCCATTCCCCAGCCCTCCCTGCACCCCCTCCACCCTTCCCTATTTGCAAAGACTTTGTTTCCATTTTTTTCCTTTACTCATATTTTTTCTTTTCCCTTCTTTCCCCTACCCCTCCCACTTCCCCTCATTCTTTAGACCTTTTCTTCCTATTACACAATATCAATTCTACATTTTTAAAATTACAATATCAAGATCTAGGAGACATCAGATTTTACAGAATTTAAAAGGATATAGAAAGCATATTACAATAATCTTTTTTGAAATAAATTTGACAACCTCTAAGAAGTACCTTGGAAGACAAATTAATGAAACTAACTCTGGAGGAAATATAAAATTTGAATAGCACCTACTAAAGAAAGTATATTCCTAGCTTGAAAACATACCTATATGACAACAACAGGGTCATAAACATTTTAACTGATAAATTATATCAAACATTTAAAGCATAAAAAAGAAGAAACACTTCTCCCCTCATTTTAGGAAATCAACATTGTGCTAATCCTAAAACTGGATAAAGATAATAGGAGAAAAAAGTCTGAACATAGATAGAAATTTGTTTAACAAAACAAACTATTAGAAGTCAGATCTGGCAGTATGTAGAAAGTGGTTTTATTATAGGGATGGCAGTGTTGGTTCAGCATTGGAAGATCCACCCCCAAAAGTCATCATTTTAACAGAGGAAAGGAAAAAGCCATATGATCCTGTCAGTAGTGGGAGAAAAAGTATTGGACTAAATTCTACAGCTGTTCATGGTAAAAGCTATCAGAAGACTAGAAGTAGAATAGAACCTTCTCAACGGAAGACCCAAGATTTTGCTCTTGAGGGGTCAGCACTCTACCACTGAGCCACATCAGCAGCTCGACTCTGAGATTCATTACCAATATCCTATTTTGTGAATCTTAAAATTACCCACAGGGCAGAGTACTAATTAACAATATGGACTTTACCTCTATGTAACCGAAAGCATCCTTGGCAAATTTGCATAATTGTGAATATGAGATTTTATCAAAATTTCCATGTTCATCATTCTGACAGTTTTCTGGGTCATTTGCCACATGATTTAAACATGGAATGAAGTCATTGTCCATCATACTTAGCAGGTTATATATCTATAAAAGACAAGAAAACAAATGATGAAATCTCTTTCTTGCTCTTTCCTGGATGATGCCCCTAACCAGAAAAAAAATATATATATGATTGCTATAAGTCATTCCTTAAGTGTGTTTGTGATCTATTAGAAATTTTCTAGATATTTTGTTTTGAAGGGTGTTTTAGCCTAAAGGTGATTATCACGTTCAAGAAAAGACTAAAAATTTTCCAAATATCCAAGAATCACAGCAACATAAAGAGAAATTTAAAATTCTGAACCTTACATTTGAGAAAGATAATATTTATAATACTATTAAGGTAAAATATATTACATCTATATTAGATAATATTTTACAATATATCAGCCAACAAATAAACATAAAATATCAAGATTACACTTTTTAGTTGACTATTGAAATGTTTTTTTAAAACTCCATGACATCTGGATTAGCCAAAATATAAATAACTGGGAGAGGTCTAAATAAAGAATTCTCTGCTTCTTCTTTTTTTTAAATATCCACCCTCCCAAAAAAGAAAAAAAATCTCCATCTTTAATAAAATTAGGATACATTTAATTCTCCAAATACAATTCCTAAAATGGGAAAGCAGATAGAAGAATTGCAAATGATTTGGCCAAATGGAAGAGTAATGTAACTGCATGAGATACTGCTGAGGTACAAGTACGTTTGCCAAAAAGCTTCTTAAAGCTTCAGGATTTGAAAGCATGGGGTCCCTTAGAAGGAAAAAGATGGGTGAACATGGTGTGAAGGAAGCCAAAGGAAAGAGAGATGGGTTTGCTTCACTGGAGAGGGCTATCCAGCTGTGTCTCAGGAATGGTCACAGCTCAGTTCTGTCTCAGGAATGGACACAGTTCTTGGGATGGAATGGACAGGCCCAGGGGAAAACACATCTCACAGACACCTTTAGCATTGTGCATGCTCCCTTTCAAAGTTCTTGCTGGCCACTTTACAAATCAACAATACAGCCCATAGTGTGACAAGCATTACTCCCAAATCCAGACCATAAGATTAATGACCAACTTTTACTGCTTCAGTCTAAACTATGAATAAACAGCTAAGGATCATCAGTCAATTTCCAACATGAATAACAGAGACCAAAACAAGAAAACAGAGGAAAATTAGGAAATACCAGCAAATCAGAGAGCAAAAGAAAACTCCAAAAGAAAAAACCAAATCACAACATAATATCCTATAAAATTCTCCTATGCATAGAAAATACTACAACCATGAAACTACAACAAGACATAAAAATAATCAGGAAACAATAGCTTCCAAAATTAGGAATGAGAGTAAGCTAATTTAAAACAAAATCTCTAGGAATATTAAAATGTAAATGTTGAGGAAATCTTCCAGAAAATAGAAAAACAAAGAAAAATAGGGGTAAGACGTGGTATAATAAATTATATACACCAATAAAATAAAATTTTTAAAAATAAATTGTAGACAAGTGAACAATATTTGAAATCAGATACAAGCTTTGAAATTTACTCCTTGCTTTAACTTCTGTTTCACCATGAGCACAATTCACTGATAAGTTCTTCCAAACTACACTTTTATATCTGATAATGAAACTATCTCTTTGTAATGCCATGAGCATTAAAAATGATAATAATACGTTTAAGAAATTTGACAATTATTAATCTCCAAACTAATACACAGCAGCTTGGATTATCACTCCCTTTTCCGAACAGGGGTTACGCCTTGCGCTGAGCCCCTTCCGAGGTCCTTTCTGATCCCCACCCAACGCAGAGGGGAACTCACCGAGGACGCGGAGAGCTCGGCCTCGGGCCTCAGGAGCAGCACGCTTTGGTCCACGGCCCGCAGGGCGCAGAGCGACTGAGGCGCAGCTGTGACTTGGAGGTGGGCTTGTGAAGCCGGGAGAGTTTGTGCTGAGCTGAAGCTCAAACCCACCTGTGAGAAAGAAAAATCAGAAGCTTTGTGAACTACTTGATATTGCAGGCCTAAAGCCCACCAAGGTTTTCAGTCCTTTGCGTATTCCACACGCAGTCGTTTTGCTAAGAAAGATCTATTCGTATTGGTAAATTAGGATTTACAGAGAGTTCATCCTGAGGATCTTCGCTTCCATTCCTTTACCCAGGTTTACTTGAACAATCAGCACTTGGGATGTCATATTCTAAAGCCACAAACGAACAATGGGACTGATAGATATTCTTGTTCATTAATTTTAAGGACAATTTATATATTTGTTGTATTTTTCCAAGTGAAATGTCAGTGATTCTAATTGTGGATATTTGTCTGTCTATCTATCTATGTATCTATCTATGTATCTATCTATCTACCATCTTTAACCAAATTCCCCATTTCATTTCAAGTGAGTGGGATGGATGGCTCTAGCCCGGGTTGAGTTTAGAACACACAGCAGAGTGTGATTCAAGTAGGCCAATGGGAAGAGAGTAGCATTGTAATTGTTTGAGTTTAGGGAAAGGGGAGAAAGGAGGACATTAGGGACAGGATACAAAGTTGCAATTACACAAGATGAATAAGTCCTAGAGATCTACCTTACAGCACATATTTAACAATGCTATATTGTACACTTAAGAACTTGATATATTTTATCTTAAATATATCATACACATGCAAAAATAATAAAGAAATAGGATGGGATAAAAGTGTGTTGAACAAAGAATTGGGAAACCTGATTCTTAGTCTTGATCCTGCCATAAAATTTCTATGGCTTTGAATAAGTTACTAAGTTATTAAGACCTCAGTCCCTTATCTATAAAGTAATTTATGTCCTTCTTAAATTTCTGTTTGTGTTCTTTTCATTTTTGTCATTGGTATTTTAGAAAATAAATTACTAACCTTGCTTAAAGGACAATTCACAATCTTAAATTTTGTAGAATCTGCGATCACTTCCCCTTTGGGTAAAATGGCATAGATGAGCATTTGAGAGACGGGAGCCATGTATGGCTCCATAGGGATGGACAGGTTAAAGTGGCCTTGCACTGCAGGACAGAAGGGAAGGCAAGACAGAGTCATGACCCAGGTGGTGGGAGGAAACCCGAATGGCTGAACTACAGCCTCACACGAAGACATTCCTATGCACATGCAGGGCTTAATGGTCTGCAAGTTAATGGTCTGGTGAGGGTGTGAAAAAAAAGTGCAGGTTATCTTCCTCCAAAAAAGCCTGGCTGTGGAAAACGTGTCCACTTTATTTTTCCCTTCTGGATAATCATATAGTAATCTCTGATGTTTTTTATACCCTGGCAAGGCTGAATAGCATCAGTTAGCTCTCAGAACACTAAGGTGGTATCAAGTACTGAAACCACCTCAACTGACATTGCATTTGTAACTTAAGGAATAGGAACGACATGGAGATGATGGCCCAGCCCTGAGGGACCCAGTGATGGGACTGCGAAGTATAGGTTACTGCAGGGCAGTGTTGATGCTTAGAAATAGACATACTTTTTCTTTAAAGCATCTTGTTTGAACCAAATGTCCACAGTACTTACATTTTGTAAGGAAAAATTAAGCAACTATAGAAATCTCCTTTATCACTACTCAAATCGAAGATATTAGTAAGTCCCCAAATGGTTCTATTATTTCTCTTTATTCCTTCCTTCTTTTTTCAGTGCTGGGGATCAAACACAGGGTCTTGTACAAGCTAGGCAAGCATTGAGCTCCACCCTCAGCCCTCTGCTCATTTTTTTAATCATCCAACACTGCTGTACCTAGAATGACCAAAGGACCAAAGCAGACAACATCTAGATCTTACTGAATAAAGAAACAACATAAATTTTGCCTTTTTTGATGAAGTTTCTGATCTGACTACATGGATTACTCATTTAAGGTACATGTACGAGTATTTTATATTTTTAGATTACATCTCCAAAAATGTATATTTACTTGTGTTGGGTAATGTTCACCTTGAGAGCCAGACTTCACCACACTCAAACTGAGTTAATGATGTGAGTGAGAATACCCAGTAGGAGGCACAACTTTGAGTTCTGGCTGTTGACACTGTGTCGTGGTGACACACAGGCAGCATTGTGCCATCCCTATTTTGCTCAATTGTGGGGCATCCCTTGCTGAGTGTGTACAGGGTGCAGCCAGAGACATATTAATAGGTTCAGAGCACTCACGTTCTCCTGGTTCTATGAGGAAAGCATGGGTTCTAGTTTGAATGATGCTGCCCTTGGCCATGATCTAAATTAAAAAGCATTTTGTCAGTATACCTGCCCACTTCTGAGATCTGAGTCCCGTGTAATATACTCAGTGTTGAGGTTCAGAGGGTCAGACCACATTCTCCAGCCCAGTGAGAAGTCAAAGGGTCAAGAGAGACATGGTTAAGAAATCAAAGGATTTCAATATTTTGGGCCTCGTGGTTACACTCTATTTCTCAACTTGGAGGCAGAACTCACCAGGCAATAGAAGACCATCTTCCTCAGCTCCCCCAAGATCTGTCCATTCAGAGTGTAATGTGCATGAACTGTATGGATTTGGCCACAGTGTAAGGCTCCAGGCACAGGGTCAAGGTAGACAAAGCTCTTGGTGAAGGAGAAAAACCTGATCCACACTATAAACAAGTTCTCTGAGTTCTTCTTGAGTGCAATAGTCCTTAAAACAAAGACCCTGCTCCTTGTAGTAGACCTGGAAAAACAAAAATAAATACTGCATTGTAGACTACCTACTAGAAGGAACTCCTGTTCTAAGGTGCATAAGCTTACTCCCCCACCTGGTTGTATTGTTGGACATTTTTTGGTTTCTTAATAAAAACTGAAGAAAATTGTCCCTTACTGCTAATTAAATGAACTTATGCTCAGTCCCCTTAATTTCAGAAGTTTTAGAAAAGCATTTATATCTACATGTAAAGAAAAGTGAAGAATATCTTCTGTATAAACTATTATGTAAATAGGACAGATCCAGAGGAACTAGGAAATCTCATTGAGGAGAACAATTGTGATAAGGACCTAACTTGATCTTCAGTAAATAGATGTCTCTAAATAGTGAGGCTTCCTCAAGTTGTATAAATGCATAACCAATGCATAGGTGAACATTGCCACTACTGTGATATCATGAACTGGCCTCACAACGCCTCTGAAGCTCTATACCTTTCAGCCTTGCAGAACTTACTTGTGTGACAATTACACTTTGCTCTCATATAGTATTAGTTCCTTAATAATTCAGGTTTTATCTTCCATTTTGTTTTTGTGAGGTTTTGTTTGCTTGTTTGTTTGTTTGCGGTATTAAGGATTAAACTCAGGGTCTTGCACATCCTAAACAAATGCTCTACCTCTAAACCACATCCCCTCATCCTCCTCTTTGTGCATCACAAGACTGCCCTTCTTCTCAACCTTCCCTCTACTTTGTTCATATCACCATTGTAATGTTCACAGGTGTTACAATATTTTATGGATTTTTCTACCATCAATGATGTAGATGGGTTATGATTCTTTTTAATAACAAGGACTAACACAGTGTCCAGCAATTCAATTATGCCATGAGTGTCTCTGCCTGGGAAATAAACATAATATTTGGGGCAATTTGAGAATGCTTATATCCCTAACGGAAAAAAAACAAAAGTTATTCTTTTTGGTTTGAAAATGACTTGAGAAATATAGAATATAACCAAAATAAAAGGAGAATAATTAATCAGGAATATATTTAAAAGGACATCTTTCATGTATGGCAGTTAGCTCTCTATTCTTTCTCCTCTTTAATTATTTATCAAGAGTGTCTCATAATTCACTACAAATTAAGGCAAATTGGAATATGAATCTCTTTTTTCTTGAGGTAAGAACTATTGAGCTGCAACTCTGTTACCAAGACTTCTCCTTGTGTTCTCACTTCCAAACTTACTTTGAAAGTGAAGGAGAAAAGCTTAATGTCAGTGGTGTTGATGGAGAACTCTACCAGGCCATGCTCATCAGTGGTAGCATTGGTGGTGTAAGAGTTTCTTGCATACACTTGGAGGAAGACATGTTCATTTGCAATAGGAACTCCTTTTCTGTCCTCAAGGTGTACCTGTAATAGAACAATGCAAGAAGCTGTGAATTAGATTTGATAGGACTATAGGAGCAAAATACTTTTCTGACATTACATAAAGGCCAAATAGCTTCCCATCATTACCCGAAGTCTGCTTTTTTTTATCCAGGTGAGATCTTTTATCTCTCCCAAATGTACACCATAAAAATTCTCTAGTCCTCTATTTTTTTCCAGAACAGTGAAATAGTACATGCTAATTATACTGAATATATATATATATATAATTTTGGTATATTCCAAATTACAGAATTGTAGGACCAAAAACTGAGATAGTCTTCTCTTTGTAATTATGAGCCAGACCAGAAACTCACCAGAAATGCTTTCCAATGGGCTTTGATGAATCTGTTAATAATTAACTACTATGACATATGACATCAAATGGTCACATTTTCTTATTGTTTGCATTTCTCTGCATATATACAGAGAGAGAGAGAGAGAGAGAGAGAGAGAGAGAGAGAGAGAGAGAGAGAGAGAGACTGACTTCTTAGAGTGGTTACAGCCACAGGGCAGACATAGCTGACCAACCAAGTACAACAGGAAGGGCAGGAATGTCCAACAGTGGTACAAAAACTTCAGTGTGGAAACAAAATAGGTCTTGGCAATAACTCACTATCCTTCCCCCATATCTGTGGAATTCCAAGATGGCAGACCCTGGAAAGAAGCCATTCATTCAAAACCACAGAATGTTTTTTCTTTGGACATATCACCCTTTTTCCCCCACTGGTTCTTTTGGGTATAGGATTTACTTCAACTTCTGTTCTTCTTTTCTTTTAATTTTTTCTTTTTTCTCTTTTTTCTTTTATCTTTCCCTCTGTTTTCTCTTTTTCTTCCCTTTCTTGTCAGCTCTCATCCATTATTTTTATCTAATTTTACTAATTTCCTTTTATTCTATAATAGGGTCCTTATCTCACTTTCCTCCTCATCTCCCACTGCTTAATTTTTCAAATTTTTCTTCTTTTATTTTCCAATTCCTCACCCCCTCTATCTTTACAAGTATAATCAGTAAGTTTTACTAATATTTATATATTTAATTAACTATGCTATTACCACTGAATTCTTTTCTTTTGTTAGTAGAAGTATACTTGTTGCATTTAGAAGAGTTTTACTGAATGTCAATATCTGGTTTGTCTTTGTGTTTATGATATAATTATAGAACTCTTTCCTGTGATAAAGGGTGGTACATTATTGGTTCTTACGGTATACCAATATTTAGTTTGTCTTTGACTTTACTATTGTTACTGATTTTGCTTTTGCCAGGGTGGTATAGTACTTGCTATTAATTGGTTTTCTCCCTATGCCAATATCTGGATTGTCTTTGTGTCACTAAAAATACCATGGTCCATTCCCAGAGAACTGGGTGCTGAGCCAATTACACTGCACCCTCCCCTCCCAAATTAATAGAGGTGATTGGGTCTTTGCACAGGGGCAAAGGCCTATAGTAAGGCATTCCCAGAGTGCATCACTGTAAAGCAGACACTAACTGAAGACTTCTCCATACTAGCAAAATGTCTTCCACTATAATCAACCCACAAAGCTCAGCACACCCACAGGGAAAAAAAAAGAAACTTGAGAAAGCCACAAGATGCATCCAAAAACTCCTAACTTCCCCAAAGCTGATACATGGGGCATGGATGGGGATGAAATGAAAAGCAATAGAGCTGAGTAGTCAAAATTATTTTTGTAAAAAGGAGATAAACAAACAGATGCTCAGAGAGCTCAAAAAAATATATAACTAAACTGATAAAGGGCTGAATAAGCAAAATGATAAGTTTACAGAAGACACTAATAAAAAGTTAGATGGCCTAAACAAAGTGATACAAAACATAAATGATCACTTTAGGAAATTAGACTCCATGAGAAGGCATCAAGCAGAAATTTGGGAGATTAAAAATTCTGTTGAAAGTATCGGCAGCAGAAGCAATCAGTGTGATAACAGGGTGTCAGAACTACAAGATAAGGCTGCTGTCAGAGGCAAATTATTCAGGGATATGTTTAAAAAAACAAAAACAAAACACAGAAAATGGACTCACTAGCTGCTAGATGGATGACACAAGGACTAATCTAAGATTGAATGGAATTAGTGAAAAATCAGAAGACAGCACAAATGTCACAAAAATCCCTGTTAACAAAAATAATAACAGAAATCTTTCCAAATTTTATGGGGAGAAATTTTGACATACAGATAAGTGATTGACATAGGACCCCAAATAGCCATGGTCAGAAAAAAATTCCTTGACATATCATAGTCAAAATTCCAGAATTCTAAAAGAAGGACAAAAATCTTAGAAGCTCTTAGAGCAAAGCAATAAATCACTTATAAAGGTAAACTCAGTAGAATTACAGCAGACTTCACAGCACAAACTTTAAAGGCCAAGCAGGGCATAGAGTGAAGTGTTTTAAGCACTAAAGGAAATCAACTTCCAACCCTGCCTGATATATCCTGCAAAAATATCTTTCAAATGATGGAGAAATAAGGTATTTCCATTTACAACAAGCATCTTAAATTTTGCAAGACAGAATAGTAATGAAGATGTAAGTGATTATAAGGGTGATTATAAGGGCAGTAGTTCCTATAAAACTTCATGGTGTTTTTTATATTTCTTCCAGAGTCAGTTTCATTAATTTGTCTTCCAAGGTACTTCATAGAAGTTGTCAAATTTATTTCAAAAAAGATTTTTGTAATATGCTTTCTATATCCCTTTAAATTCTGTAAAATCTGTGGTAATGTCCTCTAAATCTTGATATTGTATTTTTTAAATGTATAATTGATACTGTGTAATAGGAAGAAAGGTCTAAAGGAGTAGGAGAAGTGGGAGGGGTAGAGGAAAGGAAAGGAGGGAAAAGAAAAATATGAGAAAAGGATAAAAATGGAAACAAAGTCTTTGTAAATAGGGAAGGGTGGAGGGGGTGAAGGGAGGGCAGGGGAAGGGGAAAAACATAAGAACCAAGATACATCATGTAAAGGTACAAGATCCCAATGATGAATGTAACTGTATTGTATACGTAAAATGTACCAATAAACTTAATGAAAAAAAACCTTCATGGTATTTGGATGAGAATAACTACAATAACTAGTTCTGTATGACTTACAGAGGAGTAAGTGATGACCACCAAACCAGCACTACAAAAAGCTCTCAAGGATATACTAGAAAGACAAAATGAGGGCCAGGGATTTAGCTTAGTGGTTTTGCCGCCTGCTGCACAAGCGCAAGGACCTGAGTTCGATCCCGGTACCAAAAAAGAAAAAGAAAGACAAAATGAAGCTAACAATGCCAAAAAGTCTAATAAAAGGAATGTACCAGGCAGGGTGAGAAGTTAAGCAATGGGGAAGAAAAGAATGAGAAACAGGTAAATAATGAAATGACAGGAATAAGTAAATGGTGTTCAGAAATGACAATATGAAAAATTTCAATTCTCAAATCAAAAGACAAAGATTGGCAAAATGGATAAAAAACAAATGGATCAAAAATGAGTTTCTGTATACAAGAAACTCATTGAGTCCAAAAAGAAATTCAGAGACTAAAAATCACAGGATGAGAAACAATATTCCATGCAATGAGAACTCAAAAACAGCCAGGAGTAGCTAATCTATTTTCAAAGTGGACTTCAAGCCAAAATTGATCACAAAAGGCAAGAAAGGTCATTACATGTGAGTTAAGGAAACAATTCAACAGGAAACAACAACATTTACAAATATATGTGCACCAAATACTGGCAAACTCAACTTCATAAAACAAATACTATTGGAAATTAAAAGTCAGATAAAGAATACAATTGCCGAGCCAGGGATTTAGCTCAGTGGTTCTACCGCCTGCCTCACAAGTGCAAGGTCCCAAGTTCAATCGCTGGTACCAAAAAAAAAAAAAAGAATACAATTACAGTGGAAAATTTCAATACCCCACTGTTACAAATAGATAGATCAACTGAATGAAAGATCAACAAAGAAATATGAGAACCAAATCTTTGGAAAAAATGGACTTCATGGATATGTACTTAGTGGTCCACCCAACAAAAACAGAATACACATTCATTTCAGAAACACATGGAACTTTCCTTAAAATAGATGACATACTAGCTCATTAAGCATGCTTAAATACAGGCAAAAGAATTGACATTGTCCTGTGCACATTGTCAAAATATAGTGCATTGAAACTACAAATCAATAGCAGAAGAAACCATAGAAATTATTCATACATGGAAATTAAACAATACCATGTTGAATAATCAGTGGGTCACAAAAGAAAGCAGAGAAGAAATTTGCTCCTAGAAGAACCTGAAATTCCAGTATACCATACCAGAATCTATGGGATACAACAGACATAGTCCTAATAGGGAAGTTTATAGCTGTGAACACTCGCATTCAGAAACAGAATGAGCCCAAATAACCTAATGATGCACCTGAAGGTCCTACACAAACAAGAACAATCCAAATCTAAAGCTAGTATGTGGAACAAAATAATAAAGATTGAAGCAAAAGTTAATGAAATTGAAACTAAATAACAATAAAAAGAATGAATCAAGGAGCTGGTTCTTTGAAAGAAAAAATGGACAAATCTTTAGCCAATTTTACCAAGAAGAAGAGGAAAAGGAAGAGGAAGAAGAAGAAGAGGGAGAGGAAGAGGAAGAGGAAGAAGAGAAACAAAAGATCTACATCAGTGCAGTGGGAAAGGAAAAAGGCTAATTTACAATGGATATTACCAAAATTTGGATTATTAGTAACTACTTTGAAAACCTGTTTTCCAAAACAACTCATAATAGAAAAGAAATAAATAGACTTCTAGAAATATAAGAATTATAGGAACTAAACAAAGAAGATATGAACTTGCAGAATGACCCAATAATAAGCAATTAATTGGAAGCATTTTTTTTAAAAACTACAAACTAAGAAAATCCCAGGACCCAATGGATTCACTGTTAAATTCTGCAAGAAATTCAAGGAAAGTGTAACACCTATACTCTTCAAATACTTTAATGAAATTGAAACTGAATGAGTACACCCAAAGGCCTTCCTAAAAGCTAGCATTATCATGCTTCCAAACCCAGAAAAGGACCCTACCAAAAAAAGCACTTTCAACCCAATCTTTCTAATGAGCATTGATACAAAAATTCCCAAAAGATACTGGCAAACAGAAAGCAAACAGTAATAGGAAGAAAAGGTCCAAAGGAATAGGGAAAGTGGGAGGGGAAGGGGAAAGAAAAAATTATGAGAAAAGGAAAAAATGGAAACAAAGTCATTGTAAATAGGAAAGGGTGGAGGGAGTGAAGGGAGGACAGGGAACGAGGAAAAAATAAGAACCAAGATACATCATGTACAGGTACAAGTACCCAATGATAAATATAAATGTATTGTATACCTAAAATGTACCAATAAAAGAATTTAAGGGAAAAAAAAAAGAAAGCAAAAAGTCATCAAAAAGATCATACATCATAACACAAGAAAGCTTCATTCCAGGAATGCAAGGATGGTTCAACATATACAAATCAATAAATCATATAAGCTGAAGGAATAACAAAATTTACATGATCATCTCAATTGATGCAGAAAAACCTTTTACAAAAGCAAACATGCATTCATAATAAAAATTCTGAAGAAAATAGGCATAGAAGAACTTTCTCTCAATCTGATAAAAGCCATTTATGACAAACCTACTGCAAACAATACATTAAATGGGGAAAAACTGAAAACTTTCTCCATCAAATGAGGAACAAGACAAGGATTCCATTATCACCTATCCTGTTCAATATAGCACTCAAAACATTAGCCAGAGTAATCAGGAAGAAGAAAGAAAGAAAGAAAGAAAGAAAGAAAGAAAGAAAGAAAGAAAGAAAGAAAGAAAGAAAGAAAGAAAGAAAGAAAGAAAGAAAGAAAGAAAGAAAGAAAGAAAGAAAGAAAGAAAGAAAGAAAGAGAGAGGGAGAGAGGGAGGGAGGGAGAAAGAGAGAAAGAAAGAGAGAAAGAAAGAGAAAGAGAGAGAAAGGAAAGAAAGAGAGAGGGAGAAAAAGAGAGAGAAAGAGAGGGAGAGAAGGAAGAAGGAAACATAAGAAAGAAGTAAAGTTATCATTATTTGTAGATAACATGATTTTTTACACAGAAGACCCAAAAAATTCCAAAAAAAACTCTGAAAATTAATAACCAAATTCACTAGTGTAGCAAGATACAAAGTCAACATACAAAAAAATCAAAATCAGGGCTGGAGATTTAGCTCAGCAGCACAGCGCCTGCCTTGCAAGCACAAGGTCCTGAGTTCGATCTCCGGTACCAAAAAGCAAACAAACAAACAAAAAAATCAAAATCATTCCTATACAACATTAATGAACTCACTGAGAAAGAAGGAAAACCATCAAGAAAAATTAAGGGCTAGGGATTTAGCTCAGTGGTTCCACTGCCTGCCTCACAAGTACAAGGTCCCCAGTTCAATCCCTGGTACCAAAAAAAAAAAAAAAAAAAAAAAATTAAATATTTTAAAATTAAAGTAAAAGACCTCTACAATCAAAACAACAGTACTTTGAAAAAGGAGATCAAAGAGGACAAGAAAATGGGAAGATATACCCTGATTCTGGATAGACAGTATGAATATTGTCAAAATGGCAATACTTCCAAAACTGATATATAGATTATTACAATCGCTGGGGATTTAGCTCTGTGGTTCCGGCGCCTGCCTCGCAAGCGCAAGGTCCCGAGTTTGATCCCCAGTGCCAAAAAAAAAAAAAAAATAGATTATTACAATCCCAACCAAAATGCTAATAGCATTCACCCAAGAACTACAAAAAACAATCCTAAAATTCATATGAAGCCATAGGAGACCCAGAAAGAGCAAAAGCAACCCTGGGCAATAAGAGCAAAGGAAGGAATATCACAATCTCAGACTTCAAGTTATATATCAAATCCACAGTGATAAAAACAGCATGATATTGGCAGAAAAATAGACGTGTAGATCAATGGAACAGAATAGTGGATGCAGAAAAAAAAAACTCCAGATACATTCAGCTATCTAATCTTTGAAAAAGGAGACAAAAACACACACTGGAGAAAAAGTAGCCTCTTTAATAAATGCCACTAGGAAAACTGTCTACCCACATGCAGAAGACTGAATCTAAACACGTATCTCTCACCATGTACTAAAGTAAAATCAAGAACGGATCAAAGATCTGAATGTTAAAGAAGAAACACTTAATCTTCTGGAAGATAAACTAGGTAAAACTCTTGAAGACATAGGTGTAGGCAGGGAAAAACAGAACCCCTAGGGCACAAGAATTGACACCAAAAATCAACAATGATATGAACTCATATCAAATTACAAGCCTCCTGCATAGCAAAGGAAACAAATAGAGTGAAGGAATAACCTACAAATTGTGGGGAAATGACTGTCATCAAGAAATCAAGTAATAACAAATGCTGGTGAGGCTGTAGGGAAAAAGAAACCCTTCTACATTCTTGATGAGAATGTAAACAAGTACCATTACTATGAAAATCAGTGTGGAGATTCCTCAAAAAACTAAAAATAGACATTCTATTTGACCCAGTTGTCCCCCTTCTAGGTACCTTCCTGAAAAAGTTAAAAATATATTGCAGTGGTATATACATACCCATGTGTACAGCAGCACATTTCTTCATAGCTAAATCTTAGAAGCGTCCTATGCATCCATCAGCAGAGGAATGGGTAAAGAAAAGAGGGCATTTACACACAATGGAGTAGTATTCTTCCATAAAGAATAAACTTGAGTCATTTGCAGAAAAATGGATGTACCTTGAGACCATAATGCTAAGTGAAATAAATCAGACACAGAAGCTTAAATATGACATGGTTTCTCTTATATGAGAAACTGAAGACATAAATAAAGAGAAAAATCAGCATAGATAACAGAAAATAGGGAGATATATCGTTTGCAAATGGGAAGGGGACCATGAGGCCAGAGGGAATGATGAGAGGGGGTGAAAAAAGAACTAAGATGTCTTATGTCGCTGTACCAATTCCCCTTGAGGAATGTAATCATTATGTATTGAAAATGGGTACTAATAAAATTTAAATTTTTTAAAATAAAATTTTAGCAAGTTTTGAAAGGATACAAACAATAAGCTCATTGAGCAAAACAAGACAATAAAAGATATGAATGACCATTTTGGTAAAAAAAAAAATTAGAGATTGTGAAAAGAAACCAAGCACCAATGCAGGATATAAAAAGTGCAACTGAAAATATGAGTAACAGGCACAACATTGTCAGGAAAGAGCACCAGAAGTTGGAAACAAAGTTGATTTAGAGCAGTGGTGCTGGTCATTCAAGAGATGCAGATGAAAACAACACTGAGATTGCACCTCACCCCAGAAAGAGTGGCTGCTATCAAGAAATCAACCAATAACAAATGCTGGCGGGGTTGTGGGGAGAGAAAGGAACCCTTCTCCATTGTTGGTGGGAGCACAGACTGGTGCAACCACTATGGAAATCGGTGTGAAGATACCTCAAAGAACTAGGGCTAGAGGTCCTGTTTGACCCAGCTATTCCCCTGCTGGGTATTTTCCCAAAAGAATTAAAAGAATCATACCACAGTAATATATGTGCACCCATGTTTATAGCAGCACAGTTTGTAATAGCTAAAGCTTGGAAACAGCCCAAGTGCCCATCGACTGGAGACTGGATAAAGAAGATGTGGGTTTTTTTATAAAATGGAGTACAACTCAGCCATAAAGAATGAAAAACTAGAGTCATTTGTAGCTAAACGGATGCATATTGAGGCCATACTCTGAAGAGAAATAAATAGGACACACATGTGTAAATACCAAATAGTTTCTCAAGTGTGAGAAACGGAAAGTGTAATAAGGACTAAAAGGATTAATAACTAATAATTGATACTTTGAAATAGGAAAAGGTCCAAAGGGGTAGGGGTGGTGGGAGGAGATGGGGAAAGGAAAGAACGGAAAAGAAAAATTATGAGAAAAGAAAAAAAATGGAAATGAAGTATGTAAATAGGGAAGGGTGGAGGGGTGAAGGGTGCACAGGTAATGAGGAAAAAATAAGAACCAAGATACATCGTGTACCGGTACAAGCACCCACTGATAAACGTAAATGTACTGTATACCTAAAATGAACCAATAAAAGAATTTAAGCAAAAAAATAAAAAATAAAAATAAAAATAAATAAATAAATAAAAAGCAGTGGTGGCGAACCTATGGCACCCGTTTGTTTTTCTCTTAAGACAAATGAAGTTAATGTAGAGTTATTTTTTCTAAACTAAAACCTCAGATTCAGGTTTAATTGCAGTGTTGTCACTTCGCAATAAAAAAGTGGGTTTGGGTGGAAATTTGGGCACTCAGTCTCTAAAAGGTTTGGCATCACCAATGTAGAAAATAATATATTCAGTGATACCTTAGAAACAAGAAAATACCATGGAAACTGCTCCAGCAACTATTGGATGACTCAAAAAATGGATTTAAGAATTACTGGAAGAAGGAAAGATGAGACAATGACTTGAGATTTTTAAAGAATTTATTCACTGAAATCATAACTAGAATTAGGATAGTTCTGGCTGAGGAGAAAAAATAACAATGGGATAAGCACATTCAGCGTGAGGGAGAATATTTTGAGGGGAATTACTTACAATGTGTCTTTTATTATAATAAACTTTAAATTTAAACACTCACCACTTATTTTGATCACACTTCATATAGTATCATTTATGCTGGTGGATTAATATTTTATTCCTGAAACACTGCTGTTATAAAAATATGAAAATTAATGAGTGTTGAATCCATAAGATATTTTCTTTTCTCACCACATTATAATATGGACACTTGGCAATGAAACCACCTAGAAAAAAGGATAAAACCTCCATTCTATGTGTTGAGAGTCAAGGGTCCCTATGCGGCAGCAAACCCTGGTTCAAAGAGCAGCACAAGGGCCGGGGATTTAGCGCCTGCCTCCCAAGCTCAAGGACCCGAGTTCAATCCCTGGTACCAAAAAAAAAAAAGAAACAAATTACAAAAGACTCATCAGATTAAACAACAAAGAGTAGCATGAGCAAAGCAGGTGCTGGAGAGGATACTGAACGTTCTGGTCTGGAGACATTTGTGTTGTTACCCCTGTGTTCTATACCAAACTTTCTCAATATGATCCCATAATTCCAAAATGATAGTTTCCTCTGATGCAAAACAAAGGCAGATAACACATTCACTGTGTGGAGCAATCCTGCTCATACGATACATGTGCCATGATCTTGAACATAATTCACCCCAAGACTTGTCATGATCATCCTGGCTTTCTCATTTGGATGATCCATTAATTTTGCCCTCAACTATCCCTCTTTTCTGGTACAGCTCAATCCAAAGATGACCTGCAGTTTTTAACCAATAAGACGGACAATACACTAGATCTATATCTCCAATACTAGGATAAGTTGGCCAGGGTGCTGTTTTCATCCTTTGAATCACATTCTATCATTTGTCCTCCTTCAGGCTTAAATCCAATTATTCTGTGATACAAAGGCTTCCTCTGGAATAGCCAAATCAGAATCATTCATACCACTGCAAGTCTGAAGTCACAAAATAGGAAACTGAAGTGCTACATAAACTAGACCCTTTTCAAAAAATTACTCCTTTGGGACAGACCATGAAAGCCTTCCGATTTCCTAAAGCCTCTGACTCTAGGAACTTCTTTAAGGTCTTTAACATACCCTTTGTAGGACCTTGGATGATACACACTAAATATATATTCTAATGCA
Source organism: Heterocephalus glaber (assembly GCF_053883595.1). NCBI lineage: Eukaryota > Metazoa > Chordata > Mammalia > Rodentia > Bathyergidae > Heterocephalus > Heterocephalus glaber. The sequence goes on along the minus strand of NW_028258297.1, from coordinate 28,053,478 downwards.
GTCCATATTTGGGGGGAAATATAGATAGGAATCTAGTGACACTCATGTGGAACCTCATTTTCATAACCTGAGGCATAGCACACAGTGTGAATGAATGTAACCAAGAACCCATAAAAAACTACCTAGAAGAGCAAGATCAAACTCCAGCCCATGAACTCTACCTCCAGGAACCCTAGCAGTCAGGCCATAGATTAAAAACTTGAAGGACTTCATCTTCATTCTTTATTCAGGAGGTTGTGTGGACTGAGGAGAGAGCAGCCACTACCTGGGTTCCAGTGGGGGTACTGCGGAGGCCCAGTCCTGTTCCCAAGGGAAAGCCCTTGATCACAGTGAGGGCAGCCTGGCCCATGACACCTTCTTGTTCTCAGAGCACTAGAACCAGCTGTGCCGTGCTGGGCCATGTTTTCCCAGAGTTCCATCACTACATCATTTATGATGTAGCCCATGCCTTCATCACATGCACTAACAGTATCAGATGTACTGACTTAAGGAAAAATTGTAAAAGAACTGATATTTGTTCATGATTAGAGACAGAAAATAATATGTGCCAAGAAATGAGGGCTGGTATAGATTTATTATCAATATTTACTTCCTGTTATTCAACCAATGAAACATTATGCTTTGAGATTTGTAGTTCTAATGAGCAATATTTTTAAGTAAAAAGATCTGTTATATATGATTATATGTTGTGGTCTTAAGAAGCCATAGATAATTTTTTTAATTTTTAGTCACTGATGCTGCGAGGTGAAGTCAGATCCTGGTACATGCTAAGAATTTGCTCTACCACTGAGCTCCACCACTGCCCTACCATCAATAGTTCTGACCAGGTCACATCCTGAGCAGAAAGGTCTGTGTTGTTTGATGCTACAGCACAATTTAAATACCTGGGAATCAGGAAGTACTTTACCTGCACAACAAATGGAATCCCTTGTCTGAAGTAAAAATCTTTTTGCACAAGTACAAGATTGATTCTGACTTTGTTAACTTCAGTCATCCCAGTTCTGGTGAATTCCAACCCTGAGAAAGAAGTTGGTGAAGAATGGAGAAGAATCACTGGCTTTCAAATTATTTTTCTGCATAATTCACCCTTCCCTCTTGACGAGAAAAAGGTGTCAATGTTCCTGGCTTCCATAATTTTATGTTGCCCACATACCTGTCCCCTCCTCTATAATCTTGGCATTCAGTTGAAGAACAGCAACTTGAGCCAACTGCCAATCTACTAAGTCCACATAGGTCATTACTGGTTGTGTGATGCAGCCTTGGCTGTCCAGCTGATAAGTGAGAAAAACATGGTTAAACAGCATGATGCACCGACCAGACACATGGTCAAACCCATACAGAGGCCTTCTTTGGAAATAACCAACTGCTTAGAATTCTGATTTAAACACTGGGTTTAGCGCTAACATTTAGTTACTGTGTGGCGTGATCTTGAGCACATTAAGAGTAGTATCCCTGGGCTGGGGATTTAGCTCAGTGGTTTCGCAGCCTGCTGCACAAGCACAAGGACCTGAGTTTGATCCCTGGTACCAAAAAAAAAAAAAAAGAGTAGTATCCCTTTGCCTTTGTTTTCTCATCTACGTAAGGATTTGTGTAGATTAAATATATTAATATATATATTAGACTACCAACTACTATGTCATAAGAACTTAATAGTCATTTCCTATTGTTTAAAGAACTACCATTGGCTAGAAACTGATAGAGTACATGCCTAGTAAGTTGGGGGCCCTAGATTCAACCCATGGCACTAATAAAAAATAATAAACTGTGATGAACATCATTATTTCATTCTTTTGACTAATATGTGGGGGACAAATTGAGTTCTAAATCTCTGGAAGTCTTCCTTCAATAATAGTAGATTTGAGGACTACCGTTGTTTTTTTCTTTTTTCTTTTTGGCAATTCTGGGAAACAACCCAGGACTTGTGTATGCCATACAAATGCTGTACCACTAAGCTGTGCTCCCAGTCCTTTAGCTACCATCTTTGGATATTTTGGTATGCTTTTCCTTCCAGACGTTCTTTCTACATTTGCAATTTATAGCTTCTTTTGGATGTTTACAAGCCTCTGAACAGCTTTCACTCACCTCTTGACTGATTTCCTCACATCCGGTGCCTGTGCCAGAGAAATAAACATACAGAGGTCCAAAAAAATAGTCGACAAGATATTTTCGGCATATATTTAACTTCACATGTCCTCGGACAGGCTTCCCATAGGTGTATCTGTCACAAGAAAAATTCATAGGAACCAAGGGTTTTTCCAAAAAGAAAGACCCTCTCTATTTCCATCCATATTCCATACTATGCATTAGTCACATAGATTTACTCCATGTAGTTCCAAGATAAAAACGACAGCTGTAGTAAACGACTATGAACAAAGCTTTTTTTCTGAGTACTTTACATAGATCATGTCATTTCATCCTGTTTATGACCTCAAGAGAGAGATGATATTACTTCCCCCATTTGGGAGTTCTGGAAAATGAGGCACACACTGAGGCTATGTGAGCCAATAAGGCCACTCAACTGGTAAGTGGTAAAGCTGAGACATTAGCTTAGTGTGCTCTCTCTCGCTCTCTCTCTCTCTCTCTCTCTCTCTGGTACTGGAGATTGAACTTGGGACCTTGTGCTTCCAAGGCAGGCGGCAAAACCAGTGACCTAAATCCCCAGCCATTAGCTCTCAACCATTGTTGTCTGTGCCTTTAAGTCTTATTGGGACGTGGTTCATGTTCATTGAAAGCAAGGCTTGATAGAAACATTCACTAAAAACCTTCTCAGTCTTTCTCACTTTAGTCTATTATTTCTCTTTTCTGATCCATTTATTCCTCTCAGAATCTTGAATGAAATATCTTAAAACAGAATTGGAGGCTAACGCAGGTCTCTTGTATTTGGTCTTTAGTGAGATGTGTAAGTTAAATCTGCTAGTGCTGTTTTGGGTTTCCATGCTTGCAAACTTTAATAGCAACTTTTAATTATTTAGACCAACATCCACACTTTCCTGATACAGCAATGAAAGATCAAAACAAGATAGTAATATCCTTTAGTTATAGAGACTTAGTGACAGGTGCTATACTTGGACCAAGAACTGTGATCTCTGAGATTTATGCTCTGTCTCAACACAATGATGGTTCATCACAAGGCCACATTTGTTTTCTGAACACCCTTATATGTTAGGACAAGTGTATTTCACCTCTCCAAAGGGTGAAACTTACTGTTGGCTGAAACCATTCATTTCATCATTTTTAAAGCTCTGTCATTATTAGAATTATCCCAACTTGTTTTTTCCTTCCAAGTGATGGAATGGACTTTCTTATGTAATAGATATAGAGTGGTAATTATAGTTGGAGGGGATATAAAAGAACGTCATGAACAGAAAGTTTTACAAGAAGAGATGGCTTAGGTATTTGTATATTTTTATGGTGGTTCAATGAGATGTCTTTCAAAACATTTTAAATTTATGTTGAATAGCCTGTACAGGTGTGTGAATACCAAAACATAATAAAGCCAAGGTCACAGTACATGGAAACACACATTTACTAAAGAGATGTCTGCAGTAGCAACAGTGTTTTTCTATCCTACCTGATCCTCCAGAATGAAAATAATAGAAACATGAGAAAACAAGGCAAAAATATACCTCCAAAAACTCTTAACTCCCCCAAAACTGATCTCACAGACATTAAAGTTGATGAATTCACAGGCTATTAGTAGTAGAGAAAGAAAGTAAAATTAACTCACATTCCACACACTGTCACATTCACTTCTTTATCCAGGAATGAGACAGTCTTCGGACACTTTACTTGCACATCAAAGTTGGGGAGCACTATTGAAAGAGATCACAGAAATACAGCAGGTGGGCAAGATGTTTTTGCAGTTGGTTAAATGAAAACCAGTGCTCAGAAATGATAACTTTAAAATTTTACAGTAACACCATACGAAGGAGTGGTCATATGTTATATTAATCCTAGAAAATCATAGAAGCTTCCACTTAAGAAAAAAGAACAAATTTTGGAAAATAATTTCCTTTCAAAAATAACCAAACTTTTATAACATTCCAGGTTCATAGGTGTTAGTACTTCATAGAATCAGTTGACGCCTGTCCCTATCCATACATAATAAATGCATTCAAATGGACTCATACTCTGGTAGCCAGACACTATGACATGCAATCTTCCAAAACCATACCATATTCTTCCACACTGAAGAAGTGTTCTTTCTTTGCTTCTGATTGCTTTAGGACCATGATCTTGTAGAAACCCTGAATGGGCTCTGATGACAGACTGAAGGACAATTGTTTAATTCCATTCTCTGATGTAATATCCCACCATTGCATAATTTGATTTGTTTGGGGGTCCTACATATATTAAAAAGGTAATAAGATGTACAGGAAAATAAAGAATTAGAGGCTATGATGCATGTAGGAAGACTGTATTAGTCATTAATCATTTGGGAAGTATCTACTAATATTACTTGGAAAGAAAGGAATAGGAGCATGGGACACAACACACCAGTTGTCTGGAATGTGGGAAAACTTCAGATATCGTCTCCTTTTAATCTACAGTATCCTTGGACTATTGTCATGACTTTCCAAACATCAATTTATTTTCAATATACTTATTTCTTTTGAACAAGAAATACTTTGTTTCTTACCTCAATATAAATGAGAGGAAACTAAAACAAAAGGAAAACAATATGTTAGTAAAAAACCTCACAGGTACAGCAAACTCAAATACAATAAAATTGTTCCAGATTATATGGAAAGGGGGAGAAGAGAACAATGCTTTCCCTCTAATTTCTGAGTTCTGTATAAATCTTCTGGATTGTTTTATGCTCCCAGAGAAGATGAGGCATTTTCAAAATGTCCAAGACTGAATGCTCATAATCAGTTTTTCTTAGGTTTAATTTGATTTAAAACAATGTTACCCTGATTGCATTCCTGAGCCTGTGGAGTAAGATTCATACCTGAGATACTTTGGTGAACGGTGAGATTTTTCAAAGAGTGGAAATGTAAGGCTTTTGAGGATTTGTGTTCTTAAATTACATGAAGGGCCTCACCTGGCTGTCATGATGTGGTGTGCCTCCACTTTGCCACTACAGGGCTTCCCTCCTGGCTAAGGCATTAACAACATCTGAGTGCCTAAAAAGTGCAGAAGACAAGAACTCTTTGGCTCCTTCCCTTTGGTGTCATCTCTACGACAATCTGGTTCTCTTCTGGGGTTAAGGTCCTGTGGCTGATTCCAGGTCATTTTTCTTCCTCCCCTCTGCCACTCATACCACTGATAGTCATAAAATACTCACCGACTCATTCAGCGGGCGTGAATTTTTATCCACAGACACAACTCAAAACTTCACTGAAAAAGGAAACTTTTCTGAGTAGACTGAGAGATGCGGGCCTTCCAGGTAGCCCGCCAAGGGGACATCTCATGTGTGGAGCCAGCATCCATGGAGCCCCTACCTGACTGTCCTGGCGTGTACATGGGCTTGTCTGTCTGGACAATGACAGCACTTTCTCTGTTCTTCACCAGCACTGCCATCCTGTCCCTGAACACATGTGTCGGTCCTTTTATCTGGACAGACAGGAAGGCGACCTCCTTAGGGGAGGAGCATCTCGGGAGTTGAGGACAAAAACAGATCAGAAGGCCATGGTCATCCTCCTTGTGGAGGCTGCAGCATTTCTCCTTGCCCTGTTCTCCCTTTACTCCATAGGAATGCAGGTGAGCCCACATACGTTATTTATTTCCTTACTTGCCTATTTCCCATGAATATTACTTAAATACAAGGTAGAGGAGAGTAAGTCAGAAAGGGGGGTAAGGAATGAAACCCAAATTTTCATGTGACTAAAACAGTACCTATGAAACCACAGTTACTTTTGTTGAGTAAATATGTCTTAATTAAAAAGTAAACACAACCCTGAAAACCACGGGAGAGGAGAAAATGTAATATGCTAATGATGGTAGGAATTATATCTTGAAGATGGATTGCCCAAAGAAAAAACTAGAAATAAATTCAAGGTATCGAATATATGTAGAAGATGCAGCCCTTCTTAGTAACAGTATTTCAATTTGTACCTTAATAATAAAAAAAAAATACCTGCCCTGTCTAATTCATCCTTTCTCTGGCTAGTAGGATTTTTGTGAGAATTTAATAAAAATTAGCATATCCATAATTACCAACTGCCTCAGTTTTGAGTGGGAAAATGTATACTTTCTTCTTTGGTTGTGACAAATTTTCTACGTTGTTCTTTGAAGTCACTGATGTCCTTCTAGGTTAATTCTCTGAAATTGAAAACCACTCTCCCGGTCCCATAGACAGCAGCTTGTACTCACAGTGAAGGAAACACACTGGAACAAGTCCTTGTCAATGACGAGGTCACTGAACAGGCTCCTGTTTCCCACACTGGACTCCAAGGAAGCACTTACAGTCACTGTCTCATTCAGGTGGCACAGGTGGAGACAGCTTTTCTCAGGTACTTCAGTGTGGAGCCAGGAGGGCACCAGCACCATGTACTGCCTGGAAAGGGAGCAGGCAGGTTGGGTGAGGAGAGATGCATTTTCCATGACTGTGGTTTCACCACAATAATTATTACCATGCTCACGTCTATACCCTGACAAGGCATGGTAATATGGTGAGCAGCAAGAAATTTTGTTTACATGAGCAGCTTTGGCAGTGGTGCCCCATTCAAGGTAGGTTCTAATGACATGATGGTTCCATACTTCCCTACTATGCCTGCAGCACTCAAGCTCCTGAATTTAGTTTTTAAGGACAAAATAAAAGAAATAATTATTCACTATACAAAGACACTCTATTAGGATTGGTTTCAAATGCTGTATTTAATTTTTGAAAAACCACCCAATGCCTCCTTTTTATTTTCAGTTTCTCCTCCCTAAACTCAGATCACTATGTGTGGAATTCAGAGTTGTATAACTGAACCAAATCATGACTGAGAAATAGATAAAGCTGAACTTCAAAGACATTTTCCCTCTTTCCTGGTATTAGAGATATTTTAGTCCTCAAACTGTCTATAATGGAGCCAGTGAATGCCATCTCAAAGTGTGTTAAATACCACTAGATTATCTCCCTTTATACCTGTCTTAGTTATTTCTCTCTTGTTGCTGAGGCAAAATATTCAACACTCACAAGTTAAGAGAGGAAAAGTTTATTTAGCTCAGTCTGTAAAGGTTTCAGTCCCTAATCTGCTGGCTCCAAGCCAGAGTGGCATGGCAGAGGGTCATTGCAGAGGAGAAAGAGTTCATGGCAAGCAGAAGGCAGTAAAGCAAGGAAGCAAGGAAGCAAAACAAGCCTCTCTCTCTGTCCCTTATATTATATTGTATCCAAGCTACCAGGACTAGGGCCATGCTAAACCAATCAGTGGACCCTTAATCCTAGCATTGCACCATGAATTAATCACACATTCTAGATTCAGCCACCTCTGAAAAAGCCCCACCTATGACTGCATGAGGCTTTGGGGAACATCTAGACATGAGCTATAATAATACCCCTTTTAAAGTCAAATATTCTTATTCTTCTATCCATAGGAAAGGGAAAAATAATGTGACAACCTTTGTTAATGTATTTCTTTCCAACACAAAAAATAAGCCCTATTGGTACTTCATAATTGTCAGGGCATTTCGATCCTTGCCATAAACCCTTTACATCAGGTAATGTCATTTAATAGACACAGAGACAGGGTCAAGGAGCCTTGCCTAGAGTCTTATCTGACTCAAATTGACCCTCCAGCCTTCATATTTAATCCAATAACAAACAATAATGGATTTCACCCTTCTTTTTAAGATTATTGTGTTTAAACGGCTTCAACACAAAAGAGTGGGTCTTAAACACTGTACTTTTAGGTCTTAGTGGCAGACAATTAAGAAGGCATTTTCCTAAGTCAAATTACATCTAAGTTAGTAAGACTAATTACTTTAGAGTTGACAAAAATTTTATAAAATCATAAAATATTAAAGCTGAAAAGGGTATGCAAGAATTTAGGTGGAACAAGTAGAATGGTGATTACCAGAGGCTGGAGAGAGGAGGCAGGGAATGTTATTCAAAGGGTACAAAGCTTCAGTTAGTGATGACAGAATCATCTGGCTATCTATCGTGCATCATGGTGAATAGAACTAGTCATAATATACTCTATATTTCAAAACTACTGAAAGCCAATTTTTTAAAGTCTCACCAAAAAAGATATGTAAGTTAGGTGATTATTATATTTATTGCTTATCTAATCAATCCACATTGTACACAGAATCCAAAACATTACATCACATCCCATAAATACATAGAGTTATTATTTGTCACTTAAGAAGAAAAAAAGAATGTAGATAGAGATTTGGGTAGAAATTAACAATGGAATGGGATAATTCAAAGACAGTTCACTGTATAAGAGGACCCTGGTGTTACTCATGGTTCTGCATGGACTGAGGCAGCTGCTGTTAGGAGATCAACAAAAATCAGAACAAAACCTAGCAGAGCATGTCTGCCTGTCCCCATGGTGTAGGGAGAATGTGCAAGAGGTGAGAGCGTGGCATCCTCCTCCTTATGGGGTCTGACTCCAGTGACTCCCCAAATCCCCTGGAATTTATTTGTGAGCATGCTGTATGCAAACAGGAAGCTCAATGCATGGCCTCCAATGAGCACATAGGATTTGGAAACACTCCCCATGCAGGTCATTGCTCTCAGGGTGGCCTTGTAGAGATCCAGGTTGAATCCAAACAGGCTCCAGAATGGTGCCAGATTATCTGTGTGTCAGAACTTTTTCAAATAAAAGCCCTACATCCATCAAAATTAACTCCCTACTCCTGCTCGCTCATTATTCAATGTTGACAAATGCATATGGTCAATAACTACCACAGCACTCGAGAAATATAGAGCAGTTCAATTATCCCCAAAAGTTTTCTCAAGCCACTTTGCAATACCTCCACTCCCTACTGACACCAGTAATGTGCTTTTTGTCTCTTTAAGTGCAGCGTTTGCACAATGTCACATGTGTGGACTCATGGAAACCTACTATGTGTAGCCTTTTGAATCTGACTTCTTTTACGCAGCAAAATGTATTTGGTTTTCACACATTTTGTTGTCTGAATCAGTAATGGTTTTCTTTTTAACTGATGAGTAGAGACTATACCACAGTTTGTTTATACTTTAACCACTACCTGTACATTTGTGCTATTTGTAGTTTTTAACAATTATTAATGAAGTCCCAGTCACCGTGTATGAGTCTTTGTGTAGACATATTTTTCATTTCTCTTGAAGAAATACCTAGAGAAGTAGGATTGGTAGGTGATCTCATAAATGTAAATGTCACTGTATTGCATTTTCACATTGATACTGTGTAGACCCCAGTTGTCAGGAAAGGTGAGTTTAGCAATTGATTATCAAAAATAATTTATTAAAGGCCAGAGATTTAGCTCAGTGGTTTCAGCACCTGCTGCACAAGCACAAGGACCCGAGTTTGATCCCCGGTACCAAAAAAATAATAATAATTGATTAAAAATGGAAGCTGCCATTATCACTACTTTGTGCCATCAGGAATTACTTCACTAAAACTGCAGTTTTTTGGGCATAGACCATATTGATGAAGGGACTAGTAAGTATTACACGGAAGATACAAGCAGTTTATGTATGCAGATTTCAGTAAGTTTGCCTTAAGGGGAAGAGCAGAAGAGTGGGATTGAGCATTTTTCACAGAGAAGTATCTTTCATTACTTAAAGGTATGTAAAGGTTCAGGGTGGATTATGTGTTAACTGGGGAAGTGATGGTGATAGAGAAAAAAGTTGAAGGACAGTCCTGGAGACAAGGCATGCAGCCCTTCACTGGAACAAAAAAATGCATTGCTTGTATTGGTTTGGGTCTTAAATATCTCTCAAAAGCTCCCTACCGTGCTGCGCAGCAAGCGATCCAGTCTCCGCCGCCTGGCCACGTGCGTCGCCAGCCAGCGGCCCTCCAGTGAAGGTCAAGTGACTACTACCTGTCTCTGGCTGAAGGCTGAAACGCCGACTGCCTAATGCAGGACCCTCGTACAGCCCAGGTGTATAGATTGAAGCTTGGGGCTGCTGGTGTGAGCATAGGATGCTGGATTTCAACGGGATACCTTTCACCGTTTAATTACTGCTTCCGTGCCGGGCAAGTTTGTCTAAACTGAGATTGGAATAATTGATGGAATGGGCCTGGATGATCCAGAGGTTTTAGAAGGAAGAACTGAAAAATATGTGGATACTTCTTTTGGCAAGCCCTCTGATGCCTTAGTTTTGGGGAAGATAAATATGTTGATTGCATCCTCCTTGCAAGACATGGGAGGCAGCACACCATCATGCCTACCAAAGTCAATCACCAGGCAAACATCTGGATTTTGAAGGAAGAGGGCTGTACACACATCATAGTGACCACCACCTGTGGCTCCTTGAGGGAAGAGATTCAGCCCGGTGACATCATCATTATCGATCAGTTCGCTGACAGGACCACCAGCAGGCCTTGGACCTTCTATGATGGAAGTCATTCCTGTGCCAGGGGAGTGTGCCATATTCCAGTGGCTGAGCCATTTTGCCCCAAAACAAGAGAGGTCCTCCTAGAGACCTCTAAGAAGCTGGGACTGTGGTGCCACTCAAAGGGGACAGTGATCACAATTGAGGGAGCCTCATGTTCCGCACCTGGGAAGCAGATGTTATCAATATTGCCACAGTTCCAGAGGTGTTTCTTGCTAAAGAGACTGCAATTTGCTATGCATGCATCACCATGGCAACCAATTATGACTGCTGGAAGGAGCAGGAGGAAGCAGTTTCAGTTGATCAGGTTTTAAAGACCCTGAAAGAAGATGCTAATAAAGCCAAAAGTTTACTCCTCACTACCATACCTCAGGTAGGGTCCATGGAGTGGCCAGAAATCCTCCATAACCTGAAGAATATGGTTCAATTTTCTGTTTTACTACCAAGTCACTAAAACAGAATGGCTGCCTAGAAGAAAAGATGACTTCCTAATTTTAACCATTTTGAGAATTTTACTTAACTTAAAAGAAGAAAAGATAGGAAAGACATGTAGCTTTCATTCCCTTGCCTGCAAAAGAAGAACATGTAGTAAGAAAGACAAGACACTAGTTGGAGAAAAAGTATCAAACTAAATTCTTTTTCTCCAACTAGTGACAGGATCATATGGCTTTTTCCTTTCCTCTGTTAAAATGATGACTTTTGGGGTCCAGGGATTTAGCTCAGTGGTTTCGCTGCCTGCTGTGCAAGTGCAAGGACCCGAGTTCAGTCCCCGGTACCAAAAAAAAAAAAATGAGGACTTTTGGGGGTGGATCTTCCAATGCTGAACCAACACTGCCATCCCTATAACAAAACCACTTTCTACCCAGATCTGACTTCTAATAGTTTGTTTTGTTAAACAAATTTCTATCTATGTTCAGACTTTTTTCTTCTATTATCTTTGTCCAGTTTTAGCATTAGCACAATGTTGATTTCCTAAAATGAGGGGAGAAGTGTTCCTCCTTTTTTCTGTTTTAAATGTTTGATATAATTTATCAGTTAAAATATATACAAGCCTGTTGTCATATAGGTATGTTTTCAAGCTAGGAATATACTTTCTTTAGTAGGTGCTATTCAAATTTTATATTTCCTCCAGAGTTAGTTTCATTAATTTGTCTTCTAAGGTACTTCTTAGAAGTTGTCAAATTTATTTCAAAAAAGATTTTTGTAATATGCTTTCTATAACCTTTTTGTTGTTGTTGTTAAATTCTTTTATTGGTACCTTGTAGGTATACAACACAATTACATTTCTCATTGGGAATTGTACCTTTACATAATGCATCTTGGTTCTTATTTTTTCCCCATTCCTAGCCCTCCCTTCATGCCCTCCACCCTTCCCTATTTACAAAGACTTTATTTCCATTTTTTCCATTTCTCATCATTTTTTCCTTTCCTTTCTTTCCTTTCCCCTGGCCCTCCCACTACCCCTACCCCTTTGGACCTTTTCTTCCTATTTTGCATTATCAATTATTCATTCTAATCATTGGTACATTTTAGGTATACAATATAATGACATTCATCATTGGAAATTTGCACCTTTACATAGTCTCTCTTGGTTCTTATTTTTCACCCTTGCCCAGCCCTCCCTTCAACCCCTCCAGTCCTCCCTATTTACAAAGATTTTGTTCCTATTTTTCCGTTTTCTCATATTAATCCCATTCCCTTCTATCCTTTCCACTAGCCCTCCCACTTCCTTCCCCTTTGCCCCTTTTCTTCCTATTTCACATTATCTATTATACATTTTAGTCCTTATTTACACTTTCAGTTTCTCACACCAGAGAAACTATTCAGTATTTATACATGTGTGTCCTATTTATTTCACTTAAGAGTATTGCCTCAATGTGCATCCACTTAGCTATAAATGTCTCTAATTTCTCATTTTTTATGGCTGAGTAGTACTCCATTTTATACCCAAAAAATGACATTTTCTTTATCCAGTCACCAGTAGATGGGCATTTGGGCTGTTTCCAAGTTTTAGCTATCACAAACTGTGCTGCTATGAACATGGGCACACATATATCACTGTGGTATGATTCTTTTAATTCTTTGGGGAAGATCTCCAGCAGGAGAATAGCTGGGCCAAATGGGACTTCTAGTCCTAGTTCTTTGAGGTATCTCCATACTGATTTCCACAGTGGTTGACCCAGTCTACACTCCCACCAGCAGTAGAGCAGAGTCCCTCTTTCCCCACAGCCTCGCCAGCATTTGTTATTGGTTGATTTCATGATAGCAGCCATTCTTTCTGGAGTGAAGTGGAATCTCACTGTTGTTTTCATTTGCATCTCTCGAATGACCAGTGATGTTGAACATTTTTTCATGTATTTATTTGCTATTTCTACTTCTTTGTCTGAGAAATGTCTGTTCATTTCAGATGCCCATTTTTGGATTGGGTCTTTAAATTTGGGAGGTCTGATCTTTTAAAGTTCTTTATAGATTTGAGATAGTAGACCTTTGTCTGAGGGAGAGCAGGTGAAGGCTTTCTCCCACATTGTTGGTTATCTCTTCACACTGCTGGTAGTTTCTCTTGCTGTGCAGAAGCTTTTTAATAAGAAGAGATCCCACTTGTTGATTGTTTGTGCTAGTTCACAGGCAACTGAGGTTTTGTTCATAAAATCTTTTCCTACACCGATGTCTTCAAGAGTTCTACCTAACCTCTGTTCCAACTGGTTCAGAGTTTCTATTTTAATATTTAGATCTTTAATCCATTTTGATTTTAGTTTAGTGCATGGCAAGAGATATAGGTCTAGTTTTAATCTTTGGCAAGTTGAAAGCCAATTTTTCCAGCATCATTTATTAAAGAGGCTATCTTTCCTCCAGTGAGGGTGTTTGGCTCCTTTATCGAAGATGAGATGGAGATGGCTGAGTGTGTCTGGTGTTGTTTCTGCATCTTCTAATCTGTTCCACTGGTCCTCAGGTCTGTTTCCTTGCCAGTATCATGCTGTTTTTATCACAGTAGCTTTGTAGTATAGTTTCAGGTTGGGGATTGTGATACCCCCAGCCATGTCTCTGTTACCTAGAATTGCTTTTGCTATTGTGGGTCTCTTCTTGTTCCAAATGAATTTTTGGATTGTTTTCTCGAGGTCCATGAAGTATGCTGCTGGGATCTCAATTGGAATTGCATTAAATCTATATAGCAGTTTTGGAAGTATGGCCATTTTCACTATATTAATCCAATTGTAGTGGGGGACCTCAACACCCCATTGTCACAAATAGATCAACTAGACAAAAAATGAGTAATGCAATACTAGAACTCAATTGAACTCTTGAACAAATGAACTTAACAGGTGTTTACAGAGTCTTCCACCCCACAAAATCAGAATACACATTCTTCTCAGCTGCACATGAGTCATTCTCAAAAATAGAACACATACTCACACATAGAACATGTTTAAGTAAGTTCAAAGGAATTGAAGTTATCCCCTGTATATTATCAGACCATAGTGTGATGAAATTGGAGATCCATAGCAAAAGAAACTCGAAGAATTTCATAAACACATGGAAATTGAACAACACACTTCTGAATAACCAATGGGTCACAGAGGAAATTAAAGAAGAAATCAGACAGTTCCTTCAATTAAATGACAATGACAGTACAACATATTGGAATCTATGGGACACAATGAAAGCAGTCTTATGAGGGAAATTCATAGCAGTGAATACTCATATTAGGAAAACAGAGTGAGCCCAATTAAACAACCTGATGCTGAACCTCAAGCTTCTAGAGAAAGAAGACCAGGACAACCCCAGAGCTCATACAAGGGAGGAAATTATAAAGATCAGAGGAGAAATCAATGCAATGGAGACTAAGAGAATGATACAAAAAATCAATGAAGCCAAGAGTTGGTTCTTCGAAAGAATCAACAAAATTGACAAACCCTTAGCCAACCTTATCAGAAAAAGGAAAGAAAAGGCCCAAATCCATGCAATTAAGAATGAAAAGGGTGAAATTACAACAGACCCAGCAAAAATCCAGAGGATCATCAATACCTACTTCCAGAACCTATACGCCAAAAGGATGGACAACACAGAAGAAATGGACAGATTCCCAGATACATATGAATTACCAAAGTTGAACAAAGAAGTCCTAAAAATTCTAAACAACCCAATATCAACCAATGAAATTGAAAATGTAATTAAAAATTTAACAACTAAGAAAAGCCTGGGCCCTGATGGCTTCACTGCTGAATTCTACAAGACATTTAAAGAGGAACTGCTGCCACTACTGTTTAAACTCTTCAATGAAATTGAAAGGGAAGCAATACTCCCCAAAAAATTCATTCCTGGAAGCAACCATCACCTTGATCCCCAAAGCAGAGAAATACCCAACTGAAAAAGAGAACTATAGGCCAATCTCAGTAATGAACATAGATGCAAAAATCCTTAATAAGATACTGGCAAATAGAATGCAGAAGATCATCAAGAAGATCATACACCCTGACCAAGTGGGATTTATCCCAGGGATGCAGGGATGGTTCAATATACGCAAATCAATCAATGTACTACACTATATCAATAGAGCCAAGGACAAAAACCATATGATTATCTCCATAGACACAGAAAAAGCATTTGACAAAATCCAACATGCATTTATGATAAAAACCCTACAAAAAATTGGAATAGATGCTCTCTACCTCAAACTGATAGAAGCCATCTATGAAAAACCAACAGCCAATATCATACTAAATGCTCAAAAACTGAAATCCTTCACACTAAAACCAGGAACAAGACAAGAATGTCCACTATCACCACTCCTGTTCAATATAGTTCTGGAAACATTAGCCACAGCAATTAGACAAGAGAAAGAAATAAAAGGAATAAAGATAGGTAATGAAGAAGTAAAATTGTCATTATTTGCAGATGACATGATACTCTATATAGAAGACTCCAAGAACTCCACCAAAAGTCTTCTAGACTTAATAACCAAATTCAGTCAAGTAGCTGGTTACAAGGTCAACACACAAAAATCAATAGCTTTCCTCTACACGAATGAAAGACTCACTGAGAGAGAAATAGGGCAAATAATTCCTTTCACAATAGCATCCAAAAAACTGAAATACCTAGGAATCAACCTAAGGAAAGAAATCAAAGACCTCTTCTCTGAAAACTATGGCACTCTGAAAAGAGAGATTGAAGATGATATTAGAAAATAGACAGACATCCCCTGCTCCTGGGCAGAAAGGCTTTCTATATCCTTTTAAGTTCTGTAAAATCTGTGGTAATGTATCCTAGGACTTGATATTGTAATTTTTAAAATGTAGAATTGATATTGTGTAATAGGAAGAAAAGGTCTAAAGGACCAGGGGAAGTGGGAGGGGTAGGGAAAAGGAAAGAAGGGAAAAGAAAAAATATGAGAACAGGGGAAAAAATGGAAACAAAGTATTTGCAAATAGGGAAGGGTAGAGGGGGTGAAGGGAGGGCAGGGGAAGGGGAAAAAATAAGAACCAAGATACTCATGTAATGGTACAAGATCCCAATGATGAATGTAACTGTATTTTATACCTAAAATGTACCAATAAACTTAATGGGGGGAAAAAAAAGACAAGACAGTGCATATTAGAGACTCCACATAAAAGACTTGGACTACATGAGAACACAGAAGAAAAGCAAATGGACAGCAGACATGGGAGGAATCTTATCTTTTAGAGAAAAACTTAAGCAGATAATATTCTCCTTCTTTCCCTTCCTATTAAATTTACAACAATAAAGGCTGAGGATAATACCCAATTTCCTACTCTGCCAGGGAATATGAGGAAAAAATGGGACTCTGTTTTATGTGGGTGATGGTAAATTGTACACTCTTTCTCAAGAGAAGTTTGGTAAAATGCTTCAGAAGGCATAAAAATATGTATGCACTTTGTTGATCCCTCCTAGGAATTTCTCTTTAAAAATGTGCCAGAATACACACAAAAAGCTATGTATAAAGAGGAGTTTTTAATAATGTTAGTTACAATAGCAAGTATTCACAGCAATCTGAATATCCAACTGTTGGAGGTAAATTATGTTTTATTTATGATTGGATTGTGAAGCAGTCAACTGAATATCATGTTTTCAGATATTTAATGTCCTAAAGAATTGGCTGCTGTGTAATAAAAATTTCTAAATGGTAAAGCATTTTACAATACTAATTTTGTTTTAAAATGCCATGTAAATGTACAAAAAAACTAGAAGGAAATATATAAAATCTTTTGTTATCATATTTGAGGAAGGGATACTGGATAATTTTTTTATTTTCTTTGCATATTTCTCCATCTTTGCATTTTTCTACAGCGAATATAATCAAATAATAAAGTTGTGAAAATAAAAAAAAATAGCAAATAAATATATCCCTCAGAGTCCATGCAGTGAAGGTTCGGTCACCAGCCTGTGGCCTGTGTAGAACATTAGGGATAGGGCTACATGGACGGAAGTCAGAGCACGGGAACCTTCCCATGAAGAGGACATTGTGCCCTTGGCCCTTCTTCCCCTTGCCTTGCTTCCCAGCCACTGTGCAGTGAGCAGATTTGCCCTGCCATGTGCTCCCCATCACGATGTCTGCCTCACCACAGATCCAAGTAACCACGGACTAAAACCATGTGCCAGAATGAGCTCTTCTTCTCATTGTTTATTTCAAATATTTTGTCACAGTGAAAGAAAACCGGCTGGGGAATTCAGTACTCTGGGTACCTCGCTGAGCTGGAAGTTCACCTGTTCTGCTTCTGACTCTGCTCTCAAGAGCTGCCATTTACTGCGCTGCTGTACTGCGCTACAATTTTAATGTAACCTAATTTAACTCTCCCTGCAATGCTGTTCCCGTCCCCTTTCTGCGGGTGGAGTAACCAGTGCTTGTGTAAACTACTGCAGATTTCACAGCTCCAAGCAGCAGAGCTAACACTGGAACTCAGGTGGTGTGGATCCAGAGTATGAATTCTCCACCACTTCTCCAGTGCTATGCGTTTCTAATGAAGTCGACTTTGACCCTCAGCTCAGCTTCAGCTCTCTGAACACCAGCATTGGGCTAGTGATCTTTTTCCCTGCCTTGCTCTCAAGGTTGTATTTAATGAGAAGTCTTAGAAAACCCATTTGAAAGTACAAGAATAGCGTAGAGATTGAGAATGTAGACTCTGGAGCTAGACAGCCAGGATTCCATGCCTAACTCTTCCAATTTGCTCACAGTCTCCACGCCTCAGCTCCTCAAACTTAAAATGTGGATAATGATAGTATTCACCCAATAGGGGTGCTGAGAAGGCTCCAGGAAGAAAGTCATTGACTGAGCTGCTTTCTCATCAGAGACACAAAACTCAAAACCCACAACTTAGAAGAGGAAAAGTTTACTTTGGCTCATAGTTTGTAGAGGTTTCACCCCATAGTCGGCTGGCTCCAAAGGAGGGTGGCATGGCAGAGAGGAAACAGCTCATGGCCTGGCAGCAGGAAGCAGAGAGATCAAGGGAGGAGGGAGGGGATGGACCCTTCCAGGCCACATCCCAAGGGACACACGTCCCCCAACCAGGCTTCACCATCCAACATTACCTTTAGCCATAAGCTCATCAGCAGACTAACCCATTGATGAGTATCACATTTGCTACAAACTCTCCAGTGGACTAATCTACTGAGAAGTATCCCACTCCCGTGATCTATTCACCTCCCCAAAACCCCAACAATAAGCGCACGAGGCTTTGAAGGGACATCTAGATATAAAGCATAACAATCACGAAATGTACTTAACACAGGGAAGGAATTGTGTGCTTCAGGTTTACTGTTTGATTAACCATGTCAGCAACTTAGTTCATAGACTCTAGTGGTCAGAAAAAATGAGCATCACAATCGATCATCAAAAGTTCCTGGTTAAAATGGAAGCTGCATTGTTATCGCCGTTTGTGACATCAAGGATTACTTCAGTAAGACTGTAGCAGGGCCATCTTATATATCAGGGTTAGCTAGCAGTGTTAGTGTCCCTCCCTTCCTCCTCCCCCTCATAACAATATTATTATTAGAATCCTACCATTCTCAAAGGCTAATAAGGGAATAGTTATAAGTGTGCTATTGGTATCAGCACAACTGCAGAAAATGTTAATTAGATTACCTTTGTAAACAGGAGAACTATATAACTTTGACAAAGACTAGACAGCTTTGGAATACTAACAGTGGTGCCTCCGTTCATGAACTTAATTCATTCCACAATTCTGGGGAAGATGACCATAATTGTGTTCATCACCCAATGTGGAGTTCACAAACAGAAGCAAATTTTTGCTCAATACTTCTGTTTGTGGACAGAATTGTTGGCGAACAGAAGCATTAGTGAATTACTGCATTTCATCACATAAATTTTCTACTTAAGAGAAAGAAGGAAAAGAGGAGAGATCCAAAGAAAAAGGATTGGAGAGACAGAGATAAAAATGCATGGTGGTTTTTTATCTCCTATGAATCTTTGCTTTTAAGGGTCAGCTTCTCATGATGTTCTTTCTGCCTCTGTATTTAGAGCTGTAACCAACTCCCACCGTAATTCGTTTTGCTTCCCAAAGCATTAAACCCTTCTTATTTGTAATTCTAATTCCTTATTTGTATTGCTTTCTGTCCTTCTCCACTGTGAAGAAGTTCTCCGAGAGTGGAAAGTTTGTTGGCTTTATTTCCTACTGGATCACCTTGTGATTGTGCAATGAATAATTGTTGAATTAATATGTGACTGACTGTCCTGAAACAGAAAGCATCTGTGTCTGAATTTGGAGACAAAATAAGAATTATGGAATTAGATGCCATAAACCAACATTATAAAGTGGGCTTCTCCCACAACTGTTAGCAGTGGCTTATTAAATCTGTCTCTTTGCAACCTCCAAATCTGAGTATTGTATTTGAATTCTATCCAAATAAATCACACTAGGGTACATTTAGCTGCACTTTGAGAACAAACAGCTGAGTGTCATTTTGTCCAGTTAAATATTAATGATCTTTAAGTGCAAAAACCTCAGTTACTGGACATGACCAGTTCTTCTTGGTCAAGAGCCCATTTATGTAATCACATTAACCCATGTTACTAGTTTTTATTTAGAAACTAATTAGAATATTCAAAGTGAAAAACAATAAATATTTCTCAAGTCATTGCTATCTATAGTTACAATTCATTTCTTTGAAAATGATTTTGATAAGTTAGTTAATTTCATTGATTTTTGCAAAAAGATGATTAAAATATAAAATACATTAGTAATACTTTCAGCAACTAAAAATTAAAATCCTTTGTTGAATGTTTTACTTAAAATGACTCTATCTTATTGTCCAGGGAAAATAATGATTCATTTATTTCCCTGCAAAATCTCTGAGCATGAGAATTTTCATGTATCTGTGATGGTTTTTAAGAACGCATGAGAGTCATCTTTTGAGAAATTCCACAAGCAGAGAATCAGTTATACAACAGTACACAAAACAAAGCAAAATATAATCCCAGTTCTATTTTAAGTTTTTTAAGGCTTTTTTCTAAGTTGTACAGCAAATTACATAAACTGCTTTACTGAATATTGCAAGTAAAAAGAAATTGTATTTACTTTTGCCTGAAGCATCAATAAATTTTCTATTGATTTTGCTGTGATTCTTTCCTTCTTTGACCCAGGTTAATAAAATTGACAATTGGTGTGTGAAGATTAAGAATTTTATCTAATGAAAAAAGTATTTCAAAGCCAGAATTACAGAATCCTATGCACAGAAGAGGAAGAATAGATAAGCTATGAAAAACTGGGAAAGAATCAAACATTAGAAAAACCACAAAATGCAAGAATTTATAAATATGTGTCTATAACAAAGCTGAATGTAAATGGTCTTAATTCTGTAATTAAAAGACACATAATGACTGTCTTAGTTATTTTTCTCATTGCTGAGTCAAAATACCCAACACCCAAAGTTAAAGAGGAAAAGTGTGTTTTGGCTCACAGTTTGTAGAGGTTTCAATCCATAGTTGGCTGACTCCAAGGCAGGGTGGCATGGCAGAGGAAAAAATCAGTGCATTGCAGTCAGAAGGCAGCAAAACATCAAAGTAGCAAAGCAACAAGCAACAACAGCAGCCCTCTTTCTGTCCCTTATATCCTATCCAGGCTACATGCCCTTAGGGTGGGTAGCATTCACACTCAGGATGGGCCTTCCCATTATCCACACCTAGAACTATGCCAAACCAATCAGTGGACTAGTTTAGAAATCACACACCCTTGATCCCAGCATCACACACTTCATCCCAGCATCACACACTCTAGATCCACCCACCTCTGAAAATCCCCACCTATGACCACATGAGGTTTTGGGGTGACATCTAGATGCAAGCCATAACAGTGACATACTGGATTAAATAACAAGATCCACCAATTTGCTACATGCAAGAAACACACCTCATTTTTTTTATACAATGGAGTTCTACTCTGCCATAAAGAAGGGCGAGCTTCAGTAATAGCTAAATAGATGGACCTTGAGACCATACTCTTAAGTGATATAAATCAGGCACACATGTTTAAATACTCCACTGTTTCTCTGGTGTGAGAAACAAAAAATGAAAATAAGGACTAAAATGTATAATAGATACTGGGAAATGAGAAGAAAATGTTCAAATGGAAAGGGGAACAAGGGAGGAGAGAAGGAAAATGGTAGGAAGGGACAAGAAAAAAGTGAAAATAGAAGGAAAAAATGGAAACAAAGCTTTTGTACATAGGGAGGGGAGGGGGCTTGACAGGAGGAGGAAAGGGGGAAAAATGGCAGGATGTATCGTGTACAGGTGCAAATTCCCTACGATGAGTGTTATCATTATGTATCCCTAAAATGTGCCAATAAATGTTTTGCTATTTAAAAAAAAGAAACACACCTCAATAGCAAAAATATAGACTGAAAGAAAGTGAAAGATGAAAAGAAATATTCTGTGCAAATAGAATCCAAAAGCAAGCAGGAGTAACTATACTCATATCCAACCAGGCAGACTTCAAGACAAAATTAATCAGAAGGGACAAAGAAGGCCACTACCTATGGGTAAAGGGAACAATCTGTCCAAGAATATATAACAATTATAAATATATATATATGTGTGTGTGTGTGTGTGTGTCTATATATGCACCAAACATCAGTGCACTCAATTTCATTAAGCTAATGCTACTAGATTTGAAGGGACTCATAATAATGGATGGCTTCAATACTTCACTCTCACCAACAGACAGGTCATACAGATGAAATGATTAACAAAGAAACATCAGATATAAACTATATCATAGATCAAATGAACTTAACAGACATCTACAGGACAGTCCATACAGCCATGAAATACACTTTTTTAGCAGCTCATAGATTGCTCAACAAAATTGATCATGTCTTATGCCATAAAGCAACTGTTAACAAATACAAAAAATAATAATTTTTTCATCATATCAGATAATAATGGAATGAAACTAGAAATCAACACCAAGAGAAAAATACAGAAACTTACAGACAAAAGAAGATGGAAGAATTCACATTTTAACAATCACTAAGTCACTGAAGAAGTCAAGGAAAAATTTAAATCCCTACAATGAAATAAAAACAAAACAAAACATACCAGACTCTAGGATACAAAGGTAGTTTTAAGAAGTTTACAGCTCCATCAAAAAATTAGACATGTATCAAATATATAACCTAATGATGTATCTCAAGGTTTTGGAAAAACAAGAGTAAACCAAAACTAAATCCAACAGAAGAAAAGAAATAATAAAAATCTTAGCTGAAATTAATTATATAAAAACTAAAAGAACAATACAAAGGGTCAGTGAAACAAAAGGTTGGTTCTTGGAAAAGATAAACAAGATTGATAAACCTTCAGCCAACCTAACCAAAAGACCCAAGATCCAATTTCAAATTCTGATATAAAGCCATAACAAACAGAGCATGGTACTAACACAAAAATAGATGTGTAGACCAAGGAAATAGAGTCAAAGACACAGAAGAAAATTCATGCAACTACAGACATCTGATTTTGGACAAAGAAAGCAAAAACATGTTGGAGAAAACTGGATATCCATGTGTAAAAGATTGAAACTAGATCTCTACTTCTCATCGTACAAAAATAAATTCAAAATTGACCAAAGACCTAGACATAATATTGGAAACTTTGAAACTGCTAGAAGAAAACAGTGGAAACACTGGAGGTCGGTTATGGGCACAGGCAAAAACATCCTGCATAGGACTCCAATGGAGCAGGAAGTAATAACAAGAATCAACTATGAGTCTACATCAAATTCAAAGGTTTCTGTGCAGCAAAAGATGCAATCAAAGAGCAAAGATACAGACTGCAGACAGGGAGAAACATCTGCCAACTGCTCTTCCAATGGTGGGTTTATATCCAGAATATATAAAGAACTCAAAAAAACTTAGCACCAAAAAAATACCCCAATCAATAAATGGATGAATGAATTAAACAGATACTTCTCAAAAGAAGTTCAAACAGCCAGTAGAGATAGGGAAGAATGTTCAACACGTTTAGCCATTAGGGAGCTGCAAATCAAAGCAACCTGGAGATTCCCGTCCCACCCTAGTCAGAATGGCTACCATCAAGATCCCGCAAACAATTAATGTTAGTGCAGATGCAGGAGAAAAAGAATACTGCCACCTTCTCCTCTCTCACACCACAAGCTGGGAGCAGGAGTCCCATACTGAAGACTCCCAACACAGACAGGGGCTGCTTGCTATTGCTTCAGTCTGAGAACCAACCAGCAGGTCAGAGAGGGAGTGGCTCCCTGGTCACTTGCTCCTGGTGTGTGCCCATAAATGTGCTGCCAGCCTGCAGTGTGCTCTGTTTGGACACAGCAACATATCCACACACGTGTTTATAGTGGCACAGTTTGTAAGAGCTAAAGCTTGGAAACAGCCCACATACCCATCAACTGGTGACTGGGAGAAGATGTGGGTTTTTTGTACAATGGAGTACTACTCTACCATAAAGAAGGATACACTTGAGACATCTCTAGCTAAATGGATGACCTGGCGGCCATGCTCTTAAGTGAGATAAATGGGGCACACATGTGTAAATACGGCATTGTTTCTCTGGTGTGAGAAACTGAAAGTGTGAATAAGGACCAAAATGTATAATAGATATTGGGAAATTGGAAAAAAAATGTTCAAATGGGAAGAGGAACAAGGGAGTGGGGGAGGAAAGGAAGGGAAAAGAAAAAAGAGAATAGAAGGAAAAATGAAAACAAAGCTTTTGTAAATAAGGAGGGGAAGAGGGGTTGCAGGAAAGATGGGGTTGAAGAAACAAGATATATCATGCACAGGTAACAAATTTCTTATGAAGAATGTGATCATTATGTATATCTGAAGTGTATGAATAAAATTAATCTTAGAAAGAATACTATCATATTGCTGATGGGAATATAAATTAGTATAGCCACTGTGGAAATCTGTACAGAGTTCCTTAGAAAACTAAAACTACACTACCCATATGACTCAGCTGTTCCAGGTGTATGCTGAAGGAATTAAAGTCAGAATGGAACAGGGATACCAGCACATCAATGATTATTGAAGCAAAATCTACAATAACCAGAATATGGAACCAGCCTAGATGCCCATCAACAAGTGAATGGAAGAAGAACGTGTAGTATATGTACATGATGGAGTATTATTCACCCATAAAGAAAAGTGAAATTATGCCATTTCTGGGGAAACAGAAGACACTAAAGATCATCATAGTAAGCAAAATAAGCCAGGCTCATAAAGACAAATTTTTCCTGTTTTCTCTAATATGTGGAATATAAAAAGTGACATGAAAGTGAAAAGGAGACTATTAAAAAGAGGGGAAGAATATAATGGCAGGGAAGGATATAAGTAAGGATAATAAAGGAGATACATGGAGATATATAATCAAAATATGTAATATGCAATAAGAAAATACCATATTGAAACTCAATATTTTGTAAAATTAATACACTAATAAAAATACAATTAAAAGAAGCTTGAGACCATTCCCAGTGAATAATCAAATTAAATTCATCATCGTGGCCAGGGATTTAGCTCAGTGGTTTCGCAGCCTGCATCCCAAATGCAAGGACCCAAGCTCAATCCCCAGTAGAAAAACAAAAAAATTCATCACATTTCACATGTGTAATAATAGCAATGCCTGAGCCCCTACATATTGCTTTAAAAATGGTAGGATAACTCAACATTCTAAAAGCTGACAAAAGGAATAGGTGAGCACATACTGGATGAAAAATGTAAGACTGGAGAGAGCAACTTGGAAATTTTTCTATTGACAACCCTCTCCTTATTCTTCCACTACTCTTTCCAGAGGTAACCACCATTAATTTACCAAGTTTCTTCCTATAAGTTTTTCCTCTTTTCTTTTAAAAACACATGAGAGATATTGTAATTTAAAAAATGATTCCAATTAAAGTGAAAACTGAAAGTCCCTTTTGCTCCCTGGTATTCTAGTCTGTTGCTCACTCAAAAATCATAATTATATAAATTAGTGTATTTACTAATTTCCCTCTAACTCCAATTAGCCTCGGCTTAAGTCTCCTGAGAGTCATCTAGTAGCTTTTGGATGGAGCTTCTTGCTCTCCTTTCATTGGTAAGCTATCTCTGAGTTATCATGCTGTACTTCCGTCCTGTCCTTAAGGGTTGAGAGCTCTCCTTTTCAGACTGGGCACTGCTCTTCGTGTATTCAATAGAATCTTTTTCCAAGATTTCTATTTGCTACCTTTTTGGGGAGACTATTTCTTTGGTAAATTTGTCATTCTTATTCTGAATAGTTTTTGTCGGGTCTTGTAATTTTTCATTTGTTTCTTATAATCACAGTGGTCAATTTGTTTATTACTTTCACTATCTTTTGAGTTGTGTCACCTTTGAGCTCACTAAGTTTCTTTGCTTCCTCTTTAATCATTTCATGCTATTTGGTGTTTGATTTTATCTCCATCAGTGTCCCTTGGGTCTGCTTTGGGAGAGGTGGGTGTCTCTGGAGACATTTTGTTGCCTTGTTTTTTTCATATTCCCATTTTTCCTGTGCTGAGGGTTGAGGTCAGGTAGAGTAAAGAGACTCGTTTGTATGAAAATCTCTTTAGTTAGGTTCTGTTTTCTGGCAATTGATCTTAGTTTATTTGTCAAAAGATATTTTCTGGGCAGGGGATTTAGCTCAGTGGTTCCACCATCTGCCTCGCAAGCGCAAGGACCCAAGTTCGATCCCCCGTACCAAAAAAGGATATTTTCTACCACTTCACCCTACTCAGTTTGATTAGGTTGGACCCAGTCACTCTGTTGTAGGGAGAGGATTTTTACTTGAGATAACACCTTCACAGATCCAGCCATACATCAATCATAAACATTAAAACTTGCCTTGACATTTTTGGCCTTTTATTCATGTCCTCTGCAGGTTACACTGCACTGTTATTGATGGTTAGTCTGGGATGTGAATGGAGGAGGAAAAGCAAGAGAACAATGAAAATGAAGGAGCTAAGGCAGTAGGTGTGAAGGAAGATAAGAGAAATATTAATAGGTAAAAAATAGGAAGGCCAGATCTGCTCGTTTATAGTTAAAGGACTAGTGTCAAGGACATTTCAGAGAATGTTTGTGAGGGTGGAAGGAGAAATGAAATTAAACACTGAGCGAAGCTGTGAGGTTTCCAACCTGTTAATGTATTTCCGGTTGGTTTTGCTTGAATCCTCTAAGCACAGTTCTGGTACATGCTGCCCCAACGTGACCGTAAATGTTACCATTCCAGTTAAAGCACTGGCCTGCTCTTTTTTTCTCTGTATGTATTCAGGTACCTTCCACATGTATGTCGCATGAAAGCTGTAGAAAAAGCAAGGGAAGAGAAGGGAATAGGTAAAATGAGAAAGAGCAAATAAAACAGAACAGAGAAGATGAGGAAAAAGTGAAAAAAGAAGAAAATTTGAGAGAGTGTGTGTAGAATAGAGGGGAAACTTGAAAAATAAAAGTCTTTAAAATTATTGATGAAGAAGTAAGAGACAAAGAAAAGAGAAAAACAGCGGGAGCCCAGAGCAGACACACAAGCAAGAAAACACACACACACAAGCAAGAAAACACACACACACACACACACACACACGCTCGCGCGCAAACCGTGACAGCTGCAGTGCACGGCCAAAGCGTCTGCACAGTCCCTTCCCACTGCAGTCATAGTGCACTTGAGGCAAACACGCGGCCCCTACCTGGGGCTGCTCAAGTGGGAGTGGTGAGGGAAGTCGGGCTCCACCCTTTGTCTGTCCCAAGATCCTACTTCCTCAGTTAATGTGGAAAGGAGTTTGTGAAATAGTTTGCCCAGCACCCAGCTCTTTGCTCCCAATGAGCCCTCACGCCTGCTCCCCTTCTTCTTTGCGTCCTCCCTCCCTTGCCTCCACCTAGTGTATTACCGGAAGCTCTCTGCCCCGCCAGCCTCCTCTTGCTTCGCACTCAGATGCACGGCGATCCCGCACTCAAGAGCTCTACTCTCCAGCCTCCAGAGCTTGGCAGATACTGAGCAGTTTTGCATGAATTTATTGGCCATTTGTACTTCTTCTTCTGAGAAGTGTCTATTCCTTTCAGTTGCCCATTTTTTAATTGGGCCTTTCATTGGGGGGGGGTCTGATTTTTTTTTTACTTATATTCTAGATATGAATCCTGTGTCTGAGGAATAGCTGGCAAAAATTCTTTCCAGAATGGGAGAATATATTGGCAAACCAAATCTATGATAAGAGGATAATATCCAAAATATATAAACATCTGCAACACAACAGCAAAAAAAAATGAATAATAACATGATTTTAAAATGGAAAAAGGCATCTACAAATGAAAATATCCAAAAGCCAATGGGTATATGAAAGAATTATGCTACTAGTCATCAGGTAAATGCAAATCAAAACTACGAACACACATGGTAAAATGTCTTTTATCAAACAAAAGACAAATGTTGGCAAGAATGTAGAGAAACTGTAATCTACACACTGCTGAAGGCAATTCAAAATGCTATTGCTGGTATACACAGTATGCATTTGCAAATGGGAAAGAAACAGAGTTGGAAGGAGTTGAGAGGGATGGGAGGAGTAGGTGATGAAAAAAATTAAGATGTGTTCTGTGCATGTACCAGCTCCACACATAAATGTAAACATTTGTACTGCAAACACGTAACAATAAAAAATAAATTTAAAAAACAATATGCAATCCTCAAAAAACTAAAAGTAGAAACAAGATATGATCTAGCAATCTTCTCTCTAGATATTTATTCTAAATCTAAAGAATTGAAATAATAATCTAAAATAGACATTTGCATCCCCATGTTCTTTATAGGGCTATTAAAAATAGCCAAAATGGAGAAACACCCTAAATGTCCATACACTGATGAATGGATATATAAACTGTGGTAGATACATATAATAAAGGATTATTCAGTCTCAAGAAAACAGAAAATGTTACAAGATTATTGAAGTTTAGGACATTATGTTACTTGAAATAAGCTAGTCACAATAAGACAAATACTACATAATTCCATTAATATGAGGCACCTAAATAAGATTTTATTCATAGAATCAAATAGTGGAACAGCAGCGGCGTGGGCTGAGAAAATAGGAACTAGTAATTATCAGGCATAAAGTTTCAATTAAGCAAGATACATAAGTTCTAGAGATCTACTCCACAACATTGTGCCTATAGTTAGCAATAATGTGTTGTACACTTAAAAATTTGTAAAAATCATGGTAAAGTTTTTTACCACAATAAAATAAAATGAGAGAGAGAAAGACAGAAACACGAACACCTGGGTGTGTTGGTGTTTTCAAAGTACCAGAGTAAACAGAGATGCATGGGCTGGGGGCCTTAATTCAATGTTCTCTTAGGAGGATATCTGGATTATAACCTCCATCTTAAGACTGTAGCCAGACAGATGAGGTGGGGAAGGACGGAGAGCAGAAAATGGTGACATCTCCCCAACACCACAAACTCTTCAGTCCCCTGTCTCCCATGACAGTTGTTGACAGGAAGACAGCAACATCTAACCAAGAGTTCTATGGCCTTCCTTTCAATTTTGCCAACACTGTTTCTGAGGATATTAGACCCCATGATTTGACCTATATTTCCTTGAAGTATTTCCAGTTTGGTTTCTGCAAAATAACGCTTTTCTGCTTCTTCTTTCAGCTTCTCCTTCACAGTCCACATTCTTGGTTTTTTCTTCCTTAGACTTCTAAATGTTGGAAGTATTTGGTGATTAGCTCTGTGCTGCTTGTCCTTTGCACTCTCTATTTTCATTCTTTCAATAACTTTGATACCGTTTGTATTTTCCCACATTTGCGTTTTCATCCTGATACTGTTCCCCATATTCTTTCCCTCTCTGGTGGTGATGTTTCTTTTATTGGCACTCTCTCCATTCTCGGTAACTTTGTTTCTTTTGGATGACGTTAGCACATGCTGGCCTTTTTTTTTTTTTTTTTTTTGCACTTTATTAAATTCTTTTATGGGTACATTTTAGGTATACAATACATTTACATTTCTCATTGGGAATTGTACCTTTACATAATGCATCTTGGTTCTTATTTTTTCCCCATTCCTAGCCCTTCCTTCACCCCCTCCACCCTTCCCTATTTACAAAGACTTTATTTCCATTTTTTCCATTTCTCATCATTTTTCCTTTCCCTTCTTGCTAGACTTTATTATGTTACTATATAAGTTGCTCTGTCCTCTGTGAGAAGATTAATTCTTAGCTTAAGGGTCGTAAAATAGGAGAGGTCTTCCACAAACACACAGTCTAGATCAAATCTTCTTGAAAGCACTCATAACATCTGGTTTGTGTGGGTAAGAAAATTCTTTTCACTCATAATATTATATCATCATATGAAATTTCTTATTTATTTGTTCATATGCTTTGGTCTGTGTTTTTCCACAGAATTAAATACCTCAATGGCATAGACTCATGTGGTATTTTTAAACACAGAACAGTCAGCACAAAGTACACTCTAAAGTAATTGTGGACTGGCTAAACAACAACCATCTTCTTCACTTGGTTGGTCTGCCTGCCACAATATCCCTAATACCTAATACAGAACCTGGTCCACTATAGACCCTTGAATGTTGACTCATCAAATGGTTGACCCGATTAACCCATGTCTTTTATTTCCTTGACTTTTAAACCTTATTCTCAACTATCTACCAAATAGTTTCACTGAATATCTCAAAAGAACCTCAAATTTTTTATGTCTAAGACTCTCCCTTCTACTTTTTCCACATCTGCCATTAACAAAACTATCCATGCATTTGATATTGCAAGAAACCTAGAGTCATCCTCTAATTACCACCTCTAAAATGGAAAAGAAAAATTCATACCTATTTTATAAAATGTTGAATGCACTAAGTGAAATAATCAAGGCAAAGTGCCTATCACAATGCCTGCATATTGCATCCATATATATTATCTATAATCAGTTTTCATGGATTCTAGGATACATATCTTTTCACATCTCTGAGACCAAGATGTGTTTTTTCATTGGCATGTCATTATTTATTTATATGGAATATTCTTCTTTAATATGTTCAATAATGATGTCCTTTGTATTGATGGTGTCTTTGATGTGATAAAATTCAGAATATAACTTCTCCAGTATGCCCATTAATATTAAAGTACTAAGTTGTGTCAAATATTCTTCAATCCATACTTCTTTCCATATCTCCATACTGCTATAAATGTAGTTTGGATCCTAGTTTTCTCTCACTGAGATGCTAAAATAGCCCACAAAAGCATCTCCCTGCTCCGTCTCCCAATGTGTGCCACATTTTTCCCAGACCATATTTCTCCCACACCTAATTCACTTTGTTATCTACATACTTGCTTACAGAACTAAATCCAGGATTTTTTATGAAATACAGGACTCCCACCCTCTCTAATTTTATCCTTAAACCCCAGCCGGGCTGAACTCAGGTCTTTACTTACAGATTACCGAACCTCTCATGTTATTTCCCAATCCCAAGCATTTGGTCACATTCACTTATCTGCATGAATATATTTTCCATCTGTTTGAGTCAGCTAGGAATTCCTCTGGCAATCAATAACCAAAAAGCAACTAACAGTTGCCTAAACAGAGAAGTTCATAGGTTGGTATTCCAAGGTCAGAGCAATAGCGCAATACTACTAGGAAGGACCCAGGCCCTTTCTATCTTTGAACTTGCTTAACAGCAGCAGACCTTCCTCGGCATGCTTGTTACTCCACTATCTCAAGAGTCACTGAAATTTCAGGCAGCACATCTATTTTCCATGCAGGAAGAACAATAAAGGATATTCAGTATCCCCGTTGAAATTCTCTTTATTAAGTATAAACCCCTGTCCCATAAGCTCCACCCAGCAGATTCCCACTAGCATCTGATTGGCCAAACTATACCAAATAGTTCCCTGCATTTGAAAATGGCTGGGCGGAAGGGTGCTGTGTGAGGAGGGTCAGCCATAGTCTGCTGGGGAAAAGTCTTCTGTTTTCTTGAGACTCAGCTCATACCTGTATATTTTAACACATGAATGACTTTTCTAAACTAAGAAATGTCTTTAAAAGCTAAAAAATTGAAAGTTACTATTTTCTCTCCAATTCTGAATGTTTAGGAGTATCAAAAAGATGCTCTAAGTGTATTGGAGAGATTTTGGATCATGACGGACTAGAGGCAGTCAGCGTTCACAGTGCCACATCAGGATATTCCTTCACACCTATAGACCATCACAGGATCACAACTTGAGTGAGCAAGCAACCGGTGAAACCTAGAAATACTGGTGTTCAGAAAGATAAATAAAGTAAGGAAGACCAGCAATGAAGGGTGCCAGCTCGCCAGTGGTGGGTGTCTCCTCTCCAGCAGAGCAGTAAGAGAAAACCGCAGAGTACCCTTATAAATGCTGACTTTGCAAATGGACAGATACACAGCCTGAGCAGAAAGATGGCCTGAATTCAGTCAAGAGATCAGAAACAGGAGTGATAATACCCAGCCTTCTCCTGGAGTCTTAGTGCCTGGATTGGTAGCCATCTTAAAAACCTCTCTTCTTTTGCCTCAGTAGACTGCACAGCAAGTGGGTTTGGACAGAACCAAGATGGGGAACCATCTTCAGTAACTTCCTTTGCCTTGATAGTAACATGGGGAAGCAGAAAACCTGTACTCTTTTTATATCTGCAAGGAGCAACAGTCACTTCTCTCCAGAGAGGCAGTGGGCGCACTCTGTGACCTAGCCTAGCTCCAGGAAAATGGTGATGGTAGGGCCGGGGATTTAGCTCAGTGGTTCCGCCGCCTGCCTCGCAAGCTCAAGGATCCAAGTTCGATCCCTGGTACCAAAAAAAAAAAAAAACAGAAAGAAAATGGTGATGATTACACAGAAAAGCTAATATCGCAGGGTGCCAAGCAGTTCTTAATATATAAAACATTAAAATATTCTCATGTATCCTACCGGATAATAGAGGAATGAAACTAGAAAGCAAAAGCAAATCACAGAAACTGCACGAACATGATTTTTGAATGATCAGTGGATGACTGAAGAAATAGAATTGAACAATACTGACATATAACATACTATATCAGAATCTGTGAGACACAATGAAAGAAGTTCTAAAAGAGGTATTTATGGCTAAGAGTGCCTACATTAGAAAAACAGAACAACCTCACTTGAATAACCTAATGATGCATCTTAAGGTCCTGGAAAATTAGAACAAACCAAAACCAAACCTAGTAGAAGAAAAGATTAATAAAGATACAAAGGATCAGTGTATCAAAGAGTTCAGTCTTTGAAAGGATAAACAAGACTGATAAACCCCCAGACAAATTTACAAAAAAAGAGAAAAGACCCAAATTAGTGAAATTAGAGATAAAAATGGTGAAGTCACAACAGAGACTACTGAAATCTAGAGGATCACTAGAAACAGTTTTGAAAACTTATACTCCAATAAAATGGAGAATCTAGAAGAAATGGATAAATTCCTAGACATAGATGACCTACCAAAATTGAATCAAGAAGATATAAAAAAATCTAAACATGGGCCGGGGATTTAGCTCAGTGGTTCCGCCACCTGACTCACAGGCACAAAGTCCCGAGTTCAATCCCCGGTAACAAAAAAAAAAAAAAAAAAAATCTAAACAGATTAATAACAGTGAGACTGAAACAGTAAAACTCTTCCAAGTAAGAAATGTCCAGGGGGGGAAAAAAAAAAAGAAATGTTCAGGGACTGGTGGATATTAGCAGACTTTTAAAGAACTCCAATGTTCCTTAAACTTATCTATGAAATAGAAAGAGAAGGAATGCTTCCAAATTCAATTTATGAAGTCAGCCTTATCCTGACAACAAAGCCATATAAGCATTCAAGGAAAAAAGAAAGCTACAGACGAAAATCTCTGATGAACATAGATGCAAAAATCCTCAATAAGAGGACTTCTGAAAACAATTCAACAAAACACTAAAAAAAATTTTATACTATAACCAAGCTGGTTTCTTTGCAGAGGTGCAAGGATAGTTCAATATATGTAAAGCAATAAATGTAATACACCATAGGGCCGAGGATTTAGCACAGTGGTTCCAGTGCCTGCCTCGCAAGCGCAAGGTCTGGAGTTCATTCCCCGGCATCAAAAAAAAAAAAAAAAAAAAAAAAAAAAAAAATGCAATACACCACAAAACTAAACAAGAATTTAAAAATCACATGGTCATCTCAACAGATGCAGAAAAATCCTTCAACAAAATCCAACACTCCTTCATGATAAAAAGAGATCTAATGAAAATATGTATAAAATGACCTTTCCTCATGTTGATAAGAGCTATATAAGACAAATCATCACCAACGTTATACTGAGTGGGATCAAAATTGAAGGCATTTTCTCTCAAATCAGGAATGAAACAAACAACTCTCACCACTTTTGTTCAGTATTGTATTTGAAATGTTAGCCAGGGCAATTATGCAAGATAAAGAAATAAAAGATATACAAGTAGGAAAGGAAGAAGTCAAATATCCCTACTTGCAGACATATCTTTTACATAGAAGACCCTAAAAACCACCAGAAGACTCTTACATATTATAAACAAATTCAGTAAAAGGGTAGGATAAAAATCAGCACACAAGGCCTGGGATTTAGCTCAGTAGTTCTGGCACCTGCCTTGCAAGTGCAAGGTCCTGAGTTCGATCCCCGGTACCAAAAAAAAAAAGTCAGCACACAAAAATCAGTAGCTTTCCTATTCACCAATAATGAACTGAGAAAGAAATCAGGAAAACAATTCCATTCATAATAGCTTTACAAAAGATCTAGGAGTCAACCTAAGCCAGGTGAAAGACCTCTATCATGAAAAATTATAGAGCACTGAAGAAATAAATTAAATATATTAGAAAATAGAAAGATTTACCTTGTTCATGGATCACCAAATGATTATTTAAATGGCCATATTACCAAAATTCACCTATAAAATCAACACACTCTATTAAAATTTTAAAAATTTCATAGGCCCAGAAAAAATAATTCTAAAATTCAAATGGAGGGCAGCTTGCAGAGAAACTGTCTCCGCACAGTACCACCCAGGCAGGGGCCCAGTCTGGGGAAGGGCCCTTGTCAGGAGACATGGGGCCCACAGCAAAGGAGAATGGTGGCAGTGGGGCCCCTGAGAATGGAGATGCCGCATCTCGGGAGGGGTCCCTGGCCCTTCTGCCCAACCTCACGAAGGCACCCTCAAGGAGCAGTGTCTGTCTGCCTGCCAGGGGCAAGAAGAGCAGCCTCCTTCTGCAGCTTCCTGCAGCTCCCACCCTGGAAGAGGCTACAGGGCCTTCTTGGGACTCCTCAGCCAATGCAGGGAGCCAGGGTGGGGCCCTCGCCACCCTCACCACCCTCCACCCTGGCAGAGCCTCCAGAAGCTGCTCAGCGGGTCCTGGCCATCACTGTGAGCACCGAGGCAGGCACAGTGGACGAGGACTGTCAGGCTCCGAGTGAGTGGGGCCGGGCTGCTGGGACTGAGCTGCTCTGGGCCTCCCGGGCTACTCTGGTCAGCAGTGGGCTGAGCAAGATCCAGCTCCTTTCCGTGCCCAAAACCCCTGGGGCGAGCTGGGCAGCCCCACCTGGGCCACAGGCAGGGTAAGGGAGGGCAGGGAGCTGGGGTTTATTCAGTTCCTGGCAGCAGTAGAGGGGAGCTTTTTTCTTATTTATTTTTAAGGCCCATCTACCTCCTTACCCCGATTTTTTTTCTCAATCCCCAAATATTTCTTTGTTCTTAATGCCACGTTTTCTTGCTTTCTGCTGCCTTACTTTCCTTTGCATGAAGAGCCTTTGTTTTCTCTTTCCTTTCTTTGCTGTCCTTACCTCACTTTTCTAGCAGCAAATATTGGTTAAGTTCTTCAAAGCTGTTAGAACTTGTTTAAGTTGTGTGCTCGACTCTCTATCCAGGACTTGCTCCTCAGGTGAGCCAAGACATACACACACACACACACACACACACACACACACACACTGGAAATGCTGATGATGTTGTTCGGATAGCAAAACCCAAAGCAGATGTGAAGTAGACCCTTTCTCAGCCCGTAGGACTCAAAATACTACAGATCCCAATTCAAATTGACATAGTAACCTTTACAATTCTAAAACTTTGCTACACACAGCATCTTGCACAAACCACGTAGATATTGTTGCCCCCAATTTATTGGCAAGACAGCTGAGGCTCAGAGCAGTTAAGTTGTCCAGAACCACGCAGGTCAGACAAAACTAGGACTCCAGGGTTCTGGCAACTGAGTGGTCCAGTCACATTCTTTTCCTCTGAAGCCTTTTCCCCTCAGTAAAAAGGGATTTTAGAAACTTTCCTCTTAATTTATGAATGCATGAAAAGTGGAGTCCCTCCTCCTGATGGTGCTTCCCCATACACATTCTTTTTTAAATTTTTTTAAATGAGCACATAGTAATTGTACTTATTAATAAGATTCAGTGTGTACTTTCACACATGCATTTGCCATACACTGATCAAACCCAACCTTCCTTTATCCACCCATCTCCTCTTGTACCCTTCCCAACCCCTAGTAATCACTATTTTAATTTCTGGTCACCTCTCCTTAGCTTTCTCATATGAGAAACGGTAGCTCTTCCCTTTCTGTGTCTGATTTATTTCACTTAACATAACATCTCTCATTTCCATCCATACTGCAGCAAATGAAAAGAGTTGTTTTTTTTTTTTATGGCTGAAAGATGTTCCACTGCCTACACATTGTTTTTCTGGTGCTGGAGATTGAACCCAGGGTCTTCACATTAAGCTGCATTCCTATCCCTTTCTATTTTTTGTTATGAGACAGGGTTTCACTAAGTTGCTAAATTGTCCAGGCTGGGCTCCAACTTTTGATCCTCCTGCCTCAGCCTTCCGGAGTGCTGGGATTACAAGCATGGTGTGCACCACCACTTAAAACATCATACCTCACAGGCTCAGAATCTTCCCTCTTGGATTTTCCCTTCTCACTCCATACAGCTCAGCCTTCTCCTTTCCATCTGCCCCCCTACTCCATCCTTACAGAAGCAACATTTCATTTACACTGTCCAAGTCTCTCTCCTGTTAGACATCCTCACTGCACCCTACGTCTGTGACAAGCACCACTTTATCATTTTTTTCTCCTCCTTCAAATAAATGCTGCAAAACTAGTTCCAGTTTCTCACCATTCCTTCGCTCCTTAAGAAACTGGCATCAAGCTTCTGCCCTGTGTAGACACTGAACTAGCCTGAACCCACTGTTCTTGTTGCAAAATCCACTGAAAAAACTATCAAGTTATAGTTTGATTTCATAGTGGCATCTGACATGAATAACCAGGAGTTAGGCAATATCATTCTTTCCGATGCCTAATGAGGCGTGAAATGAAGGCAATTAACATTAGTCTTTCCTGTTTTAAATAATCCTGCACATAAGTTTTCAGTTATTTTTAGCATTTTAAAAACAACTTAAAACTGTTGTATCTTGAATCAGTGAATTATAAAAGCATGCGATCTTTTGTAGCCTTTGCTGTATTTTGCCATTAACACTGCTGACTTGGATTAAAGTCACCTTCACTCTGACTGAGTAATATTCTTCCACTGATTCTTGTCCAATTGGTCCCTGCCTTGGTACTCAGAGCTGCCTCCTGCCCCTTCTCCTGACTCTTTCTCCCTTCCTGACTGGCCCTCTGATACACTTGCATATTTATATTGTAAATCTATCAGCATTTCTGGTGGGAGGAGGGCATCTCAGCATTCATCAGCTGGACAAGAATGTCCCTGTGCCTCTGTCTCTCCCTTTACATCATGTTTTGAACATTATCATCCATTTCCAAGGCATCCACTCTCCCAGTATACTGATAAATCTCTGGATGGAACACGAAGGCCAGACTGAGAGAGAGAATCTGGTGGCATTCGGGTTGCTTTAACTTTAACTGACAATGAGAAGTCAGGTGCATTTTCAATGGTCAGTTCTCAGCAGCCACATTTTTGCAGCGTAACTTACATCGTGACCCAGGGCACTCAGTTAAGGATGGAAGTGCCTGGGATAGAGATAGTGATGAGAGAGAAATTTAAGATACAGGTTTAACTGCTAGAACAAATAGATTCCAAAATACAGAGACTTGACTAACAGAAACTCTGTCATCTGAAAACCTGGGCATTTTGATGATTCAGGGATTCAAGCTGGGTCTTGCTTATTATTCTTCATTCCATGGCATAAGGGCTTCATTTTAGGTCAAATGTTAAACTTCCTATGACAGTTAGCACTGAATATACCACAAGCACTTTCTAAAACTATATTCCTTATCTGCCCAAGCCCCAGCCCATTTGTCATTCCTCCTGCTGCTGCTGCCAATCTGTGTCCTCTCTTTTACTCAAGTGAAAGGCACCACAACTCACTCAGTGACCAGCTGAAAAATTAAAGGCTAAATTATTCTGATTTCACTTCTTAAATATGATGTAAATCTGCATCCTCATCCCAATTCCAGCACGGATGTCCTGGCTCCCATCAACTCTTGCCTGTTTTATTGCAGGAGCTCCCCCAGGTCTCCCTGCCTCCAAGGTTGCTTCCTCCCACCACTCTTCCCAATTTCAATAAAAGCAATCTTGCCAGGAAATAAATCTGGTCAATCCACTGATCAGTCCCCCAAAGACTTTAAGATTGACAGCAAATTCCATCCCAGTTTGAAGCCAGTTTTCTTCACCACACTTCAAGGCATATGGCCATGTCCTCCATGGCAGACAGTTTTCATTTCACTGAAGATGTCATGATTGGTCTCACCTCCTGAGCCTTCGCACACATCCGTACATCCCTTGGCTCAGAATGTTCTCTTCATGTTCTCTTCAACTCTCTCTTCCTCTGGCTAATCGCACTCATACTCACAGGTTAACTGCCATTGCTTTCCCCAAAATTTCCTTCCCAAGGCCTCAAGTCTGACCTCTCTTTGCTTCCACAGAATCCTGAACTTCTCCAATAATGATGTTTGCCTGCTTTACTTATAGTGCTTGAAGGTATTGTCTGTTTTTACCCCCAAATGGATGTAAGACCTCTTAGTACATACCTATCTCTACTTATTTGACCATTTTATCTCTAGGCTCCTACATGGTGTGCAATCTTTTTTTTTTATTGCAAAACCATGTTTAGTTACATAATTAAAGGAAAAGATATGGAAGGCCTAAATTATATAGCTGTCATTCATTAAGCATTTACTAGGTTCTTAGCTAAAGACTTAACATAAATTTTATTTAACCTTATTTGACAGATGATAATACTGAGGCATAGAGTGATCCAGCATCTCCTCCAGGGTTATAGCACTATTAAGTAGCAATGGAATGGGAAAAGACAAAAAGAATGATATCTGAGAGATATTCCTCCAGAATAATTGGTAACAGTATGAAAATTTAGTTCTAATGATTAATGATTAGGGAAGAAGAAATTCTGAGTAAGTCCTAAGCTTCTATTTTGGAAGATCAGACAGATGATAAATGGTGTGTAATCTTAATAGGATCAATAAATACTTCAAAAATAGCCAAATAGCTGCATGAATGGATGGATGGATCGATTAATGAAAATGTTTATATGCTTTAAAGATTGGAAAGAAGTACCACATTTAGAAGGCAGGAAGGACATGTGTACAATGGATGATAGAGCAGTTGAGATCTTTGAGCCACAGTAGGTCACAGCTTGTTTTTGAGGTCCTGTTACTTCTTTCATCTTTTCACTTTGTTAAACCAGGAAGCTATTTCCTATTACCACTCTTCCAGGGCCTGGCTCTTCATCTGCAATCCAGTAAATATCCCTAAGATCAAAGCTTACCAGCTGGATCCAACAGCTTTCCCACACAGGCCCCCTGAACTCTGGCACTCCCCCTTAAGGCTGACATATCTGGTGGAGGGTTTGCAGACACACCAGCTTGCAGTGAAATACCACTTTGACCCAGCTAGCGTTGCTTAAAATGTAGCTTCACCTGCCAATTATTCATACCAGAGATATGAGGAGAGCCGTGAAAGCACTGCGAAAGGAATAGAGGGATGAGAAAGAAAAGAGATGAAAAAGCTGATTAGGTGCTTTACTGTCAAATCCCAGAAAAAGTGAGCACTGACGGGAATAGGGTTTATCCCTCCAGGAATTCTGGGTAGCCGGCCAGAAATGAGCCTTGACTGTAATTCGGTCATCAATAACCCTTTCACGGAAGGTCTGGAGACCTCAGCTTTGTTTAGAGAACTTGTGGGGGTGGAACTTCCTGTTTGCTCAGAGCGCAGCATAAAGCGGCTTGCTGGGGAAGAGTGGGGCCAGATAGTGTGGGGAGTGAGGTACAGGGCAGTCTGGTCTCCTCCTTTCCCTGCAGCATGGGGAACAGCAAACTTCTCCATCCCAGTCTTGTTCTCCTCCTCCTGGTTCTCCTGCCCGCAGATGCCTCCACCTCTGGAAAACCGTGAGTTCCACACAAGGCAGGAAGCCTGAACTAAAAGATTCCTTTCCTGTATTTCAGATTCTTTTATATCATTCATTTGCCTTTCCAATGAAATTGTCACCTTCCTATGTCTAAAGTCTCATCCAACCATGAGATTTTGTAAATCTAGCTTATACTTTCTTCACTTGGTCTTAAGGAATTTCCTCAAACTCTCTGAATCGCTGCATCTCTAAATTTCAAATTTCCTTGGTGAGTTGAAAAGACTTTCTTTCTCAGGGGCATCAGAAATTAATACTTTTTAAATGAATCAATTTTAAGATCCTCATATTTCTTTAGATCTATAGAGTTTGCACTGTTTATCTTTTGTAGGCTTCCTTTTCTTAATTGTTGGTCTTCTATTTTGTAAAATGAAAGCAAACCTCTCCTTCCAGGAGATCTTACCATGAAATATTATCTCAGAATTAAGTAATCACTAGGGTGCCGAATAAAAAAACAATCTGAAATGTTGGTGTTGAGAAAGTAAAGGACTGAAATGAGAGTTGAAAAAATCTTTATCAGGCTAGGCGGTGATGGATTGTTCCAATAAAAATAAAGAAAAAGCTAAGGAAATACCAGAGGACAGATGACTACAAGGAATTCTTGGTGATACAATACTGGGTGCTTTGAGGCATGTATGCAAGAAGTGGTGTCAGAAACACAGTATTTTTAGCTGCCATTTACTTCTTTTATGGAAACAATTCTTCTTTGCACTTACAGATACAAAAATTAATAGTAGTGACAAAGGTAATGTTGGACTTTGTTTAATTCTTGCGATAAGTCATATCCATCCTTGTGTAGATGAATTCATTGCAGGAGAAGGGAACAGGTCATATTCTCATTAAACATGTGTTTCAAGAGTATTTTAATTTTATACCTAGTATGGGTGGATCATAATTTCAATATATTTGTTTTGATCAGCATTATATTAGTAATTTTGAAAATAACTTAATTATTAAAAATATTATTTACAAATTTATAGTCACATTTATTTAAAAGAAGAGTTAATGTTAAACATATTTCCACATATAACATTACATATATATATGTAGATACAGATCTGTTAATAAAAAAGTAAGAGTGATCCATAAAACAGTTTAAAGCATAAAATCAAAAGAGAGATTTCTATGTAGGAAGCAGTATGGAAATTCAAATTCAAGTGGGAAAAGGGGAAAAGATGTTAGATCTTTGATCATTAAAAAATAATTTCTGAGGTGTTTTTTAATAGGTACTATTGGGAATCTTTTTTTTTTTTTTGGTACCAGGGATTGAACTCGGGACCTTGAGCTTGTGAGGCAGGTGGTGGAACCACTGAACTAAATCCCCAGCCCGGGAATCTTATCTCTATAATATTTAAGATTCTATAGCAAGATCACACAACAATGTGTCTTAATCTAAAATACATCATGTGCTATTATTTAAAAATGTGAAAAAATACAGGTTTACTTGAAAATATGTAAGAGGTGCATGGTGTCGAACAATTATTTTAGTTCTGTGAGCAAAAATGTTTGAAAACCACAGGGCCATCTTCAATTATGTAGCAGGGTATTGGGAGGTTTTCTGTCCTGCTCATAAGTTACCAAGACCAAAACTCCATCACAAGAGGGCAATTTTTGATGAAACTTTACTCTTGCCATGAGTTGAAAAGTAAATATTTAAAATGCAAACATCCATGATTAAGTAACATGCTCACTTCTTGGCTGCTCCCCACAACCTGAGACTTTAAACTAGTGACACACTTTCCTTTAGCTTCGGATTCCACATTGACAAAGAGGAAGCAAGTGATAGCTGTGTCACTTCCACGAGTTGTTGAACACACACACGTATGTTTAATAAAGGTTCTATACTTTAGTTTTTCCAGTGCCCATATTCCTAAGTCTTTTACTGCAATCCTAAGATCTAACAGACTTACAATGTAAATGGATATAAGTAACGTGTTTTCTTCTAATTCAGATGCTCACATATTCTGGTTCCTTAAAGTGAAGCATACCTGCAAAGTTTAATCTGCTAGAGGCCTACCTCGTGCTCACTGCCATGGCATGTGACAGAAAGGGGATGTGATTCTTTCTGTGCCACTCCACAGCAGTTTCATGCTCATCAATGTGACTTGTCTTGGTGTAGAACGAATGGCAGCAATTGTGACGGAATGTGGTGTTGTCGATAGCAATGTCTCCCTTCCTTCTCTCTCCTCTAACTGAACTCCCTCATTCTCAGACACTATATGGTATTGGTCCCCTCCTTGCTCCACTCTGGAACCCCTGAGAAAGGCTGCCTCCTTCTGAGTCAACTGAACGAAACAGTGGCTGTAAGGGCTTCCTTGGAGTCCATCAGGGGAAACAGATCCCTCTTCACTGACGTAGTGGCTGACAAGGACTTGTTCCAATGTGTCACCTTCACTGTGAGTATGGCTGTTTGACTTCATATATTTGCTTCTACTGATCAGGTCTGGGAATCTAGAACTGTCAAGATAGGTCTTGGGAAAGTTGGTAAAATCTAAATGCAGCAACTAAGAGTATAAATTAAAAAGTAGTGCAAAAATTTGCATCTGAGAAAGATAAATATTTATTGAAAATTAGCCCAACGATCAAAGAACCATTGTATTCATCTGGGAAAAAGTATTAGACAAAATGAAAACGTGACTTCTCCTTAAAATAAAAAAAAATTACAAAGCAAACTAGGCCAGGGCACAATATGAGTGGTGAATCGACAAGAACATGTCAGTTCTTTCTCAGAGTATTATGGAAATTAGCCTGAATGAATGTTCAGTTTCTCTTCAGAGCTATGTACCTAGGGAGTTCTTGCAGCCGAGTGTCAATCAGACAGTTTTTTCATAAGCTTAAGACATGTTTCTACCAAACCCTTTCATCCCATAACATCAACCTGGCAGAGCTCATGGTGTAAATGAATCCAGACTATGTTACCTGAGCTATGTGAGTGAAGATGTGGTTCTCAGTTATAACTTCTCTTACTAATGTATATTCCCTACCTTGTGTTCTTCTTCCCTTTTGTAAAAGTACAGAAGTGACTGCTGTTTGCCCCAACTTTCCCAATTAAGAATGAGGGAGTGAGATTAGGTAAAAAGGGTGCCATCTCAAGAGAGGAATGAAACAGGGCATGGGGAGGAGAGCTGAAGGTTAAACAGCTCTCAGCATCCCTTCCTCATTTCAGGTTCCCCAGGCTTCATCCCCCGAGGAGGTCATGTTCCTCACTGTCAAAGTGAGAGGACCAACTCATGAATTCCAGAGTCGGAGAACAGTGCTGGTTAAAAACAAAGAGAGTCTGGTTTTTGTCCAGACTGACAAACCCATCTACAAGCCAGGGCAGACAGGTATGACAAGGTCTACAGTAAGGACATTGAGGAGCAAGCTCTTTCTCCCCTGAGAACTCTCCAGTCAAAGTCCCTGTGATCCTGGTTCCCTAGTGGTTTGCTTCCCAGACTGTAGGTCTAGTCAGGATTGGGCAGTCTCACAGGAAATATTTTCATTTCAGTAAAAGCTCGTGCCGTCTCATTGGATGAAAACTTTCGCCCCTTGAATGAGTTGGTGAGTTTCCTATTATTATATAAATGGGCTTTGTTTTTCTTCTTAGTACTTACCACCACCTAAGATAAAGAGATGATAGATAGATAAATGATAGAGAGATAGACATATGATAGAGATATCTTATTCTTTTCTGTCCATCCCTATTGTAATGTAAGCTCCACGAGAACAGACCTATTATTCTTTTGAGCATTACTATATTCTCAGTAGTTGGAATGATACACAGTCCATCAGTATGTATGCAATGAATATTAGTTTCAAGGAGCTGTTCCTATCATACTCATTCTTAGAGCTAGTTAAGCAGTCAGTGACCCAAATTTATAATTGAATCCAAACGTGGTTACTTCCAGTTTCAGAAGTGTTTATTTCTCAATCTGTAAAACTGCACAGCCAAGGAATGTCCTTCACTGGGGGGTATAAGCACTCAAGCATGGTCGGTAAATCTCACTCCTCACAGCAGCACACATACATGTTTGTTGTTGATGGACCTGTAAGTTCTTAACATCTTAAAATGGACTAATTCCAAGTTTTGTAAAGTTTAACCTGAAATGTTTCCATGTTTTATTAGAGAAAGAGCTATTTTGCATATATAGAGAGCTGTTCTATATAAGTTAGAGATGGGAATATTTGAGAACAATTATAAACACTTCTCTTTTTTTCTTCTTTCAGTTTCCACTAATATTCATTCAGGTAAGCAATATGAAATATTCCATAATTAAAAAGAAAGCAATAGATTTCAAGAAAATATTTTTATTTGGGAAGGACTTAGATTGTCCCAGAAACATGTAATTGAGGGTCAAGGCTCCAAACTCACCTAGAGCTGCATGGTTATAGCTCATTTCTGTTCCTCAGCCCTCACCACCCATTTGTTCTCTTTATAGATAACTAGGGGTTTCCATGAGCTTTCTTTTACTGTCTCTGATGTTCTTTGCCTTTTTGTAAATGACAATCAACTTATCCTTAGGACCCCAAAGGAAATCGCGTCATGCAGTGGCAGAATCTCAAGTTAGAGCATGGCCTCACACAGCTCGCCTTCCCCCTCTCATCAGAGCCCCTTCAGGGCTCCTACAGAATGGTGGTGCAGAAGGAATCAGGGGGAAGGATAGAGCACCCCTTCACTGTGGAGGAATTTGGTATGGATCATGGAAATCATGGAAGTCTTTTCTTCATATTTGAACTTTTAGAGTCTAGAACTTGAGTTTATTTGAGTTCTTCCATTTCCCATTGGGTTGCTGAGATTCGGTCTAGAGTAAAACTAATTAGACCTGTGTCCAATGAGGACATCAGTGATTTGTGCATAGGACTTCCTATAACTTGGTTATTTTGTGGCAATATTTAACATCAAAAAATATAAAATATCCTTGTTTTAGTGACTGTTTCATTATTTATCATTCCCTCAACTAAACTCTTCATTTTGAGAACAAGGAACATACAGATATACTCAACAATAGAGGAGCTTTTTCAAAGCCCTGAAATATTCCTAGAGAACTGGAAAATATTAATGTCCCAAAAGTTGAGAAACAATCACTAATCACCAATCCTTTGTCACCAATCAACAGTTCTCCCCAAGTTCGAAGTGCAAGTAACCATGCCACAGAAAATCACTATCTTGGAAGAAGAGTTTACTGTTTCAGTATGTGGCCGGTGAGTTGACTTTTTTCTTTTTTCCGTTTTTATTTTTGTTAGTCTTTCATGGAGAGATGTTTAAAGGAGACTCCATCTTGAAGTATTTTGGCAACACAAATACTTTAAGTACTTTGGGAAGATTCCCATCTCTAGAATATTCTGTGGCTTTTCTATTTTTCCTTATTTTGTCTTGTATGTATCAGCATTACTATGTCTATGAAGGGATAGAGAACTCTTCCTAGGGAGGCTGTGCTGCTAGGACTAAGATTGACTCTGAAAGCGACAGAGCTACACACACACACACACACACACAGTCACACAGTGACTAAAGAACAATGGGTTTCCCTCGACTAGAAATAACAAAACATATACTAAGGAGATAACTGACATATGGTTA
This sequence comes from Heterocephalus glaber, assembly GCF_053883595.1. Classification (NCBI taxonomy): domain Eukaryota; kingdom Metazoa; phylum Chordata; class Mammalia; order Rodentia; family Bathyergidae; genus Heterocephalus; species Heterocephalus glaber. The sequence goes on along the minus strand of NW_028258297.1, from coordinate 28,008,574 downwards.
TAGAGGAAATTCAGTCATTGGCTATTTACCTGATCTTGTAACCATAGTGCAAAAATAGCTTAGATTCGTGATTTTTAGAGATAAAGGTACATCCAAAATTTCACCTAACTCATCAATCTACCTAAAGTATGTCACATGCCTTTCTGCACTGCCATTTTTACCCAAGTCTGAGCATGATCTCTTGGCATGGGTCCTTCCACACTTGATAACTCAAGTTTCCAGCATCTCGGGCCCCATCCCTGGTAGCCCCAAGGTAACCCTAGCAGAAAGAGCAGTCAAAGCAAAGAAAACTATCCTTCCTAAAGACCACATATGCAGTGCACCTGCTACTTGCCAGGCTACTGCTAGGTGCTATGTCAGAGTAATGGCCACCAAATTCCCGATCCCACGTAACTGGTGAGCTGGTGCTCTTGAAATTAGAGATGTAGAGGACATTTCAAATAGGGAAGGAATCAAATGCCCTGAAAACCCAATCATCCACGATGTATTTATGGCACAATCCTATTTTTATAAAATGTAAACAAAATATACTTAGAGATTTATATTGAGAAGACACCATCATATTAGTAGTTTAGACACAAGGTCATAAAAAAGAGTGTTTGTATCTCCTATTTGTCTTTATTTTGTTTGTTTTTATTGTTTATTGTTACTGGTTTTTCTTTTTTATATATTGTTAGCTTTTGTAATAAAAAAGGCATTTATTAAAATGATATCAAAATTAAAAATCAAGGGAAAAAGACATGCAAAAAGAATATAGTAAATTGTAGCATGTTGCACTGGAGATTTGCTTTTTTAAAAAGTCATTGTTCAGTTTGCTTGCCCTTAATACTGGGTAACCCCTGCAGAAATCAGAGCAAAGTACGAAGAGTAAATATGCAGTAGAAAAAAGGGAAATGTAAACAGGTTAAAAACTGGGGTTGTTCTGAGTCTGTTTTGATTCGTTTGCCATTGTTTCTTGGCAGATACACATATGGAAAGCCTGTCCCAGGAAACATGACCTTGAGCATTTGCAGAAATTATAATAATCCTTCCCGCTGCTTTGGCCGAGAGTCACAGGCTTTCTGTAAGAAATTCAGTCAACAGGTAGGTTGAGACCGGGGCCTTTTAGGTTCTGAAAATAGCAGTGAGTTGGGCCGTGGTGCCAAGTCAGGTAGGGAGTGATCTGGAAGAGAATTCCATGCCGGCTATTCTAATTTTTAAAACGATGACTTATCAGGGCTGGAGATATAGCTCAGTGGTTCTGGTGCCTGCCTTACAAGCACAAGGTCCTGAGTTTGATCCCCTGTACAAAAAAAAAAAAAAAAAAAATGACTTATCACAATAGGAATTATTTATTTCTTCTGATTGCCCAGTGTTGGTGCTCCGGAGTAACAGAAGTTGGGCCATCCAAAGCCTCCTTGGGTATCTAATTCTACAAAGAAAACAGGAAAAAATTATATTTGTTTAATCACCTTAGCTGGGAAGGATGTCAGTCCTTTTTTCTGCGAGCAAGAACCTGTTATGGCCCCATCTAGAGGCCAGGGAGGTGAGGAAGTCCTCAGCTGTCCACTGTGGGAAGGGGACCTGAGCTTTGGTGAAGAGTTAGCTGCCTGCTACAGTAGGGTCTCCCAAAATATGTACAGCACTTCCATCTCATTCTGTCCAGGAAATTTCAGATACTAAGGACTTGTACATAAGATATGGTTGTGTCGAGGGATAATAGTCTCTAGACAGTACATTGTATGTATGTCCTCATCATAGAAAATGCCTAAATTATGTCATCCCCCCAAAAAAATCTATTAGTTGATCACAGATTAATTGAATGAAGATCTGGTCAATATAACACACATCATGTTTTTGTACCTTACAATCCCCTTAGCTGAACGGCCATGGCTGCTTCTCTCAGCAAGTGAAAACCAACGCCTTCCAGCTAAAGAGGAAAGAATATGAAATGCAGCTCCAAGCGGAGGCCAAGATCCAAGAAGAAGGAACAGGTTTGTGTCCCTCAGGGTATGGAAGAAGAAACAATGGATATTAATTCATTTCTTTAGCCAAATTAGGAATTGTAAGGAAGGAAGGAGTATAAGAAGTTCATGAACATTATCCTTCCAGAACTCAACTGAGTATTTTACTTCTCCGTTTTTTTCCAGGTGTGCAGTTGACTGGGACAGGGTCCAGTGAAATCACAACAACCATAACCAAACTCTCCTTTGTGAAAGTAGACTCACACTTTAGACCAGGAGTCCCCTTCTTTGGGCAGGTGAGAATCTGGCTATTGCAAACACCCACACTTACCTAATTCACACCACAGGCACTGTTTCTGCTAAAATAATACATAGTTAATGTTAGTCAGTAATGTAAAAGAGGCAGAAAACATAACCATATATTCAGTCATATAACCAAAAAGGTAAAACTACATAAAATAGATCTGTTTGCTTTAAATTTGTACATGAAATCTTTCTACAGCTCTATCAAAATTCGGAAGGTTTCTCTTTTTTTTCCACTTTTGAACAATAGCATTGTATGATGTCATCTCATCTCCTTTTCATGGTTATAGCCAGGCGGTCTCCAAATTTTTTATGAAAAATAAAACAAATTTTTAGAACCAATTAAGAGAATAACAATAGTTACTACACTGTGTATCATTATCTTCAAAGTAGTTCCTCAGTACAAGACCAGAACCAAAAAGATTCTTACAAAAAAGAAGCAGATAATAACACAAACTTTCTTTTCAGTGAACTAAGATAAACTATTAGTATAAATGAAACAAATTAGCATATATATTGAAATATTTTTAAAACAACAGAATGTGTAATTTAGGGAAGTATTTGAACTTCTCCCTACATCCTATTTATCCCTCTTCTATTTTTTTATTTGTATCTATATTATATATATATTCTCTTTTTATGACATCTTCAAGAATCTCAAAAGAAGAATCTCAAAATTCATGGTAACCAGTTGCATTATTCTTCTAATATTAGCTTCGTATGGCAGTGGTTGTGTAGGCAATTTTAATTTTTATTTTAAGTATTAAAGATTCTATTATACCTATTTCTTTCATAAATATTACATTTACATTCATTTTCTACACGTGTTTTTGAAAAGTGGAAATATCGGGAGAAAATACTATTTAAGGTTTCCAGATTTTAGATTTATGAATTTTGTCACAGACCCACACAAAAAATATTTTATTATCATTTTTCTGCTGTATGCAAAAGGGCCAAGGGACCTGTCTGTCTCCAGGGGTCTGTGAGGCCAGTTGTGTGCATCTCGGTGCCTATCTCCTGCCCATCGGGTCTTGGTGTAGTTTCAGCTACGGAGGCTTTGAAGGAACCAGGTGTGGGATCTCTGCTGGTCCCTTCAGTCCTCTGGGAGATGGAGGCAGGAGGACCGCAAGTTCAAACCCACCATGCACAACTTAGTGACTTATCCAGACCCTGTCTCAAAAGCAGAACTGGAGGTACAGGTGCCGGAGGACCCATCTCAGTGCTGAGGCTCTGGGTTCGGTTCCCAGGACCACAAAAAAAAAAAAAAAGACAGAAGGACTAGACACAATGAAATGGAGTATATTACAGAAAGTTTGATTACGCTGTGACAGCGAAACATCTTCAGTAACTTTGGTCATTTATCAAAATAAAAGTGTAGTACATTTTTTAATTTCTCAGAGATATATTATGCTTGTTTATAATTTATTGCTGCTAATTAACTATACCATTTGTCATAAGACTCACTAGAAGACAAAGAATCAGAATTTTTTGCCTATTTTTGTCTTTGTACTTGGAGCAAATATTTCATTTATAAATTTAGACTTTGTAAATCAATTATGAATACTGAATCCAGTTCCCAACACAAAGAATGATAGCTATGCCTCTTATCCTGATCTGATCATTACATAGTGTTCACACATATTGAAATATCCCACTGTGTGTCAATGAAAAACTTAAAAACATTTTCAAACAGTAGCCCATGATGAAAAAAAACATGAACTGGATTATTCATCTGCTGAATTTAATCATAACAATAGATCACCCCATTGTTACCCCTTCCAATGCTTGCTTTTTTTTCCTAGGATTCCTGCTAAATAACTCTATATTATTTATATATTTGTTTAGCATCTATCTCTTCCACCAGACTGTAACCTCTGTGATCCAAGGGACCTTTTCTTGTTCTCTGCTATAACTTTTTTTTGTTTTGTTTTGTTTTTTGGAGGGTTTTTTTGGTACGGGGGATCCAACTTGGGTCCTTGCACTTGCACAGCAGGCAGCTAAACCACTGAGCTAAATCCCCAGCCCTCTGCTATAACTTTAATGTCTGGAAATACTCAAATAATAGTTGCAGTGAAATGCACAGGGTTGGTGCCTCTCAGTTATTAACCATCGAACTGACCCACAGCTTTTCGTCTTCAGGTGCGCCTGGTGGATGGGAAAGATATCCCTATGCCACATAAGACCATCACTATCTCGGCAGTTGAAGCTAACTACTCCTCCAATGCTACCACCGACAAGGACGGCCTGGCGCAGTTCTCCATCAACACCACCAAAGTCATTGGCACCTCCCTGAGTGTCTGGGTGAGTTTGGAAAGAAGTTACCAAGGAAGTATCCTTGAAAACAGAGTTGTGAGCTAAAGAAGAGAAATTTCCAAATTATGTTTATTCCTATGGGTGGGGAAAAAATAGAAGTTAGAAACCAATTTGAGATAACTTTTCGAAAGCTTTAATAGGAAGTGTGGGTTCCACTCTGTCGACATTAGTGGAAGTGACACTAGTGGCAAATAATGTGGCCGTTCCTGAAAAACTTAAAAAACAGTATTACCATATAACCTACCCATCTTACCTCTAAGTATCTATCGGTGATCATCCTATTACATAGAAAGGTGACTATATGTAACAACAATTTATTTTTTTAAAGCTGAAAGAATTTTTAATATTCTCACCTAAAAGAAATGATAATTGTAAGGGGAGATAATATGTCAAACTTAATTTAAATGTTACACAATGTAGATGTGTATCAAAACATCACATAGTACAATTTTATGTGCTTATGTATCAGTTAAAAATTTTAAGCTCCAAAAAAAAGGAATTGGAAGCAGAGTCTCAAATAGACATTTGCACACAAATGTTCATTGCAGCTCTTTATAATAACCCAGAGATAGAAACTACCCAAATATTCATCAACAGATGAATGGAGAACAAAAAAGTTTGGTATAGACATACAGAAAAATATTATCCAACCTTGGAAGGAAATACTATCACATGCTACAAGATGGATAAATTTTGAGGCCATCACGCTAAGTGAAAGAAGCCAGTCACAAACAAATACTACATGCTTGCATCTGATACAGATAAAGCAAACATCTTCCTCACTTACGGTAGAGCCAGGATTTCTAGCTACTTGTTAGGTGGAGCAATAAACTTACACAAGACAGGGCCAGGGATTTAGCTCAGTGGTGTTGCCACCTGCCTCACAAGCACAAGGTCCAGAGTTTGATCCCCAGCACCCCAAAAAAATATTTACACAAGACAGTCGACTTGACATATGATCTAAAAGTCATATTTTTATCTGATCCTTCAGGTCAAATACAAGGGTAGTAATCCCTGTTATGACTACCAGTGGCTGTCAGAAGGAAATGAAGAGGCGCGTCACACTGCCAATGCTGTGTTCTCCTCAAGCCAAAGCTTCGTCCACCTTGAGCCCAAGCCCGGGAAACTGCCATGTGGCCAAACTCAGACAGTCCAGGCACACTATGTTCTAAAAGGACAGGAGCTGCAGGAGCTCGTCTTCTATTATCTGGTGAGCGTCCAGCTCAAGCTCTGACTCCTTTGTTCATAAAAGTTCTAAGTGGGAAAGAAATGAGATAGCTCTTTGGGAATCAGAGTTTTGACTTCTCATCCATTGCGGGGTGGGGGTTGACTTTTCTTGGGTCTGATCATTGCCAAGTCTGGAATAAGATCTCTGTTAAGCAAATTAAATTTCCTTTTATTTCTATTTTTGCAGATAATGGCAAAGGGAGGCATTGTCCTGTCTGGAACTCATGTGGTTTCTGTGGAACAGGGAAACTGTGAGTATTTCCATAATCTCCACATTTCTGCTGCATTCTAGTGCGTTCACCCTTACTCTAAATACCTTACGCTAGGAATACTTTCAAATAGAGATAATTTCCACCTAAGTACAACAGAGGGAAAGTGGGAGTACAACAGAGAGAAGACAAGAATGTTTCTTTCTTTCACTTTTATAAAATTTTTTTCTTTTTCTTCCCCTTATTCTGTTTACATTATATGAAATGTAGATGTTGTGTACAAGCTACACTCATTCCAAATTTTTGAACTATCAATATTTATGAGCCCTCTTCTCAAAATCAGAGGCATTTCAAAATTGTGTTAGAGAATGGGGAGAGGGAAGATAATGTCTTGGGATGCTTTCTGTATCCAGGTCTTGTGCTGAGTCATTTATATCTTTATAAATATCATATTTCTTGTATAAAGGAAATTACAATTTGTGAAGGCTAAATTGGATATTTCCACTATTGAATAAGACCTCCCCATGAGCAAATATAAACCTTTTGAGGTTTTTTCTGATTCTAATGGAGTCTAAATACTAACTTGCTGGAAAACTATCAGTGAATTATTCCTTTGATGCCTCTTTGTACCAATAGAGAAGCACTGTGCTAGACTTAAGGCAATCTACATAGACATCAAAAAATAATGGCCAAAGGAGCATAGTCCTCCTCTTAAGGAGAAGAATAAAGAGGGTATAAGCACAAAAGCAATGTGTTAAGCTCTTACTATTACATCTCATAACTTCGTGTTCTGTTTCCCTCTTCTAGTGTGAGATCTAGATCAAACAGCAGCAAGGTAGATGTCTTCATACCTTTAGGTAGCATCAGAGCTTTCTGTAGTTTAGGTAAAGCTTAAAATTGGTGAGAAGTTTATATACAATTTATATAGGAGAAAGAACTTTCATAAAGTTTTTTTCAAATGCTAGTGTTCTTAGAGATAGTTATTTACTCATTACATGTACCATTTATGATATCTACTACTAGAAACAGTAAATAAACTACTAGGCATCTAAAGTGGCCTTTGCAGCAGAATAATTTTGGCCCTGGGGAGATGTCTAACCCACATTTGTTTCCTTCCCCACCCCGCTCTGTGCTCCAGCAAAAGGCCATTTCCTCGTGTCAGTCCCTGTGGAGTCAGACTTAGCTCCTGTTGCTCGATTGCTCATCTATGCCATTTTACCTGACGGGGAAATGATTGGGGATTCTGCAAAATATGAGGTCGAAAATTGTCTCGCCAACAAGGTGGGTTCTTTATATCATAAAATTCCAATATTTGAAACTACTAGTTACTATCATCACCAGTATTTTTTACATGTGAGTGCTGAGGCCAAAGAGTTTGGTGAATTCTCCAGAGACGTTTAGCAAGGCCAACAGTTGGCTCATTTTGCAGAATTCTCTGTACAGCGTTGTCTCTTACCATATGTCACAGTTCGTACTTTCTTCTATAATGAAACGTTGGGAGGGACACAGCTATACTATAAATAAACAAAATACAGGAGCACTGAGATCCATTTGCATTCCACCCAGATTTAGTGAGCGCCTCATCATGTATCAAAGATTTTTTTAATTGATACCTCCAAATTAGTAGTTTATAAGAATATTAGGCATCATTACAATGACTCAATAAAAGTTAGAGAATCAAAGCAAAGGACAAAGGACAAAAAATTCAGTTCTGGCAAAATGCCAACCGCCAGGAAGGCAAACAAAGTGGTTATGCATGAAATTGGAGGAACGTTTCAAAAGCATGAGTGAATACGTAGTGAAATTCAGAAATGCGTTTTTCTGACCTTTGTCCCCAATTTCCCAGGTGGGTTTGAGCTTCAGCCCAGCGCAAAGTCTTCCAGCCTCAGACACACGCTTGCGCGTCACGGCTGCGCCTCAGTCGCTCTGCGCCCTGCGGGCCGTGGACCAAAGCGTGCTGCTCCTGAGGCCCGAGGCCGAGCTCTCCGCGTCCTCGGTGAGTTCCCCTCCGCGTTGGGTGGGGATCAGAAGGGACCTCGGAAGGGGCTCAGCGCACGGGGACAGGCTTGGGTAGAATAAGATCTCTTGTTACAGTGATCATTTAATTAAGGTTTTGAACTCTTTCGTGCTCACTTTTCATCACAATGAGGAAGATAATTTCATACTATTTCTCCTCTCTTCTGTCACACACACACACACACACGTGCGCATACACTACTAGCTTGTGCAAGTGAAAAACGCTAATAAAAATTTATTCCCTGATATATTGAGCCAAATAAAAGAATTTTTTTAAACGATAAAGTGTGATTAAAAAAATTAATTAACCCTAAAAACACTTAGGTTTCATTCAGTTATGTAGGAGTCTGGCTCCGGTCACATGGCCAGTCAAACCTAAATGAGGTTTCAGGCCACCCACACACACAGTGCTGGAGAGGAGATGAGACAAGTTGTGAAAAAGGTTGTAGGAGAGGTACAAATATGCAAAATAAAAGAAAGGATTCGCTCTCACTGAGGAATCAGGAAGTCATTCATAAGTTAATTTATATAAGGTAAAAGACATCATGTGTTATTCAAAGTTCCTGAAATCTGAGTTCTAGAAAACCAGTCATATGGGTTTTCAACATATTTTTAACATTTAAATCTGGGAATGGGGGAGGAAAGTGAGGGGAGGTAAAGGGGAAGTAAAAATGATCAAGATGATATATATATTTACCAGTATCCTATGATTAACATATTCATTACATATCACAACATATACTGATAATTTTTTTTAATTTTTGAAAAGTCTAATGGAAGTGACACATTTGCTTCTACTACTCTACTCCACAAGCTAAATAGCACTCAGATTTTTGTTTTTATAAGAATTATATAAATTGAAATAATTAATATCTCAAGCTGAACATAATTTCTCATAAAAACATATATATTATCCCTGATGTACAAATATTAGGAAAAATAAATTGCTATATAACTAGCATTGGTAAATAAAATACTTTAAAATATGGAGTTAATATAAAAAATAGCACAAGGGTATACTATTATCCTTAAATACTTAAAGACGTACTAATAACAGTTTGCTCATATCTTCAAATTTTCAATATGAGGCAAATTGGAATAACTTCTTACTGAAGTTTTTCTCTCAAAATTTCAAAAAGGGAAATTTTATATTTTTATTTCCCTAAAACAAACTTATAAGAAGATAATTCTTACTTTTTGGTCCTTCTAAATAGGACTTTAAATGAAAATATTAGATTACTTTAAAAAAAAAAATTAAATACATTTCAATAGTGGAAGAAAGGGGTTTGTGGAAAAATAACATTAATGTTTTACCTTTGAATGACATAACTTTAGTTCTCAAGGTTTTTTTTTAAATTATCATAACTCTGGTTGGTAGATAAAGCAGACAATCCTATTTAATATTATTGTTATACTTGTTTATATTAATAATATATAAAATGTAATGAATATGATAATATTCATGTGCTTATTATTGATAATAAAGCAGATGCTTTCCGGTATTTAGTGATAGGATACTAGTTCCTCTCAATCTTTGATTAGTGTTTCATTAATAAAGCACTTGGCTCTGGGTAATGTAATTCATTCATTCGATACATGTTTATTTAATGCCTGCTGTGTTCTAAGGGACTATACTAAGTGCTGAGAATCTAAAAGTGAACTGGAAAAGGAAAAATCCATGTCTTTGGAATTTACATATTCACAGATGAGACAGGCCATACATGAAGTACTTTAGAGAAAAATTAAGCAAAATTAAGGGAGGGGAAGTGGGGAATGGTAAGAGGAAGTTGCCTTTGAGAAAGTATCTCAGTCACTTTGCTAATGTATTCTTTTCAATCAGTTTCACACTCCCACAAATAAATATAGTACAGTGGACCTGTCAGCATTTTTATATGTCTTACTCTTTTCAAACATTTTGAAAACATTGTTTTCAGTATCTTATGAACTTATGTACTGTATGACGGTCTGGAGACTTTTGTTTCCATGAATAATATACCTTAGAAAAATACTATCCTGTCCAAGAAAGGACATGTGTAGTACTTATTCATGTATCTGTTTAGAAAGCTGTTCAATAACTTTTCTATAAACTAAGCCAGTTGCTAACCACAAGATAGTGACAAAACTATCAATTCTTTCTGTTATCCCACAGTTTTACTATGTAATGCCTCACATATAGTAGAACTCAGTTTCTCAATTAATAAAGTTTCATTTCATTTCAGTATGAAGTCTAGTGCCTGCCTCTGAATGGTATAACTTAGTAGTATTATGACCCTTAATTAATTAGATGGGAAATTTCAATTTTTTCTGAAACTGGTGAACATTTCCATAATGAAAAAACTGCTCAGAGAAAATGATTTACACCTGCTCTGTAAATTATCACAGCGTTGAGGTCACCCAAAGAAAGACTAGTGGTACTTACTCTTATTCTTTGCTTCTTGCACTTAAAAATAAGTTTCTGTTTATGTCCTCTGCATCGCACAGATATATGAGCTGCTACCAGTAAAAGACCTCACTGGTTACCCTGGGAGCCTGAATTCGCAAGAAGAAAACAATGAAGACTGCATCAGTCTCCATAACACCTACATTGGTGGAATCCTGTATTCCCCGGTGTCCAATACGAATGAAAAAGATATGTATGGCTTCCTAAAGGTAAATTCTTTACATTCTAGAGAGTCAGTTCTTTTTTTTTTTGGTACCGGAGATCGAACTCGGGCCCTTGCACTTGCAAGGTGGGCAGCGAAACCACTGAGCTAAATCCCCGGCCCAAGAGTCAGTTCTTAAGGTTCTTAGAATATCATATATGGTTGAGGTTAAGGAATAGAGAGGTCAAAGGACTTCTCCAAAGTCACTAATTGTAGCAGATCTGCTAAAAGTACCAGAATCAAGACAGGAATATTTTGGACTATTAACAAGCTTTCTTTCTCATTGAAATCCATTGTTTTGAGATATTTATAAGTATCACTTATATAATTGCCAGTGAGAGTTTAAATAACAAAATTAGATTATCTCTGTAAGTCTCTAATGTTTTTTCTATAACTATGAGCATTAAAATTTAATATTAGACTGGGCCGAGGATTTAGCTCAGTGGTTTCACCGCCTGCCTCACAAGCTAAAATATTAGACTAATTGGACTGTTGAATGCAATGAAAAGAAATCTGCTTATATATAATTGCTTATATATATCTGCTTATATATTTTTTATAATATATACACACTCATAACGTGATCATTTCCTTTATAGGATATGGGCTTAAAGGTATTCACCAATTCAAAAATTCGGAAACCCAAACTGTGTGCCCGTGAGCAGGAGTTTGTACCACAGCCCATGGCATATGCAAGGTATTCAGGTAAAAACATCTTATCTAAAATACTAAACCGAATAAGAAAATTTTTAAAGATGAAATTGATTTAAAATAACAAAAAGTAAAAAAAAGACTTGAGGTTCAGCTATGGTAAGGTTCTTGCTCCTGGTTAAACACAATGCAGGTGCACATCTGATCATGTCGAGACTCCTAGAGATGGAAATGTGGGAAGAGTCCAAAGTAGATTGGGCAGAGTGCTAGAAGGGAGGTGTCAATGTGAAAAAATAAAGGGAAGGTTTAACTCCGCTCAAGGAGCTCCAAAGTCATTCAAGACTTTGCTTCTGATAAAAGGAGCTGTGTTGAAAAGAGAAAATCAAATTTCCAGGCACAGGATCTGTACACACAGTGATCAAACTGTTCCCAGATCAGGACCACATTCTCCTCAATCAAATGAAAAACTTATAACTTCCCTGAAACACCAGCCATTCTCCCTGTACAAACCACACCATTCATCAGTGATATAAGCTACTTTGCAATGAACCACAGTAATCGGCATTTTAGTTGAACATCTATTGTCAAAGCATGGTTGAACATAAGTTGAGTGAAGCAAAAGCAATCAAAAATCTAAGAATGCATCCAGTGAGAATCAATTGGCCATGTGAAATTTACTATAAAGATTACCATACATTTTTATTTATAAATTATATAGTCCTGTAAGATGTATAGCAAACTTACATAACTATATGAGATGTGATCAAAATATATAGTGAATGATGAAATTTTTTAATATATAGTAAAATACATATTATATATTAAATATATAGTATATTTAATATATAGTGAAAAACACACTGACATTAATCCCCTTCAAAATACTCCCCCTCACTTATCTCATTGTTTTTACCACTTTCTGCATCAGCTGTGGAAGTCCTTTCCAATGAGCCTCTTTACAAAGATTCCTCGGAACCATGGCAAATAGGGCTGCTGAGTGTCATCCGATAGAAAGGCGGGCTTGCAGACACGTTGGTGTGTCTTCACCCACCTTGTCCATAGGACTTAATACTGAGCTACCTGTGACTCTGCCTCAAAGTCAAGGGTAAATGAAACCATGAAAGGTAAATGTTTGGAGCCAATCCAGGCTGTGGAGGCAGCCTTACCAACTCAATTAAACACACTCATGAAAGAGGACTCCTGGTAGGATAAGTGTGTTGGGAGGGCGGCTAATTTTGATGCGGATTAACGCCAATGTGTCTCTTGCTGTTATAAATTTTTTTAATTTATAAATTCACTGTATATTTTTTCACACTGCATAGACACATACTTTTTCTCAGAAAACTGCCAGTTATATATTTACCAGGGTGAGAGAACTTACAGGGTTTCTGACACAGTATGGAACAAAGAGCTTTGTCTGCCCTTGATGTTTTCACTCTTGTATACTGTTTCTCAAACCCACTGACTTCACATCTCTATTGCAGTTTTTCTTTGCTTCCACAGAGAAAGCTGCCTACGCAACTTGGCCCCTGCCCCATGCTGTAGTTCTCCCACTTAGTGCAGTGGCAGACTCACAGGTCCCCCTAGAGTCCTGCTCCACAGACAGCCCAAGGCGTTCTTCCGTAGTCTCCATATTCTCCACCTGTGATCCACTTCCCCCAGCTCAGCTTGTTCTCATTCTTCAGAATTCAGCAAAAACATCACCTCCTCCTAGAAGCTGTCCCTCAGTACTCAAGTGCCACCTTCCAGTTCCTATTTCACCACTCTACTTATTTCTTTGTAGCATCTGTTATAATCTCTCCTAAGCATTGTCTTTATATTAATTGTTCTTATTTTCTCTCCTGCAATAGAAGGATCTCCATTTCGGGGTGCAATAGGCATGGGCATCCCAATGGACGTAAGCAGTCCACTGCCTCCAAAAGAGATTGTGCGAAAGTACTTCCCTGAGACGTGGATTTGGGACTTGGTGGTGGCAGAGTAAGTAACTTCCTTTATACAGAAGACTCAATAAGATAGACACCCTCACAGCTTTTAATTTAGATAATTTCTTTTATTTTATATATTTATGATGTACATCCATATACATACATACACATAGTGAAATAATTATAATAGTGAAGCAAACTGACATATCCATCATCTACCATGGCTACATTGTGTGTGTTAAGATGACCTAGAATCTATCCCCTTAGCAAATTTCCAATCTACAATACTATTAACTGTAGTCCCCATATTGTATATTAGATCTCTAGATTTATTCACCCTGCACCACTACCACTTGATACCTCTTGCCTGCTTCTCCTCCACCATCACACTCTGTTACTGTTTTTCTGGATTCAATCTCTTTATATTCCATATACAAGTAAGATCATACAGTATTTTTCTTCCTGGGTCTGAGCACCTGTATTTCTGAGGGGACGATTTTAATTCTTTGGGGTATATACCCGGAAGAGGGGTTTGTTTTTATGAATCTCCAGTTTCCCATAAGTCTGTACTAATTTACATCCCCCCAACAGTGCACAGAAGCTCCCTTGTTCACACCCTTACCGTCATTTTTAAATTCTTTTCTTTTCTAAAAGCACTCACTCTAACAGATGTGAGGTGATAACTTCTTACGGTTTCGATCCACTTTTTCCTGATGGCTGGTGATGCTGAGCACTTTTTCATGTACCTGTTGGCCATTCTTATGTCTCCTTTGGAAAAATGTCTATCAATGACTCTGACCACTTTTTAATCAGATTTTGATTTTCTTTGGTTTTTATTTTGTTTTTGCTATTGAGTTGTGTGTTCCTTATATATTTCCTGTATATTAACCTCTTATCAAATACAGGATTCGCAGGTATTTTTTCTACCCATAGGCTGCTTTTCATTTTATTTAGCACTTTGAATGTATCATCCTACTCCTTTCTATTTTGCAAAGTTTCTGCTGAAAAATTCCCTCATAGTTTTATTTCCCTTGTTTGTAACAAATGGCTTTTCTCTTACTGCTTTTTAAATTCTCTTTTTATTCTTTTGTCTAATATATTATAATGTGTATGTATGAGTGTGGGTTTCCTTGAATTTACTTTATGAGGCTTCTTTAGGTTCCTGTATCAAGATTTCTGTTTCCTTCTCCAGCTTTGGAAAGATTTAGCCATGATTTCCTTCAATAAGCTCTCTATCTCTTTCTCTCTTATTTCTCCTTTTGAGAGTCTGATAATGGATATATCAGTCTTCTTGATGGTATCCCATAAATCTCTTAAACTATCTTCACTCTTCTTCTTTTTTTTTCTTTTTGCTCTTCAAATCAAATTATTTCACATCACCTGCCTTCGAATTTGCTGATCCTTTCACTAATTTGATCTACTGTCCTATTGAACCCCACTAGTAAATTTTTCAATTCAGTTGTCTTCTTCAGATCTATGATTTCTGTTTGGTAATGTTTATGTTTTCCCTTTCTCTGTTGGACTTTTTACCTTGTTCATGCATTTATCTTCTGACCTCAGTGAGCATCTTTATGACTATACTTTAAAATTCTCAGCTGAATAAATTGCCTATCTCCATTTGATTAAAGTTGGTTTCTGGAGATTTATCTTTTCCTTTGTTTAGAACACTTTTTCCTGTTTATTTTCTTTGACTCTGTTAGTTTCTGTACATTAGATAAGAAAACCACTTCTCCCAATAATTGTGAGACCAGGCTCATGTACAACAAGATGCATTTTACCACGGCTGGGGATTTAGCTCAGTGGTTTCACCACCTGCTGCGCAGCTCAAGGACCCGAGTTCGATCCTCAGTTCCAAAAAAAAAAAAAGATGCATTTTACCAATCAGTCCACCCACAAATTCTAGGTATCTCTCAAAGTTTTGTGCTTATCCGAAACACTGCCTCTGTTCTTAGTGACCCCAGGGATATTAGTGTACACCAAGACCTGCCTTGCCTTGAGATGGGAAAGATGAACACTAACACCTTGAGATGTGGCTGGAAAAGTGGGTATTAGGTGGATGGTCCAATTCCTTCCATCCTCAAGTAGAAGCTGGAAACTGAAGCATACCTCCCATTCACTGCCCAAAGCTGGGGAAAGAATCCATAACAGATGCCTCCACTCTTGTTCATACTTCACATACTTTCAACTCATCACATGTTTATTATTGCCCTCAGGGTACAAACATTGCCTGCTCCTTTTGTTGCCAGAGACAGCCACGGTGGCTGGACACTTAGCTCTACCTCTGTAGCCCGTACACTGAAGAACTGTAGGGAGGACCCATGCACCCACTCAAGTGTCCAGAGGACACTAATTCCTCCTTCAGCTCCTAGTTGCAGGCTAAGTGAAGGTCTGATTCACAGGCCTGGGAAAGTCAGGACATCAAGTGTGTAAGGCGAGCCTCTTCGGGGAGAAACAAAGACTGGATGTTTTTGACTGTTCTCTTTGTGCTGAGCCCAAGGAGAGCCATCGAGAGTGCTCACACAGCAATTTAAAACCATCTTTGCTCTCATTGATCTGAGAGGACTCAAGTCCTCTCAAGAATACAAGCACAGCCCACTCCCACAGGTAGATAATTTTGGGAAGGAGCTACAGAAGTTGGGGTCCTTGATGCATTAACAAATCTGTTCCAGGGAAAAGATGGAGACTTAGTTTTCTTACTGAAGCAGGCTGGGTGGGTTGCATGAGAAAAGTTCATCCTCCCATTCAGGTTCAAGGAAGGCTGCTGTTCACCTGCCCCTTCTGCTCGCTAATGAGGCTACTTAGAAGCCCAGACCTCAGGCAACAGCCGGGAAAATGCATAGATAAACCCTTCTGGAGAGAAACCGGGAACTATCAGTTAATTTTTCATTATCCAACTATCTCTTTTAAACTTATTTTCGGATGAGGCTTAATATAAATACTGTTAGGAAGTTTCATTAATCTAATTGAATCAGAACTAAGAAATTTTGCAAAAATGTAATTCAAAGATTTCCCAGAAGTATGCATAAGGACTAAATATGACCAAGAACCACACAGACTAAGAACTATGAGGTCCTTTACTGGTCTTGGACTAAGCATAGACTCAGTCAGGCCAAATATACACAGTAGTAGTAGAAATAAAAATTATAAACCTGCCCTCAGTGGAGCAGTATTTTATAGACAGGAACTTAAGGAAAAATCTCAAATTATACATTTAGTCCATTTCTATATCATCTATAAGTAATTATATCACAATTATATGTCTATAAGAGATTCGGACATAGATTGGAATAGGAAACAGAGTGGGATGCCCTTATATTTTTCTATGTCAAGTCTTGATTGTGCTCTTAATTGTTGGTATTTCTTTAGAATGATTTATAGTAAAGTCACATATAAGGCTAGGAAGGATTTATTTCGTGGCTTGCTTTCTGTCCCTCGCATCGCACCCTCCCAGCTCATCAGGCGTGGCTGAAGTAGAAGTCACAGTCCCAGACACCATCACGGAGTGGAAGGCAGGGGCCTTCTGCCTGTCCAGTGACAGTGGACTTGGCCTTTCCCCCACTGCCTCCGTCCGAGCCTTCCAGCCCTTCTTTGTGGAGCTCACAATGCCTTACTCCGTGGTCCGTGGCGAGGCCTTCACACTCAAGGCAACTGTGCTGAACTACCTTCCCGACTGCATCCGGGTAAGGGTCTCTCTTTCCTAAATTGAACACATGGTAACAGACAAGTAAATTAACAATTGCATTTTTAGGAACTCCGACAAATGCTTGTATACAAGATGTGAATGGCAGAGAAAGAAACAGAAGAATATTAATATGATATACCTAGATACAGATCGAGAACAGCTGCTGATATCTTTAAGTGCTAAATTGAAAGAATATGTTTCTAGCCCTTATCAACCCCTTTTAAATTAGGTTCTTTGTGCAAAATAAAATTTTTGACAAGGACTAGAGTCCTTGTATGGTGTACACAAGGCTCTGGGTTCACTCCCCAGCACTGTGAAAAGAAAAGAAAAAAAAGACTTCCGACATGGACAAAAAATATCAGCGATCTTTCTTTTGAGCCAGATTACCCAAGATTCAACTTTGACATTCTCATACTTTTCCTAGCTCATTCATTATACTCAGACTCATTTTAAAAGTTGCTTGCAAGCATCTTACCTCTGCCGAAGCCATAACTGCTTGTAGATATTGTATACTCTGCTGGGAGAGCAGAGGGAATGGTCAAGCCCATCTGCTAGGCCAACGAAATGGAGCTCACACAAGCAAGAGGCATTGTTGCCTTGTCTCTCCTCTGTCCCACCACATAGAAGAGCAAGCTACCCCTGACACGCTAAGATCTAAATGTCAAATACACCATAATGTTCTAAAAGTGCTTCGTTTTCATTTATGTAATCACTGCTATTAGGCACCCTGAAATCCCACCATTTCCTCCACATACTTTTTCTCAAACACATTATCCTCTAGTCTCCTTTACCTCTAATCTTTTTGCCTCCTGTGTGGTTTCAGGTCAGCGTTCAGCTGGAAGCTTCTCCCAGATTCCTCGCTGTGCCTGTGGGCAAGGAACAAGAGTCATATTGTATCTGTGGGAATGCGCGGCAAACTGTGTCCTGGGCTGTAACCCCGAAGTCGCTAGGTGAGGGACAGACTCCTAGAGTATGCAATTCTCTGCTGAGAAACTGAATAACCCAGTGTGATCCTTAGCGCCCCTGCTGCTTTCTCTCAGGCACAGGCGTCCAGAGGTAGGATTGCTTCCCTTTCACTCTAGCACGCCTAGGAGGATCTCTTCATATTTTCACCTCCACCTCCATTCTCGAGGTTTTTGCTGCTTCCATTCCTGTGCTTTTGTGTTTATGAAACAAAAGTTTCTAGCGCATTAAGTTTGGAAGCACAGAGGAAGGGAGGGATGGCACTTATCTCTGCTGTATGTGTTTTCAGGAAAGGTGAATTTCACTGTGAGTGCAGAGGCCCTGGAATCTTCGGAGCTATGTGGGAATGAGAAGACTGTGGTCCCTGCATATGGAAAGAAAGACACAGTTATCAAGCCCCTGTTGGTTGAAGTAAGTGATCCTGCCCATCTGATAGGCCATACTGAGTCACAAAGAAGCATCTGGGAAAACAGTTAGGGTTCTAACTCTTTTTTGACCTTGGGACTCTATCTTTTATTAAAATTTACTTATTGGTACCTGTTTGTAGTATAATGTTCGTAGTATAATGTCTACATTCCTTGTGGGGAGTTGGTACATGAACATAATATATCTTAATTCCTTTTTCATCCCCTTTCTTTCCCTTCCCTCCCTCTCCCATTGCTTGCTTCCCTTCCTTTTTTATCTTCATCTTGTATTAACTTTTATGTAAGAAGAGCTAAATAGTCCATAATAATATATATGACAACTACATGTATTGATGCTATGATAATAATAGCATATGGAAATTGCACAGTATTTTTCTTCTCTATCCCTAGCTACCTATTTATCATCCCTGTCTCTCTGTCTCACAATTTATCTTCCTCATTTTCCCCTCATACTCTCATTGACCAACCTGTCTTCATAGTGCTTATGTGTATAGAATCCGTTTATACAGTCAAGTTCAAACCCTTCTCTTCACTACTGAGAGACCTGTGGTTCCCCAAGCAGTATAAATGTCCTGAGAGTCAGTCCATTCTCATCTTTAATTTTTCTTCCTCTTACTTAAAGCCTGAAGGAATAGAGAAGGAAGCAATACTCAACTCTCTGCTTTGTCCATCAGGTAAGGGTCATCATGTTACTTCAATAACATTGACTAAAACCTGAATGACATTTGAAGTCCAGAGAATTTTTTTATATTATTTCTACACTTTCTCCACATTGTAAGACCTGAAGTGTCATCAACACATGTGATAAAGGAGGAGGAAATAATTCTTAAAGAGGCCAAGTACTTTGATCAGAGAACATCCCTATATCATACATTCTGAATCTTTATTTCTTGCAGCAGGTTTTCAAACACCAAAATGTCCATCTGACCAGTGTATGTTGTGGACATAGGTAGAAGGTGGGTAGAATCAAAATAATTATTCCCAAAGAGTATACTTTCTTGAATAATTAGTAGCACAAGATAAAGATAGCTGAATTCAGGCCATTTTACTGCTAAGTTTTGCATAGTCAACAGCATATGATGAGACTGCGATCTCATTCCCAGAAAAAGAGTTGTCATGGCTTTTAGTTTATTATAATATTAGTATTTCTTTGATGTCAATCCTGCATCTAAGGATCTATCAGTCATCTAAGAGGTGACTGTAGAAGCTTACAGTAGACGACATAACTCTGTCTTAACGGAGAATTTTCTAATCTAAACCAAACATTTATAGAAATTGATAATACTAAGAAATTTATGAATATAGTCTGTTCTCACACCAAACCAATGTTGAATCAACATAATACATAGGTCCTTTGCCTTCCTCTGTTTACCTACTAATTTTGTTCACTATGGTTTTTTTATATTGCCAAGATTTAATGTATCAAATGTGTTCTAAAAATATAATCCATTGGTTGGGTAGGCTTATTTCTACACGTAAGTGAATTAAGTTTAATTGCCTACATAGTTATACATGAGGCCATTCTGCTTGGGTTTTAGCCCTTTCCATAATACTTTTTCCTATTTGATAGTAAAATATTAAATAATAATAGTCTCCTAATTGTACATATGCAAGCATTGTA
This sequence comes from Heterocephalus glaber, assembly GCF_053883595.1. NCBI lineage: Eukaryota > Metazoa > Chordata > Mammalia > Rodentia > Bathyergidae > Heterocephalus > Heterocephalus glaber. Next base: position 27,988,654 of record NW_028258297.1, on the reverse strand, counting down.
TATTCTTGGCACCTTTGTTGAAAATAACTTGACTGTACGTGTCTGAGAAATTTTCCTTTACTTATGGAGACATACAGGTCTTTGTTGTTGTTTTTGTTGTTGTTGTTTCTTTACACAATTGTTAAGTAAGGAAGTTCAAGTGGGCACAAAAATAGATCATCTTATCATAACCATTTTGTTTTAATCAAGAATGACTAAGGGCCAGGGACTTACCTCAGTGTTCTGCCACCTGCCTCAAAAGCTCAAGGTGCTGAGTTCGATCCCCGGTACCAAAAAAAAAAAAAAAATGACTGCAGCAGAATCACAACATCACACAGCCAATTTTTGTCTTCTTTTGAAACATAACTGTCCATACAGGTGGAAATTATGACTGGTGATGAAATTCTAAACTTCTCAAAAATCCCAGTAGCCTTGTTTTAGGAATTTAAAACAAAAACTATTCTATTAAAAGAGGAACGAATTTTCAGCAGTAGTTAAATGTAAGGCATAATCTGGCTTTTGTGTTCCAAAAGACACAATGCAGAAAGAGTTTTCATCTGGCTAGGTACTGAAGTATCTGAAAAGTTATCCCTGAAGTTGCCATCTGGCGTGGTAGAAGAATCTGCCCGAGCCTCTGTCTCCATCTTGGGTGAGCATCCAGCCCCTGTGGATGAGGGCATTAACAGCTTCTACTATACTTCCTTTCTGTAAACATTTATTCAAAATAATAAATACCATTTTAACTTCTTTCTTCTTCCCTTCTTCAGATTTGTTTATTAATCCCAATCATACTTCTGTCCGGAAAACTTATCCTTCCTAAAAAAATCCTCACATTTTAGACCAACTAATTAGTTGTTTCTTTTTAATACTTTGGATGAATTCTAATCTCTAACCTTCATGACTTCCCAACTCGTCCACCCTCCAGGAGACCTACTGGGCTCTGCCATGCAGAACATACACAATCTCCTCCAGATGCCCTATGGCTGTGGAGAGCAGAACATGGTCCTGTTCGCTCCTAACATCTACGTCCTGGATTACCTAAATGAGACACAGCAGCTCACACCAGAGACCAGGTCCAAAGCCATCGGCTATCTCAGCACCGGTGAGTGATCGAGTGACAAACGTGACAGTGTCGCTTTAATTGTTTCCCCCCATCAGCTTGAATTATTATCAATTCTATTTTACATGTCCTATCTCAGTATGTTACTACTGTGATAAGAATACTATGATGGTCAGTTTTATGGACACTGTCCGCTCTCCAACTCCCAGTAAAATCACCAGGACTCAGGAGTTTCTAACATATATCAGAAAAAAATTTAGAAAAAGTTACAAGAGAGACAAAGCATTTGAGTGATTTCTCTGGCCTCAGCATGGACTTTGGTCTTTCCGGTTGTTTCACTGGCCCTCCATTCCAGGTTACCAGAGACAGTTAAACTACAAACACCACGATGGCTCCTACAGCACCTTCGGGGAGAGACATGGCATGGGCCAGGGCAACACCTGGTAAGGGAAAGGCAACTTATTGAGCCTAATTTTTGTGCCAGCTCCTTTACATATATTACCAAAAGTATATTCACAGCAAGCCTATCAGGATTTGTATTATTAGACCTACAATGGATTATGCTAGATAAATGCACCAATAACAGCAAAATAACAAGAAGAAAAGCTGATATTCCAATACATATGTATTAGACTTGTTTCCAAAATTCATCCTTAATAATGTACCAAGGTATTTTCTTTAAAATAACTCCCATAATTCAGCCTTTAAATGATATACAGACTATATCATACAACTTACAGATAAACAAAGTTAATCTCCACTTATATTGCTTTTTTTATATCATACATATCATGACTCAGAATAAATTCACTTGAAGGAAAGAACTGAGAAGGCAACAGTAATATGAAAAATACTTTTTAAATCCTTAAGGTAAAGCAAAATAGAAGCTATTGCACATAAGAGCCGCAGATGAGAAGGTTCTGTCATCTACAGAATGAAATCTCTAAAGATATACTTAGAAGCCTTCTACAAATAACCGAGAAAAGTGAATTAGAAGTACATAGACATCCTGTGGTAAGGGAGAGCGAGTCAGCCAGGAAACACTACACATAGCACATTAATCAAGAAGATCAGGGCTGAAGGAGGCTGTTAGCACACAAAAATCCCTGGTAGATGTGGTAGAAGTGGCTATTAAAGCACTGTAACAACATAAACATCACTTCCTGCCCTCTCAGGCTCACGGCCTTTGTACTGAAGACTTTTGCCCAGGCTCGAAAATATATCTTCATCGATGAAATGCACCTTACCCAAGCCCTCATCTGGCTCTCCCAGAAGCAGAAGGACAATGGCTGTTTCCGGAGCTCTGGGTCACTGCTGAACAATGCCATAAAGGTGAACCATTCCAGGACTGGCTTTGTAGTTAAAATATCTACAAACATGAAGAGAAGAAGTGATAATGTAGAAATTCCTGACAGAAGGCATCAGAGGAAAATGAAACCTGGATACAACCAAAAAAGAGGGGATGGGAGTAGGATTGGCTATTACTTGGCCCAGGGGGGACAGATAAATTCCACAACACAGCACAATGGAAGACCTGAATTGCTCAGATCTCCCCTCTTTCATATTCACAGGGAGGAATAGAAGATGAAGTCACCCTCTCTGCTTATATTACCATTGCCCTGCTGGAGATCCCACTCCAGGTCACTGTGAGTAGTCTTCATTCACCTGCAGAAAGGATAGCTCTGGACCCAATGAAGCCACTTGCCTGCTGTCTGAAACACTAACCTCCTAGAAACGAAATGTTAGCTTTGCTATGCAATGCTGATGTTTCCCAAATCAGCAAGAATTTGGTCAGTCAAAAAAGATTTATGCCTTCCCAGTGATGACTGCAGGCTATTTCTCCCCTAACTCTCCCTCCTCCAACAAAAAAAGAGAATCCTAAAGATGTGGTTTCTATTCCTGCCTTTTGAAAATGAGAATAGCAGATAAAAAATACTATTTTCTCTGTCCATAAGGATGAGGAATCGCTGGACAAATGTATTCACACCCTTGCTACAGCATGTGTGTTTCCTGGGAAGGCTGGCACCCCTGTTCAGTCCCTTCTTGGGCCCTTTTCACAGCATCCTGTAGTCCGAAATGCCCTGTTCTGCCTGGACTCAGCCTGGAAGTCAGCAAAGGAAGGTGCCCACGGCAGCCATGTCTACACCAAGGCACTGCTGGCCTACGCATTTGCCCTGGCAGGGAACCAGGACAAGAGGAAGGAGATACTGAACTCACTGGAAGGCGAAGGTGTGAAAGAAGGTGAGACCTCCTGTCCCACGGATCCGCACTGTGAACTGCAGTGCAAAACATCCCTGCTCCTACCTCTGGGACCCTTGTCTCTTCTCTTCCATATCACATTTTTTATGAAATCTAGGATTCCTTAATAAAATCAAACATCAAAATATAAGAGGGCACAGGCACAGTAGTAAGAAGCTCAGCTTTGGAATCTAACTCCAAAACAGACTACCTATTTGATCACCTTGTCTGTAAGTCATCATTTTGTCTGTAGTTCAACTCCTTCATCAATAAAATGGGGATTATAATAGTATTTACCTCACAGCATTCTCCTATTAAATGAGTTGCTATATGCAAAACACTTAGTACAGGGTATAGCACATAGTAAATGTTATAAAATACTAACTATTATTATTAAGACATCAGTTCCTAACATATACTGAACTCATACTTGGTGCACTGTATCATCTTAAACATAAGGAAAGATTAAAGGAAGTAACCCCAGAAATAAGTTCTGATGTTTTAATGTCATTTCACAAGATAGATAATGGTTATCAATCTGTTCACAGTCACACGATACCTCTATATATGCCATGATCTGTACGAGGGTCTTGGAAATAGAAAATAAAATGCAGATGATAAGATGTCCAATTAAATACATTCTGCCTTTCTCATTTAAATGTGCCACTGAATATTTTAAATATATCGGAAAATATTTCAGAGATACAAAACAGTATGAATAATAATTAGAAAACACCCACGTAACTTCCTCCCAGCCTAATAAATAAAGAATTAGCAATACAGGGGAAAAAAAATCCCATTTCCCTCTTCCACCTTCAGAGGCAACCATTATTCTGAATTTGTCATTATAATACCCATGGGTGTCTTTGTGTTTTTATTGCACATGTACTCCTAAATAATATACGTAATCTTTACAGTTTTTCATCTTTAGATACCCATGATCATATTTGGGGGTATTTCTGCCACTTGGATTTTTGTGTGTTTGTTGCCTCATATTTTTTAAGTTCAGCATCATGCTCCTGAGAGTAAGACATAGAGGTGCCTGTAACTTGAGTTCTCTAATTTTCTCTGCTACAGAAAACACTATAATATAGAGTTAGGTCATACCTTGTGTATCGCGTTTCTCCTCGTGGTCCTTTTCTTGTTATTTTTGCTCTCACATACAGTGCTGCAGTGAATATGCCTCCGCTGTGTTCTGTGCATGTGTGAGAGTCTCCAGGTTACACCTTGAGGAGGGTGATGGCTGATGATACACTAACCTGAACGTTGCAAATCACGCTCCAAAGAGGAGATGGATTCCCACAGCAGAGTATCCTGGTTCCAATTGCCTAACACTCATGTTGGCTTTTGGTGCCTTAAGGATTCCTCTAATTTGTTTTCAATACAATGGATGTGAACTCTGTCATGTGCTCTGAGATCCTAAGGAGAAACCTCTAAGGACAGGGAATTTAACACTTCTGGCTAAGATCTAGATAACATGAGAAACAGGAAATAGGCACCATCAGTGAGAGCCCTTGCTGGGCCATTTCTTTACCCCACTGACCAACTGTAGTAAAGATCCAAATACACAGATGGCTGTAGGCATCTGCCTCTGGCAACATTACCTGCCTTAATCTTGTGTGTTGGAGCATTTGAGTTCAGATTTACCTGTAAGAAAAACCATCTCTATAAGGTTTGAAAGATTACAGCTAGTAGAATACAACCCTCACTTCAGCTCTGGCCTGGGTTCTTTCACCTTAATTTAAATACGAATATTTAGTAACTTGTAAAACTCTTTTTCTCACAACCAGATAATTCTATCCACTGGGCACGACCTCAGAAACCCAGGGAGCCAGAGAGATATTTGTACCAACCCCAGGCGCCCTCTGCGGAGGTGGAGATGACGGCCTACGTGCTCCTTGCTCACCTCACAGCCCAGCCAGCCCCGACCCCGGAGGAGCTGACTTCCGCAGCGCGCATTGTGAACTGGGTCACAAAGCAACAGAACTCCCAGGGCGGCTTCTCCTCCACCCAGGTGGGTGACTCCCAGAAACTTTTGCTTCACCTTCAGGCAGCAAAACTTTTAAGTACGCTATAAAACACATAGAAGAATAAAAAGAGAAGTTGACAATAATTTGAAAGGTTATTAGTATACAAGCATAATGAGAAATAAGTCAACAGAGGCTGAAAAAAATGCTTATCACAGCATCCTATTTACAATAACAACTCTTCCTCCTGAAGCAATAGTAAGGCCCCAGCAGAATGAAAAAAAAAACAAAAAAAATCTCCCACCATTCTTCTGGAAGTTTTTTTTGTTTTGGTTTGGTTTGCTTTGGTTTTTTTGGTACTGGGGATTGAACTTGGGACCTTGTGCTTGTGAGGCAGGCAGTGGCACCATTGAGCTAAATCCCCAGCCCCTTCTGGAAGTTTTAATAATCTCATCTCATTCGAACTATTCTCAGAAGCTTGAAATCCAGCAATCTCTCCTGGAAAACCTCTCCATTCTTGATGTCTCCCTTAAAGTGGGCACGTTTCATGCTCCCCACCAACATCCTTATACACAAATATTTGTCCACTAGGAGAATAAAGGATTGTCCTTATTCATCCAACCTCATAACCATGGCCATATAATCATGTATGTATCCAATTCGATAACATGTACCAAACAGGAAGTTTCATCTTCAGAGAACATAGCTGTTAGCCTACTTACTCTAAAAGAGAAAATAGGACATAATGGCATCCTATTCTTTTCCCATTGTATGTAATCTCTTGTTTTTCCATATGAGTGAAAAAAACTAAATCATTCTGTTAAGAAAGGTTCTCATTAATTTCTTAGAAATCTATTATTTGGAAGATTATCATTCAGGCTGGAAATCAAGGGATATTAAGAATATGGCACACAAAGGTGAAATCACTGGACACCAGAATTCTCCTAATAGAAAGGGAGAGTCAAATAAGAAGTCATTAAATCAAAGATAATCATTGCGATCATCTTTTATTTCCTTTGGAGCAACTGAAGCACGACCCTGATGTGGCTACAAAAAAACCTAGGATTCTCTCAGAACACTGACCTCATCAAGAGAGCAGGGTTTATTTGGGGAGAGGGCAGACTGCACTTTGGTGGGAGCATACTGACCACAGTTGTGGAGAAAGACATCATAGGCAAATAGATGATGCCTTATATTTTTCACATCCCATATCCCATTAGAGAGATAAATTAAGATAAATTTTCTGATGAAATAAACTTTGAAGGCATACAATCCAAAGTCTTTGTGAATGTTGTGAATCTGTCATCCGTCTGATGATTATAATCAATCTTGAAATTAGAACCTAAATATTTAAATAATGAAGGAAATTGGATATTAAAACCCCTTTATAGTGGTTAGTATGGAACTTTGAAAAATATCTCAGTCCTTGAGGCATGATCATACTTACATTAGCCCATTTTTCATGACTATAACAAAATACCTGAGGCAACCTACTTTATAAAGAAAGTGAGTTTATTTAGCTCACAGTTTTAGATGCTGAATGTGCAAACAGCATGTCACAGGTTCTGGTGATCCCTCTCCCCCACATGGGTGCATCACCTCATGGCAGATGGCAAAGGCAAGAACACAAGTGGAAAAGATCCCAACTCAAAGCAGGAAGCTATACAGCTGAGTAGGGTCACGCTTGCTCCTTTTATAACAACTCTTTCACAAAAACTACCTTAATCCCTTCCAACAGCAGTATCCTCAGTAACTCTCCATCTCCCAGTATCACCACCATGGCACCCAAGCTCTCAACACACAGACGCTGGAGGGACAAAGCACTTCCAAACATAGCAACACCTAACTAGGTGCTCTCACTCCTCTCTTCCAGGACACAGTGGTAGCTCTCCATGCTTTGTCCAAATATGGAGCAGCTACTTTTACCAGGACTGGCAAAGCTGCACAGGTGACCATCCAGTCTTCAGCCACATTTTCCACCAACTTCCAAGTGGACAACAACAACCGCCTGTTACTACAGCAGGTGTCACTGCCAACTGTGCCTGGGGAATACAGTGCGAGAGTGACAGGGGAAGGGTGTGTCTATCTCCAGGTGAGGATCCGGTAACTGTTCTCATTGAAAAGTCCTGACTGGGCAAACAGTGGGGCAAATCAGAGAAAAAGCTGAGGAAGTGGAGAGAAATTCAGAGGAAGAAAAACTTTGGTTTTGTCTTTAATGTTTCATAGACATCCTTGAAATACAATGTTCTCCCAGAGAAGGGCGTGTTTCCGTTTGTTTTGGAGGTGCAGACTCTGCCTCCATCCTGTGACGGACCCAAAGCCCACACCAGCTTCCAGATCTCACTGAACGTCAGGTAAGATCTCCAGCCTGCATCACCAAATTCTCATCTTCGTACTGGAACTCCTCGCTAAGTGGGGAAGTGCAACAGTACCTATTTGTGCAGCACTTACTTAAAAAGCAATGTATTATTTTAAGTTGACACCATAGAATCCTTCAGTGATGAGGTTCACCCTGTCTGTCCCTTGCCTCCATGACCCATTAATTTCCAACTTCATTTAAAAGCTAATACTTCCCCCAATAGTAACTAAAGAATATTACCCCTGGCCTGTGACTTGAATGTTTTTTAAGGTAATACTATATTATTCTTTGGTTATTCTGAACAAAGACAGAACTCTTGAAATGCTCAAATAGAAAGAAGTAATATTCTTACTGGCAATAAATAAATCTCAGGTTACATACAATATAATCAAGTTTGGAGAAAAATGTATTTATATACAACAATATTCAAATGGCTACAAGTCTTACAAAAATGTACCTGTCCGCATGAATTTTATCATTTGGTTGGGATATTATTCAGGGAAAAAAATCAAGATAAAGTATATGTCATAAATAACTGGCCTAGATTAAAAGCCTCACATTCTCGCATCACTGGGAGAGACTTTAGCACACAGATCCTTGGAGTCCACGCGCTTGAAATTCTGATTCTGCAGGTCCAGAGTAAGACTGGACTCTGTGGCTTCAAGAGGCTCTGTACAAACTCAAATACACCACCAGTTCTCAGAACCACTGGGGTAGGACATCTGGGAAGACTTATTTGTACTTTGTAGAGCTATGGAGTACTTAACATGAACATAGAAAAAGAGAACATTTAATAATACAGAAAAGGCCAATTCCTTCCTTTCCTGGATCTGTAGTTACACTGGGAACCGTCCTACCTCCAACATGGCAATTGTTGATGTGAAGATGGTGTCTGGCTTCATCCCCCTGAAACCAACAGTGAAAAAGGTAGGTTTGTCACATGTGCAGGAAAGTCTGTTTTTATCTAATGTTTTATGTATCCCCAGCTGTCTTACTTGCTTTTCTTGTTCCTGGGACAAAATACCCATCAGCCACAAGTTAAAGAAGGAAAGGTTTATTCAGGTTTGTAGAGGTTTTGGTCCATAGTCAGCTGGCTCCAAGGCAGGATGGCACAGCAGAGGGGCATTGCAGAGGAGAAACAGTCCATGGCAGGGAAGGCAGGAAGGCGGCAGCAGTAGCAGCAAGCCTGCTTCCCTCTCTCCCTTTATATTCCATCCAGGTTATAAATCTATTGATCAGTGCCACCCAAACCCATGGTGGGCCTTCCATGATCCACATCCAGAACTATGCTAAACCCAGTTAGTAATCACACACCCATAATCCCAGCATCACACACCCTGGATCCAGCCACCTCCAAAAAGCCCCATGTATGATCACATGAGGCTTTGAAGGAACATCTAGATACAAGCCATGGCACCAGACTAAGACAATACTAATATCAAAATATACTTGCAATCCCATCACCCAAGAGGCTGAGCCAGGAGCATCGTGAGTTTGAGACCAGCCTGGTCAATTTAGCAAGTTTGAAGCCAGCTTGCAAAACAGCAAGACCCAGTCTCCAAAAATATCAATTAAAAGAAGAAAGGGAGGGCTAGGAAGAGGAAGGGGGAGGAAGGAGAGAGGGAGGGAAGGAAGGAGTAAAGGAAAAAGAAAACAATCTTGAAATGTGAGTAATAACCAAGTTTATATTTACTTTCGTTTTCTTCAGACAAATCAACTTTGCACAGGGGTCACATGCCACACTAATACTAAACATTTCATCTAAAGTATCCTTTGTTTTTATTTTTACTACTTCATGGTTTTTTGGGGGGTTTTTTTGTTTGTTTGTTTGTTTGGTACCGGGGATCAAACTCGGGTCCTTGAGCTTGTGGAGCAGGCAGCAGAACCACTGAGCTAAATCCTCAGCCCTCTACTTTATGTTTTTACATATAAAAATCATAGGAAGGAATTCCACCCTCAAGCTTATTTTGGTACTAGGGAAATCTTTGTTTCCTCTGGATCCTCTGGGTTTCATCTGTCTATTAACTTTTGTCTCATTTTTCTTCAGCTTGAAACATCTGACCATGTGAACCGAACTGAAGTCAGCAACAACCATGTCTTGATTTATCTGGATAAGGTGAGCCCTGCCATCATGGTTACAAAAAAATAAAAAATAAAAACATAATTTGGGGACCATCACCTCCATGCCAGAAATTTGAAAATTCTAATATTAAATCCAGTGAATGTTCTCCTCTCTTTTAATTACATTTCACCTCAGATTATAAGGATAAATGACTTCTTAGAATGCTGGGATATGAATATTTCTAAGATTCCATAAGCACAAAATTCTACATGAAGCATTTTCTTTATGCTCACAATCATTTCGAAGATACCAAATAATGTGGGGAAGTAACCGTTTTGATTATTAATAAACATCCCCATCAACAATATGAAAAAGGAAAATAGTTTCAGGCTCAGAGAGCATTTGGACCATAAAATAATAAACCAGTCCACCAATAAACCAATATGGCTGGGCACAGTGGCACACACCTGTAATCCCAGCACTTGGGAGGCTGAGGCAGGTGGGTCGCTGTGAGTTTGAGGTCAGCCTGGGCTACATAGGGAGTTTAAGGCCAGCCTGAACTACATAGTAAAACCCTATCTCAAAAAAACAAAATAATATATGATTCTATAAGTAGGCCCAATAGCACAGTTTATTCATCCCTACATTGATAGGAATTACAGATTTAAAATTTTATGAAACTTAAAGGTCAGCCTTTTATATACTTCTTCAACTCTGCAGAAGCACTTCTACAGGATGGAAAGGCAAAATTGTGCCAAATCTCTGAATATTTAAAAAGGACATAGCTAATCAGCCAACAAAAAGCATATACACATTTTCCCTATGAACAGTGCCAACTACTGGCCATGATGGAGTTATATGAGTCATCTTACTTATTTAAGAAATAATTTGTGGAATTTCTCACCTACTCTGAAAGCTTTCTACACAGTGTAAGGACCCTGTAGGGTGCTGTTAGTTGCTAACGTTTCTTTTCCCAAAAAATAGACAAATGCCTGTTATTCATCTATTCCAAGAAAAAGCAAAGTTCCCCAGAAGGTCATTCCACTCCTTTTTGCTTTCTAGGTGTCAAACCAGACCCTGAGTTTATCCTTCTTCACCGTGCAAGACATAGAAGTGAGAGATCTGAAGCCAGCGATAGTAAAAGTCTACGATTACTACGAGACAAGTGAGTGGGAGTAACTATCACATAGAAATTAAATCCCCACGTGAAGCATGTGCTGGGTGATTTATTACATGACATTCTCTTATCGCTTTCTCTCTGTCTATACATTAAGTTTAATTCTCTACTTTTTGTCTTCCATACCTACATGGTAGAAACTGCCTATCCTACATGTCTCAGCTGCTTAAACAAAAAACTATGGGATATTTTGTTCAGAAAAACCAACTGTAGAATAATATGAGATTTAAGCAAGCATAACATCTGAACTGTCTTTTCTTTTGGGGGGGAAAAAGAAGATATAAGATTCTGTACTTGAAAGGACAATAAAAGGCAGCAGCTGAAGCTTAGCGGAAATGATGCTGACCTTTCTGAATCAATGCCGTTCTTCCCACATCAAAGATTGCTGCATGGGCTTCACATAATGAGTTTCGGTTTGTTTGTTTTTCAGATGAGTTTGCAATCGCTGAGTACTATGCTCCTTGCAGCAAAGGTACGCAATTCACACTTGCCTCAAAATGCAGTCAGGTTCTCTCTGGTTTGTCTCCCAAATCTCCTCCTTCACAACATCGTGTGAATACTCTTCAGAGTTATCATATTGCTCACGCTACTGATGATCACAGAAAAACTCAGGCATTGGAGAGTGAGAGTGACTATCAGACCTTGGGGAGTTGCCAGGGCCGTTTCTTGGGTATTTGTCTCTAACAGATGCCATTTTCCACTACACTAATTGGGTTTCCTTAGGCCCTGTGCCCCCCAAACTTAAGGAAAGGAACGTTCTCTGCTGATGGATACCCAAGTCTGCCTTAAATTTTCTTTCCTTTCCATTATCACAGATCCTGGCAATGCTTGAGAGCCACACAAATGAGAAGTGCTTTTTTGGCTGGAGTCCCCGTTCTTAAGACGTCACAGAGGGAAAAAAAAGTGTTTTTGTATCTCTGAAGATTTGATAAATAAACATTTTTCTTATCAAGCTCTATCACTGTTTGCTCATTTATTCCACCATTGTTATTTCATTTCCATATGATTCCAAATAGAATCCTGAGAAAAAATTAAAAGTAATTAAGAACTGAGGGGTTTCAAAATATTAAAAAGGAATTATTTACAGAGCTAGAAAAACTCCTAAAATTCATATGGAATCAGAAAAGAGCCAGAAAAGCCAAAGCAACAATGAGCCAAAAAAGCAAAGCTATACTCCTCAAACTCTGTAATGGAATCGAGGGGGAAGGAGTACTTCCAAAATCATTCTTGGAAGCTAACATTATCCTGGTCCCAAAACCAGACAAGGATCCAACCAAAACAGAGAACTACAGGCCCATCTTTCTAATGAAATAGATGTGAAAATCTTCAACAAGATACTGGCAAACAGAATGCAACGAATCATCCAAAAGATCCTACACCGTGACAAGTAGGTTTCATCCCAGAGATGCAAGGATGATTCAACACTTGCGAATCAGTAAGTGTAATTCATCACATAAACAGAAGCAAGGACAAAAATCACATGATCATCTCAGTAGACACATATTTTGCTCAGTGAAAGAAGTCAGACTCAAAAGGCTGCACACATTCCCGCGCTGGTTACTGTATCCCTACAAGGATGATGTCACCCCCAGGCGAGGGACAAGGCCTCTTCTCAGGTGCTGGGGAGCAGACCTTCTGCAAGGTGCAGGCTTCTCTATCTGGTTGTTACCAGTCTCACCTGTCCGATACGTATTTGAACAGGGGATGGATTAGTACCAAGAACAGCTCAGTGGTGAGGGTGAACAGGGAGTGTGGAGGTTTGGCTGAGAAAAGCCAGGAGGATGCAGGAGTTGGGGCTGTGATGATGCCTCTCCTGGGCACCCCTCCAGGGCCCCAGGCCTCGAGGGCGCTCGGGGTCACTTCGAGCACTTGGGGTGGCCGCGCCCGGCCCACCGTGACCACAAACCACGGGGAGTGCGTTTTTAGAGCGCTTTTTAAGAACTCAAAACAGGTATAAGCCTAAAACCTGTAGAGGGGACAGATTCTCTGTATATTCAGTTTTTAAAATTGCACTGCATTTATTTAGAGATCTTAAAATTGCCTTTATACTGAAGTATTTCCATAGCTGTTTATCTCTTCCATTCATTTACTAACATATCTAATATTAAAAGTAGGTTTTTAAAGTTTCCATTTTTTGAGATTATGAAGTTTCAGCCACTTTCAATCCTGGTGAGAATTTGGGTGGTATCTGATAAGTGTGAATTTTCAGATTTTATTTTATTCCCAAATCTCTTTGTTCGGTATTCCTTCTTGGTAGCAGAGACTCATTGGAGGGTGTGTTAAAAGCACAATAATTTGTCCTGCTGTTTCATCACAGTTCCATGCAGGGTCTTCTGCTCTTTTTTGGTTTGTTGGTTTGTTGGTTGTCTGTTTGCTTGTTTGTTGGTTGAGACAGAGTCTCGCTTATGTAGTGCAGGCTGGTCTTCATATCCCAGTCTGGCCTTGAATTCATGGCAATCCTCCTGCCTCAACCTCCCAAGTGCTAGGATTACAGGCGAGCACCACCACACCTAATTTCCATAAAATTTAAAAAATAGAAAAATTGTTTGAGGCTCCAGTACACTGGCCTGGCTCTGCCTGTGTGGATAGAGTTAGCTTTTACCTTGATAGCACAACCCTTAGTCTGAAGGGACCAAACTTTTACACACTCCACAATATCATTTAAGAAACTGGGAAATTATTAAATGTACATACTTAATAATTGGAAATAGTCAAAGGGCGCAAGATAAAAAAATAAAAGGAGGAAAATCGGAACCCCAGTGAAAAGACATTTCAGATGTGCTCCAATACGATTTTCCACTTCACAGTGGCTAGTATTTACTCGGCCGCTAAGTTTAAAGCAAATAATGTCAACTTCAGGCATTTTTCTTAGTTTCCAAAATCTCACCTGCTGTTGCTGGGTGCGTGAACGGTCAGCTTTCAGCTTCCTGTATCGTTCCCGGTTCACAGCCTGCTGTGGCGCAGGCACTCCAGGGTCCTGGCTACGTGTGTGTGCTCCTGTGTGTGCTCTCGCTTTCAGATCCCGGTTCACTCGTGCCGTGCCTGTGTGCAAGCTCATACACATGCGTGTACACACCCCACAAACACACACGCAGGCGCTCTCCTTCTCGACTGGCCCTGTGAGGAGGCTGTGGAGGGGCTGGATGATCGGGACCCCTGGACACACGCACGCACGCACCCACACTCACATGCACACGCCCGCATCCTGGGAAGGAGGTGCGGCCGCACGTGTGCTCGGCACCCTCACGGACACCACTGTGCCCTGGACCATGCGCGGGGTCCCAGCCCTGAGCTCCTGGGCTCAGCCCACAAGCGAGCGGGCTCCAGGCCTCCGAGGCTGTGCAGCTCCAGCCAGGAAAATCACGGCCCATGCAGCACTCCGGAGTGCGGAGTGCGAGTGACCAGGCCACAGCAGGGTTGCAGGACCGTCGGAAGAGGAAAGCACTGCAGTGTCAGCCCCACTTCCGGTCGTGTGCAGTCTGGGCCCTGGGACGGAGCTCGCGTGCTCCAAAGACTTCAGCCACTTCTTTCTCAAATCAATATTACTCCCTAACAGCACAGGGTAACAGGTTCTTGCATCCTACTCCTCTTTTGGAAGTTACCCATTCGTAACTTTAAAAACAAGAAAAAATATCAGTTGGTGAATGCAATTTTTTTTTCTTTTGAGCTATAGGGTAGGCGAATTGTGGGAGAATTATTAATATTTTGTCTATAAACAGAGCTTTAATGAGATACATTGGGAGTATTCTGAAAGTGTGATTCTACTTTTGCAGGAAAAAAATCTAAAGATCAATTTATATTGTTTTATTTTTTACCTTATCAGGATAAATTTTAATATGTGCATATCATCTCCAACTTAAAATTATAGCTTGTGTCTGCATTACCATTTAAAATACTCATTCATTATGTAATGCAATCAGAAAGAAGCTTCAAAAATGCATTTCCTGTGATTGGTAACTGCAGCTAATGCCATCATAAACGCTTGAGTTTATTTTTAAATTATTACATAGAGTAGGTGCATTTAGCATAAATCATTCAAGCAGCATTTAACTGATAATTCATTAACCTGCTTTAAAACATTAAACTGTGAATTAAAACAAATTTTAAAGGCTACAGAGAGCAGATTCTCATGAGTTCATTCAAATGATTCTACAAACACCATAACCAGGCAGAAAGCACACCATTGGGGAGGGGGTGTCTACAAAGTGTCCCAGCAAAATATGAGGAGTCACAGAAGTTCCATGATCTATGTATTTCTCAAAATTAATGTTGGGGTGGGAAAAGGAAGCTATTGTGTAAAGAATAGAAACTTACTGCTTAAGATGATGGAAACGTTCTAAACATGGACAGTCGTGTTTGCATGACTTTATCAATGTACATAATGGCACTGAAATGTGCACTTAAAACAGATTAAATAAAAAATTTTAAGTTATATAAATCTTACCAAAATAAGGACAATGAATAATAAATAAAACTGACATAAAAATTAATAGAACTACACATCAAAAGATTAATTTTCTACATGTAAATTATGCCTCATTAAACCTGACTCCAAAAAAAAGAAATAACAAATTTTACAGTGGCCCTATTTTCTGCTGATCTTTATATATTTTTATACCTCTTAAATATTCATGTTTTGAGCGCAGCATGGTGGTGCACATCTGTAATCCCAGCACTGTGGAAGGCTGATGCAGAAGGATCGCAACTTCAAGCCCAGTCTGGACAATTAAGCTACTAGCAAAACACTTTCTCAAAAGTAAAAACTAAAAGAAAAAGGCTCAAGATGTAGCCCTTCAATGTGAAGGCCCCAGTTTAATAAGATGACTTATAAACATTTGAGTTGTGAATTCTCACAGGTACACTGTATAAGACACTCACTGTCAGCTTGTGAACAAATCTGACTTACAAATAATTCTCCTGGAATGGAATTTGTTCCTAAGTCTGGGACTTACTGTACCACACACACAAAAAATAACATTATATAATAATGATTCATTCATAGCACAGCGATATCTGTGCACCCATGTTTATACCGGTACAATTTGTAATAGCTAAAGCTTGGAAACAGCCCAAGTGCCCATCAACTGGAGACTGGATAAAGAAGATGTGGGTTTTTTTATAAAATGGAGTACTACTCAGCCATAAAGAACAAGAAACTAGAGACATTTATAGCTAAATGGATGCATATTGAGGCCATACTCTTAAGTGAAATAAATAGGGCACACGTGTAAATACCGAATAGTTTCTCTAGTGTGAGAAACTGAAAGTGTAAATAAGGATTAAAATGAGTAATTGATAATTTTAAATAGGAAAAGGGTCCAAAGGTGTAGGGGTGGTGGGAAGGGAAGGGGAAAGGGAAGAAGGGAAAGGAAAAATTATGAGAAAAGAAAAAAATGGAAACAAAACCTATGTAAATAGGGAAGGGTGGAGGGGGTGAAGGACACACAGGTAATGGGGAAAAAAATAAGAACCAAGATACATCATGTACAGGTACAAGCACCCAATGATAAATGTAAATGTACTGTATACCTAAAATGTACCAATAAAAGAATTTTTTAAAAAAAAATAAGAATGATTCATGCTTCGTTTTGCCTCCTACTTTACTTTTATGATATCATCTTCTGGTGTTTTGTCCTACTGCTCTGGCTACTTCTTCTGCTTATATTTATATGTTCTTCTTTCTCAGGACCCCGTGCTAGCTCTGTTCATGTTCTTGTGCTTATACAGATTTCATCTGTTCCTACAGACTAACTCCTCCAAATATAAAGATGATTCCCAAATTCTTATCTCCAGCCATCAGCTCCTTCCTGGACTTCAGGCGATCATATCCCCACAACAGTAGGTGTTATGGTTTGGATCTTAACACCCCACCCACCCAAGGCCACATACTGAAGGCTTGGTCCCCAGATGGTGCACTTGGTGGACCTTTACCTGAGGCCTATTAGAAGGGAGGCCCCAGGGAGTGTGCCCTGAAGGAAATACTGGAACCCTGGCCTCTCTTCTCCCTCTCTTTCCCTCTTGCTTCATGGCTCTGACTATGTAAACTGCATTCCTCAGCCATGAGATTGGTAGATAGAAGGTTCTTCCTCACCAAAGGCCCAAAAAAAATGACCCAGGTAATCATGGATTGAAACCATGAGCCAAAATAAACATTTTATCCTTACATGTTTATTTTCACGTATTCTGTTACTATAACAAAATAATAAATATCACAGTAGACTTCACACACTCTATGTACATTCACTATGTCTGTCATGTCCATTCGTGATTTCATACACCCAAACTGAAACTTCCCTACTAGGCCTTCACTTGTCACACACACAAAAAAAAATCACAGTCCATCAAAATAAAAACATTGACCAAGACACTGGAAAATAACAACTTCAGGAAGGAAAGAAGGAGGGAGGTGATCTCTGGGACCCAGAAAGGATATGAAGGGAAAATTAGAGCCTACAGATAAATTGAAGAGAGAGAACACAACACAGAAAAAGGAAGGAGCAGTCTGTACTTTCTCCCTGGCTCCTGGCTCCTGGCTCCTGGCTCCTGAAAAAGGAAGATTGAATCTACAGAGACACAGTGAAAGAAGGTGACTCCAGAGGGATCCGGGGAGAAGCTCACCAGAACACAGCAGTGGATGCTGGGTGCCACAGCAGCTGGTGAGTGACCCCAGTCCAAGGGACTGCCATATCCCTGGGGAGAGTTCTTGGTCATATACAATGTTAGGGAAGGAATCTGGGACCTAGAGCAGCCACAGGTTTGCTTCATCTCAGGGCTTCAAGTGTTCAACTCCCACAGTGACTGAGTGCAGGACATCGATGGGAGACATCCATGGTCAGGCAGCCATGACCAAGCCAGCAAGAGACAGCAAAGGTCATAAGCTAAACAACTTGGGCCCCACCCCCATGACCAGAGGCCAGGTTCGACCTGAATTTCTGTGGATTTGAAAGTTCCAGAACCAGCACCCTGCGCTAATCCTACTGTAGGCTAGCTGAGATTATCCAGCACTGATCTGGGCTCTGACTACCTCCTTTCTCCACCAGGACAGCAGAGTCACACCTTGAATTGGACACTGCCACAAAACCACAGACCCCAGAAGAGAACCACAGGCTTGAAACCACAGAGAAAATTTTTTTTTTTTTTTGGTACTGGGGATCAAACTCAGGTCCTTGAGCCTGTGCAGCAGGTGGTGAAACCACTGAGCTAAATCCCTGGCCAAATTTCATATTTTTTTTATGCTTTTGGATTTTTGTTAATTTTTTTTTTTTTTTTGCTTGCTTGCTTGTTTTGGGTTTGGGTTTGGGGGGCTTTAGTGGGGAAGACTGGTAGCAAGGAGATTATCACAATAGTCTTTATTCCTCCTCAAAAACTCGCCTGGAAAATGAATTACAAGTACACTCTGCTTTTTAAACCCATTTCAATTTTTCACTTAGGAGTGTCAGAATGTTCTGTACCAATATGACAATTTCTAGTCCAAAATGAAGATCTACTGGGAGATTTTAAGGATTGGAGCTACTGTAGATACTAGGCTCAGCTTTTATGCAAGTTTTTTCTGGATCCATTAAAAACCATAAATGACATTAGGCAGCAAGTCTGGGTCAGTAATTAATGTGTTTCCGTAGTAATTGTGCACCTTGGTTTGAACTGGGACAAAGAATGAGAGACTGCTAAGAAAAGGTTAAATGCAGACTAGTGGAGTTTTAAATATATAAATACCAATATATGAAACACATATATAGTAGGTTAATGACTCGGATCCTTTGTATTTTTTTTTAATTGTTAAGGTACATCCCTTCCACTTGTTTAGCAAAAGTTCTGAGATGCCTTTTTTGTGCAGTATTAAAGATAACCACATGGTGGCAGCAAA
The DNA here is from genome assembly GCF_053883595.1 of Heterocephalus glaber. Taxonomy (NCBI): domain Eukaryota; kingdom Metazoa; phylum Chordata; class Mammalia; order Rodentia; family Bathyergidae; genus Heterocephalus; species Heterocephalus glaber. The sequence goes on along the minus strand of NW_028258297.1, from coordinate 27,969,948 downwards.
GGTTAAAAATATGGGCACTACTGCTTTGTTAAAAATCTGTAAAAAGAAAAAGAAAAAAAATGTTAACCAAAAAGAGAGAAGAATAAAATAATTATGGAAAACTAAAATGATAAGATGGCAAAATAAAATACCTAGCACAATATTCTTGAGATTTGAGAATAATCTCTTTCAGTCGGCATGATGGTGTATGCGTGTAGTCCCAGCGCTTGAGATGCTAACACAAGAAGGTCATGAGTTGAAGACCAGCCTGGACTCTGTCTCAAACAAGCAAACAACAATAATAATAATCGCTGACTTGACGTTTTACCTAAGTCCTACTGAAGAAGCAATCCCACCTTCTCGGGCAGAACCCCAGGGACAGAAGTTCCACATTCCATACCCACTGAGGTGGTGGTCCACAGCGTTGTTGGGTGGAAGTGAGGCCCCAAGGCTCCAGGCAGACCCACCCACATGACTTTGGGCAGAAAGGTACGGTCTGGTGAAACTGAAGTAGCAGCCTACTTGAAGCTAGGTCTCTTGTCCCCTTAGAAGGGCAATAATCCCATTCTTGGGGTGGGGGTCCACCGTCATGACCCAACCACTTCCCAAACACACCAACTTCAAATTGCACAGTGTGATAGTTAACTGACTGTGTCAACCTGAATAAGAAACGCCCCACTAAATTGCATCAGGTAGTTCTGGGTGTGGCCGGGAGGATTTACTGAAGACAGAAGACCCACCCTAGGTGTGACTTTAACCAACAGGCCTGTCGCCTGAATGGAATGAAAGGGAAACAAAGAAGAAAGGCTCCTTCTGTTCCTGAAGGAGCTCCAGTCTTCGCCTTCACTTGGACGTTGTCTCCTGGCTTCCACCACAGATTCTTCAGCTCCAGCACTCACCCTTCACCCTTCCATTGCAGACCCTTCTGCCTCCTGACGCAGACTCACATGGGACACTGCATGAGCTCCAGGCCTTCGACTGGACCCTTCAGCTCTCCGGTGCCCAGGCAGGACTTTTGCACTCCTCCACACCTGACTGCGGCAACCATTGTAAGCTGATCTTGTAAATTCTTATATATTGTGCATCTTGCATTAAATCTGTTTCTCTAGTAAGCACTGACTCATACACACCATGTTAGGGATCAAAACGTCAACATGCAGATTTGGGGAGGCCACAAACATTCAGCCCACAGCAGTGTTTTTATTGTAATGGACCGCAGCATCTCAGCGGCAATCAGAATAGTCTGACTCAGGCAGACCTATGGCATCAGCTAGTCATGGTGTTCCCAGAGGTAAAATAAATAGAAAGACCACTAACTTTTCACTTGATCTGTGTAAATAGAACAGTCCCAGGTACATGAACAAAAGTCTAGGCTGAATCATAAAAACAGAGTACAGGCCCACAATCATTCCCAGACTTGAGCCTGATCAGAACCCACTCAGTTAAGAGGAAATTGGGTTCCCCCTAAGGAAATACTATAGCATACCCCAAATATTTACACAGCCATCCCTGCCAGCCTTCCCCAGAGGAACTTTACACTTTTTACTAGCATAACTCTTCACTGAGGCAAAGGAAATAATTAGACCTTTGAGGGAACGCTAGACACCAGCTCTAAAATGACACTAATTTCAGGAGACTGAAAACATCACTGGGCCCTCTAGTCAGAGCAGGAGCAAATGGATGTCCAGAAATAGGGAGTTTTAGCTCTCCCAGTGAGGCTATGGAGTCCTGGACTAATCGCGTGGTTATTTCCCCAATTCCAGAATGCAAGACTAAAATAGGTACCTTTAGCAACTGTCATTAGCCTACTGTGGCTCCCTGACCTATAGGGGATGGCTATTATGCTGGGAAAAGCCAAGTGAGACCACTAGAAGTGCCTTCACCTAGGAAAATAGTGAACCAAAGGAGTCCTATAGGGAGTACAGAGAGTAGTGTCGCTATCCAGGATGTGAAGGACACGAGGGTAGAGATGACCACCAGATCCCCATTTGACTTGTCTGTCTGGCCTCTGCAGAAGTAACACTGAGCTTAGAGAATGAGAGTGCATTGTCATAAGCTGAACAGGTAGTGATTCCAGTTGCAACTGCGGTACCTGATGAGGTTTTACTACTTGAACAAATTAATGTATACCCTTGATCTCCATACTTGTTAATAGAGGCCATCAGAAGCAGCCTGCTTTCATCAGGTAAGGCCAGCAGTCAGGAGGGAGACAAGCATGGCCCTCTCTCCACTCTTGTGCAACATAGAACGTGAACATTACCAAGAGGAATCAGTAAGAAAATGAAATATAGAGAACACGTATAGGAAAGGAAGAGGTCAAATTATCATTATTTGCAGATGACATGATCCTTTACATAGAAGACCCCAAAAAATCCAACAAAAGACTCTTAAAATTAATAATTGAATTCAGTAATTTAGCAGGATACAAAATCAATTCACAAAAATAAGTAGTGTTCCTGTAAACTAATAATGAACCCACTGAGAAAGAAATTAGGAAAAAAATAGCACCAAGAAAAATGAAATATTTCCAAATTAACCTAACTAAGGAAGGGAAAGATCTCTGCAATGAAAACCACAATACTTTGGAAAAGGAAATCAAAGAAGACATCAGGAAACGGAAACATATCTCCTATTGCTGGATAGGAAGAACCAATATAGTGAAAATGACCATACTTTCAAAATTGTTGTACAGATTTAATACAATCCACATCAAAATTCCAACAGCCTTCTTCACAGAACTGGAGAAAACAATCTTAAAATTCATGTGGAACCAGAAGAGACCCAGAATAGCAAAGGCAAACCTGAGTAACAAGAGCAAAGCAGGAGGCATCACAATTCTGGCTTGAAATTATATTAAAAAGCTACTATGATAAAAACAACATGGTACTGACACAAAAACAGACATAAAGATCAATAGATCAAAATGGAGGATGCAGGAATGGGTCCAAGCACATTCGATTATTTGATCTTTGAAGGGGCCAGAAACATACACTGTAGGAAAGATGGCTTCTTTAATAAATGCTATTGGGAAAACTGGCTATCCACATGTAGAAGATTGAATCTATTCCCATATCTCTCACCATGTACTAAACTTAAATCACAATGGATCAAAGAACTAAATGTTAAAAGAGAAATGCTTAACCTGCTGGAAGATAAAATAGGTAAAACTCTAGAGACATAGGCATAGGCAAGGACTTTCTGAACAGAATCCGAGTTGCACAGGAAATAGTACTGAGAATCAACAAATGGATGCATATCAAATTTAAAAACTTCTGCACAGCCAAAGAAACAAACCACAGAGTGAAAAGACAACCTACAAAATGAGAAAAAAGTTTGCCAGCTATGCCTCAGCCAGAGAACTAATACCTAGAATATACGAAGAACTCAAAAATATTAGACCACCCGAAATAGAAGACCAGTCCAAAAACATAAGCAAATGAAATGAATAGATGCTTCATAAAAGAAGAAGTACAAATGGCCAATAAATACACGAAGAAGTAGTCAACATCGCTGGCCATTAGAGAAATGCAAATCAAAACAACACTGAGATTCCATCTTACCTGAGAAAGAATGGTCATCGTCAAGATATCAAATAATTGGGCTGGGGATTTAGCTCAGTGGTTCCACTGCCTGCTGCTCAAGTGCAAGGACTCGAGTTTGATCCCTGGTGCCAAAAAAAAAAAGAATGAAAGAAATCAAATAATAAATGCTGGCAAGGCTGCAGGATAAAAACAACCCTTCTACATTGTTGGTGGGAATGAAAACTAGTACAACCATCATTGAAATCAGTGTGGAGATTCCTCAAAAAACTAAAATTAGAAACTCCATTTGACCCAGCTATTCCCCTTTAGAATCTTCCCAAAAGAGTTAAAGAGATCATATTACAGGGATAAATGTATACTCATCTTTATAGCAGCACAATTCACAATAGCTAAATCTTGGAAGTGGCCTATATGTCCACTAACAGACAAATAGATAAAGAAAATGGGGTATTTACACACAATGGAGTACTACTTTGCCATAAAGAAAGATAAACTTCAGTCATTTGTAGGAAAATGGATGTACTTTGAGACCATAATTTTAAGTGAAATAAATCAGACACATAAGCTTAAATATCACATGGTTTCTCTCTGATGTGAGAAACTGAAAGTGTAAATGAGGATCAAAATGTATAATACATAATGTGAAATAGGAAGAAAAGGTCCAAAGGGGAATGGGAAAGGGAAGTGGGAGGGGTAGGGGAAAGGAAAAAAGGAAAGGAAAAATATGATAACAGGAAAAAGTGCAAATGAAGTCTTTGTAAATAGGGAGGGATGGAGGGGTTGAAGGGAGGGCAGGAGGATGGGGAAAAAATAAGACCCAAGATACATCATGTAAAGGTACAAATTCCCAGTGATGAATCTCATCATATTGTGTACCCAAAATGTACTAACGACCTTAATGAATTTAAAAAAAAGAAAGTAATAACACATGGGTTTTTTATATGAGAAGCCAAAATTATACACAAAGAATAAAATAAAAGATGGGAGGAAATAGGGAGATAGACCTTCCTCAAACAGGAAGGGGACCAAGAGGTGGAAAGGGATTTAAAAAGGAATTAAGATGTGTTATGTACACGTACCAACTCCACACAAGGACCGTAAACGTTATGCACTGCAAACATCTACTAATAAAACATAAATAAATTTTTTAATCCCTAGAAATACAATGAATATATTCATAAAGATCTTTTAAATTTTATTTTTCAAAAATATTGAAAGCAATAAAGAGACTTAGCTACCAAATACAATGTATAAATCTCGATTGACTCCTGGATCCAAAAATGAAATATAAAAATAGCAACAAAAAAGCCAGGCATGATGCCTCAAACCTGTAATCCCAGCACTTGGGAGGCTGAGGCAGGAGAGTCATTGTGAGTTCGAGGCAGGCTGAAATACATAATGAGACCTTACTTCCAAAAAAAGCAACAAATGACATATTTGGACAAATTGGGAAAATGTCTGTATGGACTGAATATAAGATAGTAATCTTGATTTCATATGGATTTCGTAGACGTGCTAAGGGTATTCTGGGGGAATGTCTGCTACTGGAAATTTTACAGGCAAAGCAGTGTGATTTTTGAAACCTCACTTCAGGTGGTTTGGTCAGAGAGAAGACTTCGGATAGGGAGAAGAGGAGGGAGAGGGAGGGAAAAGAAGAGAAGCGAGAAGGAGATGTGGAGGAGTAGATACCAACTGGTGACTAAGGTGAGGAGAAACAATGTTCACTGCACCAATTTGTCAACTTTTCTGAGGGTTTGAAGATTTTGAGCACCCAGTAAGTGTCAGCTGGTTAAAAAGAAAAAAATATGTATGTAATTCCTGACAACGCTCTAAATGGGTATTATCCCTGTTAAGATACTCTTCTAACATACCTTCAAAAATCTTTCAAAAATTATAAAATCTATATAAAATACTTGAAAACATAGGGCCGGGGATTTAGCTCAGTGGTTTCACCACCTGCTGCACAAGCGCAAGGGCCCTAGTTCAATCCCCAGTACCAAAAAAAAACACACACACACCCAAAAAATAAATAAATAAAAATAAATAAATAAAATAAAATACTTTAAAACAGTATTGAAGAACACTAGAGGTAATTTAAATAAAAGAAAGAAATATCAAGTCCTGCTCTGTAAATAATCAACATAAAGATTAATTCTACTGGTTTAATTCTAATAAGCACAATATTCAGTGGAACATAATAGAAAGCAACAAATAAGCCCACATAGTTACCTGGAACTTAATACATGATGTAGCAGCATTTCAAAAATAAAAAAATTCTAATAAAGTGTTAAATTGCTCTATTAGTTGTTAAAATATATTATAAACTAATAATAACTTAATCTGATAATAGTACACAAATAAGTACAATAATCAATGGAAAACAATAGAAAGCAACAAATAAACACATAATTATAAGGAACTTAATATATGATGTAGGTAACATTTCAATTAGTTCCAAAAAAGTGCATTTTTCAATAAATGATAGAGTGACAAGAAAATAACCATTGATGGAAAATTCACATTGGATCCTATATCAGACTTTACACCAAAACAAATTCCAAAGGATTTAAATATTTAAGCAAGAAAAATGAAATCATAAATGTACTTTTAAGGGCCGGGGATTTAGCTCAGTGGTTTCACTGCCTGCTGCGCAAGCGTAAGGACCCAAGTTCAATCCCCGGTACCAAAAATAAATAAATAAATAAATGTACTTTTAAAATATGGGAGATTTATGTAATCTGAGAATAGCAATGGGGGATTTGAATTATATAAAATCCAAAATTCAATAAAAGAAAAGATGATAAATCTGCAGTTTAAAATCTAAGATTTCTCACAAGGAAAACAATCCCCCCAAATACAAGTTAAGAGAAACATTAAAACAAAATTTCAGCTTGTGTCTCATTCAGATGGCTAATTTATTTAGCATTTGAAATATTTTTTATGAAATCACTAAGAAAAAGATCAATCACCCAGTTCTTTTCTTTTTTTTTTTTTTTTTGGTACCGTGGATCAAACTCAGGACCTTGGGCTTTCGAGGCAGGCGTGGAACCACTGAGCTATATCCCCTGCCCCACACCCAGTTCTTTCTTTAAAAAAAGATAAAGGTTATGAACTATTGATTCACAGAAAAGGAAATAAAAATGGCATTTCAGCATGTGAAAAGATTCTTGATAGGGTTCTTAGAGAAATGCAAATTAAAACCACATAAGAACCATGTTTTACTTATCTAATCAACAAAGAACAAACATTTAATGCAAAACCACGTGGGTGAAGATGGAGAGAAAATGAAACTTTCTTACATTGCTAGTGGTGTGTGATCTGTAGGTTCACATAGAGCAATTTTGTAAAGTCCACAACCACAAAAATGTGTAAAATTACGTTTGCAGAAATAGTCAATGTAGACCTTTGTGTAAAAGCAAAAAAGAGGAAATGATGTAAACCTCCATTAATGAATAAATTGTTAAATTTATAAAAATAACAAGGAAAACACTGGGAAGATTCTAATAAAGAAAAATATTTGATAGTTTTGACAGGTGTTAAAATATCTTATAAACCAATAATTTAAACAGTGTGGTATAGGCACGTTAATAAGCACAATAATCAGTGAAACATAATAGAAAGCAACAAATAAGCCCACATAGTTACCTGGAACTCAATATATGATGTAGCAGCATTTCAAATTAGTTCAGAAAAATTGGATTTTTCAACAAATGATATAGTTGACAAGTAAATAACCATTGACGGAAAAGTCAAGTTAGATCCTATATCACTCTTCACACCAAAATAAATTCCAAAGAGTTTAAATATTTGAGCAAAAAAAATGAAATCATAAATGTTCTAAAAGAAAATATGGGAGATTTATTTTGTGCAATCTTTAATGAGGCGGTGCAGTAGCTTTGCTCACCTACTGTGACTACAAACATGAAGACTTGCTACAACTGTGCTATATAACTTGAGTTAGGATGGCTACAGTGTCACTAGGAGATAAGAACTTTCCTTTATAACCTTATTGAACCACTTCAGTATATGTGGTCCCTTGCTGACTGAAAAGTCATTAGGTGGCACATGATTCTATTTTATCATAAAGAACAATCCCCCGACGAAGTGGCTTCTGTGAGATTCCCACTTGTCACTACCATCCTCAAACTTATTCCCTCCCTTACAGTGATGACCAGAACTCAGTTATCTTTCCTATTCCAAGTGAGACCTATCCTCAAGATAGCAAAAATGAATGAAGGATTAAAGTGTAAAATAAAATAATGTTAGCAAATATTAACTTACTGAAAAAAATTTTGGAAAATATGTATGCATAATCCAAAGTAGGGGATTCTAGATGAAAAATCAGAATCCACAATGGGAAAGTGAGAGATTTGACTTTATTAAAACTTAAAATAGCTGGGGATTTCGCTCAGTGGTTTCACTGCCTGCAGTGCAAGCGCAAGGACCCGAGTTCAATCCCCGGTACAAAAAAAAAAAAAAAAACAAGTTAAAATGATAAGTGGATTTGGGGTGGATTTGGAGAGATGTTGTCAAAAGATACAAAGTTCAGGTAGAACAAATAAATTCAAGAGATCTGTTGTATAATGCAGTAACTATATGATAGATCTCCCACTACCTCAGCAGCTATTATGTATAGTAGCTGCCCTCTTCCTATGGTGCCTTGCCCCCTCCCCTGTGTGACGTCACGCCAAGATGGTTGCTCCCACAAAAGAACAAACCCTTCTTCCCAGCATGCCCCTGTTCCCGCCTAGAGAGTAACCTAATACTCGCTCACCTCCTACCACCTAGTGACATCACGGCTCCTCCATTCCCTAGCCACTACCTCCCTCAACCCCACCTCAGCTCCTACAAGCCCCACCCCCGCTCCTATAAAAGGTACTTGCTGTCCTGGCCATATTGCTTTCTGTCTCTCCTTTGTTCAGAGACATCCCAGCAGATCTGTCCCCCTAGTAAAGGCTTGTGGCCTGGTCTGGTCTTGGTTTTCGGCCTTTTACCTGACACTATAGTTAATAATGCATCGCAGGACTGGATATGTAGCTCAGTAGCAGGGCACTTGCTTAGCATGTGTGAGGGTTTGATCTCTATTACTATAACAATGATGATGATGATGATGATGATGATGATGGTGATGATGATGATGATGATGATGGATTTTATTCTTAAAGAGTGATGAAAGTAGCAGGACATGGTGGTACACACCTGTAATCCCAGCACTCTGGGACGCTAAAACAGGAATATCACACTTCCAGACCAGTCTGGGCAACTCAGTGACGTATAGCTCAGTGTGAAGGTTCTGGGTTCAATCCCAGTCCTGCAATCAATCAATAGTTGCTAAAAGATTTTGTCTTCTCACCATGAAACAATGATAAATGTGGTAGAAAATATATGTTAATATCTCAATTCTGCTATTTCACATGGTATACATGCTTAAAAAATCATGTTGTACCCAATAAATATATACAATTTTGTTAACTTCAAAAATACATAATTTTACACAAAAGAAACAAACTGATAATAGCACAAATCTTTCTTTTCAACCAACTAAGATAACTAGTAGTATAAATGAAAGCAATTATCATATATATTGAAATGAATCTTTGGTTTGTCTTGTACTCTGAGTAACTACTTTGAAAATAACAATACATAATGTAATAACTTGTTATTCTCACATTATTTGATTATGAAATTTTGTTTTATTTTTTCATAAAATAAAAATTTTAAATACATAATGCTTACAACTTAAAATGAGTAAACAGAAAGGGAAAAAAAACCCTCTATAATGTTGTAAAAATAGTAGAAAGTATTTGTAACTCACGTAACTGGCAACAGGTTATCATCACTAATATATAAAAGATACCTACGGATAGATAAGAAAGAGGAAAATAAAAACCAGACAATGTAAATGGTCAAAGGATGGGAACACATAACTCAGAGGAAATATAAATACCTAAGTTGAGAAGATGCTCAAATTCATAGTAGTCAGAAAGAAGAAAAACTATAACAAGGACATATCATCCCCCTAATAGAAATGATAATAATAACTAATCAAAATTTAAAACAGTGAAAACATGGACCTGAGGAGGGAGGAAGAATGGTACATTCACCTACTACAAATAGGAATAAAATTGCTTCAACTTTTTTGGAAAACAAACCTGCTACTATCTATTAAATCTTTTTATTTTATTTACTTATTTATTTTTGGTACTAGGAATCGAACTCAGGACCTTGCAAGGCAGGCACCAGAACCACTGAGCTAAATCCCTGGCCCCTAAATCTTTTTAATTTGGCATGTACAGTACTTTGGGCTATGAGTCTCATTTTCAGTAATCTATTGTAAAGAAATAGGATATATAAAAAAATAAAAATAAAAAAAAGAAATAGGATATATATTCAAAAATATTCACTGTGATATTTACTTCATGTCCTACTACTTCCAAATCTTTTCCAATCAAACATGCTCCTCTCTCAGGGACCCTACTATTTGGGTTTCTACTCCATTTCTATCTCTTTTGATTTTTTACACCATTTTCCTTCCTCCAAAATTACACTGAAAACCTCATTCTCCATTACTCCCATCATTTGGCTTGTGTGTTACTACAACTAGTCCAGTGTGAGCTGCTGCCAAAAATCATCAGTCACACAGACTGAAGTTGCTAAAAATGTGTCTCCACCAGCCTCCCTGAGCTCTCCACGCTGGGAGTGAGCTCATCACTAGCTGCTGGACATTTCCTTTCCCGTGTGACTACTCCAAACTTCCGCCATCTATATTCTCCCCCCTCGTGCTTACCACATGGCCTTGCTTTTCCCTAAGAAAACAAAGTTCACTAGTAAGGACAGTAGACATTTTCTTCCCTGTCACTTAAAAACACGTCAGAATCTTCACATATTCTTCCTCCACCCACTCTTTCTACCCAGGTTCGTTTCTTCCAGCTGTCGGATGACTCGAGGATTTTGTCTATAAGACATAGTCTCTCGCAAATGCATTTTCTGCTACTCATCCAACTGAATTTTTCACCTCAACTTACAAATATGTGTTACTCTTTCTTATCCATCTTTGAAAATATAGTAACCCTACATAAAACTATGTAGATACTATCTCTTTCCTTCCTGTCATAAGCAAACTCTCTTAAAAGAACCTTCTAAACAAGTTGTTTCTACTTCCTTACCTCTGATTTTTACCTTACCGAAATTTCACATCTGTCACCATCACACCAATAGAGTACTGTCATATTAATTGAATACTTCTCTGTTATATTACTTTACAGCTGTTAGCATTTCATGTGCATGTTCCCTTTACTTTGAAAATCACCCTTTTTGTTTGTTTGGTTGGTTGGTTGTTTTTTTGTTGTTGGTTGTTGGTTTCAGAGACACGGTCTTGCTATGCAGCCCAGGCTGGCCTTGAACTTGCTGTGTAGCCCAGGCTGGCCTCAGATTCGAGATTCCCCTACCTCAGTGCTGGGATTGCAGGCATGCACCAGGACTCCCAGCTCTTCCTTGGCTTTTATCACATCACTTTAACAACCTTTCCTTTGTGCCAGAACAGGGGCTTCTTCCCCTCCACTTCATTTCCTTCTCCTTCTCAGAAATACAATGGGTGTGAAGATTTTATTGCTATCAAAGATTTGCTATGACATATCATTACTAGCAAGAGGAAGATTTACCTTTCAGATGTTCTAATGTGAAGAACATGATATATCTCCTGCTAAAGAAAAGCTCATCACTGCAGGCAGCAGTGAAAAGTCTTCATGAGCACTAGCAGCCTGCAGTTCACCTCACCTTTGCCATGCGAGGTTATAAAGAAATGGGATGTTAGTTCAGACATTGCTGGAGCATTTAAATAAGTGGGCCATTTGAAAGTATCTAATAAAATTTAAGATCCATATTCCCATAAGCCAGTAATTCTCCCTGATATATTATACGTATGCAAAAATAACATTAAAAAGAGATTTATCAAAATTCTTCAGGGAAAACCCTGGAACCTAGATCCACTAAAACATGGTGCGCTCTCTCTCTCTCTCTCTCTCTCTCTCTGCCCCCAACCTGTGTCCCCTCCCCTTGTCCTCCCCTTCTCTTATTGCTGGCTGCCATGAGGTGAGCAGCTTTGCACCCCCATTCCCTTTCACCTGACATATGGCCTCATCACAGACCCAATGGGGCAGGCAGAACAAGGAGTAAACCCTGAAACTTGAGCCAAAATAAATTTGTCTTTCAGTTTTCTTTCTTGAGTACTTTGTCAGAGAGAGAGAGAAGATTGACACACATAAGTACAGTATGATCCTGTAAAACTTGATACATTGTAACGCTGTGGATGGTGCAATCCAATCTACAGTGACGGAAAGTAGATGAGGAATCTCTTACCTTTGGAGGAGAAAGAGGGAGGAGTTACAAAAGTCATGGGGAACCTTGTGTGGGTAATTGATATATTCACTACCTTGATTGTGATGATAGTTACATGGACATATACATACATCAAAGCTTATCAAATTTTACTCTTTGGGGCTGGAGATGTAGCTCAGTGGTGCAGTGTTAGCACGTGCAAGGCTCTGTGTTCAATCCCCAGCACCACAAAACAAACTGCTCTTTAAATATGTTTTATTCCTTGTATATCAAATGTACCTCAAAAAAAAAACTGTTGTCAAAGGTGGGAGAGGTAAAGAAACTGTCACATAATCCAGGCGAGTGGCAGTGGCTTACAGTAAAGGTGGAGATGGAGAGGAGTTAGGATTGTTTGATCTTATTTCCACTTTTCCTACTGAGCCCTCAGATGTGATATAGCTGTGGCCTCTGCAGAGGTTTTTTTCTCTCTCCCTCTGTATTTCCTTCATTCTCATTTTGTTACTGCTCTGTTTGTAACTTCAATACATGTCTTATTCCAAACACTGTGTTTCCTAGGTAAGTTTATGGTATAATGTTCATCAAAGGGATCAGCTGTGGAATTTAAGCACTAATAGAAATTTTTTAAATTCTAGTTTTAACAAATTTTATTTCACCAGACAAGGTAAAAGCATTGAGTCATAAGCAACCCTAGCCCCTAATAAATACATCTAAAGAATCAACAAACGCCTAGGAAAGGAGCTGCAATTTCCATTGCAGCATCCTTAAGCAAGACAAAGCTGTAAAGAACCAGACCCAGCGCTGATGACAGGTGAGAAGCCCTTACAAGAGGAATGAACTCTCCACGAAGGAGGACTGCACACATCCTGTCTGCTCACCTGACAATCAAAGACCTGCTGCATCCCTTTACTTTTCTTTAAAAATGAAACTGTTCACCCTATAGCACCCAAGCCATGACCTAACTGGAATCATTGACAATGGATCCTTACCACGGTGGGAGTCACCTACCACATCTATTTATTAGGGATACCCCTGCCCCAGAACCACCCTTCAGAGATTAGAGGACGGGAGCCTGTTTTTGCTGCTTCCTGCTATCTCATAATATTCAGAGTAAACTGGCCACTGGAGGCCTCTGGAGTCCACAACTCATGCTCATATGGGTGACTTAGAATTAGCACACAGCACTGTTCTTGCCCTTAGCCCTTCCAATATATGGGCTACCATAAACAACTAGAATAAGTATTTTTACATCTTTATTTTTATTCATTTATTTATCTATTTAATATTCACTGAATGTAAGTACTATCTCAAGTGTTTAGGATACAGTGTTAGAAAATACAGTGCAGGGCCGGGGATTTACCTCAGTGGTTCCGCCGCCTGCTGCACAAGCGCAAGGACCCGAGTCCAATCCCGGGTACGAGAGAGAGAGAGAGAGAGAGAGAGAAGAGAAAATACGGTGCATATTCTTTCAAAAATGTGAATGATGAAGACAAATAGTGGACAATTCAATGTCACCAACAAAAGAATGAGAGTGTACTTCATTACTGCTTATTACATCTTTAAACAGCACCCTCTCTAATGGTGCCAAACTCTACTAGGAGAAATAAATCTTTCTCGTTTTTGAGGTGCGAGTGCCTCAACCACATAAACTGCTTCTGTAAAATTTCCTTTATGAAAATGCCTTATCAGATTAACAACTATCATGACATTAATATGCAAATCACACATTGACTGCGTAAAAAGGATGCATTCACACATTGGCTTATTCACCACATCCACCCATGTTCAGAAAAACCAGATCCAATCAAGTGTAATCTTGTGAGTAAGTGTGAAGAGCCAAGAAGCAGAAGGTACCACCCTGTCCTCACCCACTTTTCACAATGTATATTCTCACAGTATTATTGTCTAGAATGAAGCTTCATCTACAACTGGCCACTGTTGGATAAAAGTATGTGAGCAGGCACAATTAACACGTTTACCATTAGCACACATAAAATCTCCCTGCATGCATTATATACACATACATGTTATACACAATCCTATACTAGCAGTAGTATATATTTGCATATTTCTTCAGATTACCTCAGAATATAACATAAAAAGATATATTTTTTAATTCTTGTTTGTCTTATTTGGTTTGTTTGGGTTTTTTTGGTACCAGGGATCAAACTCGGGTCCTTGCGCTTGCGCAGCAGGCGGCTAAACCACTGAGCTAAATCCCCGGCCCTTTATTTTTAATTAATACATAACTGTAAACATTTATGGGGTACAATGTGGTATTCAATACATGTATAAAATGTGTAATGATCAAAGAAGGATAATTAGCACATCCATTGCCTCACGCGTAAGGAAGCATTCAAATTCCTCTCTTCCAGCTATTTTGAAGTCCATAATAAATTATTGTTTTGTTTTGTTTTGTTTCCATTAAGTTTATTGGTACATTTCAGGTATACAATACAGTTACATTTATCTTTGGGATCTTGTACCTTTACATGATGTATCTTGGTTCTTTCTTTTCCCCCTTCCCTTGCCCTCCCTTCACCCCCTCCACCCTTCCCTATTTGCAAAGACTTTGTTTCCATTTTTTTCCTTTTCTCATATTTCTTTGCCCTTTTGTCCTTTCCCCTACCCCTCCCACTTATCAATAAATTATTGTTAACTACAGTCACCCTACTGTGCTAAAGATATTAGAAATTACTCCTCAAAGCTGTTAACCAACCTCTTATTACCCTCTTCCTTTCCTAGCCCCTGGTAACCACTGTTCTATTCTCCACATATATGAGGTCAACTTTTTAGCTTTCATACATGAGTAAGAACACAAAGGATTTGTCTTTCTGGGTCTGGATCATTTCTCTTAACATAATGTCCTCCAGTTCATCTATGTTCCTACAAATGACAAGATATCATTCATTTTTATAGCTGAGTACTTTCCCACTGTGTAGCTAGACCACATTTTCCTTATTCATTCATCTGCTGAGAAAAGAAAAGTATATGTTTGACAAGGAAGATAGAGGTAGCAATAAGGCAGGCAGCCTGAGTTGCTAGAGTGAACTCCTAAAAACAGTCTTTTATGTACTTCATAAATTTACTAAACCTGCACTGTAAACTGTTAGCCTAATGCCTAACTAATCTCAAAGACAACCCATCAGCAAAGCATCAGTCCCTAGGGCACATCTTCCATACAGTGCCCTATCTTGGTAGGTTTGGCATTCACTAAATATGTATCCATGGCTGGCCCAGCATCACAGAGGCCAGTTCCTTCTCTGCAAAGATATTTTAAAGGTCTTTTTAAAGATGAAGGTCTGAGGCGCAGGACAGAGTGGCCATCCGTCAAAGTCTGACCTTCTTACAGACCCACCGTAAAGGAACTTCGCAGCTGGAGGCTTGGAGACCATCTTTGTTGACAGCACCACACCTCTGTACCAAGCTGTTAGAATAAACCCTGCAAGAAATCAGAAAAGTCAATCACTCCCAGCCACATGCACAGGAAAGGAATTGAAAAGCACAAAGGGATAAAAATTGAACAAATTCTCTCTTCTTACTCAGACCCCTCAGCTCCCAAAACAGCAGAAGAATAAAAATTGTTTCTCAGCTTCTCCTGAAAATACCATCATTTATTTTTTGCCCTTTTCTCCCTTGTTCCCCCTTTCCCTCTCCTTTTCATCCTTTCATCTCTGGTCTGTCTGCTACCCCTCATCCATTTCCCAAGGTGCCCAATTTTTTCTTTCCTTTTCTTCTTTCTGCCCGCCCGCCATTCCTTTGAAGCCCTTTACCTTGAAAAGTTTAGAGCCGATCCATCTTCCCACCTCCAACTAGAATTTTTTCTCAAACCAATCCAGTGAAAGTCCTGATCAATTAAATTTTGGAGTAGGCTCTAAAGGACAGATTGAAGAGGTTGAAGAAAGGTGAGAAAGATGCAGAAAACCAAGGAGACTTTCAGTCCTGATCAATTATTCCTTACCTTTCCCTTATGACCTTGGTTGGGGACTAAATTTTTTGTCCTCTTTGAATTAATATGTTAAGCCGTACCCTAACGTAATGGTACCTGAAGATGGAACCTTCAGGACATAACTAGGTTCACGTGAGGTCCTGAGGGCAGCACCTCCATGATGGGATTCGTGTCCTCATGATAGGGAGGCCCAGAGCTCTCTCCACCAGGTGAAAACATAATGAAAAAGCAAACTTTTGCAAGCTGGAAGGGGGCCTCATTTGGAAACCAAATCTGCTGGCACCTTGAACTTGGACACCCCCACCCCGCCAGCCTCCAGAACGATGAGAAACATGACTGTTGTTTAGGCCACTCACTCTATGGTATTTTATTTTAGCAGCCTGAGCTAGGTCAAGCACCCATTCCAAATAACTAATTCCTCTTTAATTTCTAATTCTACAGATCTATTTGAATGCAAAGAAGAGCAGCTTCCTAGAATTGACCTTTATGTCTGTAATTACATTCTTATAATGTGAGAGGATAATGTTACATCTCTACTTCCCCTTCTTAATGCGATGCAACACCTGATAGACACACAAAAGAAAGAAGACAGACATCTCTACAAAAGCAGTCATCTTTCTTATTGTCATTGAATACAGGAATTATGGTTAAGCCTGCAGCGATTTACTTGTGTGTTTCTCATTGAACTCTCACTTCCAAGTTCTCATCAACTTGTATATGACAAGGGAAAAAACAAACAAGTTCTTAAGGGAACTACCCGAAGAAAAAGTTAAACTGGCCATACCACCTACCTATGCCATGCTACCCAGTGGAGCAGAGTTAAAAGATGCCCTGCTCTGTACAATTTTACAATCAAATGGAGAAGTTTATACCCTAAGGGAATCACTTCTGTAAGTGAAATAAAATAAAAGATAAATCCAAGAACATTGATTTTGCTGGAAGATTTGGTGTTAGTATAACAAATAATTGTACTTTCAATATTTTCTAATGACAGCTCAATGAATTGAATTTGAATTTAAACAACTGAGTGATTTATTTGCGAGAAAATAGTCATTTTTATCCAGAAAACCAAGAAAGCAATAAAATTTCAACTCTTTATATGTATTTTGATACCACCAGTTGTCCCTTCTTGCTGTCATTTTTATCCTATTCCTAGAAGACGATGGTCAAAGAATAAGAACTAATGGGCTCTGCTCTTAGCTATCTCCTTTTACCTAATTTGACCTTTTACCAGCAAGAGAGGCAGAAACCCTTCCAAGTCAAGAGAGGCCTAAAATATCTCTGCACTCACAGCAAAGACGCTACAGGAGGTAAATGAGTCTTTTGTGTGATTTCCTATTTTCTCCTCATAGCTTTTTAATCCTTAAAATATAAAATCCTTTCCATATACACAATGTACTGCATGGCTTACACTTGACAACCACTTACTGAGTTCCAGCCACGTGAACCTACTTTCTGTTCCTTTACTATGTATGCCAAGCGCATTCGTGCTTTAGGGTCTTTGCATAGCTTTTCCCTAATTGCTAGATTTTCACATGACTGGCATTCAGGTCTCACCTCAACTATTTCCTCCCAAGAAGGGCCTTCCTTAATTGCCCCATCTAAAGCAATACCCACATCTACTACCATAGTGAACAGTTTCATTTCCTTCAAAGAATACATCACCATATTTATTTGCTTTTTTGTTATGTCTCTTCTGACTAAAAATTGTAAGCACTATAATGCTTCCAATAACCCCAGCACCTAGAAAATTTATGAAACTATGTTCAGTAAATATTCGCAGAACAAAAGACTACAGTGTCAGTATTATGTTGCAAGAAACTAAAGCCTCCTTACATACAAATTCTGTAGTGTTCACCACCAGGAAGCAAAAATCGTTTATGTTGGGAGCAAGGAGGCAGACTGAAGATAAAAGAAAGAGCAAGAGAAATGAAACCAACTTGCTTAAAAAAATTATTAAAATTGGGCTGGGGTGAATGTTTCCTCATTTCTCCATCTGATTTTTCAGAAGTCAATTTCTTTGCCTTGTCATTTCAGGATGAGGAACAGCAATTAATAAAGCATAGAAATGAAAAAAATAAAAATAAAGCATAGAAATGAATAAAGGTGTGCTCAAAAATTTCAATTAGTGTCTGAAGCACTGGGCTTAAATACGGGCCACTTATACCCTCAGTGCTGTGCTCATCAGCTGTTCTCGGTTCCATGCAATCCGAAACCATGCCTCTATGCCCTCAGAGAGAACATGTGCATGTGTTCGGGTGTGCGGGTATGTGTCAGTGAGTGTGAGAAAAACCAGAAAAAGCATAAAAGTATAGATAAGGGTGTTAACTCAGAACTCTTGTCCCCCGAAAAGGGTGTGAAGTAGAGCACTTAGGTGTTGTGTCACTTTGAGCTTGTAATGTTTGCTTGTATTTCAGAAAGAAAAAAATCACAAAAACTAAAAGTGACAAAGTAAAAAGAGAATCCATTTTCTTTCCTTTTCCTTTTTTTAGGTTAATATTCATAACCTTACACAGACACAATTTTGTAGGTAGTATTTATAAATTGAAATTAAAATATTATTAAGGCACACAGCATACTCCTTAACCTTTCAAAATTAACATGGTTTATGAAGTGTAAGTTATTTCAACACATATCAAGGAAAAATAAATACTATACAAAAACTACGAAATTAGTCATAGCTTTTGACTAGCCAATTCAATTTTAATGAATAAAACACAAAGGATCCCAAGAAAAAATAATCCATATGAATAGGCTCATGGTTCATAATAATTTACATATAGGTAGAATTTTATTTAGGAATATGAAAAGATTTAAGCAATAATAGGATAATACAGACTTATTATAAATATTATTATAAATAAATATTATTAGTTATTATAAATAATTTCTAAAAATTAAATAATTTACTTTTTAAAAAATTATCAGGAATAATTTGGTGCTAGGAAAAAAACAGAAATGAAATAATGTTACGTGCTAAAAGCAGAACATAAAGTACAGGGTGTCCAAAATCCTAGAAAAACAGAATATGTGTTTTTCTAAACTTTGTCTCACATTTGTAAGTAATACTGCTAATGTGTAACTTAAGATTGCTGTGGCAATGTCCTGCACACTGACTCCCTGCTCCTGTCTGTTGGTATTTGCAATGTGGCCAAATTCTGCTATTCGCTCACTTCTGCTATTGACTTCAGTCAGCTCAGGCCCTCGGAGGCAGCTCTACCAGAATGAGACTAGCAGTTGGCACCACAAGGTCCAGAAAGCCAGGCCACTGTGCCCAGAGGCCGTAAAACGCAGATTTCACATCTACTGCACAGGCCCCAGCGCGTTCTGCCACTTGGCTAGGGTAGGTGAAAAAGAAAAGCAAGTCACAGAAAGGGACTGGTTTGGCGCTTAGATTCTACCCAGAATTTCAAATGAATGAGAGCTGCTTTGACAAAAACAAGAATCTAGATCCTTGAATCTTTCCTTAAAACAGGAAAGACTTATGAAATTTAAGGTCTACCTGTTTTTCTTAACTGCTTTAAAGTAATTGCCTCTCTGGATTTCCTCAAAGGTTAATACAGTTAAATTCTTAATAAACAGTTCTCTGTGATCTGATTCTACTCAAAAAAGAAAACAGCAATATCAAATGTAAAAGTCAGCATGAAATTAGCACTAAAAATCAAACTGGGATTTCTTATTTTTGTTGTGTATGTTCATTCTTACTCAATCTGACTGATTTCAGTAGCAGGACATCAGTTCCGTGTATTGCCTTGAGATGCTCCAAGACTAAAAGAGATTTCTCAAAGAAGAGACTGCTGAGTGGACAGAAGGATCCGAGAAGCCGTAGGAAGAGAAATCCTATTACCTCCCACCATCTGAGCTCCACATGTGTTTAAGCATACAGCCTCTCTCCCTCCCTCCCTCCCTTCTTCCCTTCTTCCTCCCTTTATCTCAAATATCTGAACATTGTTCCCAGTCTGTAACTTACTAAATTCCAATGAATGAAAGGCAGACATTAAAAAGAAAACATTTAATGACCAGGCATGATAATGCATGCCTGGAATCCCAGCAATCTGGTAGGCTGAGGCAGGAGGATCACAAACTAGAAGCCAGCCTGGGCAACTTTACAACTTAAGAGAGATTCTGTCTCAAAATAAAAAGGGCTGCAGATGTAGTTCAGTGTGAAGGCACTGGGTTCAATCTCCAGCACCAAAAAAATGTATGTTGCTTTGTGTGGGGGGGGGCGGGGGGGGGGTCTGTTCTATTTTCTTTTAGTTTTTGGTACCCAAGATTGAACTCAGGGCCTTTATGCTGAGCTACATCCCCAGCCCCTTTTTAAATTTTGGAGACAGTGTCTCCCTAAATCACTGTACTGGTTTCAATCTACTGGCCCCCCAGCCTCAGCCTCCCACAGTTCTGGAATTACAGGTGTGCACCACCATGGCTGGCTTAAAACCTAAATTTCCTAAATGATCCTTTTATTTACCATTTCCTGATTGTCCAGAATTATAAGGAGCTGTGCGTCTCTGGCTATGCAAAATTGCAAACTGGAATTCCAGTCCTTTTTCTCCACTGAGAAATAGTAACAATGGTTAGCAAATCTCATCCAGAAGTCCGGGCAGCTAGGACAGCTGGCACGATTCGAGTCACTGGGGCCTAGAAAGGAAGAGGATCATGGTTCACGTTTTCATGGAGTCAACAGCCTTGGAAACGAAAGGGGAGAGATAAGGGGAAATGGCTCCCCAGTGTCTTCCCTGCTCTGCCACCTTTCAGATTAAGGTTTAAAGAAAAGCATAACAGTGCACAGCCTCCAACTCTGCCAGCACTAGTGCACACTCCACGAAGAAAGGCCGTGACAAGGACCGAAGGGGTGGGAAGAAAATGAGGTACCATATGCCTGAGGATGGTGAGGAGAGCACATTAGTCACACTAACAAATCCCTGTGCACATTGATGCACACGCGCCCGACCTGCCTGACACACCCCTGTGTGCCATCTGCACTTGCTCGGCACAGTCACCATGGCTGCGTGGTGCACATGGCTCCAGTCAGGCAGGTTCATTCCGTGTGCCTCCCATCCGCATGACACACCATAATGGTGAGTTAGAAAAGGAAAGAAAGAACAAACAACTAGACCACAAGGTTTGTGATCCCAATGCGATTGTCTATAACACTGGAAATGGGAAGACTTACTTATACTTCAGCAAAGATTATTTACTTTAGGTATTTAAACAATCCTGACAGAAGAATGTCATATATTAAAGTGAGAAAAGGATTCTCTTCACTCAGGTCTTTTAATTACAGGTGATCCTCAGTCTGTTAAAATGACTGCCTTGTAGCTCTGTCAGAAGGAGGGGATAAGCTGAGATCATTCCAAACCAGATTCTCTGAAACATACTTGCAGAATCTCACCACAAGGACAATTCTCTGGGGGAACAATGTGAGCCCTTGTTCCAGGTGGGCACATGTGTAGATACATAATTGCTGGATAGATCACTCATCTAGTCTCAATTTGGGAATTTAAAGGTGGGGAAGTAGTTCTTTTTCATGTAAAGATCAGGTGGTTTTCTGTGGAAAGGCCTGCAAAGGACCAGTGGAGGCTTCTGTAGATCAAGAGATTAACTTGGCACCTTACAGATTTATGATTTTTTTCTGTACAACTGTGACACTTCCCATTCCCTACATCAGAAATCCCTAACATCCCTAAGAGTTTCTTTCTGTCAAACATAGGACCTGAGTGCGTGGGAGGGATGCTGGGGCTGAACCCTTAGGATCCTAGGCATTAATTGTATATAAGCCATGTCAGCAACTTCTGTATACACAATCATCCCCCATAACACGAGCTATGTGAGGACTCTGGGTTGTGAGGTAATAAACCGACAGCCCCTGATCACTGCGTTTAAAGACCTAAAAGAACTAAACCTAGAAAAGTTAATTTTAGAGAATATGGAAGCTCTTAAATGGCAAAAATATCAGAATGTTAAATTAATTATGCAACATCCATTAGGTGGAAGGATAAACACGATTAATGTTATAATTTAATTATGATAAATGTGATAGTAAGTAGGAAAAGGTTTGTGACACAATATGAAATTTAAAGCAACATACAAAACTATAAGCCTCTTATTTCCATCCTGTTTTGAAAAAAAAAAATGATGGGAGTGATTTCAAGAGGATTTGATTGCAATTATGTTAAGAAAAAAATATGTTAGTCAAAATGAGGAGGCCACATTGTGAAAATAGTTGTGTACAGGCAGTAACTTATTTTGTTGAAATTATTTTTTTCATTTTTCAAATTTTCTATGTTTTACAATTTAAAAAGAAAAAATGAAAAGTTAATTTTGGTTTAAGTTAGCACTCACCTTGGCCCGGAATCCACAGGTACAGCAGCAAACTTGTAAGAAGTATGTTCAAAAGCCCCAGCACTATCACCACAAGGCAGAAAAGAGAAGACTTAGAAGAAGATGCTGCAAAAACAGAAACCAGGGGGCCGGGGATTTAGCTCAGTGGTTCCGCCACCTGCCTCGCAAGTGCAAGGTCCCAAGTTCGATCAGAGCACCCCCCCCCCCAAAAAGACAGAATCCAAAGCAAAACCCTGAGTCTGAGAAAAGCCTGAAAGAAAAGAGAAGGCAGGGAAGGTATCTGGGATCTTTGAAGTAGTTTGGCCCAAGGGACTGAGACACAGGTCACAAAGATTCCTGTCCTGGTTGTTGGGGACTTGTTCTAAAGTCCTAGGTGAGCATCAACAGCTACCTTGAAGAAAATGTTATATTCACCACATTAAAGAAAACTTTTCCACTTAACTTGTGGCTTGTATGTTTTTACACTTTTGTGATAAAAATATAAATTAGTATAACTTCTTCAGAATTTGGACAACAATTTGACACTATTTACCAAAATTTACACTTTAGCCCAGCAATTTCTCGAGACATTTTTCCTACCAATACCCGGATGTGTAAAATGCCTTCTGTGTAAAGCTATTCACCATCAACCAAAGAACAAATTCGTTCTGACACAACCATAAAGTGAATATGCTGCTTCTAACAAAGAAATGCTGTTTTTCTTCTTAAATGGACTGATTTTCAAAATACACAGTTAAACATATGAAACATCCCCCAGAATAGGGTATAGCAATATTTCTGCAAGTGCACCTGAGAATCTGATGGCATTGTTTATCTCTGGGGAGAGGAAATGGTCAGTTTCTCTTCTGACAAAATCTTACTGTTACCCATTAGCAAAATCAATGGTGTCTTTTTCATTTCATAGTCAGAAAAACGAAGATGTCTAGAATTTAAACAGCTGGACCAACGCTTCTCTCAACATGAATAGAGATAAAACTCTCCCAACAAAATGCTTGCTTTAATTCGGGAGCAATAAAGGATAATGGCACTGCCCTGGCCTGGAATGAGGTGAGAGCCTAGAAGTGGATGAGTAGAAATGAATTTACCTGAGGACTGAGCTCATATCCCATACCACACACCAAATATCTGTAGTCCAGCACAGGACTGCAAACTGGATCCAAAGTAATTCTTCAAATAATCTTCAGCTTTTCTGCACCTGCTACTCCAAACTTCCTCTACTCTTCATTCATCCTTGACCTACACTCATCTGCAAATTGCCATGCTCGCTTGGCTAACTCACCTCTTCGCTGTGGTCTGTAGTCATCCTGCACCTGGACCGCAGTGGGGAGCTCCAAAGTGGAATAAATGGCACTGCTACTTGGCTCCATCTGGTATCTTTGGCCTTCAGTGGTGAGAGCTGGGTTATAGAAGTGTGAGGCATGTGGCAGTGAGGAGACAGCCCAGTCTCTAGAGTGGTAGCAGGAAACTTGACAAAAGCAGAAGTAATTTTTCAGGAAATGATTCAAATCCTGGGGCTGCCTATAGAAACTGATATTCAGAATTGTTTTAAAAATTGGTTTGCTTACCTACACTTTCTAAATGCTCATGAAGTCTATCTTAAATGGACTGTCAGTCTTACCTCATCCTATTGAGCAAGGGGAAGCAATGGTTCTCAAATCCAGCAAGGGACATTAGAATAAAAATGAGAGGTCCCTCGCATGTATCTCCATTTTTTTTCCTTCTGAGAAAATAGAGGTGCAGAAAATGGGACTGATTTCACCATTTTGTGGACCTTTTGAGTAGTGATAAATGATAGAGAAATAAACCACTGGCTGCATGTACCTATAATCACGGGAGAGATGGACCATTGCTCAGTTATATTTTGTAAAAATGACATACGTTTGTCCCTCCCCAAAACATTCTTCCAACTGTACTCTAATGTTTATTCTTAACACTGTCTAAAATTTCATTAATTTCCCTTAATTCTTTTTGCTATTTGTCACAATTGTTATTGAATGAACCAAGTATGTACTGCATGAAGACATTAAGACTTTTTCCTCTTAGTTCAAATAAATACCATGGTAACTGGGGGGAAAATTCACTTTAGATTTAAGGACATACATAGGCTGAAAGTGAAGGGGTGTGAAGAGATATTCCATGCAAAAGGGTAACCAAGAGAGCATGAGGGACTATACTTACAGCACACAGAATGTACTTTAA
Organism: Heterocephalus glaber; assembly: GCF_053883595.1. Classification (NCBI taxonomy): domain Eukaryota; kingdom Metazoa; phylum Chordata; class Mammalia; order Rodentia; family Bathyergidae; genus Heterocephalus; species Heterocephalus glaber. The sequence continues at coordinate 27,945,603 of NW_028258297.1, read as the reverse complement.
GTCAAAAACTATCTCTAAAAATAAGTCATGTATAATGACAAAAGGGTAAAAAAAAAAACCCTAACAATTATAAATACATTTGCACCCAACATAACAGCATATGACTACATAAAACAAATATTAAAGGGCTGGGGATATATCTTAGTGGTCGAATGGTTGAGTACTCAAACTCCAGTACTGCAAAACAAATTAATTAATTAAACTGAATAAATATGGACATAGCAAGAGAGAAATTGACAGCAATACTATAATGATAGGAGACTTTAATATTTCACTTTAAAGAATGAAAAGATCATCCTGGCAGAAAAATCAATAAATCAACAGCTGTCTTGAGTACAACAGACCAAATAAACCTAACAGATATATTCAGAACTTTCCACCCAACAGATTTCTCTTTCTCCAGCATGGATCATATTTAGGTCACAAAACAAATTCTTATCAAATTTTAAATTATCAAGTGATTCCAAGTATCTTTTCTAGACTCAGTAAATGAAACTAGAAATTAAGAACCGTAATTAAATGGAAAGGTTCATATTTAGATACCACATTCTTGACAACCTCTGGGTCAAAAAGTAAATTAAAAGGGAATTTTCAAAATATTTCCAGCTGAAGTTGGACGTCATGGTACATGCCTGCCATCCCAGCACTTGGGAGGCTGAGACAAGGGGATCATGTGCTCAGGCTAGCCTGGGCTACACAGCAAGACCCTGTTTCAAAAACAAAAACAAACATCAAAATTTCTGAACAAGTGAAAATGATAACAAAATACCAAAATGTATGGGATACAGCAAAAGCAGTAGTAAGACAGAGATGTGTAATTGTAAACATCTATATTTTAAATGAAAGATTTGAAATAATCTATTTTCTCACCTCAACAAACCAGAAAAAGAAGAAAAATCTTAAGTTCATTATTAGCAGAAAGAAGAAAATAAAAGAGCAGAAATAAATCAAATACAGAATAGAGAAAATAAAAAAGAATAAAGTGCTTAGGAATAAACTTAGCGAAAGAGGTGACAAATTTATATGCTGAAAATTGTAACACATTGACAAAAGCCCTGTGGAAAAAAAATACCTGTTGAGTAAATTAAAAGAATTACTATTGCTAAAATATCCACACTACCTGTACTACCATTTGTGCTGCTACAACAAAATAGCTGAGACTAGGTAATTTATAAGAATGAAACTTATTTCTCACAGTTCTGGAGGGTAAAAGTAAACTATCAAAGTGCCCTCTTGCATGGTGTCTAATGAAGGCCTGGACCTCTGCTTCCAAGATGGCCCCTGGTAGCAGCGTTTTCTAGAGCAAATAAATGCCATGTCTTCACACAGCAGAAGTCAGAAGGGCAAAGGGACTAATGAGTTTCTCCCGGCCCTTTATAAGGCCATTAATCCCACTCAAAATGATAAGCCCTTGTGAACCAATCATTTCCTGAAGATTCCACCTCTTAATACTATCTCATTGGCAATTATTTTTCAACATATGAATTTTAGGGGACACATTCAGACCATAGCACCACCCAAAGAGATCTACAGATTCAGGCACAATCTTTACCAAAATCTCAATGGTAGTTTTATAGAAATAGAAAAAATAATCATAGGATGTATATGGAACAGAAGTTTTATATCTACTGGCCATTTATACGTCTTCTTTGAGAAATGTCTTTTGCCCATTTTTCCAACTGCATTATTTCTTTTCTTGCAATTGAGTTGATGCTTTATCAAATGTATGATTTCCAAGTATTTTCTCTTCTTAGGTAGATTGTTTCTTTGTTTTGTTGTTTGTTTGGCTGTACAGATGTTTTTTACTTTGGTGGAATTCCATTAGTCTATTTTTGTCTTTGTTATCTGTCATATCCAAAATATCATTGCCTGAACCAATATCGCGAAGCTTTTCCTCTAAGTTTTCTTCTAGTAGTTCCACAATGTAGGGTCATATATTTAAGTCTATAATACGTTTTGAGTTTATTTTTGCTGTGATTTAAGGTAAAGACTTAATTCCATTCTACTACATGAATATCCTGTTTTCTTAACACCATCTGTGGAAGAAACTGTCTTTCCCAATTTTGTGTTCTTGGCACCTTTTTCAAAAATCAGGCCCATAAATGGATAGGTTTATTTTTGGGTTTTCTATTCTCTTCTACTTGTTACTATGTCTTTTTAATGCTAGTATCATGCAATTTTTATTACTATCACCTCACAATGTGTTTTTTTAAATCAGGGACTGTAATGCCTCCAGTTGTGGTTTTTGTTGTTGTTATTTTTGTTGTTTTCATATTTGTGTTTTGCTCAACTTTTTTAGCTCTTTGGATTTTTGTAGTTCTCAATTAATGATTGTTTTTGCCATTTCTGTGAAAAATGGTATTGGAATTTTGATAGGGGTTGCATTGTATCTGTAGACCAATTCAGGCAGTATGAACATTTCCACATGGATTTTCCCAATCCATGAACATGGAATATCTTTCCATTTATTTGTGTTTTCTTTACTTTCTTTCACTGAGTTTTTCAGTTTTAGTACACAGTTTTTTGCTTGTTTGTTTCTGTAGTACTGGAATTAAACTCAGGGCCTCATGCTTGCCAGTGAACTACATCTTCAGCTTTTCTTTTTTTTTTTTTTTTTTCTTTTGAGACAAGCTCTTGTTAAATTGTCCCAGCTGATTTTGAACTTGCAATCCTCCTACCTCAGCCTCCCAAGTAGCTGGGATTATAGATGCATGACACCATATCAAGGTAGAATACATGTCTTTTACCTCCTTGATTTGATTTATACCTAAGTATTTAATTTTTTATTGCTGTTGTAAATAGGATTGTTTTCTTGAATTCCTTTTTTGACAATTATTAGTGAACAGAAACACTACAGTTTTGTACATTGATTTTGGTATTTCAAAACTTTACTGCATTTATCAATTTCTAACAGTTCTTTGATAGAGTCCTAAAGGTTTTCTATCTATAAAATCATGTCATCAATGAACAATGATTATTTTACTACTTCCTTTTCTACCATGATGCCTTTTATTTCTTTCTTTTGCCACACTGTTCTAGCTAGGACTTCCAGTATTATGTTGAAATGAAATGGTGAGAATTAACATCTTTATTTTGTCACCTGATCTGAAGAAAAGCTTTTAACTTTCACAGTTGAGAATGCTAGCAAGAGATTTGTCATAGATGGCCTTTATTGTGTTGAAGTACATTCCCTTCCTACCTAACTTCTGGAGCATTTTTATTATGAAAGGGTTTTGAACTTTGTCCAGTCTTTTTTGTGTGTCTCTTGACTTGGTCATACAATCTTTATCCTTCTTTTTATCCAAATGGTGTATCACATTTATTGATTTGCACATGTTCAACCATTCCACCCTCTCAGGGATAAATCTCACTTGATCATGCTGAATGATTCATTTAGGTGTTCTTAAACTCCGTTTGCTAAAATTTTGAACATTTTTGTATTTGTGAACATCAGGGATATTGATCTACAGTTTTCTTTTCTCGTTGTTTCTTTACCTGATTTTGTTATCTGAAGAGTTGGCAGCACCAGGGATTTAGCTCAGTGTTTGCCTGCCTGGCAAGTGCAAGGTCTTGAGTTCGATTCCCAGTACCAAAAAACAAAAAAGAGTTAGCATTAGTTCTTTAAATGTTTGGTAGAATTCAGTAGTAAAGCCATCCAGTCCCAGGCTGGCTAGATTACTTGCTGCTGCTGCTGCTGCTGCTGCTTCTTCTTCTTCTTCTTCTTCTTCTTCTTCTTCTTCTTCTTCTTCTTCTTCTTCTTCTTCTTCTTCTTCTTCTTCTTCTTCTTCTTCTTCTTCTTCCTCTTCCTCTTCCTCTTCCTCTTCTTCTTCTTCTTAATCATTACTGATTTAATCTCCTTACTTGTTGCTGGTCTGTTATTTATTATTGCTTTGTTTGCTCAGTTATTGTTGGTTTTGTTTTGTTCTGTTTTTTGGCAGTGCTCATTAAAGCCAGTTCACACTGAGCTGTCCTCTATCACCTTTCTTCATGATTTTGTCTTAGTAGATTATGTGTGTCTAGGAATTTGTTTATTTCTAAATTTGTTGGCTGGTAGTATTTTCTTGTGCTCTTTTGTTATGTTGATGGTGTCAGTTGAAATGTCTCCTCTTTCATTTCTGATCTTATATATTTAAGTATTTTCTCTTTTTTTCTAATTTAGCTAAGGGTTTTGTGATTTTATCTTTTCAAAAACCAACTCTTAAGGGGTTTTCCTATTGTTTTTCTAGTCTCTATTTTAATTATTTCTGCTGTGATCTTTGTAATTTCCTTTCTTCTGCTAACGCTGGTCTTAATCTGATCTTTTTCTAGTTCTTTGAAGTATAAGGGTTGAATTGCTTTATTTTGTGTTGTGTGTCTGTGTGCACACTTGGGCCTTGCACACTCTAAGCACATACTCTATCAGTGAGCTACACCCTCAACCCATCTTCTTTTTTGACACAGACATTTATCATTATGAATTCCTCCCTCCAATGACTGGTTTTGCTGCATCCCACAGGGTTTTTGTTGTTGTTGTTGTTTTGGTACCGGGTATTGAACTCCAGTCCTTGTGCATGCGCAGCAGGCAGCGAAACCACTGAGCTAAATCCCCGGCCCTTGTCCCACAGGTTTTGACATATTGTGTTTCCATTTTCATTTGTCTCAAAGTAGTTTTTATTTCCTTCTATTACTCATTGGTTGTTTAGGTGCATGTTGTTTGATTTCCACGTATTTGTGTATTTTTGGGGATTTCTTCTGTTATTGATTTCTAGTTTCATCCCATTGTGATAAAAAAGATACTTCATATTATTTCAGTCCTACTAAATTTGTGCAGATTTGTTTGTAGCCTAATGGGATCTGTCCTAGAGAATGATTCATGTCCATTTGAGAAGAATGCACATTCTGCTGCTGTTGAATGGAATGGTCTGTATATGTCTATTAGTTTCATTTGATCTAGAGTGTTAGTTTTCCTTTATTCAGTCACCAATCTTTTAGAAATATCTTTTAAAATAGAATAAATGTCTTTGTATCTATACATATATTTATCTTTTCTAATGTTCTTCGTTCTTCTATATAAATCTAAATTTCTACCTGTTATAATTTTCCTTCTGGCAGAACTTCTTTTAATATGTCTGTTTTTCTTGTTGTCATTGTTGTTGTTTGTTTTTATGGTACTGGAGATTGATCCCTGGGCCTCTCACATGCTAGGGAAGCATTCAACCACTGTGGTACAGTCCCTTATTTATCTTTTAGAGACCTGCTTGAATGAATTCTTTCAGCTTTTGTTTGTATGAAAAACAATCATTGCCTTCCTTCACCTTTTAAAGGTACTTTTGTGTACATACAACTCTTGGTTAACAGGATTTCCCATATCCTCCCAGTACTTTGAAAACATCTCATTTCTTCTAGTTTGCATAGTTCCTGCTGTGAAGCAGCCCATTGTAATTTTGCTGGCTGTTTTTTATTTGTTATTTTATTATTTATTTATTTATTTGTACCTGGGATCCAACTCAGGACCTTGTGCTTGTGAAGCAGGCATGGCGCGACTGAGCTAGATCCCCAGCCCTGTTTGTTTGTTTGTTTGTTTGTTTGTTTTGGTACCAGGGGATCCAACTCAAACTCCCGTCCTTTACGCTTGGCTTGTGAGGCAGGTGGCAGAACCACTGAGCTAAAACCCCAGCCCTGTTTGTTTTTTGAGACAGAGTCTTGCTACATTGTTCAGGCTGGCCTTGAACTCACTTTGTAGCTATTTTAAGATATGCTGTTCATTACTACTTTTAATAATATAGTTTGCCTTTTCTCACATTTCTGCAGCTTAATATAGATTGAACTTCTTCGATCTGTGAATTTATAGTTTATAGTTTTCAACATATGTGAGAACATTTTAGCCAACATATTTTTTGTCTTTCTTGAAACGCTAAACATACATGTGTTAGACTGATTGATCAATATTGTACCATAGGTCACTGAAGCGCTGGTCTTTTGTGGGAAGGAAGAGGAATCTTTTTTCTCCATGTGTTATTTTTTCTGGTTTTTTGTTTTGGGGTTTTTTGTTGTTGTTGTTGATTGGGTATTTGGGGTTTTTTACTACTTGGGGGAAGTTTGAGATAGGATCTCACTATGTAGCTCAGGCTAGCCTTGAACTCACTATGTAGCCCAGGCTGGCCTCTTTAACTCGCAGATCCTCCTGCCTCAGCCTCATAAGTGCTGGGATTACAGATGCGCACCACCATGCCCATCTTCTCTACGTATTTGTTTTGGGTATTTTTACACTTCTGTATATGCTTTCAAGTTAACTAATCCTTATGCAGTTTTTAATCTATTGTTGATCTCTTTCCATATTTCATTTTATCCCACTTATCACTTCAGATATTATATTTATTATTTTTCAAAGTGTGCTTGAGTTATTTTTTAAATATATTCCATTTTTCTCTTCATTGTGTTCAACTCTCCTCTATTTTCTGAATATATGGAGCTGTACAATAGCTGTTTTAACATCCTTCCTGAAAATTCTATCATCTTTGTTACTTCTTTTTCTATTGATTTTTGTTTTTCTTGTAACTATGGATCATATTTACCTCCTCTGTCGTATGCCTGGCAATTTTTTACTGAAGACTAGCACTGTGAATTGTATGCTTTTACGTTCCAAATTTTGTTGTGTTCTTTTAAACTTTGTTGGCTTTTGTTATGAAACACAAGTTACTTAATATTGGCTTAATCCTTTTGAGAATTGTTTTTTAATCTAGAATTGTGAAGACTCAGTTTTTATGCTACTTCCATTAACCTTCGAGCTTTGTGGATATTATCCAAAGACACAAAACTCCCAGTCAAAGGCAAGGGACATTAATATTCACAAAGTAGCAAGTAACATGAGAGTTATGGTTGCACTGGGTTTCCCTGTCTCCCAAGTCTCACAAAAGTATCATGGACATGGCCAGGTGGATGCCATACAACCAGTGGGTCTGCATCATAGCTAAATGCTCTTAAGCTTAGGGCATCTGGCTTAGTTACTTTCTTTGTCGCTAAAACACAACACTTGATGCCCACAATTTAAGGAGGAAAAGTTTATTTTGGCTCACCGTTTGTAGAGGTTCAGTCCATAATTGGCTGGCTCCAAGGCAGGGCTGCATGGCAGAGGAACATGGCAGAGGAAAAAACAGCTCATGGTGTGGCAAACAGGAAGCAGGGAGTGATCAGGGGAGGGATGGAGATAGACCCTTCTAGATCACAGCCCAGTGACCCAGCTCCTCCAACCAGGCTTCACCTCCCATCACATGTAGCTTTAAACCAACCCATCAGTGGACTAATCCAGTAATGACTGTCACATCCCCACAACCCAGTCTCCTGCCCAAAGCCCCACCTATGATCACATGAGGCATCTGAACCTTTTAAAGCGCAATGCAAACAATCTGCTCTTTGTCCCAGAGGGAGACATTATTATACGGGGCAACAAACAAATGTGCCCTTGGCTCCAGAAGAAGACACTATTTCTATATTCTAAGACTGTTTACTACATAAGTATCCTTGAAAAGAGAGCCTGAAACAAAAACTCTGTTGGTCCCTTTGCTTACAAAACATGCAGTAATGTAGGAGACTGGTGGAGAACTGTTTCCCACCATTTTAATACATTATTGGTGTTTTATATAAGCCTCATGCTAACTTGGAGCCTCTACTGAAGCAAAAAGTATCTTCTCAGAACTGAAACCTAAAATCCATATATTAGATCTTTCCAGTCTGGCAGGTGAAAACACCAACTATTCCCAGCCTGCATGAGCTCTTGCAGTTATTCTACCTACTCCTTTGCCCTAGCTCAGCTTGGTACACAACCAAGACTTGAGAGGTTTCCTCTATACATATCTACTGCTCACTGTGTGCATTTCTCTTCTACTCTGACCAACAAATTTTAGCTGTCTTAGTCTTCTCAAACTCAAAGTTCTGTTCTCTAACGTCAGTGAAATACCCCAGCTCTATTGGGGTTCCCTCTTTCTGCACTGCTCTCTGGATATTCCCCCCATGCAGTAAGTAGGGGGGATAAATAAATGAGCATCTTGTTATTTATTTGCCTTCTCTCAGAAATCATGTCCTGTGCTGTCTGTTTTCCTATATCAGAATATCATTGTTTCATGTATTTTCCCAGTTTCCTGGTTGTGTAACATGAATTAACTCAGTCACCGTTACACCATCATAACCACAAGCAGAAGTCTGAAAGAAAGACATTAAATTAGGAGACATCACTATTTACCTGTAAAACACTAACAAATCTATGAATCAACTGCCAAAATAAGTAAATTTAGCAACAATACAGGACAAAAGGTAACAATGCAAAAAATCAACTATATTTCTATATATTGCCAGAAAACACTTGTAAAATAAATTTTCACACTTTACTTAAAAAGACATCAAAAAATAAAGTACTTAGGAATAAATATAACAAGAGACATGGAAGACCTCTACACTAATAATTATAAATCATTGCTGAGACAAACTAAGACCCAAATAGAGTTGTGCCTACATTGTTAAAGTGTCAATTTATCTCACATTCATTTATAGATTCATATTCTTCCCAACTGTTATCCTAGCAGGATTTTTAATAGAAAATTGGCAGGTTAATTCTAAAGTGTACATAAAAATGCAAAGGAGCTACAATAGCCAAAACAATCTTGAAAAGACATGGAAGATACAGTACTTTTCTTTAGTACTTACATAATTAAAAGAATCAAGACATTGTGTTATTAGCATAATAATTAAAAAAGATATCAATGAAATTGAATTAAGTCCAAAAATAGTACTACATTTTTACAACCAACTTATTTTTAATGAAACTTCAAAACAATTAAAGGAGAAAGTAAAGTCAATATACGTGACTGGAAGAACTATATTTCCCCTGGGAAAGAAAAAAATGAATCAACTCAATATACATGAAAAGTAATTCAAAAATAGATTGAAGATATAACTTTTAAGACTTCTTAGATGAAAACACAGATATAATCCAAATGCCCATCAAAAACAGAATGTATAAACAAGGTGAGGAACAACCATCCAATACAGTACCCAACCAAAAACAAAAAACCTGCACCTGATATATGCCAAAACAGAATTTTATAAATATCATGGTAAGTGAAAGAAACCAAATAACGCAAGAAGTACATAGTAGATGATTTACTTTTCACAAAGTTCTACAATAGGCCAAAGTAATCTGTAGTGACAAAATGAGAGCAATGGTTGCCTGTAGGAATAGGGGAAGTGAGTAGAAATGGGCATGAGAAGTTGGGGGGGGGGTAAAAATCTTGCAAATGGGATGGCAACCCTTATGACATTTGACAAAATTCATTGGATTATATACTTATGCTTTAAGATTTACAAATTGTAACAACATTACTCAACATGTAAAAAGTATATTGAAACAATACATTACCCCATGAACATGTACAATGTTTATCCTTTTATGTATCAGTTAAAAATAATTTCAAAGTTTAAAAAAACTGAATTGCCTTCAATCAATCCTCTCAGGATAATTACTGTGTAGCAGGTGCTCTAAGCTTCTGCTAAGTGTGTAAATAGGTTTTAACAGCACTCAACCACATCACTTTTCCCGGGGGCTTTTGTGTACAGTAACTACTGTGGTGGTTATGCCTTCTGTTCCAGATGTCTGGACTGAATAGAAAGGAGTAAATCTCATATCCTTTCTCGCTCGGGACCTTTCTGGATTGTTTTGTCTGCACACAACAGAAAGGTTACAGGAGAGGCAGAGGTGGAGTGCACAAGCAGGCCAAATAGTTGGAAACAGATACCTGATTATACCACTGTTTCTTGAGAGTATATTCTGTCCTTGATTAGATGGGAGACTCCAGAAACTGTTTTTCTTGCTGTTGTTGTTACTGATCTCGTTACTTTCCTAAACTGATTTACGTTTACCAATAGTGAAATTATGAAAAATTTAATGCTATTAAATTCATTTCTTTGTATTTTCACTTCAAAAAATTAATTTTACCTCAGCAACCAAACATAGAGCTTTAAACAAATATGAAACACTAATTAATAAGCTGGCTGTACACAGTGCTACCATTTATCACTTATAAAACTACTTACTGTGTTTTCTTCTGCGTGAACAAATGTAGACAGCAATTATATTAACTATAGCAGGAACCTAGGTAGCCCTTGGAAATGCACATGATTTTCCAGCTCTGCTGAAAGGGACCTAATCAACACACAAGTAGCAATAACACAACTTGTAATAAGACATTATCTTCCCAGTTTCATTTTCCACAAACTCCTTGGAGAAATGCCTAAATGTAGGGCACAAAATTGTGTTTTTATGAATATTTATTGTAATATATTTAAGGTGTACATGTTTTGATCTACTACTGGTTACTACAGTCAGGCAAATCAACATGGTTATCATCTCAAGTCGAAGTTCTCTGTCGCTCTCCCCCCAACCTTTCTTTCTTTCATGGGAATAGGACCCAAAATCTACTCTCATGGCAAATTACCAGTATACAGTACAAGTTATAAACCAGTGGGCATTATAACCTAGACCCCTTCATTCTCTGTAACTGCAGCTTCACCCCTTGACCTACATCCTCTCATTTCCTCCACCCACCCCATAACCACCTTTTCACTGTGTCATTTTTTTAGATCAATCTTTAAGATGTCACATACAAGTGAGATCATGCAGTGTTTGTCTTTCTGTGCCTGGCTTGTTTCTCCTAACATAACATCCTCCAGTTTCATGCATGTTGAAAAGTACGAAACAAACACGGAACATCTTATGTGTCTGCTGGATATTCACAAGGATAAAGGACCCCACATAAAGAGGCTGCCACTGGTTGTTCAGTAGTGGCCCACACTCTCCAAAAGCAATTTCTTGCCTCTTCAGTGGGCGGCATGTTCTTGTGGCAGGAACCACACCCTCTCCTCAGAGGTTTGCTCTGACCTTGTGGTTAGGGTAAGGAGCATAATCTTCAGCCTTAGAGGTAATAGCTGCTTTTTGTATTTGCTACCTCTATACAAGAAAATTCTTTTATCTCTTTTAGCTATTGATCATTTCTTACTAAAAACAATTTTTTTGTTGTTGACATAATGGAATTGAACCCAGAACCTTCCCGCCAAGGTACATCCCCAGCCCTTTTTTAATTTTTTGAGACAGGGTCTCATAAAGTCACTAAATTGCTCAGACTGGGCTCAGAGTGCTGGGATTACAGGCATGTGGCACCATGACCAGCTGAAAACAATTCTTTATATTAAATTTTTCGTGAGAAAATTTCTACAAAATAAATGGCCTGTATTTCTCAAAATTTCAAGGTCAAATAAAGATAAACAAGTATGTGCATTCTGTAACTTTGGCGTGGCTCCTGTGTTTCAGGAATGGGAAGTAATTACAAGAAGCATTTATTAGAACAATTGATGAAACTTTGATAATAGACTGTATATTACATAATAATACTGTATCGATGTAACGGTTCCTAATTTTGATAATTACACAGTGCTAATGTAAGAGAATGTCATTGTTCTTAGGAAATACACCTTGATGGATTTAGTGGTAATGAGAAACTTTTAAATTTCTCAAAATAAATAAATGTGGAGGATGGTGAGGAAGGAACCAGAAAGTAACAAGGTAAATTGGGTGGCACATAAACAATACATTGGTACAAGCACCCAATGATAAACGTAAATGTATTGTATACCTAAAATGTACCAATAAATATATAAATTAAAAAAATACATTAATCTAGGTAAAGTGTACATAAGACATGTTAGTATTATTTTTGCATCTTTCATGTAAGTATTAAATTACAGTATTACTGAAAGTTATCAAAAACCAAAAATATATTTCATCCTTGAAATATGTCAAACAAGGTCATTTTGAAAGGCATCCGTAAAAAAATTCACAATTGAAATCTGGCTCAAGATGACAAATTGAATACATGCATATCAAGACTGCGAAACTATCAAATAAATTCCAAAAGATCCCTGAGGCAGTCAGAAACGTAAGCAGGAAGGATGTGTTTAACAGTGAAACCAGAGCAAAATCTGTTAGCACAAGAAGGGTGTCAGGTCAATCCCAGGTCTTGGCAAAAAAATAAAAAAGAAAACTGTCAAGAGGTTGAATAAGCCCAGCCCAAAGAGGCTCCCAGCTCAGTTAACAACTTTTGCTCAGGGCGAGAACCTTGATCTGTGTTCTGAGGTGGAATTCAAACTGGGAAGCACCCAGAATGGGCACCACGGAGGCCCTAGACACAGAGAAGTAACCCAGGTTATCTGTAAACGATGGTGATGGAATCCCAGCTCTGCCTCCACCCCAACAGAAGGCAAACTGAATTCACTTACATTTGAATTCACCTACAAGTGAACATCAATTCTAAAAGGGAAGTTCATTGTAATGGGAATTTTGTCTTTGTTCTCTACTTTATCCTCAGAAAACAATTTCTTTTTTCTTTTTATAGTGGGCATTGAACTCAGGGCCTTTGTACTGAGATACCTTCCCAGCCTTTTGTATTTTGAGATGAAGTCTCACATTTTTTTTTTTCTTTTGGTACTGGGGATCAAACTCAAGACCTTACATTTTCAAGGCAAGCGGCAGCACCACTGAGTTAAATCCCCAGCTCATGTCTAAGTTGCCAAGTTGCCCACACAGGGATGGAACTTGCAATCCTCCTTGCCTGTGCCTGACTTAGCCTCAGAATTTACAGTGCTGTTTGGCACATAGCAATTGCTTAGTAAATATTTGTTAAACGAATTGATAAAAGCACGAGAGAAATAATGTAAATGCCCAACAACAGTGGCATTGGTTTGGTAGCAATCTATAAAGGTATATATCATGCAATTCTTTAAAGGCTGATTGGAGGAGGGTAGAGTGTCTAGCACGGCCTAGGCCCAGGGTTCAATCTCTGGTGCCAATTAACAAAGAAAGAGTTAATCATATGGAAAAACATTTGACATGGTATTTTTTCAATGTTTCTCTTTTGTGTGGTTTGTTTTGTAGCACTGGGAATTGTACCAGGGCCTTCACATCTTCTAGCTTTTTCTTTTTCTTTTTTTTTCCTTTTTTTGACAGAGTATGGCTAAAATCACTAAGCTGTGCCAGGTTGGGTTTGAATTTGAATTTGTCATCCTTCTGCCTCCCAGACTGGTACATTAAATTTTTTTTTAAGGAAGTAACTGTACTCAAAAAGAAATTCCACAATTTTTTGATGAGTATGTATGGTTTAATTTTGTTTTCTACCTAAAATCACTTTTATTAAAAAGAAAATCTTTTAAGTTTTTCACCCACCCAACCCAGATATAATTACTACCTAGACTGAACTAAATGTATCTATTAATAAATAAATGTAGAACAACACACCATCGGACGGTATGGTGCTTGGGAGCCCGGATTCTGGAGGCTATCTACCTACATTTCATACCTGATTTATAATTCAATAGCTGTGGACTCAATTACATACTTGGCCTGTATGTGCTTTATTCATTTGTAAAATCGGATAAGATTCTTCCTCATAAGGTTAGTGTGAAGATTAAGCAAATTAATACTAATTTCAAAGCACTCAAAAGTGCCGGGCATCACACAGCTAGGCAAACTGTTAGCTTCTGTTATCTTTATGACTAGGTTCAAGCATGCACTAGCTCTGAGGAGAGAACCAGGAAAATAGTCCCTATTCACGTAGAGAGAGGGGGGTACACAGACAAAAAGAGAAGCCACAGCAAAATGAAAAGAGGCTAAAGCCAGGTAAAGCACCAAGGGAGCATCAGGCGAGCGTTCAGAGGAAGGAATGATTAATTTCTACAGAGCGAATCCAGGAGGTTATAGCAGCAGTAATATTTGAAACGAGATCAGAAGAGACTCAACAGACTGGCTCGTAAGACATAGGGGGACCGCAAAAGACCTTAAAAGGGACAAAGATATCGCTCGTTCCCCAAAACACCAGAAATGCAGATGGGATGAAGTGAGGGCAGAAGAAGCTTCTGGAGAGCAGAGGCGGCTGCAAAGTAGGTTTATCAGGCAAAATGCCACAAGACGGGAGGGCACGACAAGGATAATAAAGTGAGAACACACGCCCAAGGTACGATACAGGAAATGAACACAGATATCCTTAAGGAAGCCAGGATACCATGGACCCGATCGCTCCGCTGCAACTTTAGACAAACTGAGAGTCCGAGCCACAAATTCATCAACAGCGTCTCCAGCAGGCGGCGAAAGACCTGCACACGCGCGGGACGAACGCGGCTAGAGAACTACAACTCCCAGAGAGGCAGGAGGCGCGCCGTTCCGCACTTCCGCTTCCGCCAACGCCCCGCGTTCGCTCTCGGCTCTGACCAATCAGAAGCGGGCCTGGCGCGTGACCCTGCGGGACGGAGGCATGCGAGCCCAGGATTCCGCGGGGCGGGACTGCGGGCCCCATTGGTAGAAAGGCGACCAGAAAAGAAAAACCTAAACTTGACCATCTCTGTAGCGATTGGAGTTGATGGGCAGAGGCGGAGCGGAACGCACAGGAACCCTGGCCAATCGGTGTTCAAAGCGGTCGGGGAGCCGGGGCCGGGAACGCGGAGCGAGGACCGTGCGGTCGCCGGCCGCGGGGTCTGGTGGGAGGAGCGCCCGCTGGCCGCTCGGCGCTTCCGGTTTCCGGTTCCCGGAGTCGGGCACGGCGAGGCGCTTGGGGGAGCGGCGGCCTCGGACAGGAGCCTTGGGCCAGGGGACTGCGGCTGGCCGCTGGTGGCCCCGGCTCCCGCCCTCAGGAGGACACGCCAGGAGCTTCTGCCTGCGGCTTCCCGGCTCGCCCGCGACACGTGAGTCCGAGGGGCGTGGAGGCGGCGGGGCGCTAGCGCCGGGCGTCTGTGACAGGAGCGGGCGGGAGTCTGAGCCCGGAGAGAGAGAGGCCGGAGAGGAGCCGTGCGGCCTCGGGGAGGCAGGGGACCAGGTCCCCGATCGATAGAGTCCCCTTTGAGGTGCTGCATAGTTGTAGGAATACTCTGGGGCTGCATTGTGGAACGAGGTTAAGCCGCGTCGTTTGGATAAAGTATGGCTTCAGGCAGCTGGAAAGTGAAAATTCCCAATACCGTGGAAGACTTCCGAGGGCAATGTTAGTGTGGTATGGAGAAAAGTAACGAACGGAAGGATCACCTCGTGTTCCTTCCATAGGGAGCTAATCTGAGGCTCTTTGTCAACTTGGGGCATTTTCGCCAAGTGGAGCTGCTTTTCTGAAAGGGTAGGCTGCTGGACGAAAGGATAGGGAGTCAGAAATGAACAGCGGGAAGGAAGTGAAAATTCCACTGACAGATGGAAAATGGCCACCGGCCTGGAGAGGTGGGGAAGTGAGTGCTGCCGAGGTCCGGGGGTGTCAGCTGCTTGCCACTGCCTGCCTCGGCTACAGACATCCCAACAGAGGGAGGCTTTTTAGCATTGCCAAATAGATCTTTCTATAGAATAAGAAAATGGAACGGGGCTTTTTCAAGATCTTAAATCTCTTCGTTCCCAAAAGTATGTGCCTCAAGAATCTAGTTGTAGTGTATTAAAAAGGAACTACCCATCCCTTGGATTTCATAATCTTCCTAATTGTACCCCTGTGCTTATCAGAAGTTTTCCAGCAAATAACTTTTGTCATTAATCGTTTAAGTTGCTCCAGTAACTTCATACATGTTGTAATCTGTGTAACCTTAACATGCCGTTTAAATAAGTCTGTAAGCAGTAGGCTCACCTTTAAAATGGGAAAAATGATGCCCACTTTCTGGATTGTGAAGATTAACAAACATAATTTAAGTAAAGCATTTCGGGCACCATCTATGATACCACCCTAAGCATAGAGAAGCACCTTAAATTTACAGCCAGACCTTAGGCAGGAGAGAGAAGATATAAATTTATTATCATCCTAACTTTTTAAACCTATAAGCAAATGAAAGATAGATCAGCTCAGCTGATGCTGATCGCAGAGTATTTAGTTCTTTGTCCCTTCCCTATTTCTGGGTCTTTGTTCTAATTTGAGGAGAGAAAAAAATCAACTATTAACAAGGAACTTTGAGGCCGAAAAATACAGCGTTCTGTGTAAGCATACCTTCAGAAACTGCTCCTCAAGGAAAAAAGATCTTGAGAACCCAGAATGTTAACATTTTAAATTAGGTTCTGAGAACATAAGGAAACTGGCATGCTAAATTAGTCTACTAAAAGAAGTTTCCTATTCTTTTTAGAGAATCAGCTGGTCGACTTGTGTATTGAATAGCTAGTTAACTTAGGGAACGTGGGGGCTTCAGCTCTGAGTTCTTTATTCCACCTCTGTTCACTCAACTGTGTGAGGAGTCACTTCCCCTTCTTGCTTTTTCAGAAAAAGAGAAGTGGGGAACCAGGCATGGTGGCACACGCTGGTAACCCCAGCACTCAGAAGGCTGAGGCAGGAGGATTGCTGCAAGTTCAAGGCCAGCCTGGGCTACATAGTGAGTTCAAGGCCAGCCTGAACCACATAATGAGACCCTGTCTCAAAAAACAACACCCCCCCCAAAAAAAAGTGGGGACAGCACAGCTTTGGTTACCTACTCCCATACCCCAGAAAATAAGATGAAAGAAGATACACAAGTAATGATTAAACATAAACCATAGGCTCTGGAGGCTCTGGCTGGCTCCCATAGCTATGCCTGTTTTCTTAGCTGTTAAACAAGGGCAATAATTGTATTTACTGCATAGGGTTATTGTGAGAATTAATCAGCTAATATATGTTAAGTGCTTCAAACAGTGCTTGACTAAAGGCTGTCACTCATAAATGTTTCCCATTTGTGTGGTTTTGATGCTTGAAGTGTGTCATGGGGCTTTAATCTCTTGGCTAGTTGTGATTATTCTATGGAAATGCTTTAGTAGTATAACTAGTAAATCAATTACACTATCAATTTAGTGAATTGATATTTGGGGTATATGAAGTCAGGTAGATCATTTCTCAGGCATTTGTTGGTCTAATTAAGTGTGGAAAAATGGAAAGTCCAATAAAAAATAAGCTCATGCCAGGGATTTAAAATGCTCAGTGGTTCGGCCACCTGCCTTGCAAGTGCAAGAATCCAAGTTTGATCCCCAGTACCGTAAAAAATAAGCTCGTATAGGGGAGAAGGAAAAGTATTCAGGGCTCAGGGTGGGAGTTTCCATTTGTCCCATTTTCAGTGAGAAAATTTTGAAAGAATTAAACTTTGTATCAGAAAAATTAGTGATATTGTTATGAAATTAGCAAGTAGCTGTAGACTGAAGGATCACTAATGAATACCTGAGTGAAGGTTTTTGCACAACTAAATCATTGTATTCTGGGTCTGAAGATGGATTAGAGAAGAGAAAATGAGTTTGAGAAACAGCTGTGACCCTCCATTCCTAGGGTAGTACAAGGAACAGGTAAACCCAGAGTTGTCATCAATTTTGAGCATACAAAGATAATTGTACCTACTGGAAACCTAGAAGCTCTTGAGATTTGTGACTTGCAGAAGCTAAGGTGGGTTTTGGAAGCCTTTTCAAACTGCTCATTTTGACCAAGTGAATTTTCTTCTTCCTATAACCTTAAGACAGTTGAATGGTTTTTCAGAGATGAAATATCAGAGTAGGTAAATGTCATGTGTTAGGTGCTGTGGGTAATTTACCTCTATTCAGCATTCTTGGGGTGAATGTAAACAAAGATCATTAGATACTCCTGAATACTGACATAAATTAGTGCCCCAAATACCCAAATTTTCTATGTTGTACATCTTTCTTAGTAACTTCCAACTAAACATATTCAGAGGTCTATTTAAATTGTAGCTTTAAGTGTTTTCTTAGGGAAGGCCACTGGCTTAAGCTTTGTGAACTAGTATTAAACTTTGAATAATGAGATTTGGCAATCTTAACTTCGCAGTAAACAGTAAAGAGGTAAGTTGCACCCAGGTTATCATATTGCAGTAATTCTTACTCTTTCCTCCTTTCTTTTGAAGGATTCATCTCTAAATCAGACTGAAAGTTACATAATATGGGTTTCCTGCTGCAGATGTTCTTGCCACAGAGATATTAAAATGTACTATATGTTGCATATTCCAAAGAATTGTAGTTTCTAAATAACCAAAATACCATTCATTTAATACACATTCATATGTTTTATTTCTTTTCCTTCTCTCCTCCTCCCACCTGCCCTCCCAACACATACTCCTTTCCAAAAGGATGCTCCCCTTCTGTAGCTGCTGGAAGACTGGACTGCTACTACTGCTACTCCTGGCTGTGGGAGTGAGAGAATCCCTGCAGGCCGAAGAAAAAACTTGTGACTTGGTAGGAGAAAAGGATAAAGAGTCAAAGAGTGAGTTGGCTCTGCTGACGAGACTGAAACCATTGTTTAACAAAAGGTAAATGAAAAGAACCTTAAAGGGTTTGAGAAACTATCTTCTTTTTTTTTTTTCTTTTTTTCTTTTTTGGTACTGGGGATCAAACTCGGGACCTTGAGTTTGCGCAGCAGATGGCGGAGCCACTGAGCTAAATCCCCAGCCCAAGAAAACCATCTTTATTAAAGAGTTGTTTTTCTTTGTACTTACCAAATTTCACTTTAATATGGAGGGAATACATGTGTAACCCTCTCTGGGAGATGCATTCTAATCTAATTGGGGTTTTTTGACCATAATACCTTGCTATCCTCAGTGTTATAGACAAATTCGCAGCCCAGTTTTCTTCCTGAGGGTTTTGGAGTTTGTTTGTTTGTTTGTTTGTTTTGGTACCAGGGATCAAACACGGGACCTTGCACTTTCGAGGCAGGCAGCAGAACCACTGAGCTAAATCCCCACCCCTTAGCCCAGTTTTTAGTAGCCGTGTCTTTACCTTTCAGAGAAGACAGAACCCCAGTAGAAATTCAAGCATTGCTTGATACCTCCACATTCATAGGGCTTTAAAAGTTTCAGACCAACATGATTAGGCCTATACATATCATTATTAATCCCAACTAGATGTATCTGACAATGACCCTTAAGAAATATGGAACTATTCTACAAACAAGGTCCCTTGTTCATGGAAAAATGATAGCTAACATGTAAGCCTAGAATATCTAGAATATTCTGCTGGGTGATCTTAATCATTCATCATCAACAATTAGGGCTGTCTACTAGGGTCATGAAAATCTCATAATTCAATAAATGATGTTCACTTACATTTGGCCATGACATTGGACAAATAAGTCAAGCACATTTTGTTTTTGTTATCCTCAAAGGAAGAGAGGGAGGCTGGGTTTTCCTGAGGCTGATAGCTAGTAACTCTCTTCTCCCTTTCTTTCCCCTTCTCCTGACAGCTTTCAGAGCACTGTGGGCCAGGGGTCTGACACTTACATGTACGTATTCCGGGTATGCCGGGAAGCCAGCAACCACAGCTCTGGGGCAGGCCTGGTGCAGATCAACAGCAACGGGAAAGAGACGGTGGTGGGGAGGCTCAATGAAACTCACATCTTCAATGGAAGTAAGACACTGCTGTTGGCTAGTCCCACATCAGTCCTCTGACAGTTCTGTATGACTTGGCCTTTCCCAGTCTCTTCAGTGTGTCACATGCTCCTCAGACACTTAGGTCCACACTTGCTCTACAGCCACAGCTCAGGACAGTACACATTTGAAGACAATGGACAAATTCATGGGAAGTGCAAAGTCTAGCCAGAATGTGTAGCCTGGAGTCCTTTATTCACCTAAATACTTCATGAGTTTCACACCAAATGCCACACTTCTTATCAAATTAACCACTTTGCCAGTTAAGTTTTAAGAGATGAAGCTTTCTGCAAACCAATCCATCTACAAAAGAATTTTCTCACCAGTGCGCTGTGGTGGTGTTTTTTAGTAGTAATAAAATCATATTGCTGGAAAAGACTACATGACACTTACAATGTAATTCCTTCCCAAAAGCAAATAAATTACCCAGCGTAGGCATTTACTCCTGTGAGTAATACACTGAAATAATATTCAGAGTTTGGAGCTGGGGTCAAATGAGTGGGTTCTTGATCCAGCCTGTGGTATTTCCTAGTCCTGTGACTAAAAAATCATTTCATCTTTCGATTTGACTTTCTCCTAAAAACCTCACCTCACATGATTGCTCAAACGTGATATTTGGCAAAAGAATTTTGAACGCAATACTGAAAAAGTAAATGCATTTCCATCTCAAAAAATTATTATTTTGAATTTATCTATGGCTAATTTTAAATGACAGGCTTCTCCCCGCTGCCTAGCAGTTATATGCAAGCTATCTTAACAAGTATTTGGAAAATTAAATCAGTATTAAGCTATGGATCATAATTGTATTTATATTAGTTGCCTGCCCTTAATGTGGAAAGTTAAAACTTTTCTTAACTAAGTGTCTGATTCTTAGTTGTCTTGAACAAGGTAGCACAAAACATTGGTAAAGAAGCAAGTTTTAGCTTCGCCTGTCTGGTATGCAAAGCAGTCTGATTCCACTCTGCCATACCCAGAGTTGCCTCACTTTTCCCTCCACCCCATAGTGCCATCTTCCTTGTCCCTCCTCAGGTAACTGGATCATGCTGATCTATAAAGGGGGTGATGAATATGACAACCACTGTGGCAAGGAGCAGCGTCGTGCAGTGGTGATGATCTCCTGCAATCGACGCACCCTAGCGGTGAGGCCCCGGGGGTATCCAGGGGAAACATTTTGAGGACTGACCTGAGGCGGGAGAGAATATCCAGAGGGGACTGGATACACAGGGTGGACATGAGAAAACCAGAACCATTTTCCCCCGTGTCAGACATCCATCTTCCATGAAATTAGGCTACTGAACCAAGAGAACCACAGATGTCATTTGGGTTTTTCTTTTGTTGGATAGAAGTCAGAAGAAAAGATTTTACCACATAAATATTGTGTTCTGCCCTTTCATCCTCAGGACAACTTTAATCCTGTGTCTGAGGAGCGAGGCAAAGTCCAAGATTGTTTTTACCTCTTTGAAATGGATAGCAGTTTAGCCTGTTCCCCAGAGGTCTCCCACCTCAGTGTCGGCTCTATCTTACTTGTCACGTGAGTACTCTTCTCCTCTCATCCAGATAAGCCCGCCTTTGATTCTTTAAAGTCAGTAACTATTTTGTGGTATGGGGACACAAGTTGGTATGTACATGTGTTAGATTAAACCAGGAGATTTGACAGTGAAAATGACTGCAGGTTTAATGAAATTAAGATTTAATGGTGTGTGTTTGTTTTGAGACAGTCTCCCTATGTAGCTCAGGCTGACCTCGAACTCACGGCAATCTTCCTCCCTCAACCTCATGAATGCTGGGGTTACAGGCGTGTACCACCACACCTGGCGGATTTAATATTTACTCATAAATATTTGCATTTAGAGATGCTCCCTCGGGACAGGTTTAAATAATATCTCATTAGATTATTAGAATGGTGGAGAAATAAAATTACACTTCCAATGGCTGTTATTCTTAGCTGATAAAATCACAGTGGCTTACATTTTTTCTGAGCCTTAAGAAATCTTAGCTGGTTCTCTAAGGAAGCTTCCAGGCCCTTTTTTCCCTTTTTGTTCCTTTTTCACAAAATGTAGCCAACATTGAATATAGAGGCTATCCTTAGTTATGAGTTTCACTGTTTGATTTTTGGTTGTTCTTTTGTTTAGGTTTATTTTGTTGGGGTTTGTTTTTGTTTTGAGGGGTACCGGGGATCGAACTCCGGTCTTTGCGCTTGTGAGGCAGGCAGCAGAACCACTGAGCTAAATCCCCGGCCCTGTTTTGTTTTGTTGTTTTTTGAGCCGGAGATCTTCTCTGATGTGCAGGCATGTGCCACTGCACCTGGCTTTAGTTTTTAAGAATACATGTCTTTGGAACAGGGATTTAGCTCAGTGGTTCCGGCACCTGCTGTGCAAGCGCAGGGTCCCAAGTTCGATCCCCAGTACCAAAAAAAAAAAGTATTTACGAAAGACTACATGTCTTTTTCCCTCTACAGATTTGCATCACTGGTTGCTGTCTACATCATCGGGGGTTTCTTATATCAGCGACTAGTGGTGGGAGCCAAGGGAATGGAGCAGTTTCCCCACTTAGCCTTCTGGCAGGACCTTGGCAACCTAGTAGCAGTAAGTGACAAGTCTGCTGGCTGGGTAACCAGTCTGTTTAGTCAATGGAGTTTCCTGGGACAAAGGACATTGAGTGCTGATGCCACAGAAGGCCCAACAAATGAGTAACAGTTTTCCCCTGGTATAAGGTGGCATTTCTGGCCTTGCTAAGAAGTGGCTAGAAGATCAGCAGTCTATTACATGCCTCCCAAACTCAATTTAGTTGTCAGGGGGAGCCTAAGAGAGAAGCTGTGGCCTGTTAGTATGCTTTCCCGTGGCTGGACGTAGTACCCAGCACAGCTTAGGAAAGGCTTAATAGAGCTCATGGTTTGGGGTGATTTGGCCCACAGTCATCTGGCACCAAGACAAACCTCACAGCCAGAGAGCAGAGCAGGGGAGCAGTGCCAGAAACAAGGGACCTTCTGGGGCATCCATGGCCACGCCTCCATGACCCACCTAGACACACCCAAGAACAGGTTCTAACTGGCTAGGCATTTTCAATCCAGTGGACATATCAGGATTAACAGTCACATGGCCTAAGAAGAAACTATTTCCTCTAAATTGAATTCAGGCTAGTCCTTGTATTTTGGACGTTTTCTCTTCATTGTCCCTAGAGAAAAAGTTGTCAGATTCTTAGACCATAAACATGCTCTGTCCTACCCTAATGTGGAATATTCCAAATTACCGGGTTTTTTCTTTGCTTTTTTCCCCTACAGGATGGTTGTGACTTTGTGTGCCGGTCTAAGCCCCGAAGTGTGCCTGCTGCATACCGAGGTGTGGGAGATGATCAGCTGGGGGAGGAGTCAGAAGAAAGGGATGATCATTTATTACCGATGTGACTGTACTTTCAGTCTCCAGCCTCTTGGCCCCCAGACCAAAGCACACTCATAGCCAGGTTTTCATGCAGTCTCCTCCCCTCGCTTCATCTTGTCTTAACAGCATCTTGCTTTCTAGTTTGCTTTTCATTTGCATCCTCTTCTCACTATCTGCCTCCCCTGTGCTGTTTTGTCTTCTAGAGAGGTACAGTTAGACAGCAATAATAGAGCCTGTGAAAACAGGCTGCAGCGCTATCTGGCTGTCAGAAGGTACAAGTAAGACAAAGTGAGCACAAAGGTCACTGGCCCTTTCTCTTTTTTTAAACACGTTTTCACAAGTTTTTGAGACACTGGATTTCTTTATTAAAAAAATCAAAGGAACATTATTTATACAGGCCTGGTGGCTTTCATGCTATAACTTTACCCTACAGTAGTCTCCATGAGAATCTGGATGTATGTAATTTCTTGCTGCTTGGAACTGCTTTGCAGTGATTACTTGCTTGCAATCCAAGTACTCCCATTTGGTCTGAGCCTGGAGATGTTCTAGACTTTGGATTACGACAGAAAAAATGTGAAACTTCACGATTACAGAATTGTAATACCGTCACATCACTTGTGGGCATTGGGGTGACTTAGCTGGAATTGGGGCTTGGGTTTTGGTCTGTGGTTATCACTCTGTAGCCACAGTGCCTAACCCAGCAATCCAGTCCATGGGCAAGACAGTCAGGACCCCTCCTGGAGTGCAGAGGCCCCCGGACAGGGCAGTATGTTTACTTGGTGGTGGGATTTCCTCTTTGGTGTTCTCCCATTTGCAGTAGAAACTGGCAAAGCTGCCCTTATCCTGTCTGTCTCTATAGTATTTCTAAACTGATACTGCACTTTTTTTTTACTGGCATGTGGTTTTGCTTTTTCCTCCCAGCCTTCTGGAAAGGGGATGGAAGCAGAAATAGAACACAAGGGCTCTGTAGTCCTCTGCTCTGGCTGCAGATGCTGCTGCAGCTCCTGTCCCTGCTGCTGGCTCAGGGAAGTGTGTGTCTTGCCCACATTTCTGTGGGAAAAGTTTTTACCCTCTGATGCTTCTTTCTGTGTAGGCCGTGAACCTATAATAGTGAACCCTGGGCCACTAAAGAGTAGCGTGGCTCCACTGGACACCAGAAGGATGAACTCAATAGGCAGGGGCCTTTTATAAGCCTTTAGAGAAGAAAATGATATTCTTTCACCTTTGGACTTTTCAATACTATTGGAATGGTTTTGAGGGTTTTTTCCTTCCTTTCTGAATAGGAAAACTAATGTTATAAAAGCATCTCCTTTATTATTTGCATCCTTCCCCCATATCCTGGTGTTTTAAAATGAAAAAAGGTATACCACTTTTTGTACAAAAACACTTAATGATTAAAAAACACAAAACATGTTGGCCTAATCATTTGTGTGAGAGAGAAGACTACATGGAGTAAGAGACAACTGAGACCAATTTTCATCCTTTTACTGAGGAAGAAAAAATACTTTAATATTTTGTTGTATAAGGAATAGTGCCTAAGGCAGGTACTTACAATCCTGGCCTTGGACCCACACACATGTGTTTATAAAGCTATAGGACAGTGAGGTTGGAATTGAAAAGAGAGAGTAGAAGAAAACAGAAAATTGGAAGGAAGCAGGGGGATGCAGAAAGAATGACAATAGCCACACGTGTGCCAGTCAAATGCTTTTAGTCCCTGTGGCAAATCAGAAAGATGCCAACCAAGCCTACACCAGCTGGTGACCCTGCCATGGATGCAGGAGAAATACTCAATACTAAGGGAATAGGTGATAACAAAACTGAGCCACAGCTACCGTGGGACAATCCCGAGGGGAGAGGGTGAGTACCAGATTTTGCTGTTCGTGTCACACGAGCTAGAAAAACCCAACCTCTGCCCCTGGGGAGGCAAACCTACATTCCACCCACTTCCTTGCCTTACCATATAGCACATTCCTCTTCTGGAGAACTGAGATCCTGGCTAGATGCTCCACTCCAGGAAAAGGCTGGGCTGTCCTGGTTCTCTAGACTGCCTCTTTGTGAAGATTGCATTAGGGCAGGTGGATATGGTAAGAATTATAAAGATTTTTTAAAATAAAATGAAACCCAGAGAAAATGTCAAAGCTGCCACCACGTAGCACCAGCAACCAGTTCTTACACTTCTCTTTCCTGCTCAGTAATCCCCCTCCAGAAGGTCACATAATTGGAACAGCTTTCCTCCCTGCAAAGTCTGCTGGCTCCAGGTTGTAACCTGGATAGTGGGGAGTGTCCACCTTCGGCCACTCTGTCCAACAGCCACCTTAGGTCTCCTTGAGGACATTTATCTTGGCGCAGATCTTAAGGGCAGGGCCCAGTTTGATGTTCATGGCACTCATAAGATGTTCTTCTTTAAGTAATAAAAGGGCCTGTCCATCAATCTCCTGGGAACGGAACTCCTCTGCGATCTCTTGGCAGCCTAGAAGGACGAGGTGAGAACATGTACAAGAAACTGCCCAGGAGCACCAGAGATCAAAGGGACTGAGTATGAGGCAGCAGGCGGAGGAGTGGTTATCCCAAATCACTTGTCCTCAACTCAAGTTACATACAAGGATGAGATGGCAGGCTTTTGTTTAATGGTGCTGGGGAATGAACAACCTAGGCCCTTTGCACTGAGCTATATCTCCAGCTTTTTTGGGGGGTGGGGGAGACAGGGTCTCATTAAGTTGCTAAACTGCTGGAACGTGTAATCCTCTTGCCACAGACCCCAAAGTACTGGGGTTTCAGGCATGCACCACCACACCTGGCTGAGATAGCAGGCTTTGGCACA
Organism: Heterocephalus glaber; assembly: GCF_053883595.1. Lineage (NCBI taxonomy): Eukaryota > Metazoa > Chordata > Mammalia > Rodentia > Bathyergidae > Heterocephalus > Heterocephalus glaber. The sequence goes on along the minus strand of NW_028258297.1, from coordinate 27,919,992 downwards.
AATGTAATTAGAGCTACTAGCTAACTTAAAAAGATCAAGAAAGGAAGATCTAGCCAGACACGGTGGTATAGGCCTGTAATCCCACACTTCGGCTGAGGCAGGAAGACCCCGTGAGTTCAAGCCCAGCCTAGTTACTCAGTGACTCAGCAAGACCCTGTCTCAATTTCAAAAGGGTTGGAGATGTAGCTCAGTGAAAGGGCCTTGGTTCAATTCCCAGTACCACAAAATAAAAACTCTAAATTACTTAAGGCCGGGTATTTAGCCCAGTGGTTTCACTGCCTGCTGCACAAACGCAAGGACCTAAGTTCGATCCCCAGTACCAAAAAAAAAAAATTAAATTACTTAACAACAAAATCATTCAAGTGGAGAAGAAAAAGCAAAAATATGTGCATTTTCTTTTATACTGGAAAAAGATTACAGTTAAGAGCCTCCACCAGGGGCAATGTAGTGGCACAAACCTATAATCCCAGCATTCGAGAGGCTAAGATTCAAGGCCAGCCTGACTGCAGAATGAAACTGTCTCAAAACACACCAAAAAACCCCCCTGCAACATTTCTGTTAGGAGCCCAGAATTCAAAGAGCAAAAAGGATAGGGTGGTTTCTTTTGTTTCTCTCGAGGTACTGTGGACTGGACCCAGGGCCTTCACACTAACGCCATACCCCCTTTTAGTACATGTTTCCAGTACGTAATGATCACATTCATCTTGTTATGTACATTAGTACATGTACATAAGACATCATTTTGAGACGAGTCTCCCTAAATTGCCGAAGCTAGGCCTGAACCCACAATCCTGCCTTAGCTTTTCGAGACAGCTGGGATTATGGGTCTGTGGCACCAGGCCCAGTCTGGCAATTTTCTTTTATGGAGAATGTCCTGCCTTACGGATGGGTCAGCAGTGATTCCTTAGTTCCCCTCCAATGGGGAGGAAGTCCTATTCCTGGTAGGGATTACAGTTAATCACACATAAATAACCCAAAAAGTAGTGGTGCGAAATAACAGCTGAATCGTAGTAGGAAAAGGAAGCACTGCAGAACTGCTGACATTGCAAAGGACAAAGTCAACCCAGAAGGAAATTAGCCAAGCTATGGGCAAGCAACTTGAAGAGCCTCAGTACTATCATGCTCAAGTCCCAACTGCTTCCCCATCAGTTCTCTTCCTGCTCACAGAGGCCTCCTACGGGTTGATCTAAGGACAACGACACCTGGGTTCTGCAGGAGACCCCCCTCAGTACCTTGGAGAGAAGCAATGAACTCGTACACCTCCTCTACACTCCAACGGCTTGGGTTACTGGACAGGAACACAGGGTTTATGCCGTGTAATTCAGGTGTCGGGGGTGCGGTAATGGTGTTCCCCAGGTCACGATCTCCCTGCCCAGCTCGTCCTGACAATGGCCCAGGAGACGTAGGGGACAGTGCTTCGTCATAGCTGGAATTATCTGAACCCCGGCTGGAGTCCTCTTGGCCCTACAGAAAAACAGCAAAACAGAGGTCAGGAGTAACAGTTTCATGAGTTCTCTCTCTGCTACTATTACCACTGTTCAAGTAATCTGCACTTCCTTTGCCCCAAGTCTAATCTCAAGTGCCTTTCAAATATGAACTTTCTCACTTCCTTGAATCTACCGTTGTACTATCTCAAATACAGAAAGTAAAGATTCATGGGAATATGAACCAGCAGTTGGGTGAAAGGAGACAAAAAGAGGCCAGAAACGCAACCAATGTAAACCTGAGTTCTGGTCTCATGTCCTGTTACCTGGATAAGAACTGTCCCACAAACCCCATTTTAAAGGTGGCCGAAAGAAAAAAAAAAAAGGTAGCTGGCTCCGCAGCAGCAGCTCACCCGGTGCCGCTTGCCCTGGATCTTGGCTCGGGCGATGTCAGAGGAGCTGCGGCGGGGTCCACGCCTACGAACTCGAGCATAGTTGGCTTCTTGGAACTCTTTCATTTTTTTTCTCTTGAGCCGGAACTGGTGGCTGCAGCTCACATTGTACCTGCAGGTCAGGGCATAGGATGTCAGGGTGCTAGAAGAGACCAGTCACTCCTCTGCCCTAAATCTGAATTGGTATTTTCAGAGTTGATTTGGGGAAGCAAATGAAATCGAAGAGGAAGACATGCTGTGAGATGCCCCTGGAAAGAGCTATAACTTCCAGTGGAGAAACCAGTGCTGAGGGAGGCAGGTGGTGCCCACAGTACCTCTTAGCACAAGTCATGGAGCAGAACCTCTTAGAGCCTCGGAACTGCTCTGCAGGGGCGTACTTCCCACAGTACTCGCATTTCAGGAGGTTTGCCTTCTTATCCAAATCTGAAAAGCAAGGGTTCACTGGAGAGTCACCGTGCGTTTCTGCTGCCCTCAGACACTGTTAGCCCATAGCTAGAATCTTTCTCAGAGTCTGCACCTATCTGCTACACGGCCTAAGTGAAAATCTCTGAAACCCAACACTTTGAAGACTTGTGAGTCTAAGAACTTACTAACCTTAAGCCAAAACAATTTCCATTCTAGATGTCTTACTAATTTTATCCTAATTCAACTCAAGAGACTTAAGAGTATGATTCCATTTCTGAATAGGAAAGAGGAACTAATCACTAATGCCTAGAAAGATTTAAGATCCTATTCCCACAAAGATTTCAAAAGTATGAGGGAATCTGAGTGTGATGGTACACGCCTGTAATCTCAGCACTTAGGAACCTGAGACAGGAGGGTTGCCATGAGTTTGAGGCCAGTCAAATACATGTCAAGACCGTCTCAAAAAACCAAAGCATGGAGGATGGGAGAATTTTCAAATAGTCCTTAATACAGATTATAAAATTAGAATAAGGAGAACCGGAAATTAAGAATTTAAATGTCATGTTTTAAGCATTTGCCTAGTGTGTGTGAGACCTTACGTTCCATCGCCAGCACTGAGGGGAAAAAGGCATAGATGTCCTAACAGTTATTTTATAGCTTTTAACAGTGCTAAGAAACCCAGGGCCTACTCTGAACTATACTTTCTGTGTATAAATAAACATCTAATTCCCACTTTAAATAAACAGTGTTTTACATTGGGTCCTCAGACACATCTCTACAGACCTCTTGCCCGCAGAGAGACCTGCAGATACTCACCGCCAGAAGGACTGTCCCCTCCCAGGGGGCCACTTGACTGACTTTCACTCAGCCCCGCTGGGAGGCCAGTCTGTAGTGGCTTCTCAGACTCCTTTAGTAACTGAGAGCAACCCACCTGTCCCAGGAAAAAGTGCACAGGTAAGTCAGCCTAGCTCCTTTTGGTCCACAGCTCTCCCCAGCATTTCCCATCATCATGTCCTTGCCTGGTCTGAGTGACGGGCAAGGCTGGTTCAGGAAGAATCCCTTTCCCCATGGCAGTCAGAGCTTCTAACCGGCTTGTTTCAGAGAAGCCGCTGGAGAACAGCTTCCTACCTGCCTCCCTGTCTGGTCCTGTCCTGCCTAAGGTCTAAGGGCTACAAGAGGAGTCAAGAGATGAGTGCTGGTTCAGCTTCTGACTCACAATATGAAAATGCCTTCATCTCTACTATAACTCTTCATTCTAAAGCCACCTAGTTTACCTACCTGAACATTACTTTCTTCCTTTTCTTTTTGTACTATTTTCACCTTTCCTTTGTCTTCCTTCTTTACAACAAAATGAACAATTACCCCTGAACCATTCTCTAATTAAATAATTCTGTGCCTTTTGTTTGTAGAAAAACCTGGAAACACAATCATGCCAAATCCCCCCAAAGTTCCTCTGCGGAGTGCTGCCCTCACCGGGAAAGGTTCTGCTCCTTCCTGGATGACGAAGCCCTCGATGATGTGCGTGAGAATCTGAGGCTTCACAATGGCCTGCGGGGGTTTCGAGTCTCCCACCTGTCTGGACACCATGGCCAGTGATGGAGGTGGGGCTCCTGGGGCCGGGGCCAGGGCTATGAGCTCACTGCTGGGGGCGCTGGCATTCACACTGGTCCCTGGGTCAGCTTTCTCTGCAAGACAAGAACACACTGAGGACAGACACGGGGGCGGACACGGGGTGGCATGACCTCGTCACTGGGCCAGCATGAGCTTCCACAGTGCTAAGTGTTCACATTCGTCACTCACTCTGGATTCAGCTGTCTACCAAGTTCACACGAGATCTATTGCTGGCTTATTCAGGACTCGCTTCTCTATTCCCTCTGCACCCCAACAACACTGTACAAGTCAGTCACTCACCCGCAAAACTTCTCTTCTCCTCCACGACCTTTGGGCTCTCTGCGGCAGGAGACGCCTTGGCAGGAAGCACTGAAGCCAAGGTGGAGACCTCATCTCTCTCCTCCTCAGACTCAGCTTTGCGTTTCACAGCCAGCGTCTGGGGCTTACCCTAGACAGTGAAGAATGGGGAAGAAACTAAGATTTAGACATGAAGGATAAGGAACTACAATTATTGCCATACTGTCAGAGAAAAGTTTCTTAGTGCCAGAGCCCCCCTTCTGTACACTTCTCATGATACACTAGAATTCTTGGTCATCTCCAATTTGTATAGTATCTAGATCAGGACAGACGAAAACGCAAACATCATTCGGTCCTGACTTAGACCATAAGACCCTGTATTCACTGTAGACCATTCAAGAACTGCTGTCTTTGTCTAGAGAATGATTTAGCTCAGGCTGTGTTTGTCTAACTTACAATATATCCAGAATCCTGAAAGGATTTCAGTAACAAATTTACAAGTATGAAGTTCAAGTGTTGTGTATGTTAACATCTCACTCTCCATAAAAAGAGCAGAAAAATGCCAGTATTAACCTTAACTCTCTTCTACTCTTTCCACTCTGATGGGAGCTTCAAAACCGTCAGACATTACTCACCGGCAGGTGTACAGACTGCATGTAGAAGGCAGCAGGGACCTGGGCAACCACAGGTGAAGATGTGGTGGCCGCACCCTTTACCACATGTGCTGTCCCCTGCACAGGAGCAAGGGTCATCCCAGGGGCCAACAGAGGAGGACATTCCTGCAGTGCACCGGGAGCCTGAGACGAAGGCGAGGAGGAGGCCAGGTGGCCCTGGCCCGGCTGCACTGGACTTGGCATCCCCCGGGAAGCAGGGGCAGCAGCTGCCAGCTGTGCCAAGCCCAGAGCCTGCGCCTGGGCCGTACCTGGCTGCCGGGTACCCACCACTTGCACAGGGATATGGGGTGGCGGCTGCTGGGTAGCGGACATCTTCGTAGCCCCTAACTGAGGAGGTTTGATAGGTGCTACGGGTGGCTTGGACTGGATGGGGATGGGCGGCTTGGGGGTTGGGTCCGGTGGAAGAGACAGCGGTGAAGACTGAAGCATGGGTTGAACCACAAGCGTCTGGGCTTGCTGCTGGGACTGGGAAGGTGGGACCTGCTGAGTAGGGGGGACCTGTGGTGGCTGAGGGGCAGTGAGGGTTGTGGCTTGCTGCTGTTGCTGCTGCTGCTGCTGCTGCTGCTGCTGGGCCAACTGGAGGTGTGTGGCTGTGTGCAGCAGCTGGGACTGACGGTGCTGGAACTGCTGCTGGTGGTGGATGGCAATCTGCTGCTGGATCACCACCTGCTTCTGCTGGAGGTGGATCTGCTGCTGCTGCTGGATCAGCGAGTGGGGCTGGATCTGTGTGTATGTGGCTGTGGGAACAAACCCAGAATGGAAAAAGGGCTGAAAAGCACAATCCTTCTAAATTAAAAGTAAAACTGTCTTTCCAAGGTCAAACTAGTCTTGGAATCATTCGTGAATGGAAACTGAGTCTGCACAGAACTTGGACGGCACTTCATCCATCCTCTTTCCACTGAGCCAGACGTGACCAGCACCTCTAGTGCTAAAGATCCCACAATCATGCACAATGAAGATGCACAATCATGGAACAACCTCAGTGATTTTTGTGTCTACTTTCTCTGCCATACCTAACTGTCCTATCCTTTGACTCGGCTCAGCAGAAGAGAACGAGTGGCCCCTCAAGCATTCTTACATCCTTTGAACTAAGTTCAGTGTCTGTCACATATGAAGCATTTAATAGTTACCTAAAGAATAAATACCCACAAAGCTATTACCATCTTTCCACAGATGCCTCCGTTTTTAAAATTCATCAGTCTAGGGCCGGGGATTTAGCTCATTCGTGCCACCACCTGCCTCGAAAGCACAAGGTCCCGAGTTTGATCCCCGGTACCAAATAAATAAATAAATACATAAAATTCATCAGTCAGTCTAGGTCACTATCTGAGAAGTCTGAAGAGTCAGCAGCCATTGGTGCTGACTTTACTCAGTTTCCCAAACTGTAAAATGGAGTTGACAATCTCCACCTGTTACACTTGACCACACTGTCCAGAAACAGTGTGTGACATGAAAACACTTTGGAAACAGAAGTAACAGTATTTAAAAACCTACTACTAGTAATAAGAATTAACTTTTTTTTGAGTAAATTATTCAAATATATCAACGACTACAGGGTCAGAAACAAAGGCAGCAAAAAAAATTACCAAGTAAGATACACACATCTAACTCCATCTTATCCAGTCTGAAAGCAAGTATAATCAAAGGTTATAATGATTCATTTTTTATCTTTATCGCAGATACAGACAGTCACAATTTGACTACACCATGGCTCTGTTTGCTAGACTTAAGTACTCTTAAGGCATTTATACTCTTATCTGCCACAAAATGACGAGCAAGAACAGAAGTCATTCCCGATTCTGGAAGGACAGAGAATCTGCTTTTCAAAGATGGATCACTAGCACCTCCCGGAACACAGCAAGCGATTCAGTAAGAATAGGTAAACAGACAGATGAGTAAACCCAGGAATTCAGGAGCCTAAGAAAGTGGGGTGGCCAAGTATAAGCTGAATGCTGCTTGGGGAAGCAAGTTGGCAACCCTCCCGACCCTGGACTAACACGTTCAAGGTTGATGTGATTCACCTTCCTTCCGCTACTCCAAGGCCAAGAAAAGCGGGTTGAGGGATATGTGATAAGCTGAGAATTTCAAACAGGTTCTGAGAAACAGCAGCACCTTGCGGGGACCACTCACCTGAGCTGATGAGCGTCTGGCTGGGGGCAGGGGTGGCCGTCCTCGTCAGGTTCATGCCCACGCTCTGACCACTCCCGTCCGCATCCGCCTTTTTGGCCGCTGCGCTTTCCACCTCTGTCTGGCTGCCCTGGCTCACAGTCACTGTCTGGGCTGCTGGCAGGGGCGGGGCTACTCCTGTGCCCTTCCTGGGACAGCCTGCTCCGCCCATGGCTGAGGAAGGCAACTGACCCAAACCCCCAGGGGCCTGGCCACCTCCACCTGGACCCAGGGACCCTGCGAGGCTACTCCCACTGCTTCCACCAGCCTGACTGAGGTTGAGGGACTGGCCGGAGGCACCCGAAGAAGCCTGTGCCACAGCGAGCGCCTGGTTCGAGGTCTGGGAAAGGCCAGAGATGGGAGAGGCTCCTGGAGGAATGGCCTTCTGGGAGGAGCCTGGCATCGGGGCTCCTTGAGCAGAGGCCTGTTGGTTCCTCACTGCCAAGTTCTGCACCTGAAAGACATTAAAAACAAAAAAATAGATTTCTGTAACCCACCAAAAAGCAGCAAGATAGCCAGAGTGTCACACTCAACTCATATCCCCGCCTCAATGACACTGCACATCAAAGACTTTCCAGGACTCAGAGAGGAACTTTGTGAACACCTGAGTTTTCAGTCTCCTTCATTCACTATCAAGTCTATTGTAACATTTCATCATTTATTCCTTGAGAATGTCTCTCTGATTCTCCCTTTCCTCTCCATGCATCCCTTCAACATCTACCAAATACCTAATATGCTCTAGGTACCAGAGTGAACACTAGAAATTCAGGAGTCGTAAGACACACTACCTGCTCCTAATGAATACTTTCAGTGAGAGAAGAAAATCGGCAGCAATGGTATGATAATATTCACAAATATAAAGTTTGATGGAAGCAGAAACAAGGAAAATCAAGTCCGACTACGAAGATCGAGAAAGTCTTCCTAAAACAGGCGGCATCTGATCTGACAGCAGGGAAGGTGGTGTCATGAAAACAGAACTAACAGCATTTGCAAGGCCTCAGCACCAAGAAAGCACGGCACTTTTAGAAATTAAAAATATTTTATTATGTTGGAGTGAGTAGCAGAGCGGAAAGAAATGAAGGCAAGAAGATGTGCTGAAGCAAGGAAGTAGAAAGGTACTACTTGGTGTGTTAGAGGGTTCTCAGGCAGGCATGATAACGCATACCTGTGATCCCAGCACTTGGGAGGCTGAGGCAGGAGGATTGATGTTTGAGGCCAGCCTGGGCTACACAGTGAGTTCATGGATAGCCTCAACTACATAGCGAGACCTTGTCTCCAAAAAAAGCAAAAACAAAAACAAAAAACAAAAAAAAAGATTCTGAACTTTAGAAACAGCAAGTTTATCTGTCCTATTTATTATTATATTCCCAGAACCTAATATGGCATCTGGCAAAACAGTTCTCCAAAATGTGAAGAGGGAAGGAATTGTGACAGCCTGATTATAGGAGCCACTGAAAAGCATTAATGGAAATAATCACAATGAAAACTATAGTTGAAACTATTCTTTTTAACTGCTTTGGATAAAATTTGCCATCATACTCCAAAGTTGAACGTTCACACCCACACCCCACAAACCTAGAATTCCACAAGGGACACTGCCACATACCACAGAGGGGAGCTACAGGGTAACAAAAGGCTGGGAATGATTCAAACTGCCCTCTCCAGAAGAGACTGTGAAAAGCTACAGCACATTTATAGAATGCAGGCCGGGGATTTAGCTCAGTGGTTCTGGCACCTGGACCCGAGTTCGATCCCCAGTACCAAAAAAAAAAAAAAAAATACTTTTTATGTTCAAATGGGAAGGAGAACAAAGGAGGCGGGAGGAAGAAAGGAAGAGAGCGACAAGAAAAAAAGCAAAAACAGAAGGATAAAATGGAAACAAAGCTTTTGTACATAGGGAAGGGAGGGGACTTGAGGGGGGAATGGGATAAGTTATAAAAAATACTTTTTAGAAGTCTATACATAGATGCAGTAAAATCATCCAAAAGAAACCTAAAGGAAGGATAAGCCTAAAAATCAGAGTAATCATTAGCATGGTTAGGAACAGACAACAGATGGAGGTAGAATTAATACTTTTTTCCTTTTGTAGTGCTAGGGTGCTATGGTTTAAATCTGGATGTCCCCCACAGCCTCCTGTGCTCCACTCCTAGGTGGGACTTTTGGGAGGGGACTGGGTCACAGGGGTTCAATACTCGTCAGATTAGTCCTTCGTGAGTCTGTAGCTAACTGTGCTTTAGGAGGTGAAGCCTGCCTAGAGGACGTGGGTCACTGGGGCATGCATGGCCTGGAAGGGTCCTTTCCCCGCCGCTTCTCCCTTCATCTCTCTGCTTCCTGCTGCCAGGCCATGAGCTGTTTCCCCTCTGCCTCTACCCTCCCTTGGAGCCAGCAGACTATGGGCTGAAACCTCTACAATGAGCCAAAACAAAACTTTTCTTCTTTAAGCTGTGGGGTTCGGTATTGCGTCTCAGCATTGAAAAAGTAACTAAAACACTGGGATTGAACCCAGGCCCTCAAGTATGCTAGACAAGGGGTCTACGACTGAGCTGCACCTCAGCCTGCTTGCCACAGTGTTAAAAATTACTGAATAATCCCCAGCCTGGTCGTGCACACCTGTGATCCTAGCACTCAGGAGCCTGAGGCAGGAGGATCACTGTGAGTTCAAAGCCAGCCTGGGTTACATAGTGAGTTCAAGGACAGCCTGAACTACAAAGTGAGACGCTATCTCAAAAAACAAAAAACAAACAAATTACTGAATAAATAAAAATGGGACACAAATGGTCCAATGATAACAGTATCATGAGCCAAGGACTATGAATTATGATTACTCTGTGTACTAAAAGTACAATTTAAAAATATTAGTAACAAGCTGGGCCTGGTGGTGCGCATCTGTAATATCAGCACTCAGGAAGCTGAAGCAGAATCACTGTGAGTTCAAGGCCAGCCTAGACTACACAATGAGTCCAAGGCCAGCATGACTTCCATAGCAAGACCTTGTCTCAAAAAAACAAACCAAACAAAAAAAATTTGTAACAATGTTTTCTTATTTTAAAAAAATTTTAGGGCCGGGGATTTAGCTCAGTGGTTTCTCCGCCTGCTGCGCAAGCGTAAGGACCGGAGTTCGATCCCCAATACCAAAAAAAAAAAAAAAAAAATCAATAAACATCAACAAAAAATGTCATCTAGCAATTAGTTTTTCCCATCAGCTTCCTTTCTTTGATGGCTATTTCCAATTTTCCCACTTCCCTATCCCTTCCCTTTCTCCTCTCACTCTATGCCTCTACGGAGAAAATCAAAACCATTATCTGAGCCTCCTTCAGCCATGGCATCATCAAATTTCTGTACTTACTGGCAGGTGCCCCTCTTCTCTCTTCTCTCCCTTTCACCCTCCTCCTATCAAAGGGCAGCTCTTCCCTGGAACTGGGTCCCTCTCAGCCTGACTTTCCTGAAGCCGATCTACCTGACCCCTCACCAGACCTGGACGGCGCATCCCTTCCCCAGCTCGGCCCTCCTTTGCACAGCTCACCACTCATCATCCCCTCAGTATTCACTGCACTGTCCCACCAGCCACTCACTCATTCCTTAGATGCATACTACGCAGATTCAATCCATTCACCACATGGAAGCAGCTCTCTCTCCATACTAATAAAATAAATCCATCCTTCCTTTCTCCTCCATTCAAAAAGATGAATACCCTTCTCGCTGTCTCTCTCTCACTGTCTCTCTCTCCCTCTCCCCTCCCTCTCCCTCTCCCTCTCTCCCTCTCTCCCTGAAACTCTGTTCCACTGTCTTGTCTTCAAGAACATGCTGTCTTCAAGAAAACGACACAAGGGCCGAGGATTTAGCTCAGGGGCACCGTGCCTGCCTTGCAAGCACAAGGTCCTGAGTTCAATCCACAGTACCAAAAAAAAAAACACAACATAGTCCAGATTTTCCTACCTCTCTTGCTCTTTCCCATTTCCCTCTCGCCCCAGCCTGGAACTGCCTTTCTAGGGGCTCATCCTAATCCTCACGGTCTGTATTAAACGTCTGTTTCTTCACCCACCATCTCCCTAAGTCACTTTAAAGATTCCTTAGATTCCAGTGTCGTGCATATGCCTACTACGTTCACGTGTGTCCCAGCCCAAACACCCTGAGCTCAGAAACTACATAGAGCTGCTGCCTCTCTCCTCGTGGGGGGCTCGCAAGCACCCTAAGTCTGCTTGTCCACAACTGAACATCACTGTCATCATACTGCTCTCCTGGGGCACCTCTGACAGCACCAGCAGCACCCAAGGCCGTGTTGGCTCTCAGAGCTGCAATCTTGCCATGCACTCAGTCAGTTCGCTTTCCTTCATGACTCTCCCACTTAGTCTCAGAGCTCTGAGTTTCTGTCCCTCTCCACTGCCAACTACCTAATCCAACCACCGAAGTCCTCCTAGACCATTAGAGCACTGCAACTCCCCATTCACCCTCACATCACTCCCCTTTAGCTTCCACTGAGAAACCAGCCTGGTCTTTACAACAATGTCTCCTCCTGTCACCTGCATTTTTAAAACCCTTCCTGAGCTGCCCACTGCCCCTCGCATAAATCTTCAAATCTTAAAACATAGCCCCCAAGGCCCTGCAAGATGAGGTTCCTTCCACTTGGTTGGTCCCTTGCCAAACTCCAGGAAAACAAAGCTCCTTTTACTCCCTAGAGCAAGCGCGCTCCCTCGGACATTCACAGCTGACAAACTGCTAGGCAAACTGCTATGGGCTCCAATCTCAATCTCACTGCTTCATTTTCTCACATTTCAAAGCCAAATTAGCTCACTTTCTAGACCGTCAGAGCATCCTGTATTTCCAGTAAGGCAATTATCACAGCATTCAGGTGAATATGGTTAATGTCTAGTGCTTCACTGGTCTGTGATCACAAATGTAGTGATTTTCTTGGGCATCCAGGCTAAGGAACATCTGATACATGAGTAATAAATAGTTAACACTCTTTGTGTATGTGTATGTGGGGCGATGGGTTAATCAGGAACTGAACTTGGGGCCCTCCTGTTGAGCTGTATCCCTAGTCCCGCCCCACTCCACCCCACCCCCTTTTTGGAGATGTTAGGTCATTTGCCCAAGGACTCATAGCAAGTACTGGAGCTAGATTCTGACCCAAACACCAAATGCACATTTTTCACCACTATCCTCTGTCTCTTTCCATACTGATACTCAAATATGTGATGAATGGATGGATACATGAAAGAACTGAAAATGGAAGAAGGATCAACCTCATCCCTGGCTCCCACCACTATTACCAGAATCCAAAGCAAAGGTCTTACTTTCTAACCACATAACCCCAAGAGTACCTCTGCAGGTTCCCTAACTAATCTTCTCCAGATGCTTCTATCCGAAGTACTTTTCTTAGCCTGTTAGTCTCTTATTCAATGATCAGTAACTGTCCTTGCTATCTATGGAGTTAATACAACCTCATTTTCTTGCCTTTTAGGCTCCTCCCTAGCAATGATCTCTTCCATCAGGCTCATTGTTTCCAATGTATTCACCTCCTTGTCCCCAGCACCACCACATACATCCATCTTTACATATATAAACTATTCCCTTACACTTGCTGGTCTCTTTCCCATTTCCTTCTCATTCCAAATCAAATCCTACCCATCCTTTAAGACTGCTCAAGAATCCTGCAAAGTAACACAGCCAACTCTTCCCTAAAGTCATGTGTCACTCAAAGTTTATACCACTTAGTCTGGCACCTTTATACTCTTTCAAACTCACTGAAGACTTCATTCACATTTTTTTTTGGTACCAGGGATCCAACTCAGGACCTTGTGTTTATGAGGGAGGCACAGCACCACTGAGCTAAATCCCTGGCCCTATTCACATTTCTCTTTAATCTTCCAAAATACCCAGTATGTTTCTGAGAAGATCAATAAAAAGAGCTAAATATGTACTTTCTGACAGATTAAAAGAATGAAACTACTATTATAAGTTCCTAGCTTGTGTCCCACAAATAGCCACATCTTAAATTATATGAATATTAGGAATAAGTCATAAACTGTAATGGTTAGGAAAACTCTGAGGAAAAAAGTGAACAGGAGTCCGAAAGTTGAGCCCCACAGTAACTCGTGATCAGAAAGAACCAAACATTCCTCCTGCAGCTCAACCAAGTGTACCTCGAGTCCAGTAAGATTCCCCCAACCATCCCTCATCTGCAGGGGACATTCATTAAGACGCCCTGAAAACACCTGAGCCACACGGTCTATGAGAATGAGGAGAAAATTGACTCTGCATGGAAAGTAAGACTCCCAGACCCACAGAGCTCTTTTCTGGCAATTCCCTTCCTAGCAAACCAACTCAAAAGCTGTAAGGGATTCAAACTCCATAGGGGTTAAGGCAAAGAAAAGCAAAATTCACAAAAGAGCAAGACATGTGCGCCTGGTACTCAGCAGGTAGAGGCAAGAGGAGCAGGACCAGGGGCTTCAGTCCAGTCAGGGCTACGTGGTGTTCAAGGCTGGCCTGGCCTATACAGCAAGGCGCTGCCCGAGAAAAAAGCAAGAGTAAACCACAACCCACAAACAAACAAGCAACAATGACAAAAAACAAAACCAAAGGCACAGAAACAAAGAATGTGGCAAGGAGCAGTGGGGCAGAGGTGGACCCTGGGCCAGTCACACCCTTTGTCCTCCCCAGCACGGCGTCCCTGCTGGCCACTGACCTGATCCGAATCTGCATGAACTCCGGGGGACTGAGCAGAGGGCACCTCCTGCTGGACCGCAGCCACCGCCCCGTTGGGCATCAGGATCAGCTGGGAAGCCAGAGGCACATTCCGGCCTAGGGTCCGGTTTACCTGCAATAGGTTTCCCAGCTGTGGCTGGCAAGGAGAGGGAGAGAAGAGCAAAGAGGACAAAAGGAAAGAAGAAACAGAAGAAACGGGAGGGAAGGACCACAAGACAAAGTAAACAGCAAATATTAAATAGCTGAGCCCTGCCCCAACCCCAGAGCCTCTTAGTCGCCATACGCGAGGGGTCATCCAGAAGAAAGCCTGGCCTGTGTAGAAGACTATGGATGATAAATAATGGAGAGTCAGACACCAAAGAAGTGGAGACAAAGGCTTTGGCACACACAGTTATATGTACCAGCAGATGAGAGAGAGATGATACTTAGAATCTATGTACTTGAGGCATCAGTTTAAACGTAGACTGCATCTAACCCTAATTTAGTCACATATTAGCATGGAATCCATGTAATCTGCAGGCCACCTGGCAATACCAAGCATCGCCCCTAAGATAAAGCATGGGAAGTGAATCGGCTTGTTTCAAAACATCTGGGGAACCAGAAGAAAATAGTTTCAGGGTAGGCATGTGATGCAATGGTAGGAGGCTTGCCCAGCACACAGGAGGCCCTAGGTTCAATCTCCAGCAATGCAAAAAAATAGGTAATAGCTTTCATTCTCGTCCTTACCAGTCAGGGCGCAGTTACGAACTACGCCCGGAGACGATGGCGCTGCCTGTGACTTACCCGCAGATACATCTGGGCCTGGGACTGGTTGAGCGGTGGGGAGGTAGTGTTCCCCAGCAGCACAGACTGGGTCAAGGTGGTGGCGCTGGGAGAGTTCACACTCTGGGAACGGCTGATGAGCTGGGCGGCCGAGGTGGTGGCCAGATTGATCTGTGTGGTAGAAAAAGGAACCAGGACTAAAGATGTGGGAGAGGACACAGTCAGGAGCAGCATTATGTCACTCTCATGGAGCCAGAGAAATAAATATCCTCTTATGCAAAACAGTCATCCAGGCTCTTCTGGAATACTATAAAAGTTAAAAAAAAAAAAAAAAAGTTAACTTTGGAGAAAGCAAAGGAATGAAATGGAACAGATTTTATTTCTGTCTGAAGAGAGTGCCGGGGCATAGCGGGGCACATCTGTAATCCCAGCACTTGGAAGGCTGAGGCAGGAGGACCAAAGCCAAGTTCAAGGGCAGCCTGGACAGTGAGCAGTGAGCTCTAGGCCAGTCAGAACTACGTAGTGGGACCCTGTCTCAAAAAAAATAAAATAAAAGAGAAGTCCCTTTCTTTTGTTATCTCCTCTTCTTCCCCAGAATTTTATTCTTCCTTCCACAGGTTTCCTATACAGAACCGAGCTGGCTGCCCGCCTCTTTCCACTCTTCCCTCTGTACATGCAGTACATGTCCACTATGGCTCAATCTATGGTTTAGCAACACTCTCAGCTGAATCGTGCAAAGCGAAGAGCCCAGGAGGGTTTGTGCTGGAGGCAGAGCTGCACTCACTGAGGCCTGGGTGGTGGTCGCCTGCGGCTGCTGCTGCTGCTGCTGCTGCTGCTGCTGCTGCTGCTGTGGCGCAGTGCTGGTGTTGGGAGGGCTGGCCTGCCGACTGGCAGCAATCGTGGCCTGTGCGCAACAGGAGGGGCAAGACAGAAGAGACAGTAAGGGACAGCTCTCAGTCTTCCAATAAACACAGCAATCACAAAGAAGATGGAGATTTCAGGTGAGAACGGAGAGACTACTCCCAGACAAAGAAAAGTACCTCCACTCACCCTACCTCACCCTACCATGTGTGCTAACCCAGTGACCCACACAACTCTACTGAGGCAGACAGGCAACCTGGCCTCCTACTCCTTTGCTTTAGTAGAAGAACCACCTTTTAGCGGGTCTCATCATGAATCACTGATAAATCTGCAGCAGAACTGTCCAACAAAAATATAATATGAACTACCACACACATCAGTAAGAAAAAGAAATGGGAGACATTATCTTTAATAATTTATTTTATTTAACTCAGTATCTCTAAAACATCAACATTTCAACATGTAATTACTGAGCTATCTTACATTCTTTTGCCATTCTGAGTCTTCCAACACACACCTTAAATTAGACTGGCCATATTTCAAGCACTCAATAGCTATGTGGGGCCAGTGGGCCCCATACTGGCCAGGCCAGGTCTGGAACACAGCCATTTTCCCTGTAAAAGGTGATTCTTCTACAACTCTTACTGCACACTCAGAAGATCCACGTGTCCCCCTCTAAGAGGACAGCAGGCAAAGGTGACTCTGTCCCCAGCCTGGTTTCGTGAGTCTCACCTACCCACCTGGAGTGCCTGTACCCTCCCTTGGGCCACCTGGCTGCTGACCTCTCACCTGCTGGACCGCAGCCAGGCTGTGCAGCTGGGCATTGCTGAGCTGCTGCTGTAGCATGAACTGGTGGAAATACTGAGCCGCATTGGGCTGCCGCTGCAGCGCCTGCAAAGCCTAGGGAATGAAGACAGGATGTGACATTAGAACAGATGACTCCTAATGCCTGTTCTGTGTGAGCCACTGTAATGTGTGAAGGGAGCCAAAGGAAGGGGAGAAGCCAAAGATGGGAAAACTATGATTTATCCATTTCAATATCAGAATAGGTAAGTCTATATTGTCCTCTACAAACTGGAGAAGCAATTAATTCTGTGGTCTATCCTCATATATTAAAGTGAAGCAGTGCAATTCACACAAACTCTTATTTCCCAAAGTGGAACCTGGAAATATACAAATATAGCAACAACTATGCAGGTTGAAAATACATAGGATATCAATTAATGTAAAGAAAAGAAGAAATTGAAAAACTATATTCTGAGTATACAGTAAGGAATACAGCCCTAAGGGGTTAGAAATATCTGTAATGGAAAAACAAAGTAGTTCCTTCTGAAAGGTCCAATCGGGTAAAATTGTCAACCAGTTGGGCTTTTGAAATATCTACAGTCTAATATAAATGGATGCTTATGAAAATGATATTGGTGGCTCAGTTTTAGTGTTAACCAAATTTTACTGTATTCTTATTTTTCTTTTTTGCTGTTTTCGTTTGTGTTTTGAGACAGGGACGCGCAATGTACTTCAGGCTAGTCTAGAACTCGCAGTTTCTCCTGCCTCAGCCTCCTGAGTACTGCTGGGATTACAAGTGTACACCACCACACTCAGCTTACAGGGTGTAACTGAAAGACCAAATTTCAGTCTCTACTTGCTTGCCCAAACTTTTTTTTTTTTTGGTACTGGGGATCAAACTCGGGTCCTTGACTTGCGCAGCAGGCGGCGAAACCACTAAGCTACATCCCTGGCCCTGCTCAAACTTTTGTAAACTCCTGAGATTCTGAGAGCTGGAAGACCTTAAATCATCACCAAGAAGTACTATAAAAGAAAGTGAAGCCAGTCATCTCCCTGCGCTGTCCCCAACCCAGGCCAGCACGCCCACCCTGACCCCTCGGGGCTGGAGCTGAGCCTTACCTGGACGGCCTGCCGCTCGTACAGGGACATCTGTGCAATCTGGGGCCGAGAGCTGGCCCCAGAGCTGGAACTCCCATTGGTGGAGCTGGAGTTCTGCTCACTCTCAGTCTCCATGACACCACTCCAGGGTCCCCACGGCTGGTGCTCCGACTCAAGACCTAGGCAGAAGCAGAACGGGTTAGAATTACACCTTCTCCCAGACTTCATTCATGTGACTATTCAGGAGCACAGTTAGTCCTTAAGTTTCCTAAGACTCTTCCCCTCAAGGGACCTTAGAACTCTCAAACTCCAACAGTCTTACAACTGAATGGCATCATCCCCACCTGCCATCTTTGAAGCTATTTGGGTCTCCAAAGAAATAACCCTTACGGGGGCCGGGGATTTAGCTCAGTGGTTCCAGCACCTGCCTGGCAAGTGCAAGGTCCCGAGTTCGATCCCCGGTACCAAAAAAAAAAGAATTCTAGGGTGACACGTGTGGCTCAGTGCTGGAAGAAATAACGCTTACAAGGCCAGGGATTTAGCTCAGTGGTTTCACTGCCTGCTATGCAAGCGCAAGGACCCGAGTTCGATCCCCAGTACAAAAATAAATAAATAAATAAATAAATCGTTTTAAAAAAAAGAAATAACCCTTACATACTGGCTGTCATGAAATAAAATAGTCAGCACACTAACTTGGCACCTTACAAAGCTGAATCCACCCCAATTTCCCATAGCACTTTTTAACAGTTTAAAAAACTCATTTCAATCTTGCTGTTATCTTACTTTTATCTCTCTCTATGGCCTTATCATCTGGTGACAATTGGTGACAATGGTCACCTTTTACTGGGAAGCCTCCAGTTACTTTTCACTGGGCAAGGAGCCTTACCTACACAGTATTTCTCTCTCCCAGTGCTAAAAGGTAAACGGTATGAGTCCCATTTTATAATTCTTGAACTGTTTTTCTGAGTATCAAGTCTTTATGCTAGTACAAGTTTCTTCCTCAAACCAAAAAAAAAAAAAAAAAACAGAAACCTGTGATTAAAGCAGTGTCCTTGGGTATGAGGACTCATTATCCTCTCCTCCTTTCCAGGAGGGCGTTCCATGCAGGTATGGTAAACAGACCATGGGAGGATACAGACTTTGGGGTTTGGGGGCACAAGAGCCAAGCTCCAGCCCACAGAGCCCAGAGCTGCCTGGCTCCAGCTCCGGCTGCTGAGGACAGACAGTACCTGAGGCATACCACTTTCCCACTGCTACTTCAGTTTCCCTATTTGCAAAGAAAGTTTCCCACTGAATGCGAAACATCACTTTACCAAATGATTCTCAGGTATGAAATATACTGACCATCATTTTAACACATGACTCTCATGTATGAAATATGCTAAATATGTTAACAATGGAAAGCTTCAAAAAGATTCAACTTTTCCATCCACTAAAGTGTCAGAATTTACCCCCTGGGACTATACTAAAATTTACAAAAAGACACGTGAAAACATTGCTAAGAACCAAGCAAAGAGACGGGATGAGAAGCAAGAAGAAATATTCTTCCGAAGTAGCACTAAATGACAGGAAGGTTTCTGGCTCTTTTTGTTGTTGTTGTTAAATGTACATTCTGTACTATATTCTCTACTTTAGAGGCACTGGGCCACTACAAACATCAGGTCACTAAAACTCTATTTAGTTTAGGAATGTAAACATCAAACTAGAATTTCTGCTAAGGGCTATCAACAGTTTTATTAGGGTGAATGGACTTATCTTGGGAATTGCATCCAAAACAATAAGTAAAGTAAATAAAAATCAAACCGGTTGGCCTTGGCAATAAAGTTGGAAAAGCATCTCCTACTCCATTCCCAGTAGCATCTATCATATCATTGTCTCCCAAGATTCTATCCATCTCTTCCATTTCATTTAGGAATAGAACGTTACTGTAAATATGAATATACCCCAAAAGTACATAGGACAAATGGTATCAGCTTCAACTCCAGTCTACCTTCTCCCCACCTCTTTTGCCAAAATATCAAAACACTAAACAGATACAGACCCATGAATCCTCAATATCAGCATGTGAAGAGAAAAAGCGGGTATTAGAGGCAGCATGGCACAGTCGTAGATTGCTGGACTTAGTTCACTGGACTCATCATAAGACTGCCCTACTAGCTATGGGGGGGCTATAATTCCTACATGCACGAGTACAAATGCTCATAAACTCTAGGACCCCCTCGTCTTCCCAATAATGGAAGTATTTTATTTTTTCAGATTGTGAAAACATGGGGCCAGGGATTTAGCTCAGTGGTTCTGCCGCCTGCCTCGAAAGCGCAAGGTCCCGAGTTGGATCCCCAGTACCAAAAAACAAAACAGAACAGAACAAAAAAACAGAAGATGCCAACAGATTGTGAAAACAGAAAAGAGAAACAGAAAGGGACTTTTTTCTATGCGGGAAAATTGTCATCAAAACCAGAATTCCTAGATCCCAAGTGCATAAATCTATTCACGAGTGATCAATGTTGTGGCTGCAAGATTAAATGCAGAAAGTGAAGATGTCAGCTTGGGAGGCACAATCAATTGCGAATTTCAGAACTGAACTGGAAGGGAAGTGAGACGCTCTCTACAGAGGTCCCTGAGGAGTCTCGCCCGGCCGTCCTGAGAGGGGCAGGCAGCACTAGGGTGAGTATGGGCTGGGTCGGGGAGACGCACAGACCTACGAGGGGAGCTGGAAAAGGGTGCTGAAGCCAAGAGGCGGAGGAAGGCAACATCTTTAAGCAGCAAAGTCTGTCTTGGAGAAAGAAAGGGGCAGGCGAACAGGGGTAGAGGGGGGCGCTCAGGAAAGACTATGCCAAAGCAATGGAAGTGATCGGGAGAATAGGACAGCACCCGCCCATCGTCTTGTTCGGGAAACGCCGATCCAACGAGAAATCAAACACCCCGGGAAGGGGCAGCCAGGGCGGGGCGCGGGAGTGAGCAGCCCGAGCGAGCAGGGAAACGTGCGCTCGCTCGGACAGCGGGGACACGGGCGGCGACACGGGCACAAGTCACGGACGGGAGCCGCGCAGCCGGCGGAGCAGAGCACGACAGTGGGACGGCCGTCGGACAGCACGCGCGGGGCACCGAGGAGCCCGAGAAGGGGCAATGAATGAGCGGGGCCGTCGGGCACTCGGGACGGGGATAGGGACCGGGGCGGGGACGGGGACCGGGACCGGGACGGCGCGGCGCGGGGAGGAGCGGTCGGACCCGGCCGGGCCGGGCCGGGCCGGGCCGCCCTCCCGCCCGCGGGCCGGTTACCTTCGCGCGGCTCGGCGCCGCGTCCTCGCGGGGGGCGTCCGCCTCACGTGCGGGTCCGGGCGGGCGCCGGCGGGGCGGGGCGGGGCGGGGCGGGGCGGGGGGTGCGCGGCCTCCGCGGCGGGCGCCCCGAGAGCGCCTCTCCCCTCCCGAGGGGCGGGGCGCCGAGGGCGGGGCGGGGGTCCCGGCGGCCGCGCTCCCCGCCCCTCCCGCCCTCCGGCCCGCGGCTCGGCCAGGCCGCGGGGGCTCGCTCGGGGCTGTCACTTCCTCCCCGGCGCGAGGCGGGGCGCGGGCCGGGGGCGCGGGCGGGCGGCGGGCGGGCGGGCGCGAGGGGCTGGCGGGAGCTGCTTCCGGGGCAGCCGACCCCTCCCCTCCCCTCCGCTCCGCTCCCCTCCCCTCCCCTCCGCGCGCTGCCCCTCCCGCTTCCTGCCGGCGCCGTTGCCATGGCGACGCCGCTGCCGGCCTGCGCGCCGGGCCCCAGGGCTCTCTCCGGGCCCTCGCG
The DNA here is from genome assembly GCF_053883595.1 of Heterocephalus glaber. Lineage (NCBI taxonomy): Eukaryota > Metazoa > Chordata > Mammalia > Rodentia > Bathyergidae > Heterocephalus > Heterocephalus glaber. The sequence continues at coordinate 27,898,973 of NW_028258297.1, read as the reverse complement.
CTCTCCTCCGCTTCTCCCTCCCCTTCTTTCTCTTCGGATCCCGCTGGCCGGCGGGGAGGGCGACGGAGACCGCGCTGGCCTCTGGCGGGGAGCCGGCTGTCGGGGCGCAAGGGAGCGGGAGCGGGTGGTGAGCGGGGGAAGTGACGTCCGGAGCCCGTGGATGGGGCTGGGAGAAGGGAGCGTGGGGCCGGCGGCGGCCCCCGGGGACCGGGCTGGCGCGGGAGGGGAGAAGCCCGGGGCCTGGCCGGGACGGGCGGCGGCCGTGGTCTGTGCTCCGCCGCGGGAAGGCGGGAAGAGACGCGCCCGCGGGCCGGGTCCGAGGCCGAGCGCACCCGAAGCGGCGCCGGGGCTCGGAGCGCCGAAGTCTGCGGAACCGGGGGCGCCGTGTGCTCCTGGGCTTAAGCGCGGCTGTAGGAAAAGTAGCGCGACAAAAACAATGGAAAGGGCAGGGTACCGAGCTGCAGAACAATGGGGCTGTGCGGGGGACACGGACGTTTGCGGGCGAGCCTTTGTCATTTTCTTCACGGGGCCAAATTAGCAGCTTTTAATCTCGGTCTTGGAACGAGCAGCGAAGTTCACAGAGCACCTAGTATATTCTGGCCACTGTTTGTGGAAGCTTGGGTTGGATCGGTGCGAAAACAGATAACGACTCTCGACGACCTTCACGGAGAGGGAGGGGTGCTTTGTTGAAGAGTAACGAGGGCTGCTGCTGTCGTCGCGCTGGTTATTTTCTCTACCCGCCCGCTCTTCATTCTCACCTTTTAAAGCCCATGCATGACTTGTTTTTAGAGAAAAGCTGAAGCAAGCATCCTCTGTTTCTACGTTGCATCCACTTACACTTACAGTGAGAGAGAGGTGTTTGGACTCCCTGCCCCTAATTTGTGGTAGCCAGGTTCACGGCAGGTAAAATCTCCGCCAGTCTTCGAGGAACCAGTCAGACGAGACAGGGAAGAAAGCGGAGGACAGCCAAAGGGCTGCAGAAGCGGAAACCCGGGACGGGAGGTGAAAAGCTGGCTTGCCAGACCACGGCTGCCAAGCATTGGCGAGGATGAATTGGAAAGGTTTGGCAAGGAGAAGTAGAGATGAAAAACTAGGTGAAGGATTAGTTGCATAATTCAAAGGTTGATTTTTGGCATGACAAAGAGTTTAAACCCTTCTTGCAAAAGGTTGCAGATGGATATAGTGAGCCTAAATTGAATTTAGCACCAACAAAAAACGATAGGTAATTTGCAAGTTATACAACTTTCACACCAAGCAACATTACTGTGTGCCCCCCGCTTCCGGAGAGAATTACCACAGTTAAGTGACTAAAGAGTAACTGGAGTGTATGGCAAGGATAAGGAATCCACATGCCAGAGAATATGCACTTACTCTTGCAGTAACCCTTGGAACTTGTATACCTACAGACACATGGCCATTTCATATCTCAGCCTCCTTACCAGCGGAGCAGAGTTGCTCTTGCTGCGTAGTTACAGTCCACCTGTAAAGACTTCAGTTTATACTTACTGAGTCAGGGCTCTAGCTACTTGATGATATCAAGGGCTAAGATACTGAAATATAATTTAGAGTGCCTGTAATAGCCTGTCACAGAACATGTTGTACTGACTATAGCCCAATAATTTGAATTCCCATGTGTAAAGACATGTACCCTATATTTCACACTACTCAAATTCATTTCTCTCCTACACTGATCAGGCCTCCAAAGTCATTGTTCTAACAGTTTCCACCCAAAAAAATGGGCATAAAAAGACATATCTACAAGCTGAATTTACAGGAAAGCCTCTACCCATGAGAAAATTGTTTTCGTGGGCTAAATTAGCTGGAGAGCAGGCACTGAAGAGTTTAGTTCAGTCTAAACAAAGGAAAATTAATTTGCATTCCCTAGAGAATCCTCCACTGACCTTTTTTTTTTTTTTTTTTGCCAGACTTTCTCATTTTCACTTAATGATTCCACTGGAATTAGCCTTTTCTTTTTCAAGGCAACTAGTTTTTCTGAATAGAGCTGGATTATTTCTTTACTCTGCATAACACTGAAGGTCATTAGCCCAAACAGGTGAAAAGGAAATGCATCCAACCTGTTTTGTAGAACCCCAAGCCCTCCTGAAAACTTACCTAAATAAGGAAAACTCCAGTTGTGAAAGGAAGTTAACTATTTGGCAACTAAAACGAAAAGTAGTAGAATGGGATGTAAGCGGCTATCCTTTTTATACATCAAGTGAACAGGAATAACATTCTTAAACTCAGCATTGTGTAGTAAATTGGAGAGAATTGGTTCTTACCCTAGACATGTTAGTATTATTAGAATGTGTCTGTCTACAACTAATAAAGTACGAATACGTGGCCTCCTTTTTTGGTTGCAAATATTGGTGGAATGCAATGGAGAAAAAAATAGCCCTTGATTGTGGATCTGAACCGCCACACCCATCCCCCCACACCTTGTCACAATTTACTGTGCCACTTTAAGGTCTCGTATTTAAAGCAGAAAGAGAACTTTAAAATTACCCAAGGGTCTCAGTTTCCGGTGGAGAAAATGAAAGCCTAAAAGACAGGTGCAGAAAAGGAACCTTGTAGGGGTGGGGCTGGCATATGCAAAGCCCTGGGTTCAATCCAGACATTTCATAATCCCTGGCAAATAAAAAGTCTAATAAATACTAGTTTTATACTAAGATAATTTCCTAGGGTCCTGCTTTTCTCACAAATGAAAAGAGTATAGAATTAAAAGCTATAAGGATATCTCTCATCCCTCACCACTAATCATCCCAGTCTTCAAAGCGCAAGTTTGAAATTAATAGATTGATTGGTTCAACCCAATATTCCACCCATCCTTGCTCAGAATATACACCCGCTGTGTTCTCCGTGTGGATGTGGAGCGTGTGTGGTGCTGGAGTCCAGCCAAGGGCCCCACACCCTAAGCAGGTCCTTTGCCACCCCAACCCCCAGGACTGTGTCCCCAGCCTTTAAATACCCTGAGTCCGACGACAGCAGAGCGGGCGTGGACACAGGTATTGTTTCCACAAGAGTAAGTCTCCTATCTTGACTTTGGCTTTCCATGGGCAAAATGTAGGTAATGGCTGATGAAAATGAATGGGGTCTTTATAAAGCACTTCACATTGCACCTGACACAGCACAAGCTATTATGGTTATCAGAGTTTTGGGCCGGAGCCCAGCTCCAGATTCTTAAAAAACGAAGCTTGACCACCCATCCCATAATGCCAATCAAGGTCCTGAAAGGTGATTTAATCAGCATGGTTATTCTGGGAAGCACAGAAAAAGAGGCTCAAGATCCGTCTTTGGGCAGAGTATTGGGGCACACGCCTGTAATCCCAGCACTCAGGAGGCTGAGGCAGCAGGATCACCACAGTTCAAAGCCAGTCCCAGCTGCATAGTTCAAGGCCAGCCTGAACTGCATATCGAGGCCCTGTTTCAAAAAACAAACAAAATCTGACAGAAACTTTGGGGTTTCATAGAAAAGAGGAACAAAGGCAAGGGCTGGGTTTGTGTGGCTGGGGGGTGGGGTAGGCTATCCTGGCCAGGTCCTCTGATCTGCAGAGCAGGGCTGACTCAGGTGGAGGTCGGGGACTGGGGCAATTTGGTTTCCTTGATTAGGTGGCAGCAGGCTATGGAGGCAGCCTCAGTCCCGCCATGGGGTGACCTCCTCTTGGGGTGGTCTGCAAGACTCTGCTTCTCTGGGATTGCGAGGCACATTGGGTTTGGGACAACTTGAAACTTGGAAGCATCACTCCAGGGGGTCTGGAACTGGAGGTCATAAAAACTGGCAAGTAGATGGCCCTGCAAATCCTGAAAATTGCTACAGTTACTCTTATCTTGTTGTCCACAGCCTTAAAGGAGGATAAGATAAGGCAGGGAAGTTTAGGGATAATAAACCTTGTAAAACAGATACCAAGTGATTAACATGAGCTGGAATCTGACCCAGAGTTCCTCAGTAATAAGGGAGGCATAGAAAATGAAGGCAGAGATGCTGGGCTTTATCTTGCTTTTAGTTATCATTGGGCATCTGTAGACCTAGCCTGAAAGGCTCTGTAACATATTACATTGTCATCTTTTAGTAAACATATATTTCAGCTTCCCAAATGCTGAGATTATAGACAGGTACCACTATACCCAGTTTGTTGTGGGTCTGTTTGTTTTGTCATTTCTGGGACTTGAACCAAGTGCATTCACACAGAGCTACATCTCCAGTCCTTTTCAAATTTTTTTCTCTTTAATTGGAGACAGGATCTTACTAAATTCCTAAATTGCCTAGGTGGGGTTTCAACTTGAGATTCTACTCTCACCTTCCCAGAGTGCTGGAGGACAGGCATGCACTATGTGCCCACCTTTTTGTTTTCTCAACACCAAATCTCACGACATTACCCAAGCCTGCTCTCAAACTTCCAATCTTCCTGCCTCAGCCCCACAAGATTACCAGCACACGCCACAGTGGCCTAGCTCCTAATATGTTTTTGCCATCATCAAACTTATCAAAACTACTCATTATGTTTTAATCAGCTTATATCACACATTTAATAATTCACAATTTAACTAGTGAGTTTGTGCATTAATGTAGTTAGTTTTATATGAAAAGAACATTCTCCTCCTTGTACACTAAATTTACAATTGTTGGGTTTCACGTCTTCTGGTCTTCTATATCAGGATTTAGGAGTAAATTCCTGTTGAGATCAAGCATGACCCCTCTGGGGTTATGTCCTCTAGACCAAGAAAACTAAAGCCTGGGAAGAAGTCTAAAGGAAAACACAATTCATCACGTACCAGAGTCTCTGTTTATGGCAGCATCCACATTGTTAAATTGTGCTCTCCCAATAATCTTTTCTCCTAGCTGTTATTAATCTTTAATTTATAGATGAGAAAATAAAAGTTCACGAAGGTTAGATAAACTGCTCAAGTTCTTTCTTTCTTTTTTTATTTTTTGAAGCAAATTTTCCCTTTGTAGTTTAGGCCGGCCCTGAACTCACTATGTAGCCCAGGCTGGCCTCAAACTCCCGGTGATCCTCCTGCCTCAGCCTCCCGAGTGCTGGGACGACAGGTGTGCGCCATCACTCCAGGCTAAACTGCTCAAGTTTCACAGGGGTGGAAAGTATTGGAGTTGGAATTTCAATTCAGTCTACCGAACTCCACAGCCCATAGCTATATCACATCCTCCGCGGTGTGAAAACAGAGTAGTGCAAAACATCTACTTAAGATGCTTAGCACACACAAACATTCGCTCAGAGAAGCTTGGCATTTGCCAATGCGAATGCCTTTGGCGGAAGGTGGACTCCACCTTTGTTAACTAGGAAACAGCACGGCTCGACCTCCCTCCACAAAGGTACTGGGAAATGTCTCAGCAAACAATAAAGTAATGCTTTCCCTAAATTTCCTGTTTTCCTTCTTGTCCACTTGTAAAAATTGTAGTAAGCAAAAGAAGATCCATTCTCTGAGAAACCTGTGACCATGTCATGCTGTACTGCAAAGTGAAACTGAAGCTGTGGCTACTGAAATTAAGCTGATCAACTGGTTGTTTTTGTTTTTGTTTTTCTGCAGTACCAGGGACCGAACTCAGGACCTTGAGCTTTCCAGGGAGGTGCAGTGCCACTGAGCTAAATCCCTGGCCCTTACTGGTCTTTAATAAAAGAGATCAGGGCCAGGGATTTAGCTCAGTGGTTCCGCCACCTGCCTCGTAAGTGCAAGGACCTGAGTTCAATCCCTGGTACCAATAAATAAATAAATAAATAAATAAATAAATAAATAAATGAAAGAGATCATCACAGATTGTTGGGCAAACCCGATGCAGGCACAAGTGTCTTTAGAAATGGATGTGAAACGCACCCAGCCTACCACTGCTGGCTTCAAGGACAGTGCGGGGACGAAGAGCCAGGCCACTGGAAGCCTCCAGAAGCTAGAAAAGCAAAGACACGGGTCCACCCCGGAAGAACACAGCCTGGCTGACTCCTGCGAGTCACCCAGTGAGGTGCGGGTCAGATTTCTGACCCACAGAGCCGTAGGGTACAGTAATACCTGTGCTCACGAACACCTCTGCTTGCAAAGAGTTCAGTTCCAAACAGAAGCATTCGGCAAAATTTTGGAGAACTCCACATTGGTTGATGAACACGGCCTTGGCCATCTTCTGCAGGATCGTGGAATGAATTAAGTTCGTGAACCAAGGCCCGAAGTAAAGCCTCTGTGTTGTTTTAAGCCACTGATTGGGTGGCAACGTCATAGCATCAGCAATAGAAAACATAAGCTAAGGAAGGGGAGAAAAACGTCTTTTTATTCACTTCTGTTCTCTGTTCTTGGGCCAGTTTAAAAATCAAACTAAAGTAAAAAAAAAAATTAAACCAACATAAAACAGATGAAAAGAAGGAAAACATACCAGTGTATGTAATATTTTTACCTGTTGGAAGTCTTTAGAAGGAAAATGAAGGCCCCAAAATGTAATTAGGCCCAACATCTTCTCTATTTTTTAGAAAAACAAGGGTAAATTACAAGGATGTAACCAAACACGGGACAATAAACCATGGGCTGGTGAGGAGGAAACACACTGGGGAAAATTACTAGAAGACAAGGGTGTTTTGGTCATTCCCCCCGGGAGCCAGTGCCGGTAGTAATCCTGCTCTTCCCCTGGGGTATGGTTGTCCTCCCTGAGCCAAGGATCCGCTTTCTGTTGCTTCGGTTACCCACAGGAAACCATGGTCCAAAAACGGTACATGGCAAATTCCAGACATAAACAATTCCCAGATTTGAAACCGTGTGCCATCCCAGCTGGCGTGATGACATCCTGCGCCATTCGTTGGCCCTTTGGCTCCGCCCCTTCCCACCCTGGACAGGAATCATTTCTTGGTCCCATCTATCTCGGTTATCAGCTCAGCCAAAAGTCTGTGGTTGCCCGCTTGTGTTCGGAAGCCCTTACGTGGCATCCTGACGCTGGGTTACCATGCCTGTGTCTTTCACTGCATACATCAAGGAACCATCCTACATCATTGCCAAAAAAGAAAGGGGAGTACTTTAAATATCTCCGGAGACATCACATTCACACAACTTTTATTACCAGGTACCACATTTTTATAATCGATCCATTTCACTAGTGTCTACTGTTGTTACTCTCTTACTGGGCCAAATTTATCAATTAAACCTTACCATAGGGAGGTATATAAGGTATGATCAAAAATATGCTGAACGTTTAAATTTTTATTATAGTAGAAAACGCATTACCATTAACTGCCCTCAAGTTATATACTCCCTTGCTTGAACACATTAATCCATCCCTCTTGCCTTTTATGAGTGTCTCTAGTTGTGCTGCTGGGGCTGCCTCACTGTCCTCAATGCTGACCTTTCACGGTCATCAACTTTGCGGAAGAGCCAGAAGTCGCACGGCACCAGGTCTGGAGACCAAGGTGGGTGAGGACACAGTGTGACATTTCTGCAAGCTTGCCTTTCCAAGGGATGGACTCAGCAGCCCCATTCACCATATGTTTTTTGTAAAGACTGTCAAGAAACAACACTTCCAGAGCTGCTTCAGAAAGTGACAAGAATAATGGGATAAGTGCATTGGAAGCAAGGGGAGGGTTTTGAAGAAGGACTAGTGGCAATGTGTCTTGCACTATAACACAATTTTTTAAACATTCACTGTATATTTTGATCCCCTCCTGTAGAGGAAAAAAATGTCCTATCTACGGAGACGGCTACTAACTGTGGTTTCAGGCCTTGACTTTGGCACTGGTGGCGAAGTGAGAGAACTTCTTAGACCACAGTTCCCACAGTAGAGGGGACTACTGTAGTCCGACTATGTGCTAAAAGGGTTGCCTAAACCCCAGCAGCTGCCAACTGCATCACTCCTTTGCAACAATGCCAAGACCCTGTCTTGAAAATTTCAAAAATGTTTTGAATAAAAAGGGTTGGGGACATAGCTCAAGACAAAGGCCCTGCATTCAATCTCCAGTACCACCCCCCAAAAAGCACAATTCAAAAAAGTAAAACCATAACACTCGTGCAAATATGAAATGAACGTCAGTGATTCCACTATCATCTGATTAACTGCGGACAGGACCAGTATATTAAAATCAGCTCAAAGCACATCTGAGAAGCTTGGGCAATTTAATAAAGAGTGTTAGAGTAAGGTCGCTGGGTTGGATACAAAATCGGTTAATGTTCCACAGGAGCATGAGCCATAACCTTTAGGACTGTCATTTTCAACACCAATTTGAAGGCAAGAATTACTTGCATCAGAGAGATAATCTCTGCCTCTTCAGAGTTGTGCAGTAAGGTGGAAGCCCAGAACTGAACTGAAAGTAACCTCTCCCTTCTATTTCCAACTTTTAAGCAATATCAATCTGACTAAAGAAACCAGCAGAGTTGCCAGAGTCAGAGAGCAGCTCTCCAAGCCGAGCCCTCCACCCAAGTTCTCTTTCTTGACTCCACTTTGGGGCAGCAGGTGACCGCACCTTCAGCAAACCCTCCCTTCCTCAGATTTTCACGTCTTAAAAAGGACAATCCCAGTTGCTGACGCCAACACCCTGGAGTTATCCTGGTCTCCTCTCCTTAGTTCACTCCCTGTGTAGAATCCGTTCATGCATTCAATGTTCAACAAAAATACGTTGCAGCCCTTCTCAAAGACCCTCACTCTGTTCTGTCCATCAAGGGCAGATACAACACAAAAGTTCCTAACCTCGTGGAGCTTGCATTGCATGAGGACAGGAGAGCAAAAATAACATCTAAATTTGTAGGGTGGACATAATGATAGCTGCAATTAAAAAGAAAGTTTTTGTTTTGGGGGGTTTTTTGGGTACTGGGGATTGAACTCGGGTCCTTAGTTTTCGAGGCAGGCAGTGGAACCACTGAGCTAAATCCCCTAAAAAGAAAGTTTTAAATGAAAAGTTGTTGGGAAGGTTGAGGGCTAGGACTCGGAGTTAAGTAGGGAGACTGGAGAAAACCTTGCAGAGTAAGTGGCGTTTGGGAAGAAAGCCGAGCCAGCGTGGTGGTGCACTTCTGTCATCTCGGCTCTCCAGGGAGGGAGGGAGGAGGATCAGGAGTTTGAGGCCAGGCAGCCCAGTCTACATCTTTGTTCACACCCAGCCTGGACTGCATAGCAACACCTGTCTCAAAAAAACAAAAACAAAGATCTGAAGGGAGGGAAAGGAAGCCTCCTGTGTGTCTGCTGGAGGCAGAGGGGCCTGTGAGCTGGGACTAGAAGAGCAGAAAGCAAGGCCACTGGAGCAGCGGGAGGTGGGAAAGAGGAGGTGGTTCGGGGCTGGGGATTTAGCTCAGTGGTTCCGCCGCCTGCCTCACAAGCCAAGGACCTGAGTTCGATCCCCGGTACCGGAAAAAAAAAAAAAAAAAAGGGACAGCTGGGAAAGAGGAGATGGGGATGGGTTCCAGTATGGAAGTGCAAATCCTGAAGGGGGCATTGCGGGAGGGCAGGCAGAGGAACAGTCAGTACAAACTGACTGGGGCATTTGTTCCGCCTGACAGGTTGGAGGAGAGGAGTGAGGTTACAGCCCAGGTCCTGACAAGATCACCCTGACCGCCCCTGTGGCTATGGACAGCAGTGGTGAAAACGGAAGTGGTGAAGTCCGAGAATCTACTGTGAAGCCAGAGCCACGGAGTCACTGACAGAATGGATCTGAAGGGCGCACACTGTCGAAGGTTTCGTTAGCAGTAATGAATTTGTGCTGAGCTTTTTGTTTTTCTTGGACCAACATCATATTTTTACAAGATGCTGGTTGCGGTTACAAATACAGTATGTTATTTGATTGTGAATGAGTTGTCTAAATGTCAATCTGTGTATAAATTAAATTACTAAATGAGAAAGCAGCCCCAAGCTGGCTTAGTTATGCACACCTGTGGTCCCCACACTCTGAGAGGCTGAGGCAGAAGGATCTAAATTTCCATCCCAACCCGGGCAATTTAGCAACTTAGGGAGAACTTGTCTCAAAATAAGTAAATAACAAGGGCTGGAGATGTAGCTTAGTGTGAAAGCCCTGGGTTCAATCCCCAGTACTCCCACCCCACCAAAAAAAGTAGCCCCAGGTGTTAGAGGTATAGCTCAGTAATAGAGCACCAGCCTGGTGTGTGCAAAAAGCCCTGGGTTCAGTCTCCAGCACCCACCCAAAAAAGGAAGCCCAAAACCAGGCATGGTGGCACACACCTGTAATCCAAGGACTGTGGGAGGCTGAGGCAGGAGACTACTGCAAATTTGAGGCCAGCCTGGGGTACATGAAGAGTCTGAGACCAGCCTGAACTCCATACTGAGACCCTGTCAAAAAAAAAAACACCCCAAAAAGAAACAAAGAAAGGAAAAAAGGAGCCAAAATACATCCTGGCAACCAGAGTATTTGAGGGAAATGTGGAGTGCTGTCAATATTGCTCCCAAATTATCCAGGTAAGTTCCGCTTTACTAACTACGCTTTTCCCAGTTTCACCATTTTCCTAATAAGTTCAGACTTGACACATACATGAAAAGTTCACATTTTTGTAGCCACAAACGGAAGGAAGCGTTACATGAATGACCAGTGTGTCCTCCTTGTTCATACTGAGAGTAATTTTTAATAATGACTGAAATCGTGACAACAAAGTCAATAATTCTGTGCAGCCCAGGGCTCTGCTGCCTGCTCAGGCCGGGCCTTGCTGTCCAGGGCACATGATGAGGAGCCGGATTTCTTCACTTCATACTCGTTTGCCTGGCTCCTGAGAGCTGAATGCACACACCTGAGCCCTTTGCTCACATGACGCCCCACAGAAAATTAATAAATATTCCCCATAAATTACTCTGCTTATGCACTGTGTTGGCGTTACAGACATGATAAAGTCAAGATAAACACTCATTCCCCGAAAAGAATGCAATAGAATTAGCAGGCGAAGTCGGGTTGAGGCATGGTTGCAGGCCGCTGCCCTGGAGTGGAGCGTGAACCTTGAGATCTTGCAGAACCTGGAGATTCTACCTCTGATTCCTGCTGTATTGAGTTTCGTTTTCCTTACCTGTGAAATCAGAACAATAATACCTATCTTTGGGCTGGGGATTTAGCTCAGTGGTTCTGCCGCCTGCTGTGCAAGTGCAAGGACCCAAGTTCAATCCCTGGTACCAAAAAAAAAAAAAGCAGAAATACCTACCTTTAGGGGGCCGGGGATTTAGCTCAGTGGTTCCGTCGCTTGCCTCGCAAGCGCAAGGACCCGAGTTCGATCCCTGGTACCAAAAAAAAAAAAAAAGAAAGAAAGAAAAAAGAAAAAGAAATACCTACCTTTCACGGTCCTCGTGGGAATTAATGAAAATGTCTAGGATTCAGTGAGCACGTTGATTTTTCTTCATAGGCACTCCATATATATTTAATGTTACCATTTATAAACAATTAGTGTACGGCAGATTGTAACGGAATTTTTTGTCTTTTAAAAATTTTTTTAATAAATTTTAATTTATCCCATTCTTCCCATCCCTTATGCCCCCATGTACAAAAGCTTTGTTTCCATTTTTTTCCTTCTATTTTCACTTTTTTCTTGTCCCTTCCTTCCTCCCTCCCACCTTGCTCCCCTTCCCATTTGAATATTTTCTTCCCATTTCCCAACACCTATTACACATTTTAGTCCTTATTTCCACTTTGTTTCTCACACCAGAGAAACAATGGGGTATTTAACAGGTTTGTCCGATTTATTTGTGATGGGATTTTTAAAGAAGGGTCTGGCGTCCCCGTTTGGTCTCCTTGCTGGGATCGTAGCTCAGCGGTGCAGTGCATGCTTAGCCTGTGCAGGCACCAAAAGAAAAAAATTTTGCTTTTTTCTTTTACAAGAAAGAAACAGCACTGGCAGTGTAGCTCAGTGGTAGAACACCTGCCTAACATATTTGAGGCTAGGGTTTGATCCTTACCACTGGGAGAAAATAAAACAGAGTATGAAGAAATCAGAATTTTGTCTCATTCTCATTGTTAATTTTATACTTTTCTTGGGGATCAAACTCAGGACTTTGCACATACTAGACAAGTGCTTCATCACTGAGCTACAGTGAAGCCCAGAATCTCATCTCAGTACCAAACTGATGGAACAATAACTTCTGATATCATTTACATTAATTAACTATGCTAGATGATTTTTACTTTTTTCTGTACTTGGGATTAAACCCAGGGCTTTGCAATGAGTTACATCCCCCAGCCCTTTTTATTTTTTATTTTGACAGGGTCTCACCAAGTCACTAAGTTGCCCAAGCTGGGCTGGAACTTGAGACCCTCCTGCCTCAGCCTCCTAGGGTGCTGGGATCACAGGCGCGTGCCACCACGCCCGGCCTGATTTTTACTTATCTGTGTAAGTTTCACACTGATCCTGACAGGTTGTCATTAGAGTTTCTGCTCTAGTTTGGGGTTTGTTAATAAACCTGTACTCAGAGGCTGCCCTATAATCTGCCTACCTGGAAGGGCTTCGAGGGGAGCCAGATCCACACAGGAGTCATGGTGAACACGCATCACATGCCCAGGGCAGGGCTCTCCTCTCCTTGGGTCCCCATGGACCAGACCCTGAGAGCAGTTTCTGAAGCTGTCAGCTCCTGAGGTTGCCAGAACAAAACCTCCGCTATTGTCTGCCACGTGAATCCTGCTAGAACCCACAACTTCACAATGAGTGTAATTAATATGTACTCCATATATCACTGTGATGCTGTGAATATAAAATAAAACAGTCACCTGGAAAAGACCGTGAAAGAGGAGTTACAGGTTCTAGGAGAGGAAATTGAAACTTACTGGAAATTTCAGATGAGTCCCTTAGGAGTAAGACAATTTTCCAGACAAAACTATACATATAATATTTATGTTAAATTATATATACTTAACTTGTATAAACATTATTTGGATAATATATGAATATAATTACATTGTGTGCAATTTCAATGTTTATATAACTTAAATTTTATTTATTTACTTACTTATTTTTGCAGTACTGGGGATTGAAATCAGGACAAGGCAAGCACTGTACCAGTGAGCTACATCCTAGCCCTTTTTTTATTTTGAGACAAGGTCTTGTTAAATCACAAGCTGCCCAGGCTAGGCTCAAAATTGTGATCCTCCTGCCTCAGCCTCCCAAAGTGCTGGGATTATAGGCATTTTCCAACCCACCCGGATCCAGCCTTTTTTATCTTGAGACAGGATTTCACTAAGTTTCCCAGGCTCACCTCAAACTTGTGATCCTCCTGCCTCAGGCTTCCAAGTAGGTAAGACGACAGGCATGGCCACAGCACCCACCTCAATATGTATTTTTAGCACGTTATGTTTTTCACACTGTATTAAGCAGTGTGAGAGATACCAGAGAGCTGGAAAACAGCACCCTTATTCTTACGAAAGCTTATAATACAGTAAGATAGTAATGTCAATTGCAGCAGCCAACCAACATGTGAATTCCTTTTTACTGAAAATACTAAAACCATGACACATTAAATAAAAGGAAGGCAGGAAACGAGCATCGGGCTGTGGGATTTCACCGGCGAGGTAAATTTCTCAAGCATTCACTGAACGACTATTTTCCTCACTCTTAGAGATGAGATATTGAATCAAGATGCTATATGAGCCGTTCCTTGTAACATGAGTATTAGAACAAGGAATGCAACTCCCATCGTCGAACCCTCCCCTCTTACTGTCTCGCCACACTGCGTCAGTCTCCAAGCCCTTGCTGTGCTCCCGGGCACGCGTCGGAGTGAGTCTCTCTCCCCCTGGAAGTTCGCGCAGCCCCACCGGAAGTTAGCTCAGCTGTGACACGTGTCGCCTCTTGGCAGAAGCCTGAAGAGCACTCTTCGCCTGGCTTTCTCCTTCTTCTCCATCACATCTAGTGATATTCCATGGAGAGACTGTTCAGTCCCCCGCGGGTCAGTGATGAAGGCAATAGGACCACTACCCAGGCCTCAGTGAGACTTAGCGTGAGAACTGAAATCTTTTACTTAAGCACAGTGTAGTACGGGTTGGCTCTTCAGTGTCCCACAAAGCCTCATGTGCTAAAGCTCAGTCACCTGTGGTGCCACCGAGAGGTGAGGTCTCAGGAGGAAGACAGGTCACTGTGTCCAGCCCCTGGGGAGACACTGAGTCCTCAGCTCTCCCCTCTCCCTTTCCTTCTCAGCTGCCATGAGGTGAGCGGTTTTGTTCAACCACACTAACTTGCCATGGTGTTTTGCCTCCTGACAGGCCAACAAGAGCACAGCCAACTAACCATGGACTTAGACCTCTGAAACCATGAGCCAAATAATCCTCCTTTGAAGTTGCTTTTCTTGGGTATTTTGTCATGGTGACAGAAATCTGACACACTAACCTGCTTGTTTGTTTGTTACTTGTTTGAGAAAGGATCTTGCTATGTGGTTCAGGATGGCCTTGAACTCAACATGTACCCTGGGCCTTCCTCAAATTGTGGCAGTCCTTCTGCCTCAGCCTCCCAAGCATGTGCCAATACACCCAGCTCACCCTAAACTTTGAGTTTATTTATTTATTTAGTACCAGGGATCGAACTCCAGACCTTGCGCTTGCAAGGCAGGGACCGGAACCACTGAGCTAAATCCCTGGCCCAAGAGTTTATTTAAATAATTTTAACAAACAATTCTAAACTAACCAATCCTGCTCTCATTAAATGCTCAGTAAATCTTTTCATGAAATGGCTTAAACTATAGCTCTTCCACTAAAGCTTAATAGGCTTAAAATATCCACGATGAAACTGAGAAATTAACTTTCCTAAGAACCACTTTGCAAGTGATGAAAAAATGTATCGGAGACTGAAAGGCTGGAAGAATACTATTTTTGTCTCTTTTTTTTTTTGGTACCGGGGATCGAACTCGGGTCCTTAAGCTTGCAAGGCACTATTTTTGTTTCTTATAGCTTACAAGCCAGTTAATGTGCCTGGTTATCTCAAAGCTGTGAAAAAAGTTGGAAAAGATAGTAAAAGTTGCTTGTGTTGACTGAGGCACTGAATTGGATTTGACGGGATATCACAAGAGAGAGACTCGGCAAAGAACTGGCCAGTTTTAATCAGGAGCAAAAGGGAGTAAAATCCAGAAATGTGGAGACTTGTGGGATCAGAAGAGGCAACTACATAAAGAAGCATTTGAGTAAGAACTTTAGACCTCAGCCTTGTGGCAAAGATCAAATCAAGCTATGGTAATTACATTACTTGTTATAACCTCAGAGTGGATTAATGTATTTCTCAACAAATCCTCTCAGTTAGACAAAGTGGCTTAAGATATAGCTCTTCCACCAAAGCTTAATGAGCCAAAAGTGCCCACAATTAAATCCTGGAGGAGTGACGTCTTGACAGTTCTTATGGCTGTGCTTACCGATGCCTGGAACTGAGAAGGGCAGAACAGACCGGCCTCTGACTGCATTTGCAAACTGTGAGCCGCAATTAAGAAGTCTCTGACTATGTGAGGGAAACGCCTGCTGGGCTCTCCATCTTCTGCAGGCTCTGAGCCAGCATCAGACCTGCTGAGCAGCCCAGGGCCTGCAGGAAGTCAGCACAGCGCACCGAACTGTGCCCCTCTGCCAGGGAGTTCTTGAGAGCCGAAGGCAACTGAGCAAAAGCCAGCAGAGGACCAGTTCGCACCTGCCCAGCTGCCTGAAGACCAGCCGGCCATCCGCAGTTGGGCAACTTCCCTCGCCACATCGGGAAGGAAGAGGAACCCTAGTTCCCAGAGACAGAGGTGGCTTGAAGTGTCAGCAGGAGCAGCCTCACCGAGTAGCCCTCGTCTGTATTAGCGTCCGCTACTGTTTACTACCCGGCTTCAGCCCCAGGCCCTTTCCTTTGTCTTGCTACTTCTCCACAAGTTGGCTGCCTGTTGTCCAAAGGGCATAAAAGCTGCCAGGCCTAGACACTCCTTCAGGCTTTCAGTCCTGCTTTGTGATCTTCAGATGCAGCCAAGAAAGCTCTTGCAGAGGTGCAACCACTGTCGGAGGGACACGAACTCCTGGGCATGGCCACATGCCTGTAATCCCCGAGTGGGGGCCCTGGGCCATTTCGTGACTCAGTGAGACCCTGTCTCGGAATAAAAAATCTAAAAAGGGCTGGGGAAGGAGCTCAGTGCCAAGGTCCTAGGTTCCATCCCCCATACCAGTGGGCAGAGAACAGGAACGGTGAGGGCTTCCTGGGGAGCCAGGTGGGATCCAGTTAGGATTTTCCTCATCCCTGGGCAAGAGGCCCACTGACCATTTGTCTAGAATTTCCACCGAGTACTTCATGTTTGATTTCCTGAGGGGACTGTTTCCCTGTGGCTACTCTGGCATTGTAGGTTGGTGGGGCAGAGGGAGCGGATGACTCCTAAGTCTCCAGGTCAAAAGCAGCCACCTCTGGACCTGCTGTCACTGCCCAAGATAAAATTATCACAACTCCAGAGACTCTGGACTTCGAGTTCCATTCTGCACCTGGATAGGAGTTGGAGATCATCTCTCTCTGGATGGGAGTCTATTCTCCATGTGGGAAGGAAAAAGAAACAAATATTTATTGTCATAAATGGATACAAGGAACAAAATACACATCAGGCTGGGTTTCGCTGTGCTGGGGATTGAACACTGGGCCACACATGTGCTAAATAGGTGCTTTACTGCCAAGCTCCAAGAAATTTATCTTACCAAATAGATAAAAGTGATTTTTAGAAAGAGTAGATTTTGGCTCGTATTGAGACAGTTCACAAACTGTATCGTTTGTCCTGCCCAGTTGGTAAATCGTACTTCCCCACCCACCTGACTCACTTGTGCTGATGGAATGTGCAGCTTCTGGGCAGAAGTTTTATTGTTTGTGTGTGTGTGTCTGCTGACTTACTGGGCGTCTGGCTGTAGGCCTCAAGCCCAGGGCCTCTGCAAGGCAGGGGTCCCCCACTGAGCTGCACCCCAGCCCCAGTGGCTGTGAGAGGTGGTGTGAGATTCATCACTGTGGTTTCTTCTGGCATGGCCAGTGACTGTTCCACCAGACCACATGGACAGAGCTTCCAGCTAGCCTGGTAGGTAAGCAACACGAGTGAGGATTCAGGCAAGAAACAAACCCCTTTCATCTTTAAACCAAGACACCTTTAAAGAAGGTGAGCAAAGTAGAACATCTTGCTTCAACAGATGTCAAAACTTAAGACAATGCTACAGTATCTGTACACGGATAGAAAAACAGAGAGAGTGCTCAGAAACAGTGCTGGAAATGTAGCTCAGGGCTAGAGCAAGTGCTCACCTGGTTGCACAAGGCCCTGAGTTCAAACCCTAGTACTGAAAAGAAAAAAAATGCTGAGTGTCATGGATATTACCTATAATTGCAGCTACTTGGAGGCTGAGATGGGAGGATTGCAAGTTCAAGTCCAGCCAGGAAACACAGTGAGACTCTGGCTCAAAATAAAATTTAAGCAAGGGTTGGGGCCATCGCTCAGTGGTCCCTCGATTTGAGTGCGCCTACTGGGAAAAAGCAGACATGAAACACACAGGCACATACTTGACTTACAACAGCCCATGTCACCGTAAGGCAGTGAAGAAAGCGCAGTGTGTGAGGCAACCGGGTCTTCAGTTCTTGGTGCGCTGCAGATCTCAAAGGACAAGACTGTCAATAAAACTTCTGAAAGTGAATACAGGAAACTGTTTTCATGAGTAAGGAAGGGATTCTTCAATACTAATGAAATGTACTAACAAAGAAAAAGACTGATACCTCAGACATTAAAACAAAGACAATAATTTGTTTATTAAGACAATATTAAAAAGCACACCACAAGTTCACATCAAAACCACAATGAAGGCTGAGTGTGATAGCGCACACTTGTAATCCCAACACTTGGGAGACTGAGGCAGGAGGATCAACTCAAGTTCGAGGCCAGCCTGAACTACACAGTGAGACCCTGTCTCATCACCTCCAATTTTTTTTTAAAAAGACCACAATGAGTTATTGCTTCACACCCATTAGGATGGCTACAGTCAGAAGATGATAGTCCTCAGTCAGTGAGGGCATGGAAAATCAGAATGCTCAATCTGGGCTGGCAGGAATGTGGTACAGTCACTGTGGAAAACATTTTGAGATCCTCAAAAAGTTACCTTTGTACGATCCAGCAATTGCACTTCCAGTATATTTCCAAGGGAAGGGGCTGGGGATTTAGCTCAGTGGTTCGGGCGGCTGCCTCACAAGCACAAGGTCCCAAGTTCGATCACCGGTACTAAAAAAAAAAAGAAGACCAAAGGAAATGAAAACATATGCCAACCCAAAAATGTATCTGTAAGTGTTCAGAATAGCACTGTTTTTAATGGCTAAAAAGTGGAAAAACACTAATGCTCATCAACTGATGACTGGATAAACAAAATGTGGCACATCCATATGATACAGTATTGTTCTGCTGAAACAAGGAACAAAATAGGGACACATGCTGAAATACAGCTTCAACTTGAGCCCTGCTGGGAGGGCAGAGTCAGACGCCAAGAGCTGCGCATTGCGAGGGGCTGCTGATTGCATGAGTTTCTCTGGTGGGCACGGGGATGTCCCAGAGTTGGACCACCTGATGACCGCAAAGATCAGTGAACATGCCAAGATCCACTGAATTATGCACTTAAATTTTCTTTAAAATGATTTTAGAAAGCAAGTCACAAAGTGGGGGCAGATACTTGTATTTGTACATGTAACCCAAAAGAGCTCCTATCCAGAATAAACAAAGGACTCCTAGAAATAAGAAAGAAAAATAGCAGAGAACTCAAAAGAAAGATGAGCAAAGGAGTCAAGTAGACACACAATAAAACAAGATCTGCAAACAGAAACAATTCTTCAACCTCATCAGTAACCAAGTTAAAAATGTGCATAAAAACTTAATGAACTGGGCACTGGATTTGATCCCAGTACCAACCACAAAAACAAATGAAACAAACAAAAACCAAGTAAACACTTTAATGAAATACTTCACACCTCTTCCAAATTACTTAAAATGTTACAATCAGGTAATGCCAAGTCTTTGCGTAGTAGAGCACTACTACATAGTGGAGCACTACTCTCTTCATCTTACAGTGAGTCAGGCATCATCCCGTAAAATTAAAGATTTCAGTGTCTGTGGAATAAGACACATGCAAAAGAAAATCAAGGAAGTATAGTTCATTCAGCGACATGGAGGAATTTCTTTTAACTCCTTCCATATTATAGGCCAGAAGGTACACAGTGTTCTATCCTGAAAAAGCATGTGAAATGATCAATCAGCTTATAATCCAATTAGGTCCTTTTTCAATAAAGTGACATTGGAAGCCACATGATTTACGGAAGGTTTTATTATCCAATCATTAGTTTACATTTTTATACTGACACCAGCCCTTTAAGCTCTTTTGGGGGGGGCAGGTGTCTACACCCAGGCTGACACACTCCCAGTACGGTGGAGAGGGGCAAAGCTTGAGGAGGCAAAGCTTGAGAAAGGAACAAAGAGCAGCACGTGACTGGTTCCCTCCCCTTCTCTCCCAAAGTTTAAAATAGCACATATGGAAGCTGAGGATTCCCACAACAGGGAAAGGGTAAAAGATTACACCCTTTTCTCCCTTTTCCTTAGTGTTGAGGATGGAACCTAGGCCTGGGATGAGCTATACAAGCGCCCTACCACTGAGCTACATTCCCAGCCCTTTTTGTTTTTTAGAACCTCCCTGCATGGCCCAGGCTGGACTTGAACTCACAGTTCTCCTGCCTCAGCCTCCCAGGTGCTGGAATTACAGGAGTCCACCCTCTCTGCTGGGCTAGAGAACCCATTTTAATAATGGCTCAGCTTTTCGACAGACAGGTATCAAATGATTATTTACTCCCTTAAGACTTTTTGAAACCACAATCTTCTACCATGATCCTTCCCGAATTTAAAGCTCTACACAGAAAGACGTGCTTTACACCAAACCCCAAACTTCATAAATATCTTCATGTTACCCGGTGAGGTGATGCACATCTGTCACCCCAGCTACTCCGGAGGCTGAGGCAGGGAGTGGCTCGCTGAAGGGCAGCCTGGGTAGTTTAATGAGACCCTGTCTCAGAAATTAAAGGGGTGTGGGGTGGAGGAGGCTGGGAATTGTAGCTCAGCGGCGCAGCGCTTTCATGAAGGAACATACGCGCGCACACGCGCGTCCCGTGTTGCCCTCGCTCCCACAACGCTCCCAGGGTCCCTCGGGCCAGTGGCGCCTTTACCGCAGTATGAAAACCGCAGCTTTGCCTGTCCCTGGGGTTTGGGGTACCTTTTCAGGGGGTTAGCATTCAACTGAAACAACAGTAACGATCACTGTCGAGGAGGGAATTGAGAGATGTGAAAAGCGTCCTTTCTGTACACTTTAAGTTTTACTTGGCAGTGTCGTCTATTGCAAAATAAATGCTAAAACCAAACCAAAAAACTTCAGAGGCAGAAAGCCCCCGCTGTATTTTCCTCTGTGACCAGCAGGTGTCGCTGCCTCGCCAGGTAAGGGCGCCCCGCTGCCTCCCAGGGTTGGCAGAGGAGGCGGCAGACGAGCGAGCGGAGGGCTCCGGTGTATCAGGGGCCCTCGCGGGACTGGGGGCTTTAACTTCTAGAGAGAAGGGCCCCAGATCTCCTCTCACGCTGGGAGCTAATATTTATTGAACACATACTAAGATTGCGTTTGTCTCAGTGTGCAGCGCGGGGATAGAACCCGGGGCGTGGTTCCAGCGCTGTACCGCTTTACTACCCCTCCCCGCCCCTGAGCAGCCTTCTTCGGGGAAAACTGGTGCTCAATTAATTACACAGATTTCAAGTCCGTTACTGATGAATTCCGACGTATGTACGAAACGACATAATCCACAGAGCTCTCCCCAAAGTGTCCTCATGCTAATTTGTGATGCTTCCCTTTCTTGCACCCGCATACGTCTTTAAGTACTTCACACGAATAAGTTTTTAATTTTATTTTTGAGACAGGGTCATGCTATGTAGGCCAGGCTGGCCTCCAGCTGACAATCTTCCTGCCTCAGACTCCCGCGTGCTGGGATGACCAGGCTTAGGCCACCACACCTGGCTCTACATGACTAATCTCGTTTCACTCTTTTTCTTTTTTTCGTTTTTTGAGGCAGGGTCTCAGTATGTCATTCAGGCTGGCCTTGAACTCACTATGTAGCCCAAGCTGACCTTGAACTCACAGCGATCCTCCTGCCTCAGCCTCCCAAGTGCTGGGATTACAGGTGCGCGCCACGACACCCGGTTTCTCGTTTCATTCTTAACCACCTCTTCTCCAGGCGAAAACGGTCACTTCCATTTACTGAGGGGGAAACTGAGGTCTCCACAGGCTGAATAATTTGCCCCAAATCGTTCAGCTAGCGAGTGGGAGAGCCGTCCCTGGGTCGCAGACCCCCGGACGCCGGCCGTGCCCCGAGGCCGCAGCGCATTATAATTTCTGCGCCGATTGGTGTGCAGTGCTCGGGTCTAAGCCAGCACCTCGCACGCGCCCGAGGCAGCAGTTTGCAATCCGGGCTGCAGAGGCTTCCCGCGGTGTCCAGGGCTTCACCTCGAAGTTCTTCCCTAGTCGCTCCGTCTGGGCGGAAGAAGCAAAGCTTCAGGATCCGGCTTTCCTGGCTTCCTGTCTGCGGTATAAAAGGTGTAACAAGGCCGGGGATTTAGCTCAGTGGCGCCGCACCTGCCTCGCAAGTGCACGGTCTTGAGTTCGATCCCTGGTACCAAAAATAAACATAATAATAATAATAATAATAATAATAATATAATAATGATGATGATGATGATGATGATGATGATGATGATGAAAAACTAAAAAGGTGTAACTTCCACATTTCACAGTATATTTTTCTGGGGTGAAAGAAGCACAAAACATGAAACAAACCCCTTTGGCTATCCAAAACAATGCACGGAGGGTTGCTTTGTGTAGGTAAGGTTTTTTAGTCCAAAATTCTTTTTCAAGTCAAGCATCAGAATTGTTCCAACCCACGGAAGGAGGATCAGGAAGAATAATTTTTGGAAAAAAAAAAGAAGAATTTTTGATGAAAGACTACTCCAGGCCTGGAAAGAGATGAGGAAACCTAGTGGCAAACGCCTTCTCGTCCTGCTAGCTTGAATGAGATTTCTCCAAGACTGCGTCCGAGCACCTGGAGACCATAATGCAAAGTGTCGGCAACCAGACCGCAAGCTTCAGCGTAGTGTGGTTTCTCTTATTTGACAAACCCACAGTATGGGTCATTTTATTTTATTTTATTTTTTGGTTTTGGGGATCGAACTCGGGCCCTTGAGCTTGCGCAGCAGGCGGCGAAACCACTAAGCTAAATCCCCGGCCCAAGTATAGGTCATTTTAAAAGCCTGGGCTGCAATAGATCTTTTGCAAATGGGAAGGCAACCAAAAGTGGCAGAACGACGAAGGGGAAGAAAGAAGAACTGAGACACCTCGTGTCCATGGCCAGCTCCCCAGGATGGGTGTGATCAGCACGCACTGCAAACACAGACTCCTAAAAATTTGAATATTTTTAAAAGGATGTGTAGGTAGAGATTAAAAATAGAAACAATGCTGATACTGGATGACAGCATCTTTTAACCCAGAGACAGTAGAAATGATACTGACCAAATAGTGCGAACATACTTTTGCCCAGGGAGAAATATTTAGGCATGAAGTCCTTCAAACTTATCTAAGACAAGTTCGGGGCGACTTTGGCCAGACTGGGGCTCCGGCTGAAGGGAGCAGCTGGTTCACAGAGACACAGAGCTTCACTCACAGACCTGACAACAGAGGTTTGGGTTGATATGCTGGGGTGGGCTGACTTCTGGGAATCTTCATTTGTGAGGGAAGCGTTTCAAAATATGTTTCTTGCTGGGCACTGTCATGCACGCCTACGATCCTAGCACTCAGGAGGCTGAGACAGGAGGATCACTGTGAGTTCAAGGTCAGCCTAGCTACATAGTGAATTCAAGGTCAGTCTGGACTACATACACATTACACACGTACAACCAACAACAACAACCAAAAGATGTTTCTTCTTGTAACAGACTGGGGCCATCAGTGGTCCTGATCACCTTGTCCTGGAAACTGCTGAGTTTCCCTCTGCTTGTCCCAGCATCCTGCTCGGTTCTGGCCTTGAACTCAGAGTCTCCAAGGTGCTCAGCGTTCATCTACAGTGGCGTCATCTCTTGCCCTGGCCTTGAGATAGATAGGGCTGAAGGACTCGGGGGCTGAGCTGCTGGAAAAGCATGAGGACAAAGGGGGAGAGAAAGGATCCCAGCTCCCAGGGCGACCAGCCACGCTGACCCTCTGTCCCAGCCTTGCACAAAACACCTCTAAGTGATTGACACGGACTAGGCTAGGCAGACGCCGACCCGAAGGTAAGATAGCCAGGGACAGACACAACACGAGGACCGGGACCACCAGTACCATAGACCCAGGAGAGAAGGCTGGGCTCCTGGAGGAAACTCAGGGTGTTACCACAACCTACACTCCAGAGGCGCCACCTACCGCCAAGCTGGGTAAACTGAGGCACGGCCAGCTGTGTGGCTCCCCAAATCGACCAAGAGCAAGCAAAGCTAGAGGGCTTATTTAAGGTTTTCTTGGTAACAATTTCTCATTTCACACAAACATTCTGCTTCTCTGGTTGAGTCCAGGCCTCAGGACAGGGCTGTTGAAACACGCTGCGCATGGAGGGTGTCAGTGTGCCCACGTTTAATTCTGTCATTTCTGCCTTCTGTCTCATTACTGTTCCACCACGGTTGTCCCTAACAGTCTTGAAATTTATCCTGATCCCGATCTCATTCTACTCACTTTTTTTTTTGTGGTACCGGGGATGGAACTCAGGTCCTTGCTCTTGTGCAGCAGGCGGCAAAACCACTGAGCTAAATCCCCCGCCCTCTATTCACGTTTTAATTTTTTATTCATTTATTTTTTGAGCAGGTTCTCACTATGTAGCCCCGGCTGGCCTCAAACTCACAGCGATCCTCCTACCTCAGCCTCCCGAGTGCTGGGATTACAGGCCTGTGCCACCACGCCTGGCCCCCTATCTCATTCTAGAAGAAAACAGTCACTCTTGGATACATGCCCTGATTGAAAAATACCAACCACATCCACCTCACTAGATGATGCTCTCAGTTGTTTCACTTTTTATGTCTAATATTTGTTTATTAAAATATGTAATTGTTGTTAACTTATTATAAAACTTTGTGCTGTTTTGATTCATTGCATTAATTCATAATTGTAAAAATAACTCAATTCATACAATGTCTCAAATAAACTTAAGCCTTATAAAATAAAAACCCTGTGCTATTTCAAATTGTGTGTAATTTTTGTGATAAAAAGTTTAATAAGGTGAGCAATAAAATTTTTAACCAGGTCAGGCATGGCACACACCTGTAGTCCCAGCACCCCGGAGGCTGAGGCTGGAGGATGGCCGTGAGTTCGAGGCCAGCCTGGGCTACATAGCAAGATCCATTCAGAGGAATGGGATGATGGCGGATTCCTCACTGTGTCCCCTCCATTCTTCCACTCAGTACCTCCTTCAGTTACCTCAGACACCGGTGAACCACTCCTGGCCAGTGAGGTCCCTGCCTCCTGGAGCTCGGGATATCACCTAAGATAACTCAGTCCCATTCCTCTGAGACACGTCTCACGGCTCTTCAGGTTGCCTGGTGGAGCTATCACCTGAGCCCCAGTTACCCTGCCTAAACTGCTGTGGTGGTGAAGTCACAGGAATGAGGGGAGGTGTCCGGTGACAGTAGCGCCTGGTGCCCTTGTCTCCAGAGGTTTAGGTCTGAGGGAACAGGAGAGGGAGATGGGGAGGACAACAGACCGGAAAGGTGCGGGTGGTATGGTTTCTTCGAGAAGTTTCCCAAGGCCCATGCACCCCTAGGCGGGACTGGGGGAAGGCGACTGGATTATAGGAGCGCTGTATGTGCTGTTCCCCTTAAGCTGTGGGTGCCGGGGTCTTGTTCCAGAGAGGAAGAAAGTAACTTCTGTTACCTGCCTTACAGAGCAGCCATGGAGCAGGAGAGTAGCGCTGGCAGGGGAGGGAGGACGGGCTGACTGGGGCTGAGATTTCTCTCTCTTTTTTTTGCACCAGAGATCGAACTCAGGACCTTGTGCTTGCCAGGCAGGCACGGCGCCACTGAGCTACATCCTCAGCCCTGGCATTTCTGATCTCTAGTTTTTAAGGTTGACTATTTTCTAGATAGGTCTTATTTTCGGGGAAAGAGGGTAAGACAAGAATACTTCCTTTTCCACAATTAACAAGGAAGAAAAAGAAATTTCTTCCCTGTAGCTCCACCTTGCAGTACTGAAAAGGAAAACAGTGTGTGTTTTTAAAAAGTAGAATGTGCAATAAGAATACATTTGTTAAAAGCAAAAATTCACAAAGGACTCCTCCTCTCTCCCTTGCCCACTCTTTCTTTCTACCTGCTCCTCTGTGTCCTGAGAATAGTAACTCTGGGGTCAAAGGCTTCACTTCGAGGTAGGGGAGCAGACGGAATTGCTCAAAAGGATCGCCAGTCTCGAAGTACCTGAAGAAAGGGCTCCCGACCCTCAGCATCTATTGCTGTTTGTCCTGGGACTTGGCTCTTCTGCAGCCACAGGCCTAAGGGAAAGTGTGGGGTCCTGAAGCTCCCCAACCTCTTAGGGTCCAGCCACTGCCTGGCATCTCTCCTTGCTGTCTAAACGCCTGTGGGCAGGAATCTTATGTTCAATTATTGCAAAATAATTTTTAAAATATATTTGTTTAAAACCCTTCCATCAAAGATGATATGTAGTTTCCCACCAAATATGGTTGCTCAGTGACTGCTAAAAGCACAAGCTGGTGAAGATCGATTGCTGAACTTATGAGCAGAGGACATGGAAAGCTGGAATTTAGTTGGAGTGGGGGTCAGGAAGGTGCAAAGTTGTTTACAAGGGAAGATCAGTTTGGGTCTAAGGAGAGAGGAGAGAGAATAAAATCAAGTTGGTGCTTGTCTTCAACTCTTGGGCAAGGGCTTGGTGCCAAGCAATGAAGAAGCTGAGCTCACTAAACACAAATAGCAACCTCGACATAGGGATAATGGCGACTGTTCAGGAGAGTCCAAAAAGAAAAGAAAAGGCATCAAACCTAGATAAGATTTCCACAAACCTGGGGCTACAGAAACAATCGGGAGGGAAACATCACTCCTGCTGCTATGGATTATCATAAAGCACGGGAAAACAATTCCTTGGATTGCACAGTACTTTTCTCACACGGGGCTGAGAATGAGGAAGGGTGGCTCAGCCAGATGCGGGCCGTGTGCTCTGCTCAGTTGGGGCGTCTCCACCTGGAAGGTCCCTGAAGCTAACGGTCCAGCAGCCAGGCTAGGCAGGCTCAGTTCAACTTGGTTACACTCTGGTCGTCTGAGGATAAAATGTTTTGCTCTATAGACTCATAATATTTGTTATTCAGTTTCAACTAAAATAGAGAGGAAGGAGGAATAATTTTACAAGAGAAATAGAGTCTAACTACAAAAATCATAGCATCTCTTGGGCCGGGGATTTAGCTCAATGGTTCTGGCGCCTGCCTCGCAAGTGCAAGGACCTGAGTTCGATCCCTGGTACCAAAAAAAAAAAAAAAAAAAAAAAAAAATCACAGCATCTCCCGAATAATCCGGCGCAGGGTAGAGAATGAAACAGAAGGGTCGGCAGTGAAATCAACCTCCAGGGGGCAGTAGAGTCTAAGAGCTGGTGAAATAACAGTGTGCCGATCTCGTGCTGGAAAAAGGATATAAACAGTCATATAAACAGTTAACCGGAGGGAAGAACTAAAAGGAGTTCTAAATCGGGAAAGAAAGCGGCGGTGGAGCAGGCTACAGGCAACAAGAAGCGGGGGGAACGGACCTCTGAGAGCATGGAGATGGACAGGGAGATGACAGTCTGGACGTTTGTGTCCAAATTCCCTTGAGCAGGGTAGGCTGGGACTGAGGGGACAGAGCGCTGCAGGTCCCCCGAGACCTAAGCCTCGCAGAAGCTGCAAAAACAACCCCAGCCCCGAGTCAAAGTCAGACTTATCACAAGACTTAGGACTTTCAGGCTCAAATTGCTGCTCCCCTAAGTATACTTGCCAAATGTTACATTTTAACCTTTCACGCCTGTATATTTAATGTTGCCTTAAGAGCATTATCTATTTTATGTATTACCTTGCCTTGCAGTTAAAAAAAAAAAAAAAGAAGTAGGAGTGGCTATACTCTCTTTTCTTTTGTTAAATACTGTCCTAAATTACCATTTTATGTTATTTTAGTGCCGCTAGGATTGGGATCGAGCCCAGGGCTAAGTACAAACCCCACTACTCTACCACAAACTACTCCCCCAGCCCTTTTTCTTCATATTTGAGCTGCAGAGCCACTTGGCATCACTCCTGGATGAAAGTCCTGACATGTGCAAAGTCTTTTAAAATGAAAGCAAATGTAACCATGGCTGACCGCGGACAGCACGGCAGAGAACTGGCTGCCTGGGCCATGTCCTGGAGGACCGAGGACTTGGCTGGCAGCTCAGCCCAGCCCTCCCTTCCCTGGGCTCCTCCACTGAGGCCCCGAGGAGCTCAGCCCGCCGCGATCTCACCTCTTCCTCATCCTCGCTGCCCAACCTACTCCCCTCTCCCTGCTTCCAGCCAGATTCTCATTTGTCATTCACAGGAACAAAGTTGCTGCACCTGGTGGCGATGGATGGGGACACTCGGTGGAAAGGTGCAGGTGTTATTAACAAAGCGGATTTCTCCTCTCCCAGCACCTCCCTTCCACCCTTCTGTTTCCTCACACATCCTTCTGAGTCAGAAAACCCTACCATGTTTCGCTGCTTTTAAACTGAAAAGCAAACTTAGTCTGAGAGGTAAAGCCCCCCCCCCCTTCCTGGGGATTGAGCCCAGGCCTTCTCACTGAGCTACATTCCCAGCCCCTTCGTTATTATTATTATTATTATTATTATTATTATTATTATTATTATTTCAAGGCAGAGTCTCCCTAAATTGCTAACTTGCCCAGACTGGGCTTAAACTTGCAATCCTCCTGCCTCAGCGTCTCAAAGTGCTGGGATGACAGGCGTGCACCAACAGGCGATGCCAGTTTCTCTCCGGGGCTCCTACAGTGAGGCCTCGGAATGGACTGTCCTCATAGGAAGAGGAACACATGTGTCCAACACCCTCAGACACGAACGAGCAGCCTGTTCCAGGACCAGGCGTGCAGTTACACCCGGCATAGTCGGGGTCAGGAGAAATGTGCACGTTTTAGAAACATGCCTGCAGTGCCAACCCCACTCCAGCTCCTGCTTGTATAGCAAAGCACATTCTCAGCACCAGTAACACGCCATCCCGAGCTTGTTCACTTCTGCATGCCGCCTGTGGTGAGCTCCCCCCGCACACAGGCTCAGGCACCCCATCTGCTGTGCCGCTGTGCGCAGCCGACTCTCATCCTTGTCAAGCCCTGGGCGCCAGAGCCCTTCCGCCATCTGTACAAACGTGCCACTCCCTTGCCTCTGAATTAAATCCTTTTCCTTCTCCTCAAAGCTGAGGCTGATTCCAACTCTGAGACCCACAACATGGCCACTTCTGTGCTGCCAACAGGAGGGGGACCTGGGCAAGAGAGGACAGGGCACCCTGGGAGGATGCAGTGGGGACAGAGTCAACTGTCCCGACCCTGCTGAGAGAGCAGTGAAAAGAACCAAGTCAGACGGGTTAGCAAAGGCAGAGCCATAAGGCAAGACGCCAGGGAGAAGGGAAATAAAATCACCAGAGGTTAAGATCTGGAACTAAACGAAGTTGAAGGTCAAGGAAATTGCGAGTTAGGGTCAAGAGTTGAAGTTAAGTTTAGGGGAGACAGGCTTAGGGCCATAGCAAAAGAAAGCAGAAGCCATACTTAAAATTATAGTCAGCAGCAAGGGAGCAGGTAGAAAGTGAGAGATTACTGTCGGCACTGCATCTGTGCTTACTAAAAAGGAGATGCACTGTAGGTGGGCCTTTCTCAATCCAGAAAGTTCTAGCAAGTTCTGGGCCTTGTCCTTGGTCTCCAGAGTAGCAGTGAATTTCGAATTACAGCTACCAGCTGTCAGATCCAAACAAACCTTCTGAGTGGAGGAGAAGGGAAGCTGGGCCGGTAATGCTACCAGGTACTTTCTTTTTTGGTATCACGGAACGAACTCAAGACCTTTTGCATGCAAGGCAGGTGTGGCGCCACTGAGCTACATCCTCGGCCCACCAGGTAATTTCTATTAAGGGAACAAAAGAATTTCAAAGCAGTAATGATTCATGCATTCTGTGAAAAACTGAGCACTTTTCTCGGTAGCACTCCACAGATAGCAGTGGATTAAACAGACCAAGCCCTGGCCTTGTGAACCTTATGTTCTGCAGGGAGGAGAACACAACAAGAGCTCTCTTCACAGTCAGAGGTCTCCACCACGCCCCGAGGACCAGGAAGGAGCCAGGTGTATTCCTGAGGATGGGCTACAAGGGACTACTACATCTTCACATTTATCTTTTCTGTTAAACTCCCTCTTTCCTCTCTGAGTAAAGGACCAGTGGTACCGAAGAAGGGAATAGACGACGAGGCAATTAGACCAAAGGTTTATCTCCTCTTCCCCATACTTAAGCTTGAGAAAGAAAGGCAAGGAAGCCTCCTGCCCCGTAGGAAAGTTGGGGGTCAGGCAGGGAAAGGTAAGGCCCTTAGTGAGGTTTCTGGCAAAGAAAGAGTTAAACCCCTGCTAGAGAGAGAGAGAGAGAGAGACAGAGAGAGACCAAGAAAAAGAACTGATGAGCAGCCAGGCCCAATCCCCTCCTACCCCACCTCCAGTTAAGCACAAAGGAGACAAAGTGGGGAGGAGCCTATATTATTTGAAAAAGTCAGTACATAAAATATATACTCACATTAATATATAAATACATCTATATTTTTATTATTCTCTCACCATTTAGTACACTACAATGCTGATGTATCTTTTTTTGCTAACTTGGCCTTGAATGCGAGGCTGTGCTACAAATCTCACAAATGTCACCTGGACAAACCAAGGGGACCCAAAGAAAGCTTATCCAAGAGTGTGCATGTAGACCATGGAAAAGCACAGTGGCCAGACCAATGCCTATCAACACATAAACAGATAAAGAAAATATGGTTTTTTACATACAGTGGAGAACTACTCTGCCATAAAGAAGGATAAACTTGAGATATCTGTAGGTAAATGGATGCACGTTGAGACCATACTTTTGTTTGGTTTTGTTTTTTGGTACCGGGGATTGAACTCGGGTCCTTGGGCTTTCGAGGCAGGTGGCGGAACCACTGAGCTAAATCCCGGGCCAGAGACCATACTTTTAAGTGAAATAAATTGGATACATATAGTATCACATTGTTTCTCTTTTGTGAGAAACTGGAAGAATAAATAAGGACCAAAATGGATGATAGATACTGGGAAGTAGGAAGAAAACGTTCAAGTGGGAAGAACGAGGGAGGGGGAGGGGAAAGGAAAAAAGGGAAAAGGAAAAACAAAGAGAGTAGAAGGGAAAAAAGTGGAAACATTTTGTAAGCAGGGGTTGAAGGGAAGGGAGGGGAATGGGGATAAAAGAAGAATCAAGATACATTGTGTGGCCATCCTCTTAAGTGAAATAAATAGGACACACATTGTAAATACCGAATAGTTTCTCTGGTGTGAAAAACTAAAAGTGTAAATAAGGTTCAAATGGTATAACTGATATTGTGAAATAGGAAGAAAAGGTCTAGAGGAGTTGGGGGAGTGGGAGGGGTAGGGGAAAGGAAAGAAGGGGAAAGAAAAAATATGAGAAAAGGAAAAAATGGAAACAAAGTCTTTGTAAACAGGGAAGGGTGGAGGGGTTGAAGGGAGGGCAGGGAATGGGGAAAAAATAAGAACCAAGATGCATCATGTGAAGGTACAAGATCCCAATGATGAATGTAACTGTATTGTATACCTAAAATATACCAATGAACTTAATGAAAAATAAGATACATTATGTACAGGTACAAATTCCCTATAATGAATGCGATCATTATATATATCAAAAGTGTACCAATAAAAGTAATTTTAAAAAATAATGGTTTGTGGATTTCAGTGAAGAGATCTTGCATAACTTTTATTAAATTTATTTTTATTGTGTTATTTAAAATGATATTATTTTAAAACCAGCTACTACTCACTAATTATTTGTTCCTTGTATATATGAAGATAGTTGATTTTTGTGCATTAACTTTGTACCCTGTGACCTTGCTAAATTACTTAGATTTACTAAATTTTGCTAAACTGTTTTTCCGATTTGTGAGGAATTTTTCAGAGAGGGTGATCATATCATGTACAATACAGAGTGTTTTATTTCATCTTTTCTATCTATATCCTCTTTATTTCCACTTTTTGCCTTTTCTACCAGCTAGGCCCTTTTATCCACAAGGAAAAGAAGTGGTGAAAGTAGACATTCTTGCTTCATTACTATTTGGGGGAAATTGTCCAATAGTTTGCCATTGTCACGGTCATTACAGGTATTTTACTGGTGCTCTTTTTTTTTATTAATTTTTTTGGTACATGTTAGGTATACAATATAATGATGCTCATCATTGGAAATGTGCACCTTTATATAATCTCTCTTGGTTCTATTGGTGCTCTTTATTAATATGAGGAAGTTCCTTCAATTTGAAGTTGCTTAGAGTCTGTTTTAAATTCATTAGTGGGGGGCCAGGGATTTAGCTCAGTGGTTCTGCCACCTGCCGCACAAGCGCAAGGACCCGAGTTCGATCCCCAGTACCAAAAAAAAAAAAAATTCATTAGTGGATGTTGATCTTTGTAAAATCATTATGACATTTCTCCTTTACTTCATAATATACTGAATTGTATTGATGGATTTTTTAAAATGTAAAACAAATCTTATATCCTGGAAAAACACCAACTTATTTAGAATGCAATATTGTTTTTGTATATTGCTGACTTGCTTTAATGTTTTGTTAAGGATCTATGTTTTTGTTGTTGTTGTTGCTGTTGTGTTTTGGTACCAGGGATTGAACTTGGGACCTTATGCTTGCGAGGCAGGCAGTGGCACCACTGAGCGAAATCCCTGGCCAAGGATCTATGTTCTATGGTGTTCTGTAATGCTTTCATAATCTTTCATCAGATGTTGGTATCAGAGTTACACTGCCTTCATTATGCAAGTGAAGAAACGTTCCTCCTTCTATTCCCTGAGTTCGTTTAAGACATTTTTTTTCTTTGTACCAGGAATCGAACTCAGGACCTTGCACTTTCGAGGTAGCCACGGTGCCACTGAGCTAAATCCCAGGCCTCCTTTACATGTTTGATAGAATCCACCAGTTCACCATCTGGGTCTGGAGTTGTCTTTAGAAGATCATTCTTATTATTATTCAATTTCTCTTTTATTTGATAAAAAGATAAAAATTTCATAACAAAATTTTAAAAAACATCTTTCAGGAATGAGGAGGAAGGAGGCTTTTTCAGACAAACAAAAGGTGTGAGAATTCACTGCCTATGCAGGAAGTAATAGTAAAGGAAGTTCTTCTGGGAGAAAACGTAAGACAGCAGTTGGCAAACTAAAGCCTCCCAGTCAAATCCAGCCTGCCATCTACTTTGTAAATAACATTTTATTTGAGCACAACAATATCCACTATGTATTATTTGCACTGTTTTGTGTACTGTGGTGGACTTGGGCTCCGAGACACGGTTATGCAGAGCCGGCCTTCTCTGCTCTCTGGTCCGTTACAGAAAAGCCTACCCCGGGGTAAGAGAACACATGGAACATACACACGTAAGTTGGGATTTCCAGAAATGATGTAAAATGAAATGTTATAAACATTTAAAACACTTCTCAGTTGCTGTAAATGACAAGCGACTGCCTAAAGCAAAAAGAGCCCATTCTGAGCCCTAGTGTAGGAACAAGACCCTTTCCTACACGTCATGACGAATGGGGTGGAACTGAAAAGGGAGCAGTGCTTGCCTGCCTGGCACTGTCCTCTGGCACGTTACTCCCTCCTGAGGGGGCTTCTCCACTCTGCCTTCCAACCTCTCTCTCCTTCTCTTTGGGACTTGTCCGAGCTGGCACCACACACCTCTGCCTATCCCAGCTTTGCCGACAATCCCAGGGGGCTCCTTCCCCTCTCTAGTCACAAAGCCTCTCTTTGCTCCACCAGATAAAACAGGTCATGCTGAGGTCTTACTGGACCCCTGCCCTGTGGGTGTAAGGGAGCAAGGAGAATGGAGACAGGACGTGACCCAGCCACTCAGTGAGAACCAGAGCCACACGTAAGCAAGAGGGAGGCTTTTCTACTTTGGGTGCATTTATCTTGGATTCCTAGGAAGTTCAATTTACTGCAAAGGAGATTCAAAACAACTATTTACTGTCTTCGCAACCAGAAGAGGGCCAACCTTACAGAAGACAATGGTCTCAGAATCAATACATCTCAATGCTATTTCTTAACCATGACTCATGACAAGTCATTAACTTCTCTGGGCCTCGGTTTCCTCATATATAAAATGAGAAGAACAGTGGCACCCATCTCAAAAGGTTGGCCTGAGAATCAAATTACTTGACACATGGAAAACATCTAGAACAGTGTCAGGCACATCACAGTAAACTTCCTCCAAATGCTGACTTTATTGCTGTATTTTTAAAGAACACAAAGCAGAACTGCAGATGTAGGTCAGAGGTAGAGCACTTGTCTAGCATGTGTAAAGTGCTGGGTTCAATCCCCAGTACCACAAACAAACAAAAACATAAATAAGTACTTTTAAAAAATATGATAGAAGCCAAGTGTGGTGGCACACACGTGTAATCCCAGCACCTAAGAGGCTGAGGCAGGAGGATTGCCATAAAGGCCAGCCAAGGCTACATAGTGAGTTCAAGGCCGACCTGGCCTAGAGGGAGATCCTGTCTCAGAAAAACTAAAGAATATGATGGGGGCAGGCTTTCTGGTGTTTAGCAACACAGAGGCAGTTATAATTTTGAAGAGTAAAGTAAGGTAAGATCTGTGGATTGATTGAGCAACAATATAAACACGGTTAAAGCTACTAAACTGTATCATTAAAAATGGCTTAAAAGGGTAAATTTTGTAGCACATGGGCTTTTCTTTTCTTTTTTCGGTACCAGCGATCAAACTCAGGACCTTGCACTTGCCAGGCAGGCACGGTGACACCGAGCTAAATCCCCAGCCCAGCACATGGGCTTTTAAAACCACGATTCAGAATTAAAATAATAAGAAAGGTCTAGAGTTTGGGGGAAACAGGACAAAGTAAATTTATTGCACTGTTTTTCAAGTAAACTTCCATTCAAAATTTGTGGACAGATCCTCATTTGTGCACGGTGCGCTGCGGCCTCCGCACGCTCAGCGGAAGGCACAGAGATAGCAAAGCGGGCAGGAAAAGCTGACAGAACGCGTCACACGCGTACTTCGGGCCCTGCCTTTCCCTTTGCCTCCTTGCCTTTCTTCCTCCTCTGCCCGTAGTTTCCCACCATCTCTCCAGATTCGGCCTGCTCCTCGACACTGGCATTTCTAATGCACCTCGTCCTTTCCCCCTGCTCCAGAGAAAACTCATTCCTCCTCAACTCTATCCCAAACCAGTACCTCATGAACTCAGTCCTGGCGCTGGCCGACTGGTCACTCTTTCTTTACCTGACTCTTTTCCCTACCGTGCTGGGAAACCCTACAGCAGCGATGGCGAACCTTTTAGAGACCAACGCCCTAACTGCAACCCAAACCCACTTATTTATCGCAAAGTGCAACACTGTAATTAAACCTGAATGCAGAGGTTTTCGTGTGGAAAAAACAACTCCACATTAACATCTTTTGTCTTAAAACGAAAGCACAATAACACGCATGCCGCTACCACTGCCCTAGAGTGAGAATCGAAACCTACCCCAACTTGACACACGTGACAGCTACGCCCCTCCCTGCGTGGTCCCTCCGCCTGAGGCCGCGGTCGCAATTACGCTCCCTGTGGCCTGCAGTCGGTGGGCCGCTGAGAGCGGAAGACACGTCGCTGACTGAGACCAGAAGACCTCTAGGCCAAATGGGTGGGCCACGTCGGAACCCAGAACTCTTCACCGCCCGAGACCAGACAGAGGAGACGAAACAGGCGGGAACCGGTGGGGGACGGAGGGAAAGAGCGGAAGGTGTCATGGCGGCCACGTTCTCGGGTCACGTGTCCCACAAGCTCTGCCTTAGTACTTCCGGTCACGTGGCCTCAGAGACCTCCCAGCCAGCGATGGAGGCGAGACCCCCCAGTAACAGAGGCGGTGGCGACGGCTGCAGCCGCTGGATTTCAGCCTCTTTACAGAAACGGCTGTAAGAAGCGCAGCGGAGCGCGACCCGATCCAACTCAGTTACTCCATGCCAGAGGCTGTAGCTTGCACCTGCCCCTTACAGCCACCATGGCAACCTCATCTGAAGAAATTTTGCTGGTAGTAAAGAAGGTGCGTCAAAAGAAACAGGACGGAGCGCTATACCTCATGGCAGAAAGAATTGCTTGGGAGCCTGAAGACAAAGATAGATTTACAATCAGCCATATGTATGCAGATATTAAATGCCAGAAAATCAGTCCAGAAGGAAAAGCTAAAATTCAGCTTCAGCTGGACCTTCATGCAGGGGACACAATAAACTTCCATTTTTCCAATAAAAGCACAGCAGTGAAAGAGCGAGATGCAGTAAAGGACCTTCTTCAGCAGCTACTGCCCAAATTCAAGAAGAAAGCAAGGAGCTGGAAAAGAACAACAGAATGCTGCAAGAAGATCCTGTTCTGTTCCAGCTTTATAAAGACCTTGTTGTGAGTCAGGTGATCAGTGCTGAGGAATTCTGGGCCAATCGTTTAACTGTGAATACAATGGGTAGTTCTTCCACATCCAATCACAAGCAGTATGTTGGCATTTCTGCAGCATTTCTGGCTGATGTCCGGCCCCAGACAGATGGCTGTAATGGTTTGCGATATAGCTTAACTTCTGATATCATTGAGTCTATATTTAGGACCTATCCAACAGTAAAAATGAAATATGCAGAAAATGTTCCTCACAACATAACAGAAAAGGAATTCTGGACACATTTTTTCCAGTCCCATTATTTTCATAGGGACTGGCTGAATACAGGGTCAAAGGATCTTTTTGCAGAATGTGCCAAAATAGATGAAAAAGGGTTAAAAACAATGGTTTCATTAGGAGTGAAAAACCCACTACTAGATTTGACAGCTTTGGAAGATAAACCATTAGATGAGGGCTATGGCATTTCCTCTGTGCCCTCTACTTCCAATTCTAAACCCATCAAGGAGAATAGTAACGCTGCCATCATCAAGAGCTTTAACCATCATAGTGCCGTGGTCCTGGCAGCAGGTCTCAGGAAACAAGAAGCACAAAATGAACCAAATGGTGAGTCCAGCGACATGGACGGAAGTTCTGGAGATGCAGACTGCTTTCAGCCAGCAGTCAAAAGGGCAAAGTTACAAGAGTCCATTGAATATGAAGACTTGGGAAAAAATAATTCCATAAAAACGACTGCACTAAACCTCAAGAAGTCAGATAGGTATTACCATGGTCCAACCAAAATCCAGTCAGTACAATATGTAACAAGCCAGGACATTATTAATTCTTTTCAAAGTATTAAACAAGGAATGGAAGCTTATACAACCAAGTTAACTCAGGTTCTCTCAAGTAGTGCTGCTAGTAGTACTATCGCAGCACTGTCACCTGGAGGAGCGCTTATACAGGGAGGGACACATCAAGCCATAAACCAGATGGTGCCAAGTGATATTCAGTCTGAATTGAAACACTTGTATGTGGCTGTTGGAGAACTTCTTCGGCATTTCCGGTCCTGCTTTCCTGTTAATACACCATTCCTAGAAGAAAAGGTAGTGAAAATGAAAAGCAATTTGGAATGAGTCCAAGTTACAAAGCTTTGCCCATTCCAAGAAAAAATTTGGAGACAGTATTTAAGCACAAATTTGGTGAGTCATACAGAAGAGATGCTGCAGACAGCCTACAACAAGCTCCACTTGTGGCAGTCATGGCGCATGATGAAGAAGACGTGAGGAGTCCATGGTGCTCACAGGTTTTGTGAGGTTGTGGAAACTGTGACCTGCAGGGACTCTGGAAATCTAGCCTCACAGACATGCAGATGATCAACAAGGAGTAATGAGAAACATCTGCACCGCACCACTCCCAGAGCTGATGCTATTGTTCTTGCACATTGGGAACTGAAAGGAAGGGAGGGACCGTGCCTCAGCTAAACTCTGGGGAGGCAAATTAAGGCAGAACCAAAATGAGCTGAGTTGCAAATATATACGTGTATGTGTGTACATGTACATGTGTACATACATATGTATTTAAAGACTTTACTGCAGTTACTCAGGAACTGCTTTTGATTCACATTAAGCTGCTTTCAGAAATCTAAAAATACTTTTTTAAAGGGTGCGTTGATTAAAAAAAAAAAAAAAGAAACCTACCCATCTTTCCCCTGTCCGGGAGCCAGGACGCCAGAATGAAGAACAAAGGGCAAAGATCAGCCCACTTCCTGGCCACCTCTTCGTGATCCCTGAAGAAATTCTTTCTGCTCCTGCTCCTTCAAGCCCTTTCAACATTTCTTTTCTGTTTGGAGCTCTGCTTAGTAAAGATCTTTTTAGTAATTAATTAATTATTTCTTGCAGCTTAATTCACACACTTTACATACCATGGGGAAAAGAGCCTTCCGTTGTGCCAGTTAGTTTACTAAGGCGAAATGACAGAATGGTCGTCCAGGCACATGTGGCCAGGCCCCAGTCCCACATTTTCTGAGCCGTTGATCTGTGGTGGGGCCTGGGAATTTGGAGTCTGAACAAATCCTCAGGTGATAATGATGCTGCAGCCCACGGACCACATCCTGAGAGTCCCTTCTGTAACACTGTATCTGAGAGCAGCGGCCAGGCAGGGCGAAGTCTGGTAATAAAGGTGTGGAAGGTCGGCCTCTCCTCTGCCTTCCTGTCACCAAAGTCCAGCAGGAAGACTCCACAGAACTTTTCAATTCTCTTGTGATTCTCTGTCACTTCAAGTCTGATCCTCCCAGGGCTTCTCTGAGCTTATTATCAGCAATTCAATCTTTTTTTTTTTTTTTTTTTGATACCGGGGATCAAACTCGTGACCTTGCACTTGTGAGGCAGGCGACGGAACCACTGAGCTACATCCCTGGCCTTATTATCGGCAATTCTAGTTTGGGGCTCCGCTCCCTGGAGTGAGAAGAAAACAGTAACCTCGTGGTGCCACCACTGATGAGACCCCCATGGAATGAATCCAGATGGATTTTCCCTTGATGGAAAAGGAGAGCTGCTCAGAAAATATAAGTGAATGCCTCAAGGTTTTATTGTTTGTAATTGTCTTTAAAATGCACCCACATAAGCAATGATGCGCAAGTAAAACAATGAATGTTAAATTTAACCTCCAATTTGAATATTTGTTTAGCAGGTGAGGCTCAGCAGATAACATGTACATCTACACTCATCTGCAAAGCTCTGTGCTCAGACACTGGCCCAGGCAGACCACACAAGCGGTGAGTATCATTTGTGTCTCCCCAGTATTGTACAGGACGGATCTATACGTATGTGTGAGTGTGGTTGTGTCTGGCATAAACAGGCCTTCAGAGTCTCATTAGGAAGACTCTAGGGACGAGTTTCTACAGCCTGAAGGATTTCCCTGTTTCCTGGTCAGGCACACAATAAACACACACGGTGCTCTGTTAAGTATGGAGCATGTGTAACTGTCTCCGGAGGTTCTGACTGATTCAGACACAAGGGTACACGAGTACATCCAGTTACAGTTTGGGTGCACACTAAATTCTTAAATAATCACTTATTACAGATAATTCATAGAGCACACAAAGTTCACATGAAAATGAACACAAATTTAAAGAAACATAAAATCCAAACTTTTTAGATAGCCTAAAATAAATTTATTTGTGTGGGGGGTGGGGGGATTAAACCCAGAACTCGTTAGGAAAGTGCCCTGCTCCTAAACCACACCTCTGGCCTCTTTCTGGTCTTTGAACACATGGTTCCATCCTATACTGTAAATGCTCCTCCCTCAGATCCCCTGTGATAAAGGCTTGTCACAGCCTGTGGCACTGTTTGAGGTGGTGGAACCTTTAGAAGATGGGATCTAGTGGCAGGAAGTTAGCTCACTGGGGTGCACGCTGGAGGAAGGGTGGAAACACTGGCCCCTCCTTTCTCTCTTTGATTCCTAGCAGCCAAGAGGTGAGCAGATTTGCCCTGCCACACAATCCCTAGCATGATGTTCCACCTCAACACAAGCCTCAGAGCAACACAGCCAACTGACCATGGACTGAACCTTTGAAACCATGAGTCAAAGTAAACTTTCCTCGGAAGTTATTCTCAGGTATTTTGTCAGAGAGAGGGAAAACTGACTTACACATATAGCACACTTTCCTTTTCCTACCTGTCCCTTCTGGAGGTGTCTGTGAGGGCTGGGTGTTCAGGTGGCTTTTAACTGCTAATAGGGCTGTCTTGCCTCCTGGAAGCTCTGAACATGTTTTCACAGTTACACGTTTGTTTGTTTGTTTTAATTTGGCATGCATGTAGTGAAAGTTTATTTCTAATATTATTCTAAACAAAAATATTTTTATTTTTATATTAAGATGTTCACGTTCTTATAATGTAGAATTCAGCACCAAAGAACTTAGGGAATATATTCAAATATATCAGAGTATTAGTAAAGTTATTTTTAAAAGAAAAACAAAGAATGAGGATTCAAACTGGCAGAATT
Source organism: Heterocephalus glaber (assembly GCF_053883595.1). NCBI lineage: Eukaryota > Metazoa > Chordata > Mammalia > Rodentia > Bathyergidae > Heterocephalus > Heterocephalus glaber. The sequence goes on along the minus strand of NW_028258297.1, from coordinate 27,859,373 downwards.
ATCCTGTAGGCTGAGTCTTAGCCCTGTGCCGACACTTCTGAACAGTGAATAAGACACAGTCCTTACCCACAAGGAGCTGGGGGTCTGTAGGACAATGCTTGGGCTCACAGTTACACGTTTTATTACACAAATTAAGTACACATACTTTCCAACCAGTTATACTTACTGATGTAACTAGTAACTTTTTCATTAGAATCTGGAAATCTCTCCATGTTTGCTCTCAATTTGAACTAAACTGCTGCTAACATAAAGCTAATAGCATGGACAGTGCCACAGGGCTGCTGAGTGTGGTTTGGCTGCAGCACTGGTACGTGGTAGCAACTTGATGACAGGCACTGGGTTGTGGCCGCTGGATTTTCTTTGTCCCCAGACTCTGCTTCTCCTTTCTGCATAAGGGGCATTGCCTAGGTCCTTTACCACCAATCCCTCTGTAGGAGGCTACCTGGTCCTCCTGGGGGAGGGAGCCCTTTGTCTCCTTTACCATGTCTGTCAGACAACTCCGCCATTAATGATTTTTATCTCTTCTGATATACTTTTAAATCTTTTCAAATGCACTTATCACCCAGATAATCTGCCTGGAATTTGACAGAGGAAATGTCCAGGGTTTAATAATATCCACCCTGTTCTTGGCATATTGTGTGGCACATGGAGGCAAAACTGGGCCATCACTGCACACTGTTGGTGAGGGTGCAAATTAGTGCAGCCATTATGCAAAACAGTGTGGAAATCCTCAAAAAAATCTAAAGATAGAACTACCACATGACCAAGACCCAGAAATCCCACTCCCTGATACATATATCCAAAGGAATTGAAACCAGTCTGTTGAAGAAACAACTGCACTTTCATGTTTATTGCAGCACTGTTCATAATAGATAAGAAATAGAAATAATTAGGTGTCCATCAGCGGATGCATTGATAAAGAAAATGTGGCATGTATCGGAGGGCAATCAATCCTGCTACTGCCTAGAAAGGGGGACGGCAAGGGCTAAAGAAAGAAAGACGGTAGAGACTTGGCCAGTTTCCAAGTATACATGGGGCTGGGAGGTCAGTCCCTCAGAGCAGTCAGACAAAGACACTCTGCGCTCGCTACTACTTACTGGGTTCACAGGGATTATCAAATGACTCAGAGGGCGGCAAGATTCCTAAATTGAGGAGGATCTTATAATCGAGGAAGTATCAGTATCAGATGACTGGAGGGTGGTGGTAATCCAATGATGATGAGGATCTTATGTTGATGAAGATGGTGAGATGGGCGAAAGTTCTTACAACAGTAAGCAGGATGAGTTAAGCTGATAAGGTCTTTGTCCCTCCCCAGGTGGAAACCATTCTGTTTTTGTATTACTACTCGGTTAGGTTCTCGAAGAAACTGGATGTCTTCAGTTGATGTAATCTTGCCCTCGAGTATCATAGCATCACCGGACAGACTATTGAGGCCTCAGACAGCCCTAATCATAATTTAATTGTGAAATGATTTTTTCCCCAAAATTATGTAGAATGAATGGCTCCCGACAGGCACATGTACACAATGGAATGCTATTGAGCCATAAAAAAGATGAAATCCTGTTATTTGTAGCAACATAGATGGAACTGGAGAGCATTATGTTAAGTGAAATATGTGAGGCATTGAAAGACAAATACTATATGGTCTCACTCAGATGTGGAATCTAAAAAAGCTGATCTCTGCTGGCCATGGCTGTGCACACCAGTAATCCTAGCACTCAGAAGGCTGAGGCAGGACGCTCTGTAAGTTCAAGGCTACCCTGGGGTACATAGTGAGACACTGTCCCCCAAAAAAGCCCATTATAAATAAATTAATAAATCTCAAATAGAGGTTGGAAGTAGAATGGTGGTTCCTAGGGGCCAGGGAGAGTTGGGCTGGGGGAGGGATGGGGAAAGGGTGATGAATGGGTACTAATTAGCAGCAAGAAGGTCTCTGGTGTACTACAGAGAACAGTAATGCACCATGCATCTCATAAAGCTGGATGAAAAAACATTTTTTTTGAGACAGCATCTCACTAAATTGCTAAGTTGCCAATCCTCTTGCCTCAACCTCCCAGGCATTCACCACCATGCCCAGCTGAAAAAGGATTTTGAGGGGCTGGGGATTTAGCTCAGCGGTTCTGCTGCCTGCCTCGAAAGTGCAAGGTCCCAAGTTCGATCCCCAGTACTCCCCCCCAAAAAAAAGGATTTTGAAAGTTTTCACCATAAGGAAATAAATGTTTGAGCAGACAGGTATGTTTAACCTAATTTAAACTTATCAAAACATTACATGGCTGCCCACTAATAAGTGTAATTTTTCTCTTGTGCTATGCCATGATTTGGAAAGGTGTCCCCCACGTAAGCATCCACGTGTTAAATGTTTGTTTGTTTTGGTACTGGGGATCGAACTCTGGCCCTTGCGCTTGTAAGGCAGGCAGCAGAAACGCTGAGCTAAATCCCCGGCCCCATCCACATGTTAGATTTTGGGCTCCAGGTGCCCCTGTGGGAGGCAGGAACCTGTAAGGGCTGGGGCTCCTTGGTCCCTGGGCCTGTGCCCCTGAGGTATCTGCAGGATCCTGGCCTCTTTCGCTTTTGCTTCCCAGCCTGGAGGTGAGCAGTGCTATCTACCATAGCCAATGGGCCAGCCAGCTGAAGACCCAGAGCAACAGGCCTGCCTGACCTGGTTCTAGAAGCCACAAAACTATGAACAAAAATAAACCTTTCCCCTTAATAAGTCAGTTATGTCAGATATTTGATATAGTGACAGACAACTCATGCTATATGGTGTTTTAGGCCTAACTTATAAACAATCATAAGAATCTCTAATTGCTATTCAGAGGTACTGATATAAATTTCGTTTATCCTCACTAAGAAATCAGTGTGAATCTTTTTTTTTTTCTCGCCCTGGTGCTGGGGATCAAACCTAGGGCCCTGTGCATGCCAGGCTAGCACTAGCACAGACGAGCCCATAGTGCTCCTCTTTGTTAATCAGAACAGCTAAGGAGAATGTTTTTGTTCTGATATGTTTAGAACATTCTATATTATTCCAACTTTCCTGGCACTTTATATGCACTTTATATTATGTCCCATGCCATTCTCCTCAGTTATTTTTTCATTTCTAGATTATTTCTGCTATTTCACATGTACTCTTTGGTCTTCCATCTGTTAACATTTTCTCTGACTATTTTACTTGCTGTCGTGTGCTTTCCAGGAAGTTATTAGCCTGCTTTATTAGCAGCTCTAAGGAGATAGCTTGGTGCTACCTGCTTGAGAATAGCATTCTCCACAGGCCATTTTCCTCTTCGCCTTCTTCCAGAGGAGGCCAGAAGAGGGGCCCGCTTCTGTTGCACCCCAGGAATGTTGATTTGTGGGCTCTGCCTCCAGAGACCAGGGAGGTGATGGAAGCAGCGGAAGCTTGGCCTGCTCCTGGCTTCCTGTGTCCCCTCCGCACTCCGTCCTTATGATGCTCTTTATTTGGCTCCTTTTTCAAATCCACTCCAACAAATTACACCATGTGCCAGTGTTCACAAGTCAAGGCATCAAGGCAAATGCATTGCCCACACTTTCTTGCCCAAGCTTAGACAATACATGACTCCACATCGAGTTTTCAAAAGTTAGGAATGAAACTGGAAGTTTGTGTTCAAAGAGGGAAGGAGAATAACGGAGAAGACATGCTCAGTCATACTTAGGGAGACTTTTCAACCAGCATTCATTGAACTGGCTGGATGGCATCCTCTGCCCCTCACTTGCATGGTGAAATCTTCACCGCTAAATAGCACAGAATCTGAGTGTGTTTGCAGACAGGGTTCAGTCTGATGGCCTTTCCTGTAAATTTTGGACTAGCCACTCTCCACAAGCTCATGATCAAATTAGACATCAGAATATATATTTATATATATATTTTTTTTCTGTTTCTCTAACCCTCAGCATATAGATTCTATAGGGAATATATTCGATGATGTTTTCTTTGACTAAAGAACGTATTTCAGAACATAATATATGCACATATGAAAAATCCAATAACAAAAAAAAAAAGTACCAAAGAAATGGCACTGAACAGCATATGATTTGTTACCTGAAGCACACTACTAATGATCAATATTACTCACTTAGAAGATTCTGTGTGGGCTGAGTTAGAGTTGTCAGGAAAATTTTAACAGCATGTGACTCCGCATGAAAACAGTTTCAGGAATCTTCTGCATCTGGGTTTTCATCATACTTTCATTCAAGGAACAACATACCCTCTTCATCCTTGAAGGCTAGGACCCTCTTCCCTCAGCCCTGGCTATATAACTTCCGCTATGTGACACTGGCTTGTCCATACCGAGCCACCTTTTTCTGTTTTCTCTTTTTGGTACCAGGGATCGAACTCAGGACCTTGTGCTTGCGAGGCAGGTGGCAGAACCACTGAGCTACATCCCGGGCCCTTCTGTTTTTTTCTTTTCAATCTTTAAAAATTAATGTATTGGTTGCACTTTAGATATACATAATGATTACATTCATGTGAGGGGATTTGTACCTGTACACGATGTATCTTGATTCTCCTCCCATCCCATCCTCTCCCCCCCCGCTTATTTACAAAAGCTTTGTTTCCATTTGTTTTCTATTCTTTCTTTTTTCCCTTTTCCTTTTTTCCCTCCCCCTTCCCCCTTCCTTGTTCTCCTTCCCATTTGAACATTTTCTTCATGCATCTCAATATCTGTTATACACTTTGGTCCTTATTTACACTTTCAGTTTCTCACACCAGAGAAGCAATGTGGTTTTTAATCACGTGTGTCTGGTTTATTTCACTTAAGAGTATGGCCTCAAGGTGCATCCACTTACCTAGAAATGTGTCAAGTTTATTCTTCTTTATGACAGAGTAATACTCCATTATATATTTATAACATTTACTTTATCAGTTCATCTGTTGATGGGCATTTAGGCTGTTTTCAAGATTTAGCTATTACAAACTCTGCTGCTATAATCATGGGTGTGCATATATTGCTGTGGTGCGATGCTTTTAATTCTTTTTTTTTTTTTTTTGGTACCAGGGATCGAACTTGGGTCCTTGCACTTGTGAGGCAGGCGACGGAACCACTGAGCTAAATCCACGGCCCTGATGCTTTTAATTCTTTCAGAAAGATACGAAGACGGGGAATAGCTGGGTCAAATGGAACCTTTAGTTTCATTTTTTTGAGGAATCTCCACACTAATTTCCACAGTGGTTACACGAGTCTTCACTCTCACCAACCGTGGAGAAGGGTTCCTTTCTCCCCACAGCCCTGACAGCATTTGTTATTGGTTTATTTCTTGGTGGTGGCCATTCTTTCTGAAGTGAGATGGAATCTCAGTGTTGTTTTAATCTCAAGTGACCAGTAGTGTTGAACATTTTCTCATATATTTATTTGCCATTTGTACTTCTTCATCAGAGAAGTGTCCCATTTTTGGATTGAGTCTTTAAATTTGGGGAAGTCTGGTTTTTTTTTTTTTAGTTCTTTATATATTCCAGATATTAGTGCTTTGTCTGAGGAACAGCTGGCAAAAAAATTCCTCCCCCCCACGGGTTCTCTTCACTCTGTTAGTATTTTCTTTTGCTATGCAAAAACTTTTTAAAATGATGAGATCCCAGTTGTTGGTTCTTTGTAATATTTCCTGTGTAATTGAGGTTTTGTTCATAAAAATCTTTGCCTATGCTTATGTCTTCAAGAGTTCTACTTACTCTATCTTCCAGCAGATTTAGTGTTTCTGTTTTAATATTTTGATCTTTGATCTATTTTCATTTTAGTGTTTGGCCTCTTTGTCCAAAATAAAGTGGCTAGGCTGGGGATGTAGCTCAGGGGCATCGCGCCTGCCTGGCAAGCACCAGGTCCTGAGTTAAATTCCCAGTACCAAATAAATAAATAAATAAATAAATAAATAAATAAATAAAATAAAGTGGCTCAGTGGGTCTGAAGTTGTTTCTGCATCTTCTAATCTGTTCCGTTGATCATTGGGGGTTTGTTTTTTTTTTTTGGTTTTTGTTGTTGTTTTGTTTTTGCCAGTACCAAGCTGTTTTCATCACAATAACTTTGTTGTATAACTTTACATTGGGGATTGTGATGCCCTTTGCTTTTTCTTTGTTGCCCAGAATCACTTTCACTATTCTAGGTCTTTTTTAGTTCCATAGGAATTTTAGGATTGTTTTCTCTAATTCTGTGAGGTATGCTACTGGTATTTTAATTGGGACTGCATTAAATATGTATGACAATTTTGGAAGTATGGCCATTTTTCTCTATATTAGTTCTTCCTACCCAATAAAGGATATTTTTCTATTTTCTGATATCTTCTTCAATCTCCTTTTTCAGAGTACTGTAGTTTTCAGTGTAACAGTCTTTTACTAGATTGATTCCTAAGTATTACGTTTTTTTAATGCTATTGTGAAAGGTGTGGTTTCCCTAATTTCTCTCTGTGTGTTTCTGTATAGGAACGGTACTGATTTTTTGAGTGTTGACTTTATATCCAGCTATGCTACTGAATTTGATTATTAAGTCTAGAAGTCTTTTGGTGAAGTTTTTGGGGTCTTCAATGCAGAGAGTATCATATCCACAAATGATAATTTAACTTTTTCCTTTCCTATCTTTATTATTTCTCTGGTCTAATTTCTCTGGCTAATGTTTCCAGAACTATATTGAATAGGAGTGGTAATAGTGGATGACCTTGTCTTGTTGTAGATTTTAGAATAAAAGCTTTCAGTTTTTGTTCATTTAGTATGATGTTGGCTGTTAATTGTCATAGATAGCTTTTATCACATTGAGTTTGGGGCCATGGATTTAGCTCAGTGGTTCCACCACCTGCCTTGAAAGTGCAAGGACCCAAGTTTGATCCCTGGTACCAAAACAAAAAAACCCAAAACAAAACAGATTGAGATAAATACCATCTATTCCAATTTTCTCTAGGGTTTTTATCATGAATGAATGTTGGACTTTTTCAAATGCTTTTTCTGCATTTATTAAGATGATCCTATGGTTTTTGTCCTTGGTTCCCTTAATTTGATGTGTTACATTTATTGATTTGCATATGTTGAACCATCCCTGCATCCTGGGATGAATCCTACTTGGTCATGGTGTATAATCTTCTTGTTGAGTTCCTCCATTGTTTGCCAGTATCTTACTGAGGATTTTTGTGTCTTTATTCATCAGTGAGATGGGCCTATAGTTCTCCTTTTTGGTTGGACCCTTCTCTGGTTTTACAATCAGGGTAATGCTTGCTTCCAGGAATGAATTTGGGAGCATTGCTTCCTTTTTAATTTCATTAAAATGTATAAGAAGTAGCAGCATTAGGTCTTCTCTAAATTTCTTGTAGAATTCAGCAGTGAGTCCGTCAGAACCTGAGGTTTTGTTTATTGGTAGGTTTTTAATTACATTCTCAATTTTACTGACTACTATTGGTTTATTTAGAATTTTTATATCTTTTTGATTCAGCTTTGGTAATTCATATGTATCTAGGAATCTGTCCATTTGTTCTGTGTTGTCCATCTTACTAGGTTCTTAAGTAGGTATTGATGATCTTCTAGATTTCTTCAGGATCTGTTGTGATTTTACCCTTTTCATTCCTAGTTGCATGGATTTGAGTCTTTTCTTTCCTTTTTTTTTATAAAGTTGATTAAAGGTTTGTCAATTTTATTTAATCCTTCATAGAACCAACTCTGATTCATTGATTCTTTGTATTGATTTCTGAGTCTCCATTGCATTAATTTCTGCTCTGATCTTTTATCATTTCCTCCTTTGTATGAGCTTTGGGCTTGACTTGCTCTTTTTCTAGTAGCTTGTGGTTCAACATTAAATTATTTAAGCTTGCTCTGTTTTTCTGATGTGGGAATTTACCTCCCTATAAATTTCCCTCATAGGATTGCTTTCATTGTGTCCCATAATTTCCAGTATATTGTATTGCATTATCATTTAATTATAGAAACTGTCAGTTTCTTCTTTAATTTCACCTGTGACCCATTGGTTGTTCAGGAGAGTATTATTAATTTCCACATTTATGTAGTTTTTGTGGTTTCTCTTGCCATTGATTTCCAATTTCATTGCACTATGGTCTGATACTATGCATGGGATAATTTCAATTATTTTGCATTTACTTACGCATGTCCTATGAGCTAATATGTAGTCTATTTTCTTTCTTTCCTTTTTTGAGACAGGGTCTCACTTTGTAGTTCAGCCTGGCCCTGAACTTACTATGTAGCCCAAGCTTGTCTTGAACTCGAGGCAATCCTCCTGCCTCTGCCTCCCAAGTGCTGGGATTACAGGTGTGTGCCAACACACCCAGCATGTGCTCTATTTTGGAGCAAGTCCCTTGTGCAGCTAAGAATAATGTGTATTCTGATGTTGTGGGGTGGAATACTCTGTAGATATCTACTAAGTCCATTTGTTCAAAGGTTTGGTTCACTTCTGATATTTCTTTGTTGATTTCTTTTAGTTGATCTATTTGTGACAGTAGGGTATGAAGGTCCTCCATTAAAATTGTACTAGGGGCTGGGGATTTATTTAGCTCAGTGATTTCTCCCCCTGCTGTGCAAGCACAAGGACCCAAGTTCGATCCCTGGTACCAAAAAAAATATTGTATTAGAGCTATTTTGATTTTTCATGTCCATTATTTGTTTTGTATAGTTGGATGTGCTGGTATTTGGTGCATATATATTTATGATTATTATCTCTTCCTCATGGATTGTTCCTTTAACAAGAATGTAGTGACCTTCTTTGTCTCTCTTGGTCGGTCTTGGCTTGAAATCCACTTTATGCGCAAGTAGAATAGCTACCCCTTGCTTATTTCTGAGTTCCTATTGCATAGATTATAGTTTTCCATCCTTTGACTTTCAGTCTATGAATCTGAGTTAAATGTGTATTTTTTAAATGTGGTTCTTGTATGCAGCATATTGTTGGATCTTGTTTTTGGTCCATTCTGCCCATCTGTTTCTTTTGGTGAACCGAGACCATTTACATTGATGGTTATAACTGATATGTATTGCTTTATCCTTGTCATATGATTTTCCTATTGTTGGTTCCCTTTCTTTCCCCTCTGGTTAATTGGTTGCCTTGCCTGATGGATTCATTTTATTGGGGTTCGTGGAATTGTACTCTTTGTTATCTCTTTCTAGAATGCCCTTCAGACAATTCTGGAGACCTGGTTTGGTGGTCACAAATATCTTTAGATGTTCTCTATCATGGAAGTGTCGCAGGCGGAGCTTGAAGATGGTCCTTCGTCCCTCCCTACTCCCTTTGTGTTTGACTAAGATTGTAGACCCTGGATGGCACAGCCCCAGGACACAGTTACATTATGCAGCCTTCTTCCTAGTTCCCTTTCTGCACATGTCCTGATCAAGAGACAATCATGCTACATTCAGCCTAGGCCACATAGGCCACATAGGCTACATAGCACTAGTTACCCCATCTTCTCTTCCTGTTTGTCTTACCTTATAAAGAGCATGCTGGACTTCAGGCAGCCATTCGCTCATCAGCCTATGGTTCCACCTGGTCCCAGCTTTAAAGCATAATCTTTGTATGTATCTTTCTTGTTATTTTCCAATTTTCTTCATCTCCCACCTCTCTCCCTGGCTTTAGACCCTACGCTGTGCAGGTCCTGGCAATGGAAGTGTCTTATTTCTCCATCCATTTTGATAGTTTTGGAGAGTACATCAATCTGGGTTGGAGGTTACTTTGTTTGTTTTTTGGTACTGGGGATCGAACTCGGGTCCTTGTGCTTGCGCAGCAGGTGGCAAAACCACTGAGCTAAATCCCCAGCCCTGGAGATTACTTTCTTTTAAGGCTTAAAATACTTCAACCTCTCCTTGCCTTAAAAGTTTATGTTGAGAAGGGTTTGTGCTGTGATTCTGATGCATTTTCCTTTATAGATGATTTATTTTTTTAAGTGTTTAATATTCTGTTCTTATGTTGAATTTCTGGAATCTTGACTATTATATGCCTTGGAATAGATTTTTTTTTGATCGTGGCTAATTGGAGTTATGTCTCATTTATCTATGTGTTAAATTCTTTTTCCATGCTTGAGAAGTTTTCTGTCATTACTTCTGTAAACAGATTTTTTGTCATTTGCACTTTCTCCTGCTTTTTCAATGATTCCAATCAGTCTTATCCTTTTTGCATCATCTTACCTTTTTTGACTTCTTCATGGTCCTTGCTATTTTTAAGAAGTGTTTCTTTTCATGATCACTAACTGCAAACCTGTTTACTAGATCTCATATTCTGTCCTCACATGGTTGATTCTGCTACATATATTCTCAGTAGAATTTTTAATCTCTTGGATATCTGTTTGAATTTGTTTCGTGCATTCTATTTCTTTCTTATGTTGGGCATTCATGGTTTTAATTATTTTCCTAAGCTCCTCATTTTTTAAATCTGTATCCATTCTAGATTCACTAATCACGTCTTTCATTATGGCAATCATCTTTTTAATTTACTTCTTTTTTTGGTACTGGGGATTGAACTTGGGACCTTGTGCTTGCAAGGCAGGAGTTGGAACCACTGAGCTAAATTCCCAGCCCAGGTCATTATCTTTTTTTTTTTTCTTTGTGGAACCAGGGATTGAACTCAGGACTTTGCGCTGGTCAGGAAGGCACAGCACAACTGAGCTACACCCCCAGCCCCATTATCTTTTTAATTATCTGAGAAATTATTTCTGATTTTTTTCTAGAACCTCATGCATCTGCTTTATTACTTCTGCTGTTACCATTTCAGATTGTTCAGGTGGGTGGCTTTGACTTGTCCCACTTCACTGCCCCCTGGGTTTGCCCAGGGGGTCTGGGGTTGCATCTTGCTTGTCTTCTCATTTTTTATTTCTTAACATTTATTTTCTGTGTTGATGCTTGTAAATTGCTTGTGACAGGTTTATTCCTAGTATTTAGAACTCCTTAGGAAATGACTACTTTTCAGGTGTAGTCTTCTAGGTGTAGCTGGCTTCTGAGTCTGTCACAAGATCCTACCTCTTCAATTTATTAGGGGAGAAGTTGCTACCTATTTGACCTAGCCAACCATACTTGAAAAGAAAAAAAAGGAAGGAGGAGGGAACGAGTGGGGGAGGGAGGGAATGAGAGAGAGAGAGAGAGAGAGAGAGAGAGAGAGAGAGAGAGAGAGAGAGAGAGAGAGAGAAGAAAGGAAGAAAGAGAAAGGAAAAAGAAAAGAAAAGCCACACTTTACTTGAAATCTCCACTTTTAGAGCAGTGACTAAAAACTAAAGGTATTTTTGTTGTTTCAGCTTTGCTACTATGTGACCATTTGGAAGCTCATATATATAAATTAAATGACATCTCCAGCCCTTTTGTTAATTATTTTGATTTGTTTTTTGTTTTGTTTTTGGAGACAGGGTCTTTATGTAGTTCAGGCTGGCCTTGAACTCATGGTGATTCTCTTGCCTCCACTTCTTGAGTTCTGGGATTACAGGTGTATACTACCATGCCCAGCCCAATTATTTTGAGACTCAGTCTCACTAAGTTGCCCAGGCTGGACTCTAACTCTCCATCCTCCTGCCTCAGCCTCCAGAGTGCTGGGGTTATATGTATGTATTAACATGCCCACTTATCATGATCTTTTACTGTCTGGAATAAAATCAGAAAAGATTATTTTTATATTAATGTTCACCAACCATTTTCCTTCCATTCATTATCTGTTCCATACCTTTATAGAGAAAGAACACTGCCTTGCCCCCTTTATCTTGTGGGAAACTCACTCTAGGTGTACCAAGAGGGCTAACCTGTGCCTGACTAACTATGGAACTTCACTCTTTTGGACACCATGGAGAACAAGATTAGGAATGCTATGGATGTGAGACCTAACCCAGGACGAGAGACTCTTTCCCAGTCCCATCCTAGCATTTCAACAAAATACTTTAAATAAAACAGCTGGAACTAATAGCCTTAAATGATAGACCTGGGTATGGTGCACACACACCTGTAATCCCAAGCACTAGGGAGGCTGAGGTAGGAGGATGGCCATGAGCTCAAGGCCAGCCTGGGCTCCATAGTGAGTTCAAGACCAGGCTGAACTACATAGCACTACCCTGTCGCAAAAGAAACAAAACCCCAAAACAACAAAACATTAGTATATAGATTAACCACAAACCCCTCAGGATTACTTGTCCATCCGTGTTCATTGTGTTCAAATAATTTTCCATTGGCTGTCCTAAGCAAACACAATTAAGTAAAGCTTAGCTCATTCCAAGTCTCTTTTCTGGTATTAGAATTCCTTGGCTACATGTTACAGAAAGAAAAAAGAAGAAATTAAGCAAAGGGAAAATTTATTGGAAGGAAACTGGGATATTTCACAATGTAACTAACGCAAAGATACAAATTACGGTAGAAACAAATGGAACTTTATGTAGCTGTTTTTTAAAACACTGAGGTAGCAGTACATCTATTTGTATGCCAAACTACCCCCCCCCCCCCGCTTCATACCAGAGACTGAACCCAGGGCTATATACCTAGCCTTTTAAAATATTTTGAGACAAATTGCCCAGGCTGGACTCAAACTTACAGTCTTCCTGCTTCAGCTTCCCAGAGTGCTGGGCGTATGCACCACTCAAGATCAAGGGACCTGGGGCTGGGGAATTAGCTCAGTGGCGCTGTGCTTGCCTCAAGCGCAAGGTCCTGAGTTCAATCTCCAGTACAAGAAAAAAAAAGATCAAGGGACCAGTGTAACCCATTTCATCAACTATATCAAGCTAACTGGGTAAGGTGAGCATACAGCAGAGAGCACAATGGAAGTCCTGCTGAGATGTGTGTTCTTGAGTGTGGGAAATAAACTCTACAAAGACCAGAGGATCTGCCGCTCCTATTAGTTCTTTAGGAAACAAGTGGTTGGGGTATGCGGGACTGGTGCCTACACAAAGTAAAAGCCAAACTGGTACACTTCGCATCACTTACAAGCACAACTGACCAGCTCCTTCTAGATTCTGGAGGCAACGTATCCCACTGAGAAACACTGCTCCAGCCCATCCACTCAGCATGAAAAACTGCTCGGTTTGAGGAGGGCCTTAGAGCAAGAAAGAGCTCTGTAAAGAGTCTCGCTGTGATGTAGTCCTGAAAACGGCCTAGAGCAAATCCTGCAGTATGCTAGGTGTCAGTGAGAAAAGATACAACGCAGAATTTGTCAGGGAATCTTGGACCGTGGAGGGTTTCCCAAATATGTGAGAAGGGCACGTGTACAGTGTTAAGGAGTAGAATGTGGTTGTCATGGAGATGTACCACCCGATGACTTCAAGAATACTGGATGGGCCCTGGGATTTAGCTCAGTGGTTTCGCTGCCTGCTACGCAAGCGCAAGGACCAGAGTTCGATCCCTGGTACCAAAAAAAAAAATACTGGATGCATGAACATCTGGCTGACAGCCTCCGGCTTCCTCTCCTGATCCACTGCTGCTTCCATATGGAACTCAAGCTTTCTCCCCAGGCCACTTCTGCCCCACAGGACAACTCTTAATGGGTAATTTGCTCTGAGTCTCCGCCAGAGCGGCAGACTCTTGAGCAGTGGACATCAGGAGGTTTCTACTCCATCTCCCATCTTCTCTTCTATCACAGTTGTCCTCTGAAGGCACTCCCTGCCTACTGCTCCCTCATCGTTGTGTCCTTCACAGGCACCGTCTTCAACTCATCTCCAGTGTATCTGACTCCACCTTGTTGCCTGCCTTTTGGAGGGTCCAAGATGATACTAGCATGGGTGCTTTAACAATAAACTTGTTACACTAATCAATAAATCAGTGGGATAGTCTTACTTTTCAAGGGAGAAAGGTTTATTTGGCTTATAGTTCATAAGAGGTTTTGGTCTATACTTGGCTGCCTCCAAGGCAGAGTGGCAGGCAAAGACACCAAAAAGCAAGGAGGGACAAGACAAGCCTCTTTCTGTTCCTTATATTGTATCCAGGCTACCAGGATTAGGGCAGTGCCAAACCAGTATACTGATTTAGTAACCACACACCCTTAATCCCAGCACCACACTACAAAAGCCACCTCTGAAAAGCCTCAGCTATGACTGCATAAGGCTTTGCAGGGAGCATCTAGACACGAGCCATAACAGATGAGATTCTCCAAAACATATCCTTGACTACCCAACTTTTGGGAAAAGAGATTTCACTGACCTGATCTACGCTCTCTAGTTTACACTGGCTAAATTTAGATGTCACAGAACATCAGCAACAAAGCACTGTCGTGGCTCCTGCAGAGGCTGCTTCATGAAGCCTTGCACTGTAACAAATTCTTCCTGTGCAACTGGTAGTGGACTATAGAACTACAAAACAAAGCCTCAAAGGTCTGCCAAAAGCTGTGTATAAACGAAGTCAACATTTACTGAGCTTTTAAGTCTTAAAAACTAGGAAGACTGTGCCTGCCTGGCAAGCACAAGGTCCTGAGTTTGACTCCCGGTACCAAAAAAAAAACCCATTCTCTACAAAAACTAGGAAGAGTTCAGTGCCTTAGTTCTTTTGGTTATACAAGTCCTGCTTAACGTGAATGAGGACTTTGTTCCAGTTGGGATGACTTTCATGAGAATTATCAATCAACTCTCACCTCTCTGCACTTTTTTCCCCCTTGGTACTGGGAACTGAACTCAGGACCTTGAGCTTGCCAGGTAGGCATGGTGCCATTGAGCTACATCCCCAGCCCAGTGTCCACACTTATTTTTAATAAAAGCATCACTCCTGGCTCACTGTACAGGATTTTAACATACCCATTTTCCTACCAGAGCAAGTGACTTCACACTGTACTATGGCCAAAGTCTCAATTTAAAGTATTAATTTATGGATAATTGATTGTGGTATATTCCATCCACCTGTTTTTCTATACCAAGAGCAAGTCTGTTTTGTACAACCTATGAAGAGTGGTCTGTAAATTTTAAAAGGGTTGTTTAAAAAAAATCCAGAGACCTTACATATGTAGCAGCAACGATATCACTTGTCCTTTTGGGGTAAACTGGCCAATGTCTATTCTAGAGCAGGTTGTTTTGGTTTTGTTCTATTCCCAGTACTGGGGATTGAACCCAAAACCCACACATGCTAAGCCAGTGCTCTACCACTAAAATTCCTTAAGGACACCAGGCCTGACAGGATTCAGGGCAGTGGCAGTCAAATACCGGCATCACTTGCCCTTTGTCAAAATGCACATTCTTGGCGACTCAATGATTCAGTTGGAAGTGGAGATCCTAGAATCTGCATCCTAAACAAATAACCCAAATATAAGGATGGCTCTAGGAAACTTAGAAAACCTTCTCTGGATATTCTATAATTTACTGTGGGGTCAACTTCAGACCATTAAGAGGACTGCACTTATTGGCTGGCTATTTTAGGGTTATGAGTGCTCACTTTGGCCGCATATATACTAAAATTACTAAAATTTTAGAGTTATGACTGGATGGTGGGGAGGTATCTCAGTATCAGAAAATACAGTACTGCTTTTCCTGGGCAATAAATGTGCTTCTACCTTAAGGAGACTACAAATCTTCTAATTATTTTATTCCACTTTACAATTTTGTTTCGCCTCTAAGCAAATATATACCTGGTGGCATTTTCAAGATTTAACCCTTGCTTCATCTTATTTTCTATCTTCTTTTCACCCAAATTTTCTCAACTTAGTTTTCTAAACCAAATTTTCTCTTAATACATTTTTAAATCATCTTGAATCACTCTGGCTGAAACAAGATCATGTTATGAATCTTGAAGTCATACTATCCTAAAATTATTCCTTACTGTATATTACATGCATATTCCTTAAGCCAAGACAGATTTTTCCAGTAGAAGAGCAAAAAACAAATTTTTTTGTGTGATGAGTAGTTGACAGGCAAGTGTGGAGGAAAAAGTGAGATTTTTTTCTTGCATTAAATTCCACAGCCAACAAAATATGGAGATAAGAATTTATCAGTCTAGATTACTAAAAGTGCCACAACTCCACATATACAATGTTCCATCCAACATGAAGAGCTTGTGAAAGAAGTTTAAATAGAAAATCTGAAAGACAACCAAGAAAGAAAAGCTTAATAGACTTAGGGTTAAAAAATTTAAAGATTCACTACCTTTGAATAAGGTTTCAATAACCAATGTTTACAGAATGGACAATATTTATTAAATACTCAACTATGTGCTAAGCACTATACATATATTATAGTACATGAGGCTAATAAAGCTAGGTACAGTTATTTCATTTTCATTTTTTAACAAATAATCTGTTTTGAAGAGTGACTTTTCCAAGGACCATGTAACCATTAAGTGACAGGACTACAGTATGAATATCCGACTATAGAATGTAGTACAGAAAGTAGAAAAAGTACATGCCTTGTCAGAAGTATTCTTGAGATTAAAAAATACAACAATAGTTATTCAGCACACAAAGTGTGAAAGGACAGAGAGAACTCCATCTAGTACATATTTTAGTGCCTGCTCATGTGCCAAAGGATCAATCCTTCCTGAAGATATTACAGAGAGATCAGGCAGAGAGCAAGAACCAAAGGAACCAAGAGTTCCAACCTGCAAAAGGTGAGGAGTGGAAAAGGAAAAAAGAAAAAAGACACATGGAGCTAGACACCAAGTCTAGATATCCAGACCTCAGAAAATTCATACAGGACAGAGTGGGTACAAACAGCTGCCAAAAGGACAAGTCATGCTCCATGCTATTTCACTGCCAGTTCATGGCGTTTTTATTTTAGAAAGAGGTTAAAGCGACTGCTTTCTTGTTGTATATTTCTATTTTCCACTTGAGAAAACAGAGTCAGACCCATCTTCATCCATTCTGTCACTGAGGTAAGCAAGGATCACTGGTTACTTCAAGAAAACCTGGGGGAAAAACACATACAACTCACTTATATCAGATTTAAATAGTCTCTATAGTCAGGACAGAGAAAAGAGTAAAAAAGACAGAAAATCAACTAATGTGACAATAAAATATTTAAAAACTGGCTAGACTACCAAAAACTACCATCAGCTGTCTTGTGACCTCACCTAACAAAGGTACACTCTGATTCTGACTTAGGAGATATTTAATATTCTTATCATTACAATAACAGCTATTCTTATTCCTATTTGAAAGAGCAAGTTTATTTCCCAAATTTATTTGACCTTTCTCCATGAGAAACAATTGTAAACTGTCACAGTTAATTCTCTCTAGGGGCTGAAGAGTCATCCACTCAATTTTAAGGCCCTTAACATTGCAGCTAAGACACTGTCACTACAAGAGCTCATACCTTTTTCTTTTCCATGAGTTTTGTGAATTATTTTAGACAGATACCTAGTTAAGTGTATTTTCCCAGGAATTAAACTGTTCCTTAGAAATATCTTAACAATTTATAAAAGTCAACCTAAATGGAAACACTAAATATTTGTAAGGATTTAAAAAAAAATTCAATCATACAAAAATGTTTCAGTGGTATTATTCCCTAACAATGCTATAATAGGCCGGGTTTGGTGGCATGTCTTAATCCCAGCAGGATGACTACAAGTTCAAGGCCAGCTTGGGAAACTCAGGGAAACCTTGTATCAAAACAAATTTTAAAAAACAGTTGAGCTGGGAGGGATGGCTGTCTGTAATCCCAGCACTCAGGAGGCTAAGGAGAATCCCTGAGAGTTCAAGGTCACTCTGGACTACACTGTGAGTTCCTGTCTCAAGAAACGAAAGAGAGCTAGGGAAGTAGCTCAGCACTCCCTGGGTTCAATCCCCAGTACCAAATAAATAAATAAACAACACAACACAACAAGAAGTTGAAATTAAAGTCTAAATATGGCTTGGGGTGTGGCTTGCCTCGCATGCACAAGGCCCTGGGTTTGATACCTAGCACTCAAAAACTTAAGCACCATGTGTTTTTCATTTCTGTTCAAATGATTTTATATAGTTTGGTTGCCTGAAGAAATGAAGATACTATAATTAAGTAGTTAAGTGAATTTAGAATTCTACATCTCACTATAAATTTAAGAATTGATATTTATACTCTACTTCTAGGGGACTTCAAAATACCATTTACCTTCTTTTATCAGCCTTGCTCAATTCTGAAATGTACAGAATCACAATGCTGGTAATATGGTTCACATACGTAAAAACAGTGTAGATGCCAGGCAGATGACACAAAAATGCAAGGCAGGCGAGGAGGAGGGTGCAGAGAGGGACAAATACTCCCAAAGAGGCCGCAGAGATGGAAAATGGCAACACAGGCTAAGTAAATTCAGAAGGAAGAGAAAGAAAAGCATCCGGACATACTGAGTCTAGAGAACAGAGTCCAAGAAAGAGGAAAGGGAATGGAGCCAGATTAGCAAGTGGAACTGATGGGCATGCACAGTGACAAGCATGTGGGATCAGATCAAAAAGAACCAGCAGAACTGATCTCATTATTCCCATGATTTTTTTTCAAGTTACATTCTTTAGTTGTTCCTTCAGCATTTCTACAAAAAGGAAATAGTCTTGTTTTGTTTTGTTTTTTTGGTACCGGGGACCGAACTCAGGTCCTTGCGCTTGCGTAGCAGGCGACGAAACCACTGAGCTAAATCCCCGGCCTGAAATAGTCTTAATTTTATAAAATGGTTAACCACATTTCTCTAATAGGGCTTTAAAAAAAATGAAATCTGATTAGATTTGATCAAATCAAATTTAGAGTGCAATTTTTGTCATCACTAAAGGTCACCAGTGTATTGGATTTTAAAAACTCAATCTGCATACCATCAGTTATTTTTCAAAGTAAAGAAAGGTAATATACCAGATAAATAAGTCAAATTCAACCTACAGCAAAGACCTTGTAGGCATTTATAATTATGTGCCACAGTATGTAATCATGTAACACATAACACTGGTACCAGACTGAAAACATATTATTAGTTGCAAATAACTTACCACTTAAAGTCAAAATCCAGTAATTTTCAGTCTTATTTTTCCACTTCTTTGTCCCCCTTGCTTCACTTGGTATTGTCAGTAGCCATCAATCTGAAGAATTCCTCCTTCCTCTGCTGCCACCTACCAGTTTATTTCTCTGCTGCAGCAGAAGGGTATATAGAAAAAGTTCTTGCTTACTGCTCACATTTAACAGAAAAAATTTCATATTTTCACATTTGCACCAAATTTTCCATGTCTGCTCCAGATATTCCCCCAAAAAAATCAGAAACAGAAGTCCCAATTACAGGAAAAAAAAAAAATCGCACAATGTATGATCATTGCTCATGCTAAACTGGGAAAATTTTAAAAAGGAAGGAAGTAGAAAGATTTAGACACTAAGTAGCTGCCATCTCAATAAGCCATCCCCGTTCTCTTTACCTACCCCTACCATCTATCAATACATACACAATCTATAATTCTGTCTACCCAGTTTACAACTGCAAAATTAAAATTCAGAGATCACCAAAAAAAATCTGTGGAAGACGTATCATTATAAAAGAATTTTTAAAAGTAATTCTAGAAACTAGGGGTGTTAGGTGCTTTACCTGTTTGAGTTTTCAATGTTCTGGACTGCTTATTGCCCAATGGCTCTGAATACATTAAAGCACGAACACATACGCCACCTATATTTAAAATAGGGTAGCATTTGTATGCCCACATAAGCACTAGATTTTTTTCTTTGCAAGAAAATAAATTCATTAAGTCCTTTAAAAAGGGCTAATCATTAAAGCATATTTCCTCAGACTGTATATACATACATAGAAAAATCAGGGGAACAAAAGACAGAATGACAAATATTGTAGCAGTTGTAGGAGAACTGGGCATTAGCACAGCATTAAGTGTTCTCTGCTTGTTAAAATCTAAGATTCATTTATTTATATTCCCATTCTTTTTTGTCACTGGAGTTCACATTTCAAATTTTATTGTACATTAGCTAGTAAGGAATAATATATCTAGTAATGAGCTAATGAGAACAGTCATGACCTGTTTTTGTTCCACCCTCCCACTACCTTCACCCCAAAATAAATGCGTAATTTCGCCAACTTTAAAAAATATCAAGAAATAAAACAAACACTGAGATAAACACCAAAGGCTAGTCAACAGTGGCACTGCAATATTGTTTCTACTTTCTCATTCCTTCCCCAATCTCAAACCCCACCCTTTTGACCTCTGTGTATGGGATGCGCCTGAGCAGGAGAAGGTGGTGATGTCAGGACTGCGCCGTTCCCACAGGTGCTCCTACAGGCCTGCTGTGCTTCTGGGAACTGGGGCACAGGGAAGTCTGTCTGACTGAAACCCAAAACAACAACAGTTCACCCCACCCCTCACGTTCCCAAACCCCACAGTAGCAGCCAGGTACACATACTACATAAATAAGGTTCACCTAGTAAATGTGAATACGGTAAAATGTAAAAGTGAGATGATTCTTTGCAAACCAGCAGTATTTCAGTGTGGGCAGAATGGAGGTTGTTAGAACCCCCGCGCCCTGGGCGGTCACATGTGCTACACACACTAATGGTGGCCATTCTATTAGGAGGGCACGAAGGTCTCCTAGGCAAGCTTGAGTATACACCAGCAATTCTTGCAGGAGTTTAGCTGGGATCCCTTTAGTGGTATATTTCAGTTCAACAGAGAATTACTTGTGACTAAAGGTGTTCAGGAGACTGTCCCTATCTTTTATGAGTCAACTGACGCACAGAACGGGCTAATGACCTATTACATGCCCTCCTCCACTGCAAAAAGAGCACCTATGGCCAGGATTTCCTAGTCACTAGTCATCTAGTGATGTCGAGCCACTTTGGATAGGACATTTAAAGTCACAGGATAAAATTATGCAGAAGCACATGCTGGAAAGGGACCTGGCTACTTTCAATGAAATCTTATCTACTAGAAAGAGGATTATTGCCCAAAATGATATAGGAGCTTTACCTGTGATGGTTGAGGGCAGCAGAAAGCAGAAAAGGGCAAGTGGACTGGGACAGAAGGCTATCAAAATGAGCAAGCTGTATTCCTGTTCCTGCCCCTAACTATTGGCATGCTCTTGGTTAGTCTGTTCAACCACATTGTGCTTCAGAAATACTTCCCTATCTGCTTCAAACTGTAATTTCGGAGTGTTTAAGCCACAATTGTATGATAACCTCAAAGTGTTCATGTTTTTTTTGACACAGTGTCTCAGAAACGCTGAAATGATTGGTTCTGCTGTCATACTGCTCCTAATTTAATCTACATGTCACTGCTACCTTTCGCTTTCATAACCATGTTACAAAAGGAGAAGCACTAAGGCCAACTGAGTGCTATGGTGGGGTTTTTCCATACATAGAACCTAGAGCTTACTTTTACCTTTTCAAAACTAGTTTTCCATACCTGTCAACTCCTAATTGATGTCTTTATACTGTGAGCTCACTTTGTATTCGGAACACCAACCCCTGAAAAAGCTTAAGCCAGAGTAGCACAATGGAAGAAACAAACAAACCCAAAACAAAAACAAAGCCAAAAAAGTCACACTCTGAATTATTTCATTATAGACATATATGCAAAGAGTGGAGTTATCGAAATGCCTAAACAAAATTCCCACAGAAGTCCTGAGTTCATCCCAATCAACTCAAACTTTATCCCCAAAAGCTCTTCTTCAATCAAATTATTTGACATGTTAATGCGTTTTTTAACAAGTGAGTTATGACAAACTCGTGGTTGCCTTTAAAGTGCACAAAGAAAGGAAATTTTTTATAAAAGAAAGTAAAGTTAGCCTTGTGGTGGAAAGAAAGGAGAGTCAAATTACCTGCCAGCCGGCTGGGGCTGTGACTGAATCCAAACCGCTGCATTTAGCATTCATTACACAGCTGCATTATTGGGGGAAGGGGAGTTTAGAAGGGCACTGACCCCGAAAGTTCTCAATACTTCTCACTCATCATCAGGAAGGGGGAAGAAGGAAAGTTTTTTCTCTGGGTATATTTTTGTTTGTTTGTATTTGGTTTTTTTTGGCTCCTGAAAAGGCTGGCAAAGAACAGTAACAGTGCAAACAGTTAGAATATTTCTTTAAAAATATTTTTTAAATGTAAAACATTAAGGAATTTTAAAAGCCAAATTTTCATTAATATAGAAAAATTTTTCACTAGAGTTAGGCAGCCACCCCAAAACAGCATGGCAAAATGGTACTGGTATAAAGGAAATAAAATAGCACACAAAAATCCAAAACAAAACTAAAAACATTTCAAATTAAACCTGAAAGACTAGAAGATTCCAACAGCAGATTTCTGTCCACTACTGAAACATTCCAAAATCCAAGCTTCAAAGGTGCCTAAATTGTATGTTAAATGAAACTTTTTTTAAGAAAGAAAAAAGAAAGCAGTGAACCTGGTTATAAATCCTGCAATATATTACATTTTAAAAAATCCTAGTACAATAAAACAAAATTTAAATAAAATTAAACAAACAAACAAATAAAAACAGTAGCAGCAGAGGTTACCTGTCTGAGCACCTACATTTTCTTAGGAGGGGATCGTGTCTCACCAGCCAAATAGCCCATTAACCTTCTCAAAAAGAGCGAGCCAGGTGAAAAATAACACAAGATTTGATTTCACAATGTCTCTAAGCTCCCCCAAGCCCCAAATTGGGGGTTCACTGAATGAAGATAATTTATTTTTCCATTGCTTTCTTCTTGAGAAAAAGAAGAGATGATCTTGAAAGTCAATGACTTTTTTCAATGCCTTCAGTACCTTTGCTCAAAGTCTGGTAAAGGGCTTGATGAAAGCAAGTCTCTTGCTGGATTTTTCTAATGTTCCAGGGTACTTCTCTTATTGATAGCACATATAGAAAGATTTCAGAGTTCATTGGAGAAAGGCCAGCAGAAATGACCAATTATAGGCACCAAAAAAGAAAAAAGACTATTAAAAATTTTTCAGTGGAATAGTTCATATGTATAGATATCAAAGTCCAGTTTTCATCATGGGTGACATAAAAACAACATCAGAAAGAATTATTTAAAAAATACAATTTAGAATTACAATTTTTTTTTTAGAATTACAATTTTAACAATATACAAAAATTTTACAGCATTCAGATTTTGGCATGATAATGATTACACATATTTGATAAATACATTTTTTTCTCTCAAAAAGTAATGAAGATTATACAAAAGTTAATAAACAATTATGAAAATAAATTCAACTGCCACTTAAATATTTAACGCTGTTTAAGTGCGTTGAGTGATCTGTTCTTATTCTTTAATTTTAGAGGGAACTCAAGAAGATACCCATATTGTGAAAGTCTCAAATGACCATCCCTGCCCTTTTCACTCTAAGGTGTGAGTGTAAAATCCACAAATAGGTTGGTAAAGATATGTTTTAATATAATGTGAATGCACAGAAGATGAGTAAATTGAGTAAAACTGTAAGTGAAATAATTTCAGCTATTTCTTCTAATATATAGTTGCCTAATTTGATAAAAGTTAAAAAGCAGCTGACTACATTTCTCTTGGTCCTTTATCCCACCAACACAAAATGAGTTTTTCATTAAATAAAAAGGATCTTCTATTTATTTTTGAATGCACTAACCTATATATATATATATATATATATATATATACATACATACATGTAATATATAACTGTTCAAATAAAATGTATCTAGTATTATGTGGCAATCAGATGGTCTCTATAAGAACATAGGAATGATGGCTTGATTAAGCAATTCTTTATTTCTCTAAACCAAATAGTATGCACCCTCCAAAATATGGTCATTCAGCAAAAGTACCAAGTATCGTTCTTCCTGTTAATGAGTCAGAGGTACTTGTGTGAGGCCCCACAGCTTTGTGCAAGTCAAATTCTTTTAGATGCAGTCAGAATACCCTGAAGATTAGAAAGCCCTCTCGGGTTCCTTTCTCTGAGGTGAATGAGACAGTGCACAGAGTAGAGGTGCTATTCTATTTGCCACAGTCAACCTTTCACTCAATTTTAATATTACTTAAATCTACAGAAAAAAACCAAGTTTATTACATGCCTTTTTTAAATGAGGGGAAAACTGTACAAGTAAGCATGATCAAACCTCTGTTAGATCTGGTGAATACTGACCTTTTATTATTGCCTCAAAGTTTCTCTACATAGTATGTCCAAGAAATTATGTTAAGGTCCACCTGAAGGAAAATAGCACTGAAGAGGCAAGAAAGGGCTTGGGTAAAAGCTTCAGAGGATTTGTAGGGGAGACAGAACTTGCTGTTTAAAAAATTATGTTGAGCTCTGTAGTACCTCCATTTCTTAACACACCTTGCAAACCCATCACTGGAATAGTTATTATCCATATTTTAAAGGCTCGTATGCAGTATGGGGCTTTTATAAATTCAGAAAATAAAGGAATATAAAGAGTAGTCAGTATTGAAGGCTTAAAAGTAGGGCTATATGAGACTCAGTACTGCTAAATAAATTCCCAAACCAAAAACAAGGCCACCCACCCCAAATCCTATGTGCAAAAAGAGAGAGAATGCATAGCCATAAGCACTGAAGGAAAGCATATGGCCTTGAATAAATCATACATGGAACAGTCACAAAACAAAAAAATCAAACATCATACAAATACATAATGAAACATCTATTCTCCTTATGTCTTCAGGTAATTATCTCTACGCCAGGGGAGTGTAAGTCATGAAAACAACTCATCTGCTTTTTAAAATAAAAAAACTGTTCCCTGTCATGCTCTATTCTCTAGAATCTATCTTTTTTTGTTTGGCTGGTATAAACAAAAAGCAAACCATATACACATGCATGCGTGCACACACACACATATATACACTCCCTTGGAAGATGTGAAAAATGCAAATACATAATGCTGGCATCAGAAGCAACTTCAGTTGTGTACTTAAGAACTTATAGGCCCTTGACTTGTCCCCTAAAAATATTTTTCCTTGTCCTTATTCTTTAAATGTCCAACCACAGAAAGAAAAAAGAAAAGGCTTTAAATGTACATGTTTCAAGTCAGTGTCTTGTTAACAAAAAGGTTGCATTTTTCTCACTTTGGCCATTGTTAAAGATGCAGGCATAGAGCAGGGAAAGTTAGACTAGCATGTATTAAAAAAAGCAACATTAACAGAGCATATATCTTTCAAAAAGACTAAAGCACTAACACACACGAGTCAATGCACATATTTCAAACTAGAGTAACTTTATCTACATTGAGTAAATGTCATTTTGTACACCAGACATTGCAATACTGTTCATTTCCTTTCATCATGCAAACATGCCAATTTTGTCATTAAAAAGCCTTTATTGGGTTATATTCACTTTTCCCTCCCACCCAGATTAAGAGAAAAAACAAAGACAAAACACAAAAATGAGAAATCCCAATAAGAGCCCTTTGAGATTTCATAAACTACTAAGAACTAAAGCTGCTAACAGTGAAATGTCAGAATTTTCAGATTTGTCTATAAAAGTTCCTGTAATTTAGGTAGATGTTTTCTCCACTCTTTACAGATCTCACAATACAATGTAAAGTTATGCTATCAGGTATTTGTACCCAAACATTTTTCATATAAAAACAAAAGCAAGGGACCATGAACAAAATGTTCACGCTCCTCATGGCGTGGCCTGAGAGCATACAAATTTTGTAGTAATTTAAAAGTTAACTATGAGAGCTTGACTCTTTTATAACTGCTTCTGCCTCTGTATAGCATCTGTAATGAAAGTCAGTAAGTTACTAGCAGAGTAACATTTATTCCCCCTTCTTCTAACTAAGCCTACCAATTTTCTCTCATTCTCCTAAGCATCTTCCATGAACAGCATTGCAAGTTGGTTAAAAAAAGGAAAAAAAAAAAAACTGAAAAGAAAATTTTACAAGGGTTTTATTGGTTAATTCCTGACTGGCAGTCACTCCACCAGGAGTTTGATCTCATTGGCTAGCAGCTGGTTCATGTTGAACAGGGCCCCTGGGAGCTTGGTGAGCAGCTCTCGCTCCGTGCTTTCAGGGTCGCTGTCGACAGAGCTGGAGCTTGCGCTCATGTTGTCGACAGCAGTGCTGGCAGGGGGACCCAGCTCCGGCTCACTAGTCTCACTGGCCGTGGACACCACGGAGAGCAGGGACATACGCCGGGTGAGCCGGCCAGAGGGCAGAAGGGAGGCGGCATAGTCCGCTATGATACCAGCTACATCTAGATTACAAGCCTTATCAAAGGCGATGAAACCTACATTTGCATTGGCCTCGCAGACACAGAAAGAGCCGTCATCTTTCATCAACAGGTCAATGCCACACACATCCATTCCCAGGATATTGGACACCTGGACAGCTAGCTGCTTCCCTTGTTCACTGAGTGAGCACATCATTCCCACACCACCTGGCAAAAGAAAAACAAACATGAGAAACTTCAGAGCAAAATTAAAGTTGACCTCCTAGGCTAATCCTCACTTAAAAGTCAACAGTGAAAAAATTTAAAAAGGGGGGGCGGGGGCTGGGGATTTAGCTCAGCAGTTCCAGCGCAAGGTCCCAAGTTTGATCCCTGATACAAAAAAAAAAAGTCAACAGCGAAAAAAACCTGCTATTTATTCTAGTTTAAAATTGGGATTTTGAGGGCCAGGGATTTACTGCCTGCCTCACAAGCGCAAGGTCCTGAATTTGATCCCCAGTACCAAAAAAAAAAAAAAAAAAAAAAAGTCGGGATTTTTGTCATGTGGATTCCCTTCTTTAGGGATTATTTTTGCTTGTCCTTCATTGGGGATTGTATCCCTACACAGTCTCTCAAATAATCAATAATTTAGTATTTTTCTTTTCTTTTTTCTTGGGACTGAGGATTGAACCCAGAGTCTTCCTACTAAGCTACATCCCCAACCCATTTATTATGAAAGACATTCCTTGTTTAACAACTGAGTTCTGTCCCCATGACTAAGTCATTAAAATTGGTCACTAAATGGGGAATTGTATATATCACATATATTACAATATTCAGAACAAAGAAATGGTCAAAGTAAACTCCAACTTGATGACTTTGCTTTTGTTTGCCTAATTCCTACATGCAGTACTGTAATATATAATCATGTACTGTACAGTACCACCAGGAAAAATTAGAGTATTGTATAAACAAGTGTACTGTACAAACAAGAGACACTGAGGCTCTATCAACAAGATGTACCGAACAGTATGAAAAAGACTGGCTGGAAGTCCAAGCAGCAGGTCGTAGGCGCACATCAGTCAGTAAACAGTTATGTTTCTATGGTCATTACTAACTGTGAGGCAGAACCTTGCTAAGCCACTAAGTTGACAGGGCTTGCAATTCCCCTACCTCAACCTCTCACAGTACTGGGGTTACAGGCTGCACCACAATGCCCAGCTTTATTTATGGGGTTTTTAAACTTCCCCTGAAGCTCATCTTATAATAATGTATAATAATATGTGTAGTAAATACAGTTGCCCCTCATCTCTGGGTATCTACAAACGAGCAGGGTTCCAGGACTCCCAGAAACATGACACTCTGCAAATGCTGATGCCCTTATATAAAAGGGCATAGTGGTATTTGCACATTAGCTACACACATCCTCCTATATATTTTTCTTTCTTTTGAGACAGGGTCTTACTATGTATTCTATGCTGGCCTCGAACTCACAGCTATCCTCCTGCCTCAGCCTCCTGAGTGCTGGGACCAGTGCCACCACACTGGTCTTCCTATATACTTCAAATCATCTCTAGATTACTTATAATATCCAATACAATGTAAACACTATGTAAAAAGCAGTTATATTGTTTAGGAATAATAACAAGAAAAAAAAGGTCTGTGAATGTTTGGTACAGAGGTGAGCCAATGACCTCTGCAGGCCTGATGACAAAGTACACAGAGGAGACTGCAAGAGAACAAGGGTCAAACAGTGCATGCTGGAGGGAGACTGAGGAGCCATGAGTCAGTGGAGGCTATAGCAGGGGTGTCAACAGGGCATCTGGTTCATGTGGATTCAGCACCGTGCTTGGTGTGTGGAAGTTCAAGTTTTGCTTTTTGGAACATGTTAAAAAATGTTTTCGATCTGCAGATGGTTGACTCCATGGAGACAGAAAGTGCAGATATGGAGGGCTGGCTGAGTAACTTTTGCAGAGTATGATCAGGTCATTTTATTTTATATGACAAACGTTATTAATTTTTATTGGTAAAAATGATAAAGATACAAAATAGTGATTGAAAGAATGGTATGGATTCTGAGAATATGGTGACTCGAATACATCTCTTCCTCAATAGGCCCCCTCCATTCTTAAGAAAATACATCCAGTCTTTGAGTAACCAGCAGAATACTGCTGAAGACTTGGTCCTTGCTGCTGAGAGGAAGAATTCTCACTTGGAGCCCAGCTTCAGGAAGCTGAATTAAGACTGGAAAGCAAGGAATTTAGAGAAGAGTCTGTGTGAGACAGCTCATGTATCCACAGCAGTACAGCTGACATGTGAGTGTGGTGCTGCCTCTGACCACAGACAGGCCCAAAAGTACTGGGCAGGAGAGCTGAAGAGGTGGGAAGAATACTGAGTCCAGGAAACGGGAGGCTCTGACATCTGAGGGCCTAAGGCTTCACAGAGCACGCCAAACACCCAGAGCAGAGTGAGCCCTGACAGGACCACAAGCTAAAACTCTACCACTTGAATGGCAGAAATAAAAATATTCTGGGTGTGGTGGCAGCACTCAGTGGGCTGAGGAAGAAGGATCGCCACAAGTTTGAGGACAGCCTGAGCTACATTCAAGGCCAGCCTGGAATACATAGCAAGATCCTGTCTCAAAAAACAAAACAAAACAAACAAAAACAAAAAAGAAAATAAGAACACTTTAAAGAAGAGTCAAGATTGCTGGGGATTTAGCTCAGTGGCACCGTGCCTGCCTTGAAAGCACAAGGTCCCAAGTTCAATCCCTGGTACTGGAAAAATAAACAGATAAATAAATAACCTACAAAGGAAACAGAAATTGAAAAGATTTGGACATTTAACTGCAACAATCTTCAAGGCAGCTGAGTTGAAGCTAGAGTCTTACCATGTTATGGTTTGGGTCCAGATGTCCCCTCACAGGTGACTGAATCTAGAGCATGTGATCACTAAACCATGTGACTGATTGATTTGGCACTGCCCTAATCCTGGTAGTCTCGATGGGATAAAAGGGACAGAAAGACCTTGTTAAGGTCCCTTGTTACTTTTGCTACCTTTTGCACACCATGTTGTTTCTCCTCTGAGATGCCTGTTTGCCATCCCTGCCTTGAAGCCAGGCGATTATGGACCGAAACCTCAACAAACTGAGCAAATAAACCCTTTCCTCTTTAGCTTTGGGTGTCGGGTATTTTTCTTTTTTCTTTTTTTTTTTTTTTTGGTACCAGGGTATCAAACTTGGGTCCTTGCGCTTGCGAGGCAGGTGACACAACCACTGAGCTAAATCCTCAGCCCTGAGTGGGGTATTTTGTCTCAAGAACTAGAGGAAAGTAACTAAGACACCATGTTAGAACTGTATCTCACCCAAGATACTGCTCTCACCTCACAGAGAAAGATCTGCAAGGGTAGCTGTCACATTCCTACCAGGGAGAATAATCTAGAAGAGACACCAACATACTAATATATGACTAAGCACAAACATAAAGACATCAGAAGACAAAGATGGGGAGTAAACAATGGTGAAAATGAATTTTGCAATCTAGATAATTTTATATGGATAAAAAAAGACTATCTGGAAATGGATGATGTTAAGTTGAAATAGAAAGAGATACTGTAAGAGAAATTCAAATCTACATGCAAACCAAAACTATTAAATGGTTTCAGCAAAACTCTGGATTATAGGGCTGGTGTTGCAGAACACACCTGTAATCCCAGCTATTCTGAAGGCTGAGATCAGAGGATCCCAAGTTGAGGCCAGCCTGTTATAAAATAAAAAGGTCTGGAGACGTAGCTTAGTGACAGAAAGCTTACGTACCATGTGGCTGTGGGTTCAATCCCTAGTACACAAAGGAAAAAACAACTGAACTGCAAAGCCTGTGAGAGCAGAGATTTCCGTTTTGTTCACAGTTATATAGAAACTACTGCTATAACAGGTAGTTAACCTATAGAACGCGCTCAAAACTAATTGTTCTGTGAATGAATCAATAGGAGGAGTGGGGTAAAAGTAAAGCTGTTCTGATCTTCTTGCTGAAGGTAGAGGAAGGCTGGGATGGTGCATGGGCATGTGCCACCACACCCAGCAATTTGTTATACAATGTTACTATACATTACTATAGTGTTACTATGTTACTATAACATTATAATGTTATATCTGTAACATTTTTTTAGGAGGAAAAAAGAGGGTAGATGGCCTACCAGGCATAGGTTGGACAAGCCTGTAATAAAAAGTCAGAGAAGAAATCTTAAAGGCTGGAGACCTGATAAAAGTAAACAAGTACCACTGCTATCACCAGGATGTGAAAAATCTGATGAGACTGGGACCATATGTCAAAATTTCCACGAAAGCAGGCATTAGGAATCTAAGCAGCTCTAGTGCTGTGCACCACAGCCATGAAGAACAGCCAGCCCACCTGGTCCCTCTGGTGGCTGACAGAGCCCTGAGCAACGGTGAAGTGCATGGTGGGCACAATGCCACCAAAGGAGTCCCAGGAGTACTCCTGCTTCTGTCCACTGGCACTCACTGACACTGGGCATTTTGGTCCTTTAGCTTTGGTTGAGTTGGATTAAGCCATTTGCCTTTCTCTTCTAGCAGGGGTCAGTTCAGCCAGTTCCACCAGCTCAGTTTCCCTGTTACTCACAGGAGCCCCATTGCCCTGTGCCATCACATATCCTTTGAGGGAAGACATGAGACTGGTACCCCAATACCTTCCTTGTTCAGCTGAGGGAAAGGCTGGGGACCGTAAGCCCCAAAGGGCATAGATCTCCCTGCAATGGTAGACAGGGACTGGGGACTTCTGGGAGCCAGGGAGCATGGCTGCCCACCTGCACCCAGTCTGCTGCTCTGGAGGTGCTTCAGAGACACACACAACAGAAGGCAGGAGATGTTTACCACCCTGACTACAAAGAAACTGAGGCCTGGCCAGGGGCTCACTCGAGCTAGGAAACTGAGGGTCCCTGTGGCAGGCTGCCTCCTAGCTGTCACCTCCTCAAACCTGGACTGGGCCAAACTCCACCCCACCTCACCCCAGTCCAGCTCAAGCCCTGAAAAAGCTCTGCCCAGCCAGCAGGCCCTACCGGGGTCCCAAGCATACGTGCTACACCCTAAGGCACTGACAGTTAAGCTAGCTTCATTCCAATGTCACTCTGGCTACACAGAACGTGCTAGGAAGACTAAAAGCTCTCCAATACATTAAGTCAAAACATTAAATAAGGGCCAGGGATTTGGCTCAGTGGCACCACGCCTGCCTGGCAAGTGTGAGGTCCTGAGTTCGATCCCTGGTACCAAAACAAACAAACAAAAAACATTAAATAAAGCCAGCATAACATTACCATCAAATGTGCTAAAGTTTAAAAAATTAACATTATTGGGCCAGGGATTTAGCTCAGTGGTTCTGCCGCCTGCCTCACAAGTGCAAGGTTCCAGAGTTTGATCCCTGGTACAAAAAAATAAATAAATAACATTATGGACTAATCTTACTTATGAAAACAGATGTAACTGTTTTGAATAAAATATTTAAGAATTGAAACAAATAAGAGAAGACAGTATTAGAGGTAGAAATGGTGAGAAATGGTCAGATTTGGATACTTTTTTTGATACTGGGGATTGAACCCACAACCTCACACTTGTGAGGCAGGCGTGGCACCACTGAGCTAAATAAATCCCTGGCCCAGTATTTCTTTTCTTCTTTTTCTTTTCCATATGGGGAATCAAACTCAGGACTTGTGCTTGTCAGGGAGGTGCAGTGCCACTGAGCTACATTCCCCAGCCCCTTGGATACATTTTTGAAAGAATAGAGATATTTCAAGGTGTTCATAACAGTGTGGGGTATAAGTATCAGCATGGCTACATATTCTGATTTAAACTGTAAAAATAGAGCTGTCATCAAATGGTAGAATATTGTGGGATGAATACACTGTGTACAGAGGGAGTTAAATTAGGTGGTAAGTTATGGAGATATTAAGTAGTTGGCAGTTACTCATATGAACTAGGAGTTCAGGGAAAAAGCCTAAATTGAAGACAGAAATTTGAAAATAATAAGTATACAAATGGTTCTTAAAGGCACGAGCTGGATAGGACTACTAAGAAGGAGGCAAGTATAGTGGCTGTAATCCCAGCACTTAGGAGGCTGAGGCAGGAGGATCACTGCAAGTTCGAGGCCAGCTTGGGCTACATAGCGAGTTGAGGGCCAGCCTGAGACTCTGTCTCAGAAAAAAAAAAAAAAAAAAGATACGAAAAAGGGGATACAAATAGAGAAGAGGAAAACCCCCCAAAACTAGGTCTGATGCACTCCAACAATAATAGATCTCAGAAAATACATATTTAAATAAATCAGAACCAGTGATCTTGTTTGGACCAATGAGTGAAATGGGTTAGAACACAGCTTAAATGAACTCTAGTTATGCACCAAATAAGAATATCACCAAAAAGGGTATCTAACTCTGGTCAAACATCTCATAGATAGAAGAATTTGCTTATAAACTGAACCTAGCAAATCCACGAGTCAGTGAGATCTAGTAACAGCCAGAAGAACTCAACAGGATATTAAACTGATGGTATGTTTACAAATTGTACTCACATGTGGAAAAGTAATGAGCTTTTCAACTCTGTAAGTAAAAAGATCTACACTAATATATAAATCCTCCCTGGACAAACTACTTTATATGCTAGAAAGACACCTGCTCTGTTTTTACCTAGTGAGCAGTTGCTTTGCATTCTCCCATCTGTGGAACAACGTAGCATAGTGCCAACAACACGGCCTCCCACGACAATGACACGAACATCCCGTCCATGAGACTCCTTCACGTACTTCTGAAACAGGTATGGTGCTTCGTGGCGAATAAGATGGCTTAGATCAGCCAAGTGGTGCTTGTCTCGTGCCAAGAAAACAGCTTTGCCTATGATTGAAAAAGCACATAAAATACACAGAATATGTGTAAGTCATCAAACTGGGGACTGATATCTAATACCTGAACATTTTTTTTTTTTGTACTGGGGATTGAACTCTGGTCCTTGCGCTTGTGCAGCAGGTGGCGAAACCACTAAGCTAAATCCCCAGCCCTACCTGAACATTTTTATGATCCAATCTGCTCTTAAATTTTCCTTATTAGAACTGTTTTAAAGTAATTTAGTTAGGATAATTACTGAGATAATGAAAATTAAAACAAAGTTAACAAAATTCTGCCCTAGCCCCACAAACCCCAAACTCTTGGTAAACTAGAACTTATTTTGGTACATGTTACAAGATAGTGGTCAAGATTTGTCTTCTTCCATAAGTTAGCCAATGTTAGCCACATTGATTAGCAAAACCTTTTCCTTTTAAATTAAAGCATATGCATTCGATATAATATATCAATACTGTTAATATTTAGCAACTTAACACAATGTTACTACACACTTCGATTTATTTCTGAATTTGCTAGTCTGTTCTACTGCTGTAGGTTGCATTTTTGTAACAATATATGGTTATATTCTTTTTCTCCCTGGCTGCCTGAGGATCTGTTGCCATCATAAATGACATGGTAACTATCCGACCTGGAAGTTCAACCGACGACTTCAAAGGAAACAAATGGTCATTGATGTCCTTCATTCCGGGAAAGCAAGACAGAAAATCGGGAAAAACTCGCCAAAATGTACAAGACTACACTGGATGTCATTTTTATATTTGGATTCAGAACCCATTTCAGGGATGGCAAGACAACTGGCTAAGGCATGATTTATGATTCTTTGGATTATGCAAAGAAAAATGAACCCAAACATAGACTTGCAAGACACGGCCTGTATGAGAAGAAAAAGACATCAAGAAATCAGCAGAAGGAACACAACAACAGAATGAAGAAAGTCAGGGGCATCGCAAAGGCCAATGTTGGTGCTGGCAAAAAGTGAGCTGGAGATCAGAGAACAGCCAAAGCAGTAAAGATTTTGCAGTGTCTATGTGCAGTGACTGCGGGTTTTTCACGAGAGGATTAATAAACTGTAAAAACTAAAAAAAACAATATACGGTTATAAATTCCTCTCTTGCATGACAAGATCTGTGTCCCTTCCTACTGAATCCAGGAGGGGCTGTCACTGCTCCAACCAAAAAAAATAAAGTAGAAGCAATTCTATAGGACAGCTAAGGGTGGGTCATAAAACGTTATGCAACTTCTCTGTTAGTTGAGCACTCCCTGTGGGAGGTCGGAGGCTAGAAAAGCCAAATATAAAGAATATTCATATATTCAACAGTCCCAGCTGAACTTTTATCCAGCCACTCCTGTCAAGGCAATAAACATGGGCTAATCTTGGATTTATGAATTGCTTTATGCCTTAAAAAATTCTTCCCTGATCCTGTTGGCTGTGGTGGTGCACACCTGTGGTCCCAGCACTCGGAGACGGAGGCAGGAGGCCAGCCTAAACTACATGGCAAAATCTGGTCTCAAAACACAAAACAAAAATTCTTCCTTACCCTGAGGTCAGTATATTATTTTCACATACTATCTTTTGAAAGATTTTAAGGTTTTTCTTCACCTTATATATTTCATCTTCAAACCATATAAATTAAAGGGAGATAACTGGAGTTAGAGCTTTAAGGTCCCTGTATTGTTGAAGCGGAAGGTTAAAAACATTAATTTGAATTTGGTCTAACTATGCATGTTAAATCTCTAGGAAAACCACTAAACAGATACAGCTTCTAGCCAAACCAAACTTGCAGTAACTTTCTGTAAGTTTGAGTTACCATACACTTACTGATTCCTAATTATTCTTCAACAGCCTTTTTCTAAAATTACTAACTTGCAAGAGTAATTTTAAAATTATGTGCCTTATTAGCAACTCATACGCACCTCTATGACCCCGTGTATTCTTCACTACCATTGGGAACTCCAGTACTTCCGCTTCATCAATCATTTTAGCAAAGTTTTCATGGCCACCTGAACAAAAAAAAGAAACAAGAAAAAAATTTAACAGGTATAACAGAAGTATTTTGTGATCAATTTTATTGCTATCAAAACCAGCAGCACAAGGTAGGTAGAAGGAAAGAGTTTAATGGCTAATTTTTTTTCTCTGAGAATACAAATATAAATTGCAAGTATAACTGAGTATCAATTGAAAACAACCACATGTTTTAAAACAGGTAATAGCCATCTCAAAACTATACATATTCTATTATCCAACTTAAGTATCTTTTAGCTAAACAAAAATTCTAATTTTATACCATTTTTCATATTTTTATCCCTTATTCCTCCCCCATACAAATCATAAAAGCCCCAAGATTTACTGTAATAGATACACTCTCCCTGGCCAGATTAAGAAACTGAACAGCATGGGCCACGGATTTAGCTCAGTGGTTCCGCCGCCTGCCTCGCAAGCGCAAGGTCCTGAGTTCGATCCCCGGTACCAAAAATAAAAATTTTAGAATTGTAGAACCATGATATAAGATAATATTTCAAAAGCAACATAATTCTCAAATACTTTATATTGTCTTTTTCCTCTGGAACTACTGAAATCAGCAAATGCATCCACATGTTTGGGAGTTTCCTTCTTTAAAATATTAAGAAAAAGGACAAGGACTTTTTTTAAGCCTCATTAAATCTCCAAGCACTCTACTGGACATTTATTTGGAGAAATGCCTGTGTGGAGAACTCTGCACTGATCTTTTCCAAAGTGGAAGACAGGAAGGACAGGAAATACATTAGCAGAACCCTGATCACAGCTGTGCCACCCAAAGTGTGTGTGTGGCCCTGTGACCTGTGTGTTACTGATGTGCGATCCAGCAAACAGTAAGCAACAGAGGTTTTCACAGCAATTGAGTATTGCTGTGATGTTGTCTGTTATACATTACATGAGTAATACTCAATCCACAGATTGAACTTAAAAAAATTATCCCTTACTTTTTAGAACAACTGCTTTAAAGCATTACCTGGAAATTTTCTTTAAAAATCTGAACATGGGAAGAGTTATGAAAATGACAATAAAGAGTAAGAAATTAAACAGAAATATCAAATGCTATTATCTTCTACTTCAAGCATAAGGCTGTGGGCCAGAATTGGCCTATTATCTAGGGAAATAAGTTTTATGGGAACAGAGACACATATATTTGCTTACACATTGTAAGCTACACATTGGTAGCAGCTTTCATACTACAACAGTACTAACTAGTGAGGATAACAACAAAGAATTTACAGTCTGTAAAACCTGAAATATTTACTACCTGGCCTTTACCAAAAAAGCTGGCTAACCCAAATTTATCCATATCACGAAACTAATCTAAAGACATGACTCATAATTCTTCTGTCCAGTTTGTTAAAACTGAAAGTCATTACTTCCATATCAGAAGCTCTTTCAAATTCACAAAGCTACCTCTTAGGCCTGGCGTGGTGGCTCATGCCTGTAATCCCACACTTGGGAGGCTGAGATAGGAGGATCCCTGCAAGTTCATGACCAACCTAGGGTACACAGTGAGTTCAAGGCCAACCTGAACTACATAGCAAGAACCTGTCTCAAAAAGGGAGAGGGGGAAGGGATTTAGCTCAGTGGTGCTGTGCCTGCCTGGCAACTGCAAGGTCCTGAGTTCGATTCCTGGTATACAGGGTAGGGGGAACAAAAATCTACCTTTTAATTTAATATAGATCTCAAAACTATCAGTGCTTCTAAAATGTAGGCTATATATTCTTATTCATGATCTTACCATAAGAGAAAGTATCTGGCAGAGGAACACCATGGCCAGCTAACTCTTGAAATGTCCAGAATTTATTTACACAATTCAGGATGGCTTGAGGTCGGTTCATCAATCGGCAGCCCATCTTCTCCAGATGACGCAAAACAGTGATGTCACTATCACTCTGCACCCAAGGGGTGGGGACTCTCACGACCACCACCTGGGGGTAGGCAGAGATGAGTTCTCCATTGATCCGCAGACCTGAAATGCACAGGAATAAAATCAAATCCAGTGGAAGGGAATATACAATAACACAGAGAAAGAGTAATATCTCAAAGCTTGGCTTACAAGATTAAATGCACTATGCTGTTAATCAGTGGGGATAGAGAGATACTCCTCTGTGAGAAAACAGAAAATTTCTACATGGTTAACTAAATTACATCATATGTCAATACAATGAGTTACTACGTGGTCATGAAAAAGAAAGTAATGAATATCTATGTTCAAAGATGGAAAAATATCTAGATATATAATGCGAATCCTTTTTAGGGGCCTATCTGAGAGTAAGTTTTATGTAATTATATATACAAATGTCTGAAAGGACAAAGAATAAAACTGGCTTCCCCTGATGGTGACCAGGCAGCAAGGCAGGAAAGGAAGACAAAAAAAAAAGACTCAGAACTTGATGAAATGGCAACAGAATTGTCCAAAAGTGAAAGCAAAGGGAAAAAATGACTTTTAAAAAAGAACATAATATCAAAGAATTATGGGATAACCACAAAAGGAAAGCAGCAACATTTGAAAGAATAATGACTGCAACCTTCCCTAAATTAATGTCAGATGCTAATTCAAAAAACAGAGAAGATAAAACTGGATTAATACTACAAAAATTGCACTTAAGTGTATCACAGTCAAACCTCAAAAGATAAAGAACAAACATTAAGAATGACATCTGTTTTCTCAGAACCAAGCAAGAAGAGCGGAATTAGCTGGCATGGTGGCGCACACCTATATTCCCAGCACTTGGGAGGCTGAGGCAGGAGGATTGCTGTGAATTCGAGGCCAGCCTGAACTACACAGGGAAAACTTATCTCAAAACCCCCCCCCCCAAAAAAAGAGTGGAATTAAGTATGTAAAATGTTCATAGAAAAACCCACTAACCCAGAATTTTGTCCTCTCCAAAACAGGGCAGGTGTGGTGGCACAGACCTGTAACAGAGGCTAAGGCAGAAGGATCTTAAGTTTTAAAACCAGCCTCAGAGTTTGAGGCCCGCTTGAGCTACACAGCAAAACCCTACCTCCAAAGAAAGTAAGCCAGGGAGAGTGGCACAAGCCTGTAATCCCAGTTACTCAGAAGGTCAAGTAGAAGGGTTACAAATTCAAATCAACCTCTCAAAAAACAAAAGGGCTGGGGAAGCAGCATAATGGTAGAGCTCTTGCCTAGCATGTGCAAGACCCTAGTTCCAATCCTCAGTACTGTGAGGGGGGAAGAAGTATATATATAATAAGAAACCAATCCCAGGGCCGGGGATTTAGCTCAGTGGTTCGCTGCCTGCCTCAAAAGCGCAAGGTCCTGAGTTCGATCCCTGGTACCAAAAAAAAAAAAAGAAAGAAAGAAAGAAACCAATCCCAGGGACCAGATGAAGGAATTAATAACATTTTGCTTTTACAAAGTGCTTGTATTTAGGGCGAGGGATTTAGCTCAGTGGCACTGCACCTGCCTCGCAAATGGAAGGTCCTGAGTTCGATCCCTGGTACCAAAAAACAAAACAAAACAAAAAATCAGAGTGCTGGTACCCATGAAATAGCACAAGAATATTTGGAAGGAAACTACAAACACTAAGGCAACCACTAAAAAAGTAAAGATATACTGACATACTGAGAAAAATAGAAACATATAAAATGCTCAATTAAAACTATAAAAGGCAGGGGCCAGGGATTTAGCTCAGTGGCACCATGTCTGCCTCGCCAGTGCAAGGTCCTCAGTTTGATCTCCGGTACAAAAAAACTATAGAAGGCAGTTGGACATGGTGGTGCATGCCTCTAATACCAGCACTTGGGAAGCTGAGGCAGAATCATCAAGAGTTCAAGGCCAGCCTGGGCTACACAGCAAGTTCAAGAATGGCTCCAGGGCCGGGGATTTAGCTCAGTGGTTCAGCCCCCTGCCTTGAGAAAGCTCAAGGTCCAGAGTTTGATCCCAGGTACCAAAAACAAAACAAAACAAAACAAAAGAATGGCCTGAACTGCTTATTGAGACCCTATCTCAAAAAACTAAAAACAACCAAAGCACAAAAAACTGTAAAAAGAAAAACAAAAACAGAAACAAAGAACAAGAAAAACAGAAAGTAACAAATATGATATTTTAATCTAACTCTTAATAATCCCTTTAAATGTCAATGGTTTCACTAAAAAGACAGAGATTGTCAGAATGGAACAAAAAACAAGATCCAGGTATATAAGAAATCCATTTAAAAGAGTCTATAAGAAATCCATTTAAAAGCCAGGCACAGTGGCATCCTCCTATAATCCCTGGACTCTGAAAGGCTGACAGAGAAGGATCCTAAGCCCAACCTAGGCAACTGAGCAACTCAGCAAGACCTCATCTCAAAATTTTAAAAAGGGCTAAGGATATAGCTCAATGTAAATGCCCTGGGTTCAATCAGCAGTAAAACACACGTGCACACACACACGCACACACACTTAACTCTTTCCTAAACAATACAATTAGGAAAATATTTGTGTTGCTACTTCTCCCATAATGTATTAGGTTTCCATTAGATAACTAGTAATGATAAGGCTATTAACTCATTTATCCTAATTATTCGTAGAATTTGCAGATTTAACCACTTTCTCAGTAAAATCCCAAAATATCACTCAGCATAGACTTACCCAGGTTCCCTTGTTCGACTGTCAGCACCACCTCATCCATCACCACAGCCCTGAAGTCCAGCTCCTCCTCGCAACACTTAGCCTTCAAAGCCCGTAGGATCTCTTTTTGGGGGTAATCTTCCCTGATGCGACGATCTGTCAAAAACCACAACTTGGCAGCCACAGAGCTACACATCTTGGTCTGCTTGTTCTTCTTTTTCTGGATTATTTCCTCTTGAATGTAAACTCTACCTAGATGTAAGAGAAAAAATACACATACAATGTAAACCAAGAAATCACTTAACATGTAGATTCCAAACAAATTAAGTGCTATGATTATATACTACACAAGAAGAAAGTGGAGAAATAGTGTGCCTTTTTCCCTTTCACTGAAATCAGAAACTGTATACCACTAAAAATATGGGAACTGGCAACTACTCCAGAAATAAAATTTGGGATCGAATTTGGGTCCTTGTGCTTGCACAGATGGCGAAACCACTGCACTAAATCCCCGGCCCCAGAAATAAAATTTTTTCATTTTCCTGCAGGGAAGATGCATCTTAATAACTTAATAATTATAGCAGAAGCCAAGGATTTAGCTCAGTGGTGCCACTGCCTGCCTCGAAAGCACAAGGTCCTGAGTTCGATCCCCAGTTCCAAAAAATAAAAAAATAATAATTATAGCAGAACCACGAACACAAGGCCCTTGTTTCAGGGTAAATGAGAAAAGGACAGGTCAGACAGCAACCCTGGAAAATCACTGACCTGAAAGTAGAAGTGACCTTTCTGGACTTGTATCCAAGACAGGATCAGAAATAGGAATTTGTGTTTCTAGATATAAATTCAAGCTTGAGATGAATGTGTGAATGAATGGAAAGAAACGATCAGAAATAAAAAGATTTGCATTTAAAAATTATAGGCCACTTGGTGGGAACTTTCAATGCCATTTCCTATATTACTATTGCCTGGGAATATAATTTAATGATCACCCACTTTTCAGTATTCTAGCCCTTCCCTTAAAATGCAGTTCACTTCTTGGTACGAAACAGATGAAATTCCAATCATCAAGGTGCCCCATCTCCCTCATCACTGAATACTCTGATTAAAGTATATTTTTGTATCTATGGTTACTTTTGTCTCTTCCCTTGCTTTGATATAGTTATGTAGAAAATGAGAGAGTACCACCTATACTGTGAAATAAGCAAATATTAACATCACTTATATAGTTAACTATATTAATGAAAACACACTGGAAAATGAGCAAAAGGACTTTAAATAACCAAAGTAAGCATGCAGAACCATTCACTACAGTTGTTTATTTTTAGGTCAGAGGAGAAATTACTTATGTTTGTATTATTTCTTTAAATAGAAATTTTGAAAAAGTTTGCTAGAATGTAAAATGACTTTTTCTTTTTTTCCCTAAAGATAAGAGTGCCACACCTGAGTTTGTATCAAGAGTAAGACAACAGTTGAAAGTTGTCTTCCTGAGAAAAAGCAAAAGTTTGAGGCTGTTTTAAAAAAAATATTTTTACAACCCCTGCCCCCCCAAAATCACAAAATTTCAAGTACAGTACAGCTGTCCCCAGAACCCCACTCCTGGTCTACACTATCTCACCCGTGGCCCTGACCATACCAAAATTCACGAATGATCAAGTCCCTTACATAAAATGGTGTAGTATTTTCATGACCTGCACACATCATCCTGAACACCAATCCTCTCCATACGGTATTGCTTAAATTACCTAATACAATATAAATGCTATGTAAATAGTTTCTATATTGTTTTGTTTAGGGAATAACAAATTGTATGTACTTATTTACAGACACAATTTCTTCCAAATATTTTCAATACAAGGCTGGCTGAAACCATGGATGCAAAACCTATGAAAACCTAGGGCCAATTATTCAAGCATTACTCTATATGACATTTGGAAACTCTAACAGAAACAAAAGGTAAAAGTAAAGATCAGAAGAAAGCAAAAGGTCATACAGATGAGTAGCTCCCTGAGCAGCAGCGGCGGGAATGGGCTGTTCATGCACCCTTATCCAGTCTCCAGGTATCGGTCACAAGGATCTGCTCCACAGAGGATGCGGTGAGACCAGGGCCAGCGGTCCATACTCCCAGCACCTTGTCCTGCTATGCCTGCCACATGTACCACCTCCTCCACTCCTAACCCACCTACCTCGAAACCCGCTTCTTCAAAGGTATAAGTTACTGGTGCTACATAAGATATCTGCACTAG
This sequence comes from Heterocephalus glaber, assembly GCF_053883595.1. Taxonomy (NCBI): domain Eukaryota; kingdom Metazoa; phylum Chordata; class Mammalia; order Rodentia; family Bathyergidae; genus Heterocephalus; species Heterocephalus glaber. The sequence continues at coordinate 27,817,703 of NW_028258297.1, read as the reverse complement.
ATATGGTAACCACTCAACTTGTACACATCCCAGCAAGGAATCACTGCTAACAATGCCATGCTACCTTCCCTTTTGGTCAGTCTGTAAGCTACAAATTATACTATCTGTGCAACAGTCCGTGACATTAAAATCTCATTAGAAACTGAGCACAGTGACATACGTCTTTAAACCCAATACTCAAGGGGCTGAAAACAGGAGGGTCACTGCAAATTTAAGGCCGGCTGGGCTACATAGTGAGTTCAAGGCCAGCCTGTACTATAAAGTGAGACCTTGTCTCAAAAATCTCTTGAAGAGCCGGGGATTTAGCTCAGTGGTTCCACCGCCTGCCTTGCAAGTTCCATCCATGGTACCAAAAAAATAAATAAATAAAATAAAACCTCGAATATAATCACTAGATCCATAAAAGTAAAATATATACAAAATGCTATGGATTTCCCTAAGCAAAATATTCTGTACATCCTACAAACTGTAAACTTTTGTTTACAGAATGTTTTTGATAAAATTTTTCTATTAAATTTGTCTTGACAAAAAGATTTCCATTCAATCAGTTGTGGAAAAGGTTCAAAGCAAATCTGTACTATGATCATCTAAACTGGAGGTGATACATGTTTTTCTGTTGAGTTGTGCCACAATTTCCTCCCTGTGCTCCTAACTAGGAACTATACCCACAGAGACACGGCATTTGGTACAAATGTGCACCAGCAGTAGCACGTTGGGCCTTCCAGCCTCTTAAGAGGGGCTCACTCAGAAGGTAAAAATCCATAAAAGAAAATATCACAGCAGTCCTTGTAGAAAACCCTCAGTTTCCCTTGAGGGAAGAACTGGCAAAAAATCCTTAACATGTCTGTATTGCTGGAGTGGCACACCCCTGTAATCCCAACTTCTCAAAGGGATAAGGAAGGAGGATTGTAGGTTTGAGGCCAAGCTGGGCAACTCAGCAAGACCTTGTGTCAAAATTAAGTAAAATGGGCTGGAGATGTAGCTTAAGTGGTAAAGTACCTGTTTGGCATGTGCAAGGTCCTAGGACAGAAAGGGGAAAAAACCATCAAGAATGTATTCAACAGTTTTAAAATCTGCACTGACCGCCAAAACTCCGAAGCCATGTCAATGTCTCCCCTCACACTTAGTTCTTGGGGCTTTCACCTGAGTGTGGCTGTTGTTGCCTCAACAGCAATCAGAACAAGACATTTCAGTCAGTGGCAGCTGGGAAGCAGAAATGTTCTCCCAACGCTAATACTTCAGATGTCTGGAAATTACATGGGCCACCGGAAGTTAAGCTTCTGTAATCAAGCAGTGAAAATAGTCCCTCTCGTGCTTGAAGAGCTACAAACGTTTGGTCAACATGTTTTTCCACATGAAATGTCCACTTGTCAGGTAACTGTTGCAGGTGTATGGCTCAGTTACTGAACATTCCATCCACACTTGCCACCCAGGTTGAGTTCATGGAATGGGCCTGGCATCTGGCAGAAGGGCTGCAGGGAAACACTTGCCCCCGAGAGCAAACACTCGCCGCTGAGGGGCAGTAGAGAGTCCTGCAATACTCGTTCTCTAATCACCATAGGTCACTGCTTCCCTGCAGAGAGCATGCATCATTTTGGACTATCATAAAGCTAGCAGTGGCCAATGGTGGCATCACTGGCTAACTCTTTGAGTCTCAGGAAGAAAGAGGGTAGATTATTTGCCTTATGTACTCCAGACACTGCACAAAATGTACTCCTAATACTCAAAAGATTTACTGTCAACATCTGACAGTTCTAGTGGGTCCTCTCAATTTCCCTCAATCAAAAAAGGTCTTCCTTCCAGGCGTGGTCCAGTAATTCCAGCACTCTCGGGAAGCTGAGGCAGGAATATCACTGGGAGTTCAAGGGCGCCCCAGGCTACATAGTAAGTTTGAGGACAGCCTGAACTACGCATCAAGAACCTGCCTCAAAACAAAAACAAAAAAACAAGGGGCAGGGGATTTAGCTCAGTGGGGCCCAAGCCTGCCTTGCAAGAGCAAGGTTGTGAGTTCAATCCCCGGTACCAAAACAAAAACAAAACATAGTTCATCCTTTGATAGGAAAAAAAAATCATTTATTTGTTTTACTGCTTAAGACTACGTTGTTTTGTTGTGGGGTTTTTTTGTGGTAGGGGAGGGGATCGAACTCCAGGGAGGGGATCAAACTCCGGTCCTTGCACTTGCGCAGCAGGAGGCGAAACTACTGAGCTAAATCCCCAGCCCAAGACTGCCTTGGTTTTTTAAAGATGGTATTAAAGAGTGAATTATTTCTCCCATTTAAGATAATATTTTAGGGGGTGAACAATTTCTTCCAGTTTTAATTCCCATTATTAGGCCAACCCCATGAAAAATTTCTTGCCTTAGAAATTATTTCAAGTAAACAGCCTAGGATCTAACATCTAGTATTTGATTTCCTATCAGATTAGAGTTCGATCCCTGGTACCAAAAAAAGAAAAAAAAAAAATCAATAAAAAAGGCATCTCTTACTACTAGTAGTCTTTTGCTTCTGGTAAGGACATAGAATATGAACTCAACATTCAATAAAAGAAAATAAAGGTTGTAGAAGAAAAATCATAGCTCAGCGGCCAAGAGAGACTGTGGTTCTAAAACCTCCTGTCCTCCCAGAATATCAAAATCCCGGGCTGCTCAAGTCCCACATATAAAATGACATAGTATTTGCATATAACTTACACATTCTCCCATGTACTTTAAGTCATCTCTAGATTACTTGTAATACCTCATATAATGAAAATGCTACGCAAATAGATGTTACAGTGTATTATTCAGGGAATAATGACAAAGAGTCTGTACATGTTCAATACGCTTTTTTCCCCTCAAATATTTTCAATCCACAGTTGATGGAATACAGATATGGAACACAAGGATACTGAGGGCCTAATCTACACTAACATAAAACAGAATTTGTACACAATTCTACTGTAAGATAAACCATAATTTTAGTAAATTTTCTTTGCTTGTGGGAGTTTGCTACAGACTTGTTTGCAATACCATCCACTTTTGGCTGGGAAACACAGGAGTTGCGTCAGGTTTGTGCAGAATGACAAATCTGTGTATCTTGAGTTTTAGACACTCCATTCCCACCTTTTTCTCCCTATAGCTCTCCTCCTACAGATAGCTCTCCTCTTTTTTTGTTTTTTGAGATAGTCTTTCTAGTGCAGACTGGCCTTGAACTCACTATGTAGCCCAGGCTGGCCTCAAACTCTCAGCAATCCTCATGCTTCAACTGGGATTACAGGCATGCACCACACCTTGTTTATACAGTACTGTGTAAATTCTTCATTAAGCAATCAATGCATTTAATGACCTAGTCTTAGTTCTAGGAACTTGGTCTTTGAATGAGGAATATCTGTATAGATAATCCTCAGAGCTTCATCTTAAACTGTTTTCCACTCTTTAGAAATGTCAGCCTTGTGCAGGTTTCAACTGGAAATGCAGACCCAGTATCTCTTTCCAACCTGAAGCCCATGACCAAATCCTACTTCAGTAAGCCTACTGGCCATTCCTAACCAAATACTACCCACTGTTGCTTCAGCTGAGCTTCTAAAAAAACTGATTTGAGGCTGGCTGTGCTAAGGCAGAGGGATTGTGTTTTTGAGGCCAGCTTAGGCTACAAGTGTGAGGCTGCCCTAAGCCACATGGTGAGATACTGTTTCAAAACAAATTTATTTTATTTTTATTCACATGCCTGCTACAGCACCTGTTGCCCGCACTATGATCATTAAGTTTTATGTCAAGTTGGCTACTCAACATGTTGCTGAAGTTACTCTGTAGATATAAAATCTATAGTCAGTGGTTTTACAGAAAGAAACTAATTTCCAAAATATGGATGGGCCTCACTGAATGATTTGAAGGCCTTGCTAATGGCCAAAAACTGAGGAATGCTGCCTCAACATTCAGGGCTCTCAAGATTCTAGATACTCTGATTTATAGCCTGTTGGTTTGCCCAACAGATTTCAGACTCAAGATTGCAATATCAACTCTTCTGTCCCCAAGTTTACAGACTGTTGCCCTTCCCTAGAGATTTTGGGCTTACCAACCACACAATCCTAAGAGCCAGTTTCTTAAAAATAAATACATAATTTCCAAGATATATTTACATGTATATATTAGTTGCAGTTCTCTGGAGAACCTGACTGATTCTACTATCTTAATTAAGGTGTTCAATTACAAAACCTAGGCATCATTTTTGCTTCCATCTTTCCTTCACTTTTACAAACACGCCCACAGAATGTTAATTCTATGTCTAAATTACTTCAACTGTATCCTTCCCTTTCCCTCTAGTTCATTCATCACACATCAGGAATACTATAAAAGCCTCCAAACTAATCTGCTCTCTCTTGCTTCCAGTTTGCTGAACACATTACATTCTCTCACCCTTCTTGTCGGTAGGGATATATACGCTAGACCTATCTACTTTGTAAACTTTGGGCTGAAACATCTGATGCACTTGCTAAGTTTTCCCTGTTTCCTAAAGTCATCCTTCACATTATTACATATATATCCTAGCACTACCACACTATCATTCATGTGTGTTTTTAAATTAGGCCTGCCAATGCTATAAGCTGAATTCTGAAGTTTTTATCTTCATGTAGTTAATCATGTTTTTCAAGCAATTCTATTTATTATAAATAGAATAAGAGTTGTCAACAAATAAGGCTAGTTTCTCAAACTAGGGTCCTGGGACATTCAGGGGCCGCATGAACATTTATTCTATTATTGTTATTGCTCAAAATCAAAAAGATCATGTTTCCCCACTAAAATTAAATGTACGTAAACAAGAATGCATCTCTATCATTAACAGAGGCACAATGAGTCAGATGTGGTGACTTGAGGCAAGAGAATCATAAATTTGTGCCCAGCCTGGGCAACTTAGCAAGGTACTGTCTCAAAAAATTAAAGGGCTGGGGATGTAGCTCAGTGGCAAAGGTCCTGGCTTGAATCCCCCAGCACCACCAAAAAAAAAAGCACAATATTTAAAGATGTAAAGCAGCTAAATTCCTTATCAAAGTTCAGATAAACTAATTTGTTGAAGATTTTTGTAAATGCTATTTCAATTCAACCTTGGGGCTGGGATGTAGCTCAGTGGTAGAGGCACTTGCCTGGTATGTGTTATGAGGCTCTAAATTCAATCCTCAGTAATGCCACAAAAAAAAAGAAAGAAAAAGTTAAAATCACTCAATCTTAGTTTTCGTTTGTTTTTTTGGTACTGGGAATCGAACTCAGGACCTTGTGCTTTCAAGGCAGGCACAGCGCCACTGAGCTAAATAAATTCCCAGCCCCCCGCCCCAATGTTAGTTATTATAATAACATAATTATAATAACATTTTACAGATTAAGAAACCATGTAGAGGCCAGGTGTGGTGGCACATACCTACAGTCCCAGCTACTTTGGGAAACTGAGACAAGAGGACCACAAGTTTAAGCTTACACTGGGAAACTTAGCAAGACTCTGTCTCAAAGAAAGAAAAGGAACTGGGTGTAATGGTACAGGCCTATGATCACAGAAGCTCAGCAGCGGGGAGGCTGACACAGGACTGCACGTCAGAGGCCAGCCTAGACTCCACAAGGAGTTCCACGCTTATGCAGACTACAGAGCCAGACCCTGTCGAAATAAATAAAAATGGGCCAGAGATTTAGCTCAGTGCCTGCCTGGCAAGTGCAAGGTCCTGAGTTCAATCCCCAGCACTAAAAAAAAAAAAAAAAAAAAAAAAAAAAAATCAAACAAACAAACATATAGGGATAGAGATGTGGCTCAGCACTCCCTGGGTTCGATATCTGGTACAAAAAGAAAAGAAAAGAAAAGAAAAAAAGAAAGAAAGAAAGAAAAGAAATTGCACAGTGGGTTAAGAGATTTAAAACCCGGGGCTGGGGATTTAGCTCAGTGGCAACATGCCTGCCTCACAAGCGTAAGGTCTTGAGTTCGATCTCTGGTACTGCCAAAAAAGAGAGATTTAAAACCCATAATAATAAGAAGAACAACATTAAGTAGCAGAGCCTGGACTTTAACAGTTTCTGGTTTAAACTTCAAGAGCTGCCTTGCCAGATCACATTTTTGCTATTTGAATTAATAATGTTACCTTTAACACCGACTTTCCTTTTCAGGTTTTATCAAGGTTTTTTCTTTAACTGAATCCTACTGCTACAGCTCTTTTCAACTCACAAAACATAATTTGGGTCTATATAAGATTTTATTGTATCTTTTCCTCTACTCAAAAATTTGTATCTGCCAGGCATGGTGGTATAGGCTATAATCCAGCTCTCTAAACACCAAAAATGTCTGCATCAGAAGTAGATCTGGCTGCAGATGTAGCTCGCTGGTAAAGCACTTGCATAGCACGCATGAGGCCCTGGGATTAATCTGCAGCACAGAAAGAAAGAAAAAAGAGATCTGAATTAGTTAAAAATCAGAAAAATCCCCAGTACAAAAAAAAAAAATCAGAGAAAGGAGTACGTGGTATAGGAACTAAAGTATTAACAAGAAAGACAAGAAGAAGAGAGAATCACCCCTCTTGTAGAGGGCAGGAGACAAACTTCATTTCAGCTCTTACTAAAGGTTCGAAAAGGAAACAGATGAAAGTCTCAGGGAAGAGTCCCAGAAACAACCAAAGCTAACAGTGTTAGCTCAGTCACCCCATGGCCTGCTAGTCATCCTCACCAATAAATGATCACAAAAGTCCCTTTAAAACACAATTACTATGTATATGTCATTTAAAATAGTATCATCCTTAGTGTTTTAAGTTGATAAAATGCCATTTTCCTTGCCACATTAATTTGAAGGTAGCTGGAATGCTGTGAAGGTAGGAGCAGGAGGCTAGATATTAAGAAAAGATGACTTTAGAAGTGACAAAAAAGTATGACTGTTACCAAAGTTCTTGCCTTATATCAAGCATGTGCTTTAAAATGGAGCAAATATATAATTTCCCAAAGTTTTCATATCATATTCATTCATACTCTCCCCTTATAGATAGGGCTTTTCACTTTTGACACCCTTTTTTAAGGGCAAGCTGGGTGTGGTGATACACACCTGTAATCCTAGCACTTGGGAGGCTGAGCCAGGAGGATCACCAAGAGCTTGAGGACAACCTAGGCTACACAGTTAGTGAGTTCAAGGCCAAACTGAACTATATAGTGAGATCCTATCTCAAAAACTAAAACAACAAAAAATAAAGTAAAATGGCAACTACACACACTACATAACCATCTTCCTATCCAAACCCTCTATCAAAAGACTACAGGGGCCAGGGATTTAGCTCAGTGGCACCGAGCCTGCCTCGCAAGCGCAAGATCCCTGGTACAAAAAAAAAAAAAAAAAAGACTACAACAGGCCAAGGATGTAGCTCAGCAGTGCCCTGCCTGCTTGGCAAGTGCAAGGTCCTGTTTTGGATTCCCATTACCAGGGGGGAAAAACTGTCTTCCTTAAAAGACTACCAAAAACAAGATGGAAAACAATATATACACAAAAACAGCACAATCAAGGCAAGGAATGGCAACACAAAAGCTATAGGCAAGGACCTATAGTTTCTTCTTCATACTAAGAACAGTACATACAAAACAATGCACACAAGTGAGGTTAAAAATATATTATGTGAGGAAAACAGGCATATATTATCACCAATTTTTTTGTGTGTGTGGTACTAGGGATTGAACTCAGGACCTTACGCTTGCTTGCCGGGCAGGCGAGGTACTGCTGAGCTACATCCCCATCCTATTATCACCACTTAAAGAACACCTGCCCATGATACTACAACAGTAAAGTCAAGACTTGCGTTAAGGTTTTCTGACTTCTTTGTATTGTTTCTGCTACAAAAATATCATCAAAAGAAATCTAGATAAAGAAAATAAGTGTCAATTTTGAGTGATCAACCAAATACTGTTAGGCAGTTTATCTGTATCCTTTAAGCCTAAACAATCACCACCCCTTTGAAATATCACTACCTTCCTCTGGCAGTGATGGTGTCCTTGAACAGAGGTTATACAACTCATCTAAAGTCACAGAGCTCAGAGGGATTTTAAATCCCACACCCTATGGTAGAGATTGCCAGTTGTTCCCACCATACATTTTCTACTCCTTCCTTAGGACTGTAATTGGATACTTGATATTTAGTTGGCCATAATGCCATGTAACTAAAAGACCGTTCATATCCTGTAGACTTTCTTGCTGCTAGAAGTGGTCCTGTTATTATACACAGCTAATTTAAGTAAAAATATTATAGACAAACAAGGTGAGGCCCTCAGAGTCAGTGCAGAAGATGAGAATACATTATAACTGTGGCTAGAGGAGCATCTATCAAAGGCCAGGCATCAAGATAGAATGACCAGACCTACTTGCCTCCCCAAGGGCTAAGCAATAGCTTAAAGAGTATATACTATAATTGGTATCACCTGGTCCAATAAAGTCTACATCAGTCACCCAAGTGGGTGATCAGGACCTCCTGATCCATCCCTTCCTAAAAATGTCTTTGTTCTTTCCATGTACCCTTGCTACGTGACCTGCTTCCCCAATGGATCAATATTACCTAAATGGCTATACTTGTATTCTTATTGGTTGATCATAGTTTTGACCCACATTGTACTCGCTTCATGATTTTCTTCCATAAAACTTCCTCAGAGAAGTGGTCTTGTTGGCAACCCACTTTCAGGTCCCCTCCCGTCTCTCAGGAGCTATTTCTCTCAATAAATTTTTCCTATTCAATTTCCGTCGTTCCTTAGAATTCATTCTGCGATTTTAGAAATAAAACACAAACTTGGCATATCTAACATCTAACAGATTAAGAGTTGCATTTTTCTCCTATATTGATGTAACTAAATTTTGGCCAAAGAGATATAAGTGAAAGTACTGCATAGCAACTTCCAGAAACCACGCCTAAGAGGTACATTCTTCTCTGGCCCTTTTTTCATCCTGACTGGACTCTAGGATAGAGGTCAAGCCTAGACAAAAAAGTTATGTATCAGAAAGAACTTGAGCCCCCACAATAGAGCGGGGCCCTAGATTCTACTACTTCTTCTGCATGAGAAAGAAATAATTACAATATTTGGGGAAATTCTTTGTTATAGGGTACTGAACCTTATTCTAGCAATTATACCCTATCACACCTTGTTGAAAGTTAAGTGTTGTTGCACATCAGCAAGAAATGGTACCAAATTATGATAAGTAGGACTTTGTCTTCACACTAACATCACCATTTTTCATTTTACTTTTACATTTATTTTATGTATCACACCCCTGAAAAATACTGTTAGTCTAAAAATTAGCAAACTGAGCTAAGTGAAAAATTAGTCCCAATCTCAGACAAGCTAAACACCTGAAAACTACTAAATACACAGGACTGTTCACTTAGATAATACAATCAATGTTGATTGTATACATCACCAGGAGTGGTAGTGCATGCCTGTAATCCCAGCACTCTGGGAGGCTGAGGCAGGAGGATTGCAAGTTCCAGTCCCACATGGACAATTTAGCAAGACTCTGTCTCAAAATAAAAAATAAAAGGTCTGGGGATATAGCTCAGAGCAAATTCTGGGTTCAATTCCCAATACCAAACACAACAACAACAATAATCTAATATGCACTCTACCTAGAAATGGCAAGGTAAGCAAAACATAGTGACAATATGCTAGAACTAAAAATTATCTGTTAAAACTTCATTACTAAGGGAAAAGGTTCAAATCATTTATCATTAGGAAAATGCTTATCAAAACCACAATGAGAAACTATTTACTTTATTAAAAATATATACACTGGGGCCTGGGATTTAGCTCAGTGGTGCCACACCTGCCTCACAAGGGCAAGGTCCTGAGTTCGATCCCCGGCACCAGGAAAAAAAAAAAAAAATATATATATATATATATATATATATATATATATATGCATATGCACACTGTATTGGGTTTTAGTGAGGATGTACAGAAACAAACTCTTGTGTACCTCTGATGAGAATATAAAATGGTATGAGCACTGTGAAAATAATATGATTGTTCCACAAAAATTAAAAATACAATCACCATGTGATCCAGCAATTCCACTTTTGGGTATATACCAAAAGAATTGAAAGAAGGGTCTCAAATGGATAGCTGTACAACCATGTTCACAGCAACATTATTCACAACAACTGCAAGGCAGAAACAACCCAAATGTCAACTGACCTTATGAATAAGCAATCTGGGGTGCATATATGTATAATCAAATGTAAGTCAGCCTTAAGGGAAAAAATTCTTTAAAGAAAACAACAACGAAAAAACCCCAAAATGAACAGGATCCTGATACATGCTACATACAACCCGTGTGAATCTTGTGGACATTGTGCTAGATGGAATAAACCAATCACACAAAAATAAATACTGCAGGATTCCATCTATGAGGCACTCAGAACAGCCAAATACACAGAAATAGAAAAACCAGGCGAAGTAACCCATGTCTGTAATCCCAGCTACTGGGGAAGCTGGGGCAGCAGGATCAAAAGTTCAAGTCCAGTGTGGGCAACTCAAACCCTCTAACCTCCCCCTCCAAAGTTTTTTAAATTGGAAATAAAAAGAGGAGCTGGGGATTTAGCTCAGTGGTTCCGCCACCTGCCTCGCAAGCACAAGGACCCAAGTTCGATCCCCAGTACCCAAAAAAATAAATAAATAAATAAATAAAAAGAGCTGGAGATACCACTCAGTGATAGAGCACTTGCCTAGCATGCTCATAACTCTGGGTTCAATCCCCAGTACCATGCCAAAAAAAACGATAGTTGCTAGAGGCTGACGATTAGGGGAAATATGGAACTGTTTAGTAGGTATAGAGTTTTCAGTCTCGTTAGGTAGAGTTAATGGTTTAAATGGTAACTTATGTGTGCTGTATTTTATCACAATAAAAAGAAAATTAACTGCAAATTTTTACACATTTCCAACCAGTTAGAAAAAAATGTTACCTTTTACTCAAGTTATCTGTGGCTTAGTTACTAAAATTCCATAAATGATATGTGATATACTAAACCCACTAAACTTAAGAACAGGGGGAGGAGTTCTCTGAAATTCAAATGAAATTTCTAACGATCTCAATTAATAGAGGAAAGATGCATAAAAACATATCTGGAACATAGCACAAAATTGAAGAAAGTTTCTGCAATACAATGCACAGACAGCGTAGCTCAAAGTTCCTAACTGTAACAATGGCAGGCCTTCCCACCTAATTTTCATTCCTGACATTACTCTTCTTTGAAAAAGTTAGAAACCTACTCATTTACCCAAGCCCCACATGAGGTGAACTGAATTACACAGCAAAGGAATAAGCTAACAACTGAGGACACCAAAGCATCAAGAAGAATTCCTAGGCTGCCATTTGGGCAAGTCTCCATCAATTTTCAATATGCAGTTTTCTGATAAAGTACCAAAAACTCAAGAGGTACCTAAAAGTGAGACAGCAGAGTAGTAAGAGAAAAGTGGTCTGATCTTACATAGCAATTCCATGTTGCAATTTGAGGCCTTATTTCCATATTTATAAGAACATGTAGTATCAGAAGGAAAGAAAAAACTAGAATATAAGGAGTTTAATATAAAGTGAAAACAAAAAGATGGTAGTTCTGAAATATTTCTTTTCCCCACAATGTAGTGACATGCTGCCAGTTTAGGAAGATGAATAAGACATGTCAACATTTAAACAGATTTTGTTTTGCCAACTCATCAATTCATGAATTGGTATACGTTTTTTGAGAACCTGGTAGACTTCTCCAGACACTGAGAAAACCGACATTAAAAATATAGCAATCAGAGAAACTAAAATGTAAATGCAGAGACAGACCCACTATTCTGCACCCCCAGTGGACAGCCCAAAACATGCAAGATAACAATCTCACAAGCTAAAGGATGAGTTTAAGAGATGGCTATATTGAATCATGAGAGTATCTAAAAAGCTATTTGCAATGTTAAATACCAGGCAAATGTGTATCTCTATAAGATCTAATGTAGCTGTCAAAGTTCATAATTTACTGTATCTTCAGTTTCTCTTAAAAAACAAACCTAGAGGGCCGGGGATTTAGCTCAGTGGTTTCACCACCTGCTGCACAAGTGCAAGGACCAGAGTTCAATCCCTGGTACCAAAAAAAAAAAGCCTAATGCTACTTTCCATCATTATTATACAACTGATTTTGAAGTAATTAGCTTTGTTAATAAAATCAGGGAGGAAAAACAAAAACAGAATTTCAGTAAGAGGAAAAGATTCAAGCAGATGAGCTCCAAACACAGACCAGGCTCTAAGGGAGTGGAGCTGACTAGCTCTGTGGCTTTTTCCCTCCGTGCCAGCTGAGAAGAAAAAATAACCGGAAAAGAAAACATTAAAAATAACACCAGGGCATTAGTTACTATGAAGCCAGAAAATCAGTCCTTTTCTGCAAATCTAAAGCATACTCAGATACATATGGCACATGAATCGAAAAATATACTATGTAGTTATTTTGGGGGATACTATATTATTTCTTAACAATATTTAATATGTCAAGCAGGACAAACCCAAGTACTGTAATGAAAGAATTAACATCTGTACCTAATATCCCTACTGAACCTTTCTTGAAACAACCGCACGTGCCAGCACAGCCAACACTTCAAAATAATACCTTTTTCATTGTTCCATTGCAATCTTCTCCCTCAAATCTTAATATATAACTACTAGGCCTGGAATTATAGCTCTGTGGTAGTGTTTGCCTAGCATGCTCAAGGAACTGAGTATAATCCTCAGCAAAGGGGTGTGCATGTATGAAACAATTACTATAATTTCTAAAGGCTCTTTTCTCATCAGCTTATGACTGAAATCCCATTTGTAAAACACTCTTTGTAAACTCACCTGGCATAAAATAGTCTCTAGGAGTCCACATCAGTAAAGTGCCCACAAAACAGTTGTCAGCAACATACAACTCATCTTACTTTATATTTGGTTTTCTCTCTCTCCAAGTTGTTTGGGGTTTTTTTGTTGTTTGTTTTGGTACCGGGGATTGAACTAGGGGGTCCTTGCATTTGCAAGGCGGCCAGAGGAACCACTGAGCTAAATCCCCAGCTCCAACTCCAAGTTGTTTTAGATTTGTTTTTTTTAATTTGTGCTAGTACCTATCCATGGGACATAATGATTATATTCATCATGAGGAGTTGGTGCATGTACATAACACTACTTGTATCTCTTTACATCCCTTTCCACATGCTGTTTGTGAGTATAGAAGTTCTTCCTCAATCAGTTTACATCTCTAGGCCTGCTCCCGACTCCCTAGAAGATGAAATCTACTCTTGCTTAGGGTGTGGAACAATTCACTCAGCTCTCCTCTTCCTCTCAGCCCCTATTAGGTATGTTGCTCCATCAGTTGTTCAGCTCTGAGTGGGGAGCTTTGAGAAAGAGATCCAGTAGGGCTGGGGATTTAGCTCAGTGGTTCTGGTACCTGCCTCACAAGTGCAAGGTTCCCAGCTCAATCCCTGGTACAAAAAAAAAAAAAAAAAAAAAAAAAGAGTTCCAGTAGCAAGGACCAGGTGGATACAAACTGGCAGCAGGAGGAACTGGGAGGTATTTTAATGGATGCTTCCCCAGGTGCCCCAACAAACTAATGCATTTGGTTCATGTTCATTAGTCAGAAAAAGAGAATATTCCTGTGCATTCTTTCTCAATGTGGCTGAGGAGTAGATTTCTAAGATGTTGCTAGTAATTTCCCTCTGGAGTAAAAAAGGAGACTGTATGACAAGGGAAAAGAAAAAGGAGATAATTTCTTGTCATTCTCCCTTCTGCTCCTAGAAGCTACTACTGACATGAGTATATCCAATAGGAACTCTTAAGAAAACATGAGAAAAATAAAGCCAAGAAAAATGTGAAACTAGGGGTGAGAACAGAGCAAGGGGGTGAAAATGATCAAAGTTTTTTATGTGCATGTACAAATCTGCCAAAATGAAACTCATCAATCTGTATAACCAATTTAGAAAACGAATGGAGGAAAAAAAAGCTATGATAAATGGAATTTTAGAGGCTACTCAGCTCCTTACCCCCAGAAGTGGGAAACGCAGGAAGAGAAATGTAGCTCTGATTGAGTGGAGGACTGTGACTGAATTTGATGTTCCCCTTCTTGGCTCCTTTATCAGATTCGGACTGCCTGCCTCCTGACATGCAGACTACAGCACATACTGGGAACAGGAGAAAACCGGAGAAAGATGGGGGGCGGAAATCAAATCATGTTGCCAAACTAACAACTAAATCAACAACAGGAAAGAAGGAAATAGCACTAAGATAGGAATAAACATATTATCTCAAAACAAAATATTCCTCCTTCCCTTTGACATACTAGCCAAATAACATACAGTAACTATTAGAAATTTCACTATGTTCTTAAAATTAGGTTACATTTTAGAAAAACTTTTTAAATGTTGCATATCCATGATTGAAATTTCAGTTTTATTCCAAGTGAATTTTTTTAAAGGTATCTTGCAACTGTTTTTAAGAAATCATTTTAACAGAAGAAATGACTCCTAAGCTATTCCACAGTGCAAAAAAAAAAAAAAAAAGACATTTAAGTAACATTTAAAATAGTTAATAATTAAGAACGTCCATCAAAAAACATTGAACCAGTAAGAGAAAAATCTCCCACACTAAGCTGCCCATATACTTTCAATGTAAGATTTAAAATTTAACCCAACTGCACGAAAACAGAGGAAAATACAGTATAGGCAATTAATGGGAAAATAACAGCACACTGGAAGAATTTACACTGAAGTTAAATTCAGAACGGTTGGCATAATAACCCATTCACAGAACAGAATGGACACTCCACCCCTATTCAGACATCCGAATGGGACTAAAGACGGACCACAAATCTGGGGCCAGAAATAAACCCCCGAGGCAGGACTGCTCGGCACCTCGCACCCCGATACAATTCTGGGGCGGAAAGAAATTCGGTCCTGGTCAAACGCTAAAAAAAGCCGAACAAGGCCAGCGTCGGGTCAGCCGCTGGCTCCCCGGAGGGGCGAGGACGGCCCGCAGGCGGCCGGGAGCGGGCGCGGGGAGCGCCCGACCCGCAGGCCCCGTGCCCTGCCCCTCCGCGCCGCCACACCCCCCGGCGGACCGCGCCCTCCGCGCCTCCTCGCGCCCAGCAGCGCCCCGCACCCGCGGGCGGCCGACCGCTCACCTGGCCCGCGGTCCGCCCTCGCCCGTCGGCGCACCGGTGCGGCCTCCCGGGACACCGCGGCCCAGGCCGGTGGGGTCGCTGAGGCGCGGAGGGGCCGGGATGCCGCCGGCGCCGCCTCCTCTCCGCCGCCGCTCCTGCCGCGGCCCGGCCGGGCGCCCTCGGCCCTCGCCCGCCTCCTCAGGGCCTCGCGGTCGCGCCGCCGGGCCCTCGCCCACTCCCACGGTCGCCGGCGCCCTCACGCCAGCTCACACCCCGCCGCTTGGCCTCGGCCCTTCACTCGCCTGCCGCTCGCTCCCTCGCGCGCGCCCCCGCTCACACACAGCGCGCGCCACCCTCGAGCGCGCGAATATAGCCCGGCTCGCGCCCGCCCCGCCCTCGGCGCCGCGCTCGGGGCGGGGGCGGGGGTGTGGGCGGGGCCTGGGAGCCGCTCGCCCACCGCACCTGCGCGGGCCCCGCCCCGCCGCCGTCAGAGCCCCGAGCCTGCTCAGAGCTGGGCGCGATTGCGGGCCAAACCCCCGGGACGATGCCCCCCGTGGCGGCCCTCGCCCGCTGTCCTGACCCAGGCCCGACCCCGGGCCTCGCTCGGCACTGCCTGGCCCAGCGGCTCCTCCTGGCCTGTCCGCTCCGGGAGCCTCGCCCGCTCGTGAGAGGACAAAGCCTCCGTGCGCGCCGGGCGGGTTTAGGCTCCGCACAGGCCCGGGCCGCGCGGGCCGCGAGATCCAGGCGGGCGCTGGACGCGCCGCCAGCCCGGGCCGGTTCGGCCCTCAGCGCCCTCTCCGCCTTCGTCACGAAAAGTGTGATCCCGGTCGCTGTGGAAGTGAAACGAGATGACAGCCTTAAGAGGCTTGCTGACTTCCAAAACTACGTGAAAATGAAATTCACGGCCCAAGAGAGGTTAAGAACCCCAGTATATTCGAGGACCTCACTACTGTTTCCAGGCCGCGGGGCCTGACCTGCCTGCTTTCCGGGAAGGATGCGGGTGTGACTACAGGTCTGCTGATGAGGCTGCCTCCAGGCAAGCTGCAGGCACTCCTGAGTCAGCCCAGCCACACGTGCATTCCATTGTCCATTCCATTCCGCAGGCTATCGTCAGTACCATTGCATCACCCGGGTTATTTTTGCTGAGTTCCCATAGGATGCTGACAGTTCTTGAAGAGTTCTTTAGGCAATAACTGCTGGAGCCGGACTGCCTGGATTGAATTTGTGGTTCTTCGCATCAGATCATCTGCTACCCATGTGATCGGCTACTGGCGTGGGTATCTACATCTTAATCTGTGGCCCTTTAAAACTGAGGCTAAAAATAGTTACCTAATTAACTGAGTTGTCCTAAGGCCTGAGCTGGGTGTGGTGTCCCACGCCTGTGATCCCAGCATTTGGGAGGCTGAAACAGGAGGATCGCTGTGAGTTGGAGGCCAGCCTGAACTACATAGCAAAACCTTGTCTCAAAAAACTTTAAAAAAAAAAAAAAGTGTGTTAATAAGCGTGTTCTTATCCCTCAGTATCCACAGGGAATTGGTTCTAGACCTTACCCAGATATCGAACTCTAGGGGATGTCCAAGTCCCATACATAATGGTGATAGTATTGCATAACTTCAATCCTCTCCAGTTTACTTATCATACCTAATACAACATGAAACACCTGGTAAATAGTTGTTAAGCTGCATCGTTTAGAGAAACAAGAGAATACAAGTCTGTTCAGTATTGACTCAATTTTTTTTTCAAATTTTTTCCACCTGCAGTTGGTTGAATGCGTGAATACAAGGCTGGCTGTAGGTTAATACCTAATGCCTGCTACAAAGCAAAAGCTCTAGCTGGACGTGGTGACATACCCGTAATCCCAGCATACTGGGAGGATGAGGCAGGAGGATGGAGAATTCCAGCCCAGCAAGGCTTGTGAGGGTTTCCTGCTAGTATGATGTTATATGCCGAAAGTAACTTAGGATAGAGGTCAATATCCACAGGGGACACATGCAGAGGAGTAAATGTGTTGCATGACATACAACCTTCAGAAGGTGAAGGTCTACAGAACTAAAATATTACGGGTTTCCACTCTGATGTTCAGCTTCCTGGGACATAAAATGCATCAAACCCAAAGTCCAACAAGAGAAGCCTTTCGTGATTGGGGGAAGCATATTCACAGATATTAACACTAGGAAAGTCTAGGAAAAGATACACAGGGAAATTGACCCAGGAAAGCAGTTGCACAGAAGACAGTAATATTTAATATTTAGCCCGTTCCTTCAGTCCCTCAGGAATTGAATCCAATTCATGGTAACCATGTACCCTTTGGAATAGGGCAGTGGTGGCGAACCTATGGCACTCAGCAGGCACCCAGAGCTCTGTCAGCACAAGAGCCAAGTGTATGAGTTGCTTTATCTAAGCTAAACCTCAGTACTCAGGTTTAATTGCAGTGTTGGCACTTTGCAATAAATAAGTGGGTTTGGGGTTGTAGTTTGGGCCCTCGGTCCCTAAAAGGTTCACCATCACTGGGATAGGGAATGTTAAGTACTGATTCGCTTGTCCCCTCCCCCTAAAAGTGACCATTCATCGTGCTATTATGTGCTGTACACACCCTAAAATATTCCTGATTTATACAGCATTGCTTTAGATGTACGGAGGGAAAGAAAACCAGCAAGACTATTTTTTTAAAAGCCAATGATATGGTTTTGTTTAAACAGGTGGTCATTATTACATTGATAAAATAATGTTCACATGATCATTTCATACTTCATATTTTTTGAAGTAATGAGGGAGCAGAAATTATTTTCACGATTTTTTTTTTTTTGGTACTGGGGATCAAACAAGTCCTTGCGCTTGCGAGGCAGGCAACAGAACTACCAAGCTAAATCCCTGGCCCTATTTTCACTATTTCTATATTGGGAAACCAAAGTCAAGAAAGCTATTTAGTCATAATCGTCAAGGCTTTATGGCTGATGTGTTTAGACAGGTATATCTTCTATCTTTTTTGAGTAGCCACATATGCTCAAAAGCACACTAAGTAGCTTGTCTGGCTTAATCACACACTCATCATCTTTAACCAGTGAATTAATATTATTCAGAGGGCCCTAAGATTAGTTGAGTCCCCTGGGAAGACCTAAGTAACCTAAATCAGATAAATCTGATTTGGAAGCCCAGATTTACCTACTAGAACACGGGATTATTGCTTAATTTTCATAAACCTCACTTTTCTCATCAGCCAGCCCGGACTACATTAAATGTTGACTGGTATTCAAGCTGGTGCCAAAATAGCCAAATAGCAGAAAGAAATTATACACTATTTAGATGTGTGGTAATACAAATCATTAAATATTTATTACATGGCCCTGAGTGTGACTAGGAGT
Organism: Heterocephalus glaber; assembly: GCF_053883595.1. NCBI lineage: Eukaryota > Metazoa > Chordata > Mammalia > Rodentia > Bathyergidae > Heterocephalus > Heterocephalus glaber. The sequence continues at coordinate 27,799,215 of NW_028258297.1, read as the reverse complement.
GAGTAATGTCTTCAGATTAAAGTTTATTCAGCTTGGGCCGCGGAGATATATTTGGTACTGAGGATTGAACCCAGGCCTTCACAATGAGCTATCCTCAGCCCTCTATTTACTGTGTTTGTTCGGAGTCAGAGTCTTGCTAAGTCATTAAGTTCCCCAGAATTAAATATATTTGTAATGAAATGCATGTCGTTCACCCTCTCCGTGAGTCAATCAGAATAGCTGGTTAGAACTCCACAGCCGCACAAATGATTTTTTTAACATTCCACTAGGAAGGTACCTACAAGCAAGGGCTTAAACACACCTGAAAACAAACTCTGTCCTAACAAATCCGCCCAGGTCGGTCCAAGCACGCTTCTCTGACTGCTTCTATATATAGGCATGTGTCTACATCAGCCAGAAAGGCGGGAGTCCCACTTGGAAAACAGTACGTTTTTTTCTAGATTGCAGGTCCAGCAAAGAGTCTTACAGATCCGCCACACCATGTGCTACAAATCTTCTCCTTTGAGTTTCAACACAGGGAGAAAAGCTGGGATTTCGTCATAACTAGAGACTCCGCGTAGTAAAAAGAACTGTAAACAGGAATTTAATCTCCGAACCCAAGATGGTTATCAGTGCCCCAAATAGCATTCTTTATGGAGTATCCGATGCGATTACTGCAAAATTCATGAAGCCAGAGAGGCGGCGGAGGGGTCTGGTAACAACCGCTGCTGCAAACTGCTCTGTAGCGCAGCAGCTGCTGTAAATCCAGCTCCGCCACGGCTTCCTCTCCAGCCGGCTCCAACCAGCCCCTCAACGGCAGTCCGCCGTCAGAGCAGCGAAACGCGGGCCAGCCGTTCTCCACCCACCGCCCTCCACTCTCTCCGTTGCTGCAAATTAAACCGAATGCCTAACTATGCTAAAACAATGCGGGCGGCAGACACAATGGGAGAGGGGTGGGGAAGGACAGGAGAATCTCTGAATCGAGAAGGACTGAAAGAAAACAAAAGTCCTAGAGGGGAGATTAGGGTTCTCCTTTCTTTCACTCTATCATTTATTGTAACTTTCCACTTCACTATCACATAGGAACCGCCTGGGCTGCCTTTTTCTTTTTTCTTTTGTTTTCTGAGACAGGTTCTCGCCATGTAGTTGAGGCTGGCCTCGAACTCAAGGGCAATCCGCCTGCCTCAGCCTCCTGAATGCTGGGATCACAGGCGTGGGCCACCATGCCCAGCTGTGAGAATATTTTAAGCGTTTGTTTTGAGCAAGGTGTGGTAGAGCACGCCTGTGATCCCAGGACTCGGGAAGCCATGGCAGAATTGAAAGCTGGAATCCTGCCTGGAAAATTTTTTGAGACACTGTTGCAGAATTAAAAAATGAAAGGAGGTGAGAATGTAGCTCCAGTACGGGGAGAAGAAAAAGTATATAGGTTTCTGAAGAATGATAAAGAAAAAAATGGAATAAGTAAATTTGGAACGGTGTCATGTCCTTATGTCCTCTTCTAAATAATAGAGGAAGGACCAAGGAATACAGGAAAAATCACTTGGTGTAGACACTCATGGTTGGCATCCAACCAAAGAAATGAAGACATTCAGATTACAGGAGCTGTGAGCCTCCATCATTCATCTGTGTCGCCAGCAGCACCCTGGATAGATGTGCATGGAATTAATCCAAGCACTGAAATAGATTGACACCACCATAATGGTCTCAGCCTGCTATGTTTGCACAATAAAAAATTGAGACTAGGGAGCGGTATTCATTAACGTTCATGTAATTATCCTAGATGCATAGAAACAGTGGCTTATTTCTCTCCTGTCCAAATTCTTCCCTATGTCTTCATTATGTTTTCCAATCATTTCTACTCTCTCGGTTTCAAACCCATATTGGTCATCAAGCTGCTTACCCATCTATTTATTGTCTTCTTTGCTTTTCCTATTTAACCTCTCTTCCATCAACTCCTGAATCTCCAAACTCCTTTGCTTAATTTGTCTTCTCCCTCAGCACCTTTTAAATTTGGGTTTTGTCCTAATAGTATGGCACAAAGTAAGGTAAGACAGTGAGGAGAAAGGAACATGGTAAGTGACACAATAGAGTTACTCAGAATCTTCAACATCCAGGTTCCATTTTTTTTTTTGCTGTTTTCTAGAACATCTCTGGACAACTAGGACAGACAATTTAGATACTGTGGGATTTTTTTTAAATGGTGAATGTAGACGTCAGCATAAGAAAAGTACCATAGAATTATCTGGAATAAATATGTTTTAAGTCCCATAATCAACCTAACCTATCTTAGAAAGTGGATTTTTTTTTTGGTACCGGAGATCGAACTCAGGACCTTGCTCTTGTGAGGCAGGTGCTGGAACCACTGAGCTAAATCCTGGCCCAGTAGAATGTTTTAAGAGTGTTTATATGCATTAAGCCCATTAACCCTCCTTACAACCCCTTTGGGTTTGTTTTCAATAGTGGAGACTGAACTCAGGACCTTCCCACTGAGCTTCCCCAGCCCCTCCTCATTTAATTTTTTAATTTTGAGACAGGTTCTTGCTAAATCATGCAGCCTGGACTCAAACTTGTTATCTAATCCTGCTGCCTCAGCCTCCTAGAGTGCTGGGATTGTCTTCTTACAAATGAACAAACCAAAACACAGAGAGGTTAAGTAGAATGTCTGAGTCACTCTATGAGTAAGTACCAGAGCAAAGATTTGAATCCAAGTGGCAAAATCCATGTTAACTTCTTTGTTTCAGAACTTCTTGTAATCCATCTGAAAACTACAAATATGATCGCAGTTTTCTCACTTCTTACTAAGTAAAGTTAGATATCAGTTGGTTTTGGCTTATGTCTTCAGTGGCATTTTTAAAATTTGAAAAAGTGTTTACTACAAAGAATCTGTTTACCAAATAACTCACTCATAAACATTCAACAAAAGTGTTATCACCAGGCATTGGTGGTGCACCTCTGTAATCCCAGCACTTTGAGGCTGAGGCAGGAGGATACCAACAAGTTCAAGGCCAGCCTAAGCTACATAGCTATACCCCTTCTTAAAAAAATATAAATGAAAATGTTACCAATATTACATGATTCTTGAAATATATGCATGATTCCTCAAGTATGTAAAGGCTCTGTTTTGATGGTAAAGTATCAATCTAGTTGTCACAAATAGATTTTCTAAAGTCATAGAAGCTTTTGAACATTATACCTATTCTTTTACTCCAGATATTAAAAATAATCCCTCTGGCAGCTACCCTCAACCTGGCCGGGGGCTGGTCCCCACCAGTCTTTCCTGGAGACGAAGGCCCTGGAAAGAACTGGGAGAAAGGCAAAGCCTGAAGAAGGGTGAGGGGGAAATTGTGACAGAGAGGACTATACATCAAGCCCAGGGACACACGATGGCGAGAGGGGAGGAAGTAATAAAGGAGAGAAAGAGATGAAAAAAGAGCAGAAAGAAAGGGAGGAAAAGATGGCTGGGGAAACAAAACGATTAGCATAAAAGTAATCCTGGATATAAAACTGTAATAATTTCTAATTATTTGGCTTTTTAAAGTGAAGTGAGCAAAATGGTGTTAAAGAAAAGACCTGACAATGGTGGTGGTAATTTGAAATTAAGGCCATAGGGTTTTGACAACAAAGTAAAACTGGGACCCTCCCAACCAGGACTTCTGGCTTTGTCCAACTTAGAAGCTACGCTGTCTGTTCCCGGGCCTCCATCTAGAAGAAACTCTCATGACTATGTTAAATGCTCTCATCCAGGTATAGGTGCTCCTTCCTTACATTTTAATAATCAAAGTACTGACAGTAACAATTGTGGGGATGTGGAGCTGTGGTGTATTCCAGTGTCCCTGCTTTTGAGCTTTGTCGTGCATTCGTAACCACCAGGAGAAAATTCTCTAAATCTGTCCAGTGAGTTCCTAGATCAAACTGATGTCCTTCCATTATGTCTGATGATAGTTCTATGATAAACAAAAAATTATCTTTCCTATCGTCTAAGTACTGGTAATGTTCCTTACTGGATAATTGTTCAGGTCTTAAATAGCCTGTGGTGTAAGAGCAATGTACCTGTGTGCTTCACAATAAACGTGTGCAGAAAGTCAGGAGGCCAAGGAAGCCTCCCCACACAGGCCTAGAAGAACGCGGGGTGTCTGGTCACCACACTGCTTCTGTCCCTCCTCCTCCGAAATCTCCCTTTTTTTTTGGTACCAGGGATCAAACTCCGGTCCTTGTGCTTGCGAAGCAGGCGCCAGAACCACTGAGCTAAATCCCTGGCCCAGAAATCTCCCTTTCTAAAGAAGGAATTTTTTTTTTATGTAGGCAAATTTTTAACTGATCAATATAACTTCATAAACTTTTAAAAAAATACTGAATACTGCACAATAAGTCTACTACAGTTACTGACAATGCAGAGAATTTCTAAAGGATTACGTTAGAAGTGTCTGAGGTCCAAAACTGTAACAAAGTATTGCCACATACCTCCAGCTATCACCATTATCACTAGTTACGATTCGTTTTTTGTAGGAATATCACTAGTTATTTTATATATCAAGGAGCATTTTAATAATGTTTTATTTTTATGAAGATAGATGACTTTTTTTTTTGTACCAGGGATCGAACTCAGGACCTTGTGCTTCCCAGGCAGGTCCAGCGCCACTGAGCTGCATCCCTGGCCCATGATGACTCATTTTAAGATAGAAATAAAAATGTCTATAAAGGGGGAACCAAAATTAATAAACGTGTTTTACATAAACTGGTTCGTTAGTTTTATCATTACCTGCCTGTTTAAAACGTCCCTGTAAAGATTGATTTTTACAGAGAAAACACAAACATGAACGAGTCCTCCTTTCCCTCAGCCCTAATGATTTTCAGAGTAGCACAATTTTTAAAACTTTCCAGTTCTTTTTTGGGGTACTGGGGATTGAACTGGGGTCTTGCGCACGCCAGGACAGTGAATGCTCTACCCCCGTGCTACATCCCCAGCCCTGAAGGAGGAATTTCCGCTACTCTCCCTGTTTCTCATTCCTCTGCTCTAAGTCTCTTTCTTCTCTGGTTACAACAGCTGCTCTCTTTGTCTCCATCTCACGCAGCCCCCACGTTTCCTTCTAGACTCTGACTTGGTCGGGTCTCGGCTGAGCCTGCCAGACTTCCACTGAACTCTCCCAGCTGGAGCCAGAAGCGAGCATCTGGCAAAAAGTCAGCCACACATTCCGCGCGACCGCAAACCAGCGCTGACTACAGAGGCTTCCCCACTGCCCATTCCTGTTTCTTTCGGTCGGCAGTTGACACGGAGCCCGCATCCGGGATAAGCGAGTGTGCGTCCACGCATGGTTTGCACGCGCAGTGTGCACACACAGGCCCCTCTGGGCTCTTGCTCCCCAGCGTCCTCCTCCCGCTGCCGCAGGCTCCCTCCCCGTCCTGGCTGCGGCCATCGTCACTGCCGGCCCGGGCCGACCCTGTAGCCAAGCGGCCTCCCTGCTGCCCTGGCCCGACTCGCTCTGGCGGAGAGGTCAGAGCAGGCCCTTCCGGGACCCTAGCTTCTTCCCACAGGTTTTCACCTTCACTTGGGAAGAAAGCAGGGAGGGAAGGGGAGAGAATAAAACCTGGAGAAAAGAAAAGCAGAAAGGAGGAAAGCGGAGGAAGAGAAGACCCCGGAAGAAATTTCATTTGTTGGAAACAACTTGGGCAAAAGCAGAGGCGTGAAAGTAGAATGAGAAACAAAGCAAAGAAGGCAGTGTGAAAGGTTAGCTATAATATTTCTCGTGGGCTTTTTGCTTCTGAGGATAAGAGGAACATTAGCAGTGGGGGAAATCCTCTGATGAGAGACTATAAATACATATACACACATTACATGTATACATGCACACATACATTTACATACATACATGTTTTGGGGGGCTAGTGGGGATCGAACCCAGTCAGTTTGCACTGAGCTACATGTCCAGCCCTTTTTTTAAATTTTGAGACAAGGTCTCACAAGTCAATAGGTTGCCATGGAAGCCTCAAATATAATCTTCCTGCCTCAGCCTTCCAGAGTGTTGAGATTATAAGTGTCACCACCACACCCAGCTAAATATTTTGAAATTTCCTAAAAACAAAACAGTCCATCAGCTGCCACACAGAGATGGACTAACTTGAAGATGTGTACTGATGCTAAGGAATACTTATTATAAAAAATTACTTTCACCTGAAATTCAGTTAGCTGATGGTTCTCTGTTTATCTGGCAATCATACCCTCAGGGGATTCAGACAGATACAAGCTCAAGTTTGAAGAACACTATAAAAAGAGGGCCTGAAGCAAGATCACCTGCCGGTGGTAGCAAAGAGTAGATTCTTAACCCCACCAGACATAAGACTGAATTCCTCAGTAGCCCAAGAATCCTCGTTTGATTTATGCCGAAGGATTCTGATATGTTAAACTTCCATGACCACTGATTTCTCCAGTTTCTCCATGGAGCTGTCCCTGAGTCTACACGGGGTAGAACACTGCACTTTAATCCAGCTATATATGCACCTGCTACACCATATAGCATTAACTTTTCTCCCCCCTTTTCTTCTTTTTGGAGTGCTGGGTAACCCAGCGCCTCACACGCTATGCAAGTGTTCCACTACTGGCCACACCCCCAGCACTCTAACAGTAACGGTTTAAAAGTCAGCCTGAGCAGATGTGGTGGCACACACCTGTGATCCCAGCTACACAGGTGACTGAGGCGGGAGGACACTGAGTTGGAGGCCAGCAAGAACCTATCCCCCCCAAAATAAAAAGGGCTAGAAATGCAGCTCAGTGGTGGAGCATTTACCTAGCATGTGCAAGGTCCTGGGTTCAATCTCCACTACTGGAAAAAAGAAAAAAGGTCAAATCCAAACAATTTATCAAAATTTGTAAGATGTAGCAAAAGCAATGCTTACAAAGAAATATATAACATTTAGTGCATACATGATAAAAGAAATATCTAAAGTAATCTAGGCTTCCACCTTAAGAAACTAGAAAAAGGATAGCAAATTAAATGTAAATACACAAAAAATAAAAATTAGAGCAGAAATGATGAAATTGAAAACAGTAAATAGAGAAAAATAAACAAAACCTAAAGCTGGTTCTTTGAAAAGTTCAGTAAAATCAATGAGTTTCTAGCTAGGCTAAATAATAAAAATAGATTATATAAATTATTAATCAGCGGGCAGGGGATTTAGCTCAGTGGTTCTACTGCCTGCCTCGTAAGCACAAGGTCCCAATTTCGATCCCTGGTACCAAAAAAAAAATTACTAGAAATGAAAAAGAAGCATCTCCAAATAGTCCTTGGACATTAAAATATCTGTCATGAATATAGATGTAAAAGTCCTCAACAAGGTAACAAGCAAATTGAATCTAACAATACATAATAGTTATATACCTTGACCAAGTGGATGGATCCCAGGTATGCAAGGCTGATACAACATCAGAAAAAAAAAATTAAACTACAGGGACCGGAAGATGGACAGAGGGGGAAGGAAAGGGAGGGGAAGGGGATAGAAAAAGAATTAAGATGTGTTATGTACATGTACCAGCTCCCCATGATGAATGTAATCATTATGTACTACAAACATGGATCATTAAGAATAAAAATAAAAATAAAAATTTGAAATCTGGGTGTGGTGGCAGAAGCCTGTAATCCCAGAACTTGGGAGGCTGAAGCAGGAAGATTTGGAGGCCAACCAGGGCTACATAGTGAGTTCAAGGCCCACCTGAACTACATAGTGAGACCCTGTCTCAAAATAAAGGATTAAAGAAAAGAAAAGAAAAAAGTTAAGAAGCCATCACATCAGCAAGCTAAGAAAAATCACAGAATCCTATCAACAGATACAGGAAAGTAGGCTGAGGCTGTATCTCAGTGGTAGAGTGCCTGCCTAACATGCATTAGACAAAAAAAGGAAAGAAAAAAGAAAAATCCCAGAAAAGGCATTTCACAAGATCCAATACTCATTCATGATAAAAATTCTCAGCAGAGCCAGGCATGGTGGCACATGCCTGTAATCCCAGCACTCAGGAGGCTGAGGCAGGAGGATCGCTGTGAGTTTGAGGCCACCCTGGGCTACATAGTGAGTTCAGGGCCAGCCTGAACTACAAAGGGAGACCCTGCCTCAAAAAACCAAAAAAAAAAAAAAAAAAAAAAAAAAAATTCTCAGCAGACCAGGAATAGAAGGGCCAGGGATTTAGCTCAGTAGTTTCACCGCCTGCTGTGCAAGCACAAGGACCCAGTTCGAGCCCCGGTACCAAAAAAAAAAAAAAAGAGAGAGAGAGACAGACCAGGAATAGAACTGCATGAAGAATACACCCAGAAAAGACAGCTAATATCATAGCTAATGGTGAGAAACTACAAGGTTTCCTGCTTAGACTGTAACCAAGGGAAGAATGTCCTTTCTCACCACTGTTTTCCAATATCTTGGAAGTGCTAGCTATGTAATAAGACAGGAAAAGGAGATAAAAGGTGCACAAATTGGAAGGAAGAAGTAAAGCTGTCTTTGTTCACAGATGTCCCAATCACCTATGCAGAAAACTCAAAAGAAAATGACAAAATACCTCCTGAAACTAATCTTAGTCCATGTGTATTGCTATGACAAAACACCTAGTGCAGAGTATCATATAAGGAGAAGAGGTCTATTTGGCTCACAATTCTGGTAGCTGCAAAGTCCAAACAGCATGGCACCAGGGTCTGACAAGGGCCTCTGCACCATGTCACAACACAGCATAAAAGGAGACAAGGAAGCGGCCAAGGTGGGGGATAGCTTCAATCTGTAACAGCCTGCTCATGTGAGCACTAACCATGGCAGGAGGCCTGATCTAGTCCCTTGAATCAGCACTGACCCATGCGCCAGCGTGGAGTCCCTGAGACCTAACTCCCTTCTGACAGGGCCTGCTTCTTAAAGGTTTCATCATCTTGACTCTGCTGTGCTGGAAACCCAGCTTCCAGCACAACTACATCTGGGAGACAGGCTATGCGCACACCTTGTCACCTAATAAACACTGATAGCAAGGTTGCAGGATACAAGTTTATACACAAGTTTATCACGTTTAGCGCTGAGGTTATAGCTCAGTGGTGGACTGAGTAGGAGGCCATGGGTTCAATTAGTAGCTTCACAAAAATAAATAATAAATTGCTTTTCTATGTATCAGCAATAAATAAAGTGTAATTTGAAATTTAAAATGCAATACCATTTACATTGTGAGGCCTGAGTCAAGTTAGCCTCTGTGCCTCCATTTTTAGTAAAATCTCCATTTATGCATGGCACTGACCTCTGCCTGAACCCCCAGGTAGTTTGTCAAGATAAGTGTTGTTGTCAAGATAAAAACTGCAAAATGTACTGTTCTCATAGCAGCTGTTCTGCTTCTGTAACTGCATTTGCTGCCGCCCCCCCTCCCCCGCTTAACGCGCTAACTGATGATTGCGCCACTGGAGCTCGAGAGAGAGCCAACTTCCTGGTTCTGAAACTGCTTAAAAACTGCAGCTGAAAGAAGTCCTTGAGATTGGATCCCAGCCAGTGAAATAAAAACTCAACTCGGCATTCACTCTTCTGACTCGCTGTCCATTTGTTGGCACAACAACATTAGCACCCTCCTCGAATTACTTAGATATAAAATTTAACAAAATATGTACAAGAGCCATATGAGAAAAGCTATAAAACCTTGATAAAGGGCCAGGGATTTAGCTCAGTGGTTCCAGTGCCTGCCTCCCAAGTGCAGGGACCTGAGTTTGATCCCTGGTACCAAAAAAAAACCTTGACAAAAAAATATTCTAAAGGAACTAAATACATGGCTAGACATACCATGTTCATGGATAAAGACTCAATAATGTCAAGATGTCAATGCTTTTCAACTTGTATAGATTCAATGCAATCCCAGCAAGTTGTGGGTAAGTGATTCAAAATTTATATGGAGGATCTGGTGTGTGGCTCATTGACAAAGTAGTTGCCTAACACATGCAAGGTTCTGGGTTTGATCCCTGACTGAGGCAGAGAAAGACAGAGAGAAAGGAGAAAGAGGAAGAGCAGGAAGAGAAAGAAGAAGGGGGAGGGGGGAGAAGGAGGAATGTTGGGAACAATTCTACATAGTTTGGGGGAAAAAATCATTTCACAATTAAATTATGATCAGGCTTCAGTCTTCTTGCTTGCAGGCCAGCTAGGACAGGCCCAAACATAACTCCATTTTTGCCTCCAGCCACAGCTGAGACCTCAATGATCCCATGATGCTGTGATACTCCAGAGTAAGACTGCATCAGCTGAAAGACATCCTGGTTCTTTGAGAAGAAAAGTAGAAAGGTCTCACCTGAGGAGGGACAAATTCCTTAACAGCTTAACTCATCCACCTACAGCTGTAAGAACACCTTTGCTTATCTCGATGTCCTAATCGGCTTAAGACCCTCATCAGACCCTCATCAGCATAAGATCCTCATGGTTTTTGGATTACTGCCACCCTCCAAGACATCTGATACTTCCTTCTATGAACTCAATAGATAGTGGCAAGCTCAGCTCCCTGAGTGCTGAGATTGTAGGTGTGAGCCACTACTCCTGGCTCTTATGAGTATAAAAGCCTTGAAGTTAAGTGGTGTTGGTCTTTTGGCTTTGTTCCTCTACAAGGGCTGGGGATTTAGCTCAGTGGTTCCTCCACTTGCCTGGAAAGCACAAGGTCCTGAGTTCAATCCCCGGTGCCAAGAAAAAAAAAAAAAAGACAAATAGATGAATGAAACAGGATAGAAAGCCCAGAAATAGACCCAGATAAATCTGGTGAGGTCTGATTTACAAATCAAATTGCATAAATTTAACATATATAATGATTTAATACACATATACTGTGAAATGATTATAACAAGTTAGTTAGCACATGACTTTTGTCAACTGATCGTTGATAAAAAAGCAAAGCCATACAAGATGGAAAATGCAGCTTATTCAACAAATGGTGCTGGAACAGTTCATATCCACACCCTCCTCTCTTTGCCAAAAAGAAGAATCTAGATTCAGACATTACACAGTTCAAAAAACATTTATTCAAAATGGATCACTGGGTGGAGGCACATTTTCACATCTTAAACACATGGCATAGCATGTGTTTAAGCATGCACACGACCACCACACACACAAATGGATTGGATCACACACCTAAATGTAAAACACAAAACATTAAAACCCCAGAAAATCGAGCATGGTGATGTGTGCCTCTAATTCCAGCGCTCAGCAGGCTGAGGCAGGAAAATCACTTGAGCCCAGGAATTTGAGACCAGCCTAAAAAGCACAGCCAGACCCTGCATCAAAACAAAAACAAACAGAAAACCCTGGAAAATTCCTAGAAGACAACGTAGAAGAAAACCTACACACGACCTCGTGTGCATAATGGCTTCTTAGATACAAGGTTAAAGGCAGCATCTACGAAACAATAATTGATAAAATCGCAAAAATCTCATTTGCAAAAAGAACAAGCGTCAAGAGAAGGACATTCTCTTGACAAACTGGGAGGAAATATTGGCAAAGACCCATCTGAACAAGACTTGTCATCAAAATACACAGTTCGCTTAAAACACAGCAATAGGGAAGCCAAACAACTGATTTTCTAAACGGGCAGAAGGCCTGAATGAACGTCACAGCGCAGGTCTTCTGACGGTAGAGCACACAGCAAGGAGCTCCGGTGCCCAGGACAGAGAGGATCGCTTCTTTCTTCTTGTACGGCGAAATTAGAGTGAGGATCACTTGTTTCTCTTCCCCACTAAATATGACTCCTTAAACTGTGCCTGACTTATCTTCTTACAATACAGCACTTAATGAGGCGCCTGACACCACCACAAATGAGGCATAGCCATTAGGCGGCCTTGCCGCTGTTGGCCGGAGCTCAGATCTCCCCGCCTAGACTAAAGTCCACCGGAATTGTCAATCAGCTGCAGGGAAAAGCAGCTAGCAAGACCGGTCTATAGCTATCTACTGCCCTCTCGTGTCCACTTTTAGGAAATACAGCCTCTCCCCGCCACACTCAAGAATTCCGAAATCATCCGGGCGTGGTGGCTCCTGCCTGTAATCCCAGTACTCGGTAAACTGAGACAGGGGGATCACTGAGAGTTCGAGGCCAGCCTGGGCTATACAGTGAGATCCTGTCTCAAAAACAAAAAACAAACAAACAAAAAACAAAGATTTCCAAATTTCACCTGTAATCCCAGCACCACAATAAAAAAGAACATTGTAGTCTGAAAGGCTGAGGCAGGACGACTGCAAATTCAACTCAAGACCCACTTGGGCAACCTGGCCATCTAAAAAAAAATTTTAAAGATCGGGATTGTAGCTGTGTAAAATTCAGGAGTTTAATCTCCACTACCAAAAAATTAAAAATCAAAAATTCCTGTAATTTACCATTTACCCTAAGTTTCTGGCACTCTCACACATTGCTCCTTTTGGCAGTCCTAGTAAGGATTGAGCCCCACACTGAGCTACATCCCAGTGCTTCTCACTGAATTTCAGTAAATTACCCAGGCCGGGTTTGTCCAGAGCATTTCTACTTAGTTCTGGGGAAAAATCATTTCACAATTAAATTATGAGCAGGCTTCACCTTCTGGCCCTCAGGCCGGCTAGAACAGGCCCAAACATAACTCCATTTTTGCCTCCGGCCACAGCTGAGACCTCAATGGTCCCGTGATGCTGTGATGCCCCAGGGCAAGATTACATCAGCTGAAGACATCCAGGCTCCTTGAGAAGTAGAAAGCAGAAAGGTCTCACCTGGGGAGGGACAAATTCCTTACCAGCTTAACTCACCCACCTACTGCTGTAAGAACACTTCCTCAGTGTAAGAGCCTCAGCAGCATAGGATCACCGCCCCCCCAAGTCACCTGATGCTCCCTCTAATTGCTGAGTGTGCCCAGTTGATGATGGCCAGCTCGGAGAGTCTTTGTCTTTGCCCACTCTGTCTTTCTTTTTCTTCAGGCCTCATTGTCCCCCTTTCTAGGCAAAGGATGCTCACCCATATCGTTCACACTTGTGATCCTCGTGCCTCAGTCTCCACAGTAGCTGGGATTACAAACTTGCACAACTGCACTCAGCTTTTTCTTCTTTTCTTTTTTCTAAGAGATGGAGTCTCACTATTTCTCCAAAGCTGACTGAATTACTGGGCTCAAATGATCCTCCTGCTTCCGCTTCTCGAGTCCTGGGACTACAGGCATGTCCCAGCACGCACCTGGGTCCCACGGACCCCCCCCCCAACACACACACACACTGTGGACCAGTTCTTCGATGTGCTCTGGCTGTCCTACAGTTTGATTCAATATCACACCACCTGGCTACCCAGAGTAGATTTACAAGTTAAGGGCTGGGTCCCAAAGACCTCTGCCAATGCCCACCACAAGTCCAGACTTCTGGGGCTTCTGACTGACCTGACCCAGGACCCCTCCTGCGGTTTCCCTGATTTGCTAGAGTGGCTCCCAGAAACCAAGAAAACAACTTACCAGTGTACAGGGGCAGCTGTGGCCTGGGCAGATGACCGTCCGGGAAGGTCTGAGTTCTTAGGGCTAGGCGCGTCCTCCCAGGAATGTGCCAGCCATTCGCTCCCCAACCCCAAGCTTCTCCAGCCTTGCTTCTTCAAGGCATCTGAAGAGCTTTATCTGCAGCTCCCTCCCAGGTTTCCAGAGGTCCAGGGAGGGATCAGAGTTCCAGCACCAATCACCTGGGCCTTGGGAAGGGTCGCCCTGCCCTGAGGCTTTGAGGGCCCAAACCTCATCATGCAAGCAGCATAAACTGGGATGGGTGTTGCCCAAGATCAGCCATTTGTTGTTTTGAACAGCAAAAGACACTCCTATTGAGCTGGAAATTCCAAGGATTTTAGGAGCACTGTGCCAGGAACTAGGTGTGAAACTACACGTTTCCTAATACCACATTTATTCAGCACAGGTTTTCCATGCACAGGATGTGTGAGGTGTCGTGCTTGGTTTTGGGCAGAGCATCTGCTCACAGTACTTCCACACTGCAGAGGGGACACTCAGGAAAACAATCAAAGGAGATATTTTCAGAACCGAGTTATAAAGGAGGAGTAGAGATTAGTTATGGGTTGAGGGTGCAGCCCAGTGGTAGAATTCACACTTAGCTAGCCTGCAGACCTGAATTCTATCCCTAGCGTGGCAAAAGAAAAAAAGAAATTTGCCAGATTAAAGTAAGGATGCTAAGTGTGGTGGCCATGCCTGTAATCCCAGCACTTCGGAGGCTGAGGCCGGAGGATCACCACGAGTTCAAGGCCAACCTGGGCTACACAGTGAGTTCAAAGCCAGCCTGAACTACATGGTGAGTCAACCCTAATAAATTAATTAAAATAAGGATTGTGCCAACTGTGGGGGCATATGCCTGTAAACCCAGCTACCTGGGAGGCTGAGACAGGAGGATCACAAGTTTGAGGCCATGCAACTAGGGTCCCCAGCTCCTGATCCCAATGGACCAGGCTCAGCGCCCTGTGCCATGACACCAAAGCGATGGCCAGGAAAGGAGCTTTAATTAGCATGGCTGCCCCGGGAAGCACAGAAAAAGAGGTTCGGATCTTCCTTGAAGGGCTGACAGATCACTGGGGTTCATAGCAAAGGGGGCAAAGCCACGGTGAAGGGCTTGCCTGGCTGGCAGTCCGAACCCGGTCCTAAGTGGCAGGCGGAACGGTCCGGGAGCCATCGATGGGCCAGGGCTTCGATTCCTGTCCTGAGATCACAGGGCCTCAGCTCCTGCGGCTCCTGCTTGGTTGTGTGTGGGTGTGAGGCTTCCTCATGAAGGCAGAAGAATAAAATGCAGGCCGAGAGGCCAAGCTTTATCTGCCTTAGCTCCCGGTGGAGCACCAGAGGTCCAACCTCAGTCCCTGTCACAGCAGCCTGGGAACTCAGTGAGGTCTTGTCGCAAAATAAAGTTTAAAAACCCTAGGGATGTGACTCGGTGCTCCTCGGGTTCCATCTGCAGCACAAAAACAAATGGATTTAAAAAATTTGTAGGAAATCAAGATTGTGTTATAATGGGATGCGGCACAGGTTGGTCTGGAAACTTTTCCAGGCAGTTCGGAGTCTTCAGAGGCCGGGCTGGGCGATTGGCGCTGAGCCCCGGCCTCGCGGGGACCCAGGACCCAGGGGAAGCCAGGGCTCGGGGCTAAACCGGGAGGTTGGGGTTGGGGCGGCCGGAGGCAGGGCCGGGGTCACGGGGCGCGGAGGTGCGGGCCTGAGTCTGCAGGGCGGAGGACTGAGGAGAGCACTGCGGAGGAGAGGAGGTGGGGAGAGCGCTTGGCAGGAGCAAGGCGGGGGGGGGGGGTCAGTCCGGGGGAGGGGGGGATAGAGAGAGAGACAGAGAGGGGGAGAGGGAGAGAGGTGGCTGGGATCATAACCTTGGAACTCACCAAGAATAAACAGAAGAAAACTAAACAGAGATGTAAAAGCCCTAGGAGACGCCAGAGCATGCGCCACGGAGGCCCAGGGAGGAGCACGCGAAGAAGGGGGCCCGGCCGGCGCCGCAGGAAACCGGAGGAAACCGCGCGTTTCTGAGCTGCAGAGGCCTCGCGTGGAGCTTCTCAGGGTGCGGAGTCAGCCGGGCCTGGGGACGGAATGGAGGTGATGGGGGCGCCCAGGCTCTGCCTCGGGGCTCCGACCCTGAGACCTAGTCTGGCCAGCAGTTTCCAAGCTGAGGCCTAAGAGGCGGAGCTTCAGCTCGGGGCTTGGAAGCTCCCCTAAGCCTCGGCCAGTCCGGCACCAGCCGCGCCCTGCGGCCCTGCCCTGCCCTGGGCTTGGTTACAGTTTAATAATGGCACCGTGGAGGAAGAGAATCTTCAAATTCAAAGATATCGAGGATTCATGGTGACCAGTCAGGCCCAGCCTGGTGGTGCACGCCTGTAAGCCCGGCCCTCTGGGAGGCTGAGGCAGGAGGATCTCAAGTTCAAGCCCTGCCGGGCCAACTCAGCCAGACCCTGTCTCGAAATTAAAAATAAAAAAGGGCCGAGGATGTAGCTCTGTGACACAGCCCTGGGTTCAATCCCCATTACTGGGGGGGGGGGGGGATCAGTAGTGTTTGAAAGGGCATCTGAGTACTTCTGCCCACCACTATGTTGGGATAGCTGCCCTGCAATCATACAAGATATACTGCACCCTCCAGAGGGCAGCAGGGTGTTCCTGTCCACTTTCCTATGATGGGATTCAGACCCAGCCTTTATTACCCATCCACTCCACCATTCTGACTCTAGAATACATCAACGCTAAGTCACTAGAGTAAAGGTCCATCCCAAAATATGTTTTTCCTTGGAAAAAGCAAGCAACATAAAGGCCAACAGATGCGCTGTATTTTTGCTGTATCCCAGATAGTTATAACCAGTATGATTAATGTATAGAAAGTTCCCCACGTTTGTTGAATGACTAATGGATTTTTGTGTGTGTGTGTGACTCAGGATTGAATGAGCCCAGAGCCTTTGCACTGAGCTACAGTCCCAAAACTTTTTATTTATTTTTTAATTATGAAAGAGTCTTGTTAAGCTGCTCAGTTGCCCAGGCTAGGCTTCAGCTGTCAGTCCTCCATCCTCCTGACTCATCCTCTTAGAGTGCTGGGATTACAGGCTATGATCAAACCATATGGTGAATGTTTGAATTTCTTTAAAAATTTATTATATGGGCCGGGGATTTAGCTCAGTGGTTCCACTGCCTGTCCCATAAGCACAAGGACCCAAGTTCAATCCCCGGTACCGAAAAAAAAAATTTATTACAGCAAAAGACATTGCCATTGGCCAGGGATTTAGCCCAGTGGTGCCATGCCTGCCTTGCAAGCACTAGATCCTGAGTTCGATTCCTGGTATCAGAAAATAAATAAATAAAAGACATTGCCATTAACCCCCCTCAAAATCCTCCCCCTCACTTCGAACACACTTATCTCATCATTCTTGCCACTTTCTGAAGCAGTTCTGGAGGGCATCACACCTTGGCTGCTGCTGAGCGCCATCCAGTGGAAAGGAGGCTTGTAAAAACATTATGGTGTGTCCTCATCCACCTGTTCACCAGATCTGGCACTGGGTGACTCCTGACTCTCCCCATAGTCAAAATGACCATGAAAGGTGAAGTTCTGAGTCACTGCAGGACACCAAGGCAGCTACAGCCCCACAGCCTGACGCTCATGAAAAAGCACTTCCAGAACTGCTTCAGAAAGGGCAAGAATGATGGGATAAGTGTGTTCAAAGCAAGGGGGAGGATTTTGAGAAAGATTAATGGTAATATATCTTTTTAAAAAATGCATATTGTAAATATTGATTTTTATTGGCTACCTTTTTAGATGATTTATTCACTTTTTTTCCCCTTAAATATTTTTATTGGTATATTTTAGGTATACAATACGTTTACATTCGTCATTGGGATCTTGTACCTGTACATGATGTGTCTTGGTTCTTTTTTTTCCCCTCATTCCCTGTCCTCCACCCCCTCCACCCTCTCTTATTAACAAATACTTTGTTTCCATTTTTTCCTTTTCTCATAATTTTTCCTTTCCCTTTGTTCCTTTCCCCTTCCCCTCCCACTTCCCCTACTCCTTTGGACCTTTTCTTCCTATTTCAAATGATCAATTATTCATTTTAATAATTTTAATCCTTATTTACACTTTTAGTTTCTCACACCAAAGAAAGTATTCGGTATTTACACATGTGTGTCCTATTTATTTCACTCAAGAGGATGGCCTCAGGGCTGGGGATTTAGCTCAGTGTTTCCAGCACCTGCCTTGAAAGCTCAAGGTTCCGAGTTCAATCCCCCATACCAAAAAACAAAAGAGTATGGCCTCAATATGCATCCATTTAGCTATAAATATCTCTAATTTCTCATTCTTTATGGCTGAGTAGTACTCCATTTTGTAAAAAAAACCCACATCTTCTTTATCCAGTTTCCAGTTGATGGGCATTTGGGCTGTTTCCAAGCTTTAGCTATTACAAACTGTGCCACTATAAACATGGGTGCACATATATCACTATGGTATTATTCTTTTAATTCTTTGGGGAAGATACCCAGCAGGGGGATAGCTGGGTCGAATGGGACCTCCAGCTCTAGTTCTTTGAGGTATCTCCATACTGATTTCCACAGTGGTTGCACCAATCTACATTCCCACCAACAATGGAGAAGGGTTCCTTTCTCCCCACACCCCTGCCAGCATTTGTTACTGGTTGACCTCTTGATAGCAGCCATTCTTTCTGGGGTGAGGCGGAATCTCACTGTTGTTTTCATCTGCATCTCTCGAATGACCAGAGATGTTGAACATTTTTTCATATGTTTACTCACTGCTTTTACTTATTTGTCTGAGAAATGTCTGTTCATTTCAGATGCCCATTTTTGGATTGAGTCTTGAAATTTGGGGGGATCTGATTTTTTTCAGTTCTTTATAGATTCTAGATAGTAGACCTTTGTCTGAGGTACAGCTGCTAAAATTTTTTCCCACATTGTAGGTTGTCTCTTATGTCTGTTGGTGGTTTCTCTTGCAATGCAGAAGCTTTTTAATAAGATGAGATCCCAGTTGTTGATTCTTTGGGCTAGTTCCTGTGCTACTGAGGTTTTGTTCAAAAAGTCTTTTCCTATGCCAGTGTCTTCAAGAGTTCTACCTAGGGGCCAGGGATTTAGCTCAGTGGTTCCCCTGCCTGCCTTGCAAGCACAAGGTCCCTAGTTTGATCTCTGGTACAAAAAAAAGAAAAAGAAAAAAAAAGGAGTTCTACCTAACTTATCTTCCAGAAAATTTAGTGTTTCTGTTTTAATATTTAGATCTTTAATCCACTTCAATCTTAGTTTAGTGCATGGTGATAGATATGGGTCTAGTTTTAATCTTGGCAGGTTGAAATCCAGTTTTTCCAACACCATTTATTAAATAGGCTATCTTTCCTCCAGTGAGGGTGGTTGGCACCTTTGTCAAAGATGAGGTGGCTGAGTATGTCTGAAGTTGTTTCTGCATCTTCTAATCTATTCCACTGATCCTTGGGTCTGTTTCTTTGCCAGTACCATGCTGTTTTATCACGGTAGCTTTGTAGTATAGTTTCAAGTTGGGGATTGTGATACCCCCTGCCATGTCTCTGTTGCCTAGAATTGGTTTTGCTATTCTAGGTCTCTTCTGGTTCCAAATGAATTTTTGGATTGTGTTCTCTAGTTCTGTGAAATATATTGTTGGAATTTCAATCGGCATTGTGTTAAATCTGTATAGCTGTTTTGGAAGTATGTCCATTTTCACTATATTGGTTCTTCCTACTGAGGAGCAAGGGATGTCTTTCCATTTTCTTATATCCTTCTCGATCTCCTTTTTCAGAGTGCTGTAGTTTTCAGTGTAGAGGTTTTTTGCTTCCTTTGTTAGATTTTTTCCTAGATACTTCATTTTTTTGGATGCTATTGCAAAAGGAATTGTTTCCCTAATTTCTCTCTCAGTGAGTCTGTTCTTTGTGTACAAGAAGGCTACTGTTTTTTGAGTGCTGACCTTGTATCCAGCTACTCTACTGAATCTGTCAATTAAGTCTAGAAGTCTTTTGGCAGAGTTTTTTGGGTCTTCTATGAAAAGTATCATATCATCAGCAAATAATGACAGTTTAACTTCTTCCTTTCCTATCTTTATTCCTTTTATTTCTTTCTCTTTTCTAATTGCTGTGGCTAATGTTTCTAGAACTATATTGAACAGGAGTGGTGATAGTGGGCATCCTTGTCTTGTTCCTGATTTCAGTGTGAAGGATTTCAGTTTTTGACCATTTAGTATGATGTTAGCTGCTGGTTTTTCATAGATAGCCTTAATCAGGTTGAGATAAAGACCTTCTATTCTATTTTTCTGTAGTGTTTTTATCATGAATGGGTGGATTTTGTTGAATGCTTTTTCTGCATCTATTGAGATGATCATATGGTTTTTGACCTTGGCTCTGTTAATATAGTGTATTACATTTATTGATTTATATATGTTGAATCATCCTTGGATCTCTAAGATAAATTCAACTTGGTCAGGGTGTATGATCTTCTTGATGACCCTTTGTAGTCTGTTTGCCAGTATCTTTTTGAGGATTTTTGCATCTATTTCATTAGGGAAATTGGCCTGTAGTTCTCTTTTTCAGTTGGGTCTTTCCCTGGTTTTGAAATCAAAGTAACACTTGCTTCCAGGAATGAATTTGGAAATATTGCTTCCCTTTCAATTTCATTGATGAGTTTAAAGAGTAATGGCAATAGTTCTTCTCTAAATGTTGTGTAGAATTCATCAGTGAAGCCATCAGGACCTGGGCTTTTCTTTGTTGGTAAATTTTTAATTACATTTTAAATTTCACTCATTATAATTGAGTTGTTTAGAATTTTTATATTTTCTTCATTTAACTTTGGTAATTCATATGTATCTAGGAGTCTGTCCATTTCTTCTGTGTTTTCCATTTTATTAGAGTACAGGTTCTCAAAGTAGGTATTGATGATCCTCTGGATTTCTGCTGAGTCTGTTGTGACTTCATCTTTTTCGTTCTTAATTGCATGGATTTGAGCCTTTTCTTTCCTTTTTTGATAAGGTTGGCTGAAGGTTTATCAATTTTATTTATTCTTTTGAAAAACCAACTTTTTGATTCATTGATTTTTTTTGTATTGTTCTCTTAGTCTCCATTGCATTGATTTCTGCTCTGATCTTTATAATTTCCTCTCTTGTACAAGCTTTGGGTTTGTTAAGCTCTTCTTTTTCTAGGAGCTAGAGGTTCTGCATTAGGTTATTTATCTGAGTTCTCTCTGTTTTCCTAATATGGCCATTCACTGCTATGAATTTCCCTCATAGAACTGCTTTCATTGTGTCCCATAGATTCCTGTATCTCATTCTGCCATTATCATTTACTTGTAGAAACTGTCTAATATCTTCTTTAATTTCCTCTGTGACCCATTGGTTGTTCAGGAGGGTGTTATTCAACTTTCAAGTGTTTGTGGGGGCATGCTATTGATCTCCAATTTTATTGCACTATGGTCTGATAATATACAGGGGGTAACTTTAATTCTTTTACATTTACTTAGGCATGTCCTATGAGCTAGCATATGGTCTATTTTGGAAAATGACCCGTGTGCAGCTGAAAAGAATGTGTATTCTGATTTTGTGGGGTGGAACACTCTGTAAACATCTATTAAGTCTATTTGTTCAATAGCTTCATTCAGTTCTAGAATTTCATTGTTAATTTTTTGTCTAGATGATCTGCTTACTTGTGATAGTGTGGTATTGAGGTCCCCCACTACAATTGTGTTAGTGCTTATTTGATTTTTCATGTCCATTAATATTTGTTTTGTATAGTTGGGGGTATTTGTATTTGGTGCATATATATTTATGATTGTCATCTCTTCTCTTCCTCTTGGATTGTTCCCTTTACGAGGATGTAGTGACCATCTTTGTCTGTCTTAATTAGTTTTGGTTTGAAATCTACTTTGTCTGCAAATAAGATTTCTACCCCTGCTTTTTTCTGGTTTCCTGTTGCATGGAGAACTGTTTTCCGTCCTTTTCCTTTCAGTCTCTGAATTTCCTTTTGAGTTAGGTGTGTTTCTTGTATACAGCATATTGTTGGATTTTGCTTCTTAATCCATTCTCCCAGTCTATTTCTTTTGGTGAAATGAGGCCATTAACATTGATGGTTATAACTGATAGATATTGACTCATCCTTGTCATGATGTTTTACTGTTGTTGGCTCTTTTATTTTTTATTTTTCCCCCTTTCCCTTTAGTTTCTTGGCTTGCCTGGTGGCTTCCCTCTGTTGGGCCTCATGGAGTTGTGACCTTCATTGTCATTGTCTATGATATTGTTTAGAATTGTTTGGAGTGCTGGTTTGGTGTTCATGAAATTTCTCAGGTATTCTTTGTCATGGAAGTATCTAATTTCTCCATTGATTTTGAAAGATAATTTTGCAGTATACAACAGTCTAGGTTGGAAATTATTTTCTTTTAGGGCTTGAAATACCTCATTCCAGGCTTTCCTTGACTTGAGAGTTTGTGTTGAGAAGTCTGCTGTGATTCTGATGGCCTCTCCTTTGTAGGTGATTTGTTTCTTTTCTCTAATTGCTTGTAGGATTTTATTCTTCTGTTAGGTTTCTGGGATCTTGACTATTATATGTCTAGGTGTAGATTATTTTTGATCATGGCTAGTTGGAGTTCTATATGCCTCACTTATCTATATGTCAAATTCTCCACCTCTGTCTGGGAAGTTTTCTATTATTCTGTGAACAGTTTTTTAATATCAATTGTATGTTCTCCTGTTTTTTCATGGACTATCAGTCTTATGTTATTCTTTTTTGCATCATCTAGCAGCTGCTGGATTGATTTCTTGTGGTCCCTTACTATTTTTAAGAAATCTGTTTTCATGGTCACTAACTGCAATCCTGTCTTCTGTATCTGATATTCTATCTTCACATTTGCTCAATCTGCTGTGAATACTTTCAACGGAGTTTTTTTTTTTTTTTCCAGTGTAGTTTTTCTTCTTCTGGATATCTATTTGAATCTGTTTCGTGGATTCCATTTCTTTCTTATGTTGGGTGATCATGGTTTCCATTTCTTTGTTATGCTGGGCATTCATGGCTTCTAGCATGATTCTGAGCTCATCTATTTTTTTTTATCTGTTTCTGTTCTAGAGCCTCTAATCACGTCTTTCACTCTGCTCACCATCTCTGTAGTTATCTGGGAATTATTTCTGTTTTGAATTCTTCTAGAGCCTCATTCATCTGTTTTGTTACTTCCTGTGCTATCAGTTCAGGGTTCCAGGTGGTTGATTATTAGACTTTTCTACCTCGTTTCCCCCAGAATTTGCCTTTGGTGGGGTAGAAGTCTAGGTTTGTGCCTTACTTAAATGTCTTCTCAGTTTTGTTTTTGATACTGTCCTTGGTTTACTTCCTGGGTTGATACTTCAAAATTGCTTACTGTAAGTATTTTTGTTGCTTGTATTTAGAACAGTTATGGTATGATTGCTTCTCAGAGATGTCTTCCAGATACCTTTAGGTTTGGAGTCTCTAATGACTCTGAGGCTCTCTCATTTTCATTATACCAGGAAGGACAACTGATTAGATCAATTACAACACCTTAGCCCAAGTGATACAATCAATAACACCATAGCATCAAGCACAGCTTCAAAAATGACAATTTATTGTGGTTCTAGTGCCTGCCTTGCAAGTTCAAGGTCCCAAGTTCGATCCCCGGTACCAAAAAAAAAAATGACAATTTGTGATAGTTATTAATCTATCAATCTATCACCTTTAACTGTGTGAATTAAATCAAAATCAAGGACCAGCCCAACATGTTTATAGTGAATAAACTCTTCAATATGGCAACTTTACCCTTCGGGATGGGGAGTTAGAAGGAGTTGGGGAGGGAGGGATAGGTAGGTAGAAGGATAGGGGAAGGTTAGCAGTGAGGCCAGAGGACACAGGAAGATCAAGCAAACTCTAAGAAAGTGTTGAAGACAAGAGGAAAAGACAGAATGAAAGAACAAAGATAAGAACAGAACAACCTAACAGCAATAGGGAGGCTAGAAACTGTATTTACTTTCTTTTAAAATTAATGACAATCGAGAGAAGAAAAGAAAAATAAGAAATCCAAATTAGGGCCAGAACAGGAACAAAAAGGGAGACGAAGAACAATGTGGGACAGTGACAGAACGAGAGAGAGAGAGAGAGAGAGAGAGAGAGAGAGAGAGAGAGAGAGAGAGAAAGAAGAAAAAAAGAAAACTTTGAAAAAAGTAGAAAATAAAAATTAAAAATTAAAAATAAGAGCGAAAAAATAATTTTGAAAGTAACAAAAAATAAAAATGAAGGGCCTCCTTTAGTGTATGTCTCTGCTGTCACAATAGACAACATAGGCAGCAGTGTGCAGATATAAGTCAATGAGTCTCAGCAAGCCAGTAGCAGACGCGTGAGATTCAGGCAGATTTCTGGCTGCAAGTCCCAAGCTGAGCTCCCTGTCCTCCTGCAGGGTTGAACTCTGCGATCTACTGCAAGTTCCAGTTGCCCTTCTCCTGAAGATAGTCCACGTTCTGATGGAAGGTGATGATCCCTCCAACTTACCAAGCACGGTGGTCTGGTGTGCCTTTGTTGCAGAGATTCTCTTCACTTTTCCAGTGGGCTTCAGTTTTCATCGAGGAGCCTGAGAGAGGCCCTCTTTCTCTTCACTTCTGCTCTATCTTCTGGAGCTCAGGATGGCCTTTATGACCCCCAGTGCCTCTGTAGTGTGGAACTAGTTACCAGCACCGCCAGGAGGCCAGAGGTTGGGGGTGGGGGGCACTGGTTGCTGGGGGGCGCGGTGCGGCCGGGACAGAGCCCCACTTCATGCGGTGGAGGACTTCACCGTCCACTCTTTGGTCACTGGGGGGCTGGTAATATATCTTTTACTATAATAATTTCTTTAGGGGCCGGGGATTTAGTGGTTCTGCCACCTGCCTCGCAAGGGCAAGGTCCCAAGTTCGATCCCCAGTACCAAAAAGAAAAAAAAAATTTTCTTTAAATATTCACCATATTTTTCAATCACACCTTGTACAGGGTTGAGCCACCAGTCTCAAATATAAATAATTGTAATTAGCCATAGCCATTGTGTGGAAATCATTCCAATATACATCTTTAAACTCAGCTTCAGAACAAACTCTTTTTCTCTCATTCTTTTTTCCCTCATGTTTTCCTTTTTACTCTGTGGGGTTCTCCCTTCATTTCTGACCCTTCTCCCTTATCTCTTCATTCTTTTCTTCTCTTTCCTTCTGTTTCTTGCTTTCCTATCAACGGGCTAACTTTAAAAAGATGTATATAATTTATGTAGCATAATCATACTTAATTTTTAGCTAGGATAGCTGAGCATAAGATAAATGCATCATAAACATCAGCTATTATTCAGGCTGGACTGGAGCTCAGTGACAAGGCACTTGCCCAGTGTTGTCTAGATGTCCCCCCAAAGCCTCATGCGGTCATGGGTGGGCTTTTCAGAGGTGGCTGGATCTAGAGCATGTGATGCTGGGTTTGATTCACAGTGTGATGCTAGGATTAAGGCTGCCCCACCCTGGATGTGAATGCTCGCTGTCCTAAGGGCGGGTAGCCAGGATAGACTAGAAGGGACAGGAAGAGGACTACTTGCTGCTTGCTTCCTGGATGTCTTGCTGCTTTGCTGCCTTCTGCCTGCCATGGACTGTTTCTCCTCTGTGATGCCTCTCTGCCTTGGAGCCAGCTGACTATGGACTGAAACCTCTATAAACTGTGAGCTAAAATAAACCTTTCTTCCTTTAACTTTGGGTGTTGGGTATTTTGTCTCAGCAACCAGAAAAAGTACTATGAGATCCAGCATGTGTGAAGCCCTAGGTCCCATCCCTGAAGCACAAAAACAAAAACACTCAACATTAGTATTGTTATTAACTAGTTTTACGCTAGCTAATGTATTATAATATCTAATTTATGAGGTTTCATGTTTATTGGCCATTTGTTTTTCTTTCTTCTTTTTCTCTTTCAAAATGAGGGTCTTACTACATTACCCAGTTAGCCTTGAGCTCCTGGACTCCAGTGAGCCTTCTCGCTCATCCTCCCTGCCATGTTTCCCCCAAAATAAGACCTACATGGAAAATAATCAACCTTGAAAACTAGAGGCCAAAAGTGCCAGCCCCGACCACTTTGCCTTACCTGCCTTACAGAGCAGCACGGAGCAAGAGAAGAGTGAGGTGTAATGTTCTACACCACACTGGCCATCACCATGGTAACAACCAGGGCTCATTTTCTGGTTAGGTCTTATTTTTGGGGAAACAGTGGTAGTTGTTACTAAGCTTGCAGCACTGCACACAGCTTATTGTATTTCATGTTCCCATCTTTGTATTGAGACCAGACCGTGTCATTATAGTGGAGCTACAAATACACAAATAGTTTATCTATACAATACATAAAATAGTCATAACCAGGCACAGTGGGGCACACCTACAGTCTCGGCTACCAGGAGGCTGAGACAGGAAGACTGCTTGAGCCCAGGAGTTTGAGCCTGTTATGTGCAACACAGTAGAACCTGACTCAAAGAAAAATACAAGTATGTATTATAGTTTTACAACATGCTAGTTATCTATTTAGCCCAAATTTTCACAGCTTAGAGCCACAGGCATTTATTTTCCCCACATTTCTGTGGGTTGGGAATCCATGCTCAGCCTGGGTATGGGCCCGAGTGGTGTAAGCAGTGCTGGCTGGGCCCGGGGGTCCTGACTGGCAGGACAGCTGCTTCCCCAGCTGGCCCCATGGGGCTTGGGCAGTCCTGGGCTCCAGGCTCCAGGCTGAGCATCCGCTCTTTGCCACCAGGGCTCCTCCACAGAACAGACTGCAGCACGGCCGCTGGCCTTGCTCAGTGCCAACAAACCAGTCAGCCAGAGTCCTGGGGATGGAACTGAGGGGTCCCATTCCATTGAGTCCCACTCCGGTCCTTTTCTCTTTTCATTTTGAGACAGGGTCTCACCTAGTTGCCCAGGCTGGCCTCAAACTTGTGATCCTCCCATCTCAGCCTCCTGAGTAGGATTATAGGCGTGTCATCACACCCAGCACCAGAGTCCTGTTGTTTTGTTTTTTGAGACAGGATCTCACTATGTAGCCCAGGCTGACCTCAAACTCACAGTGATCCTCCTGCATCAGCCTCCTGAGTGCAGGATTATAGGTACACATGCACCTCATGCACGGCTCTTTGTCCTGTTTTTAGCCAGTTTATCAGAGCTATTTAGATTTTTTGCTGCTGACGGTTCTATTTCAGGAACTTCAGTGTAATCCTGAATTTGGATCAAACATTTTAGATTTGCACTAACAAGGAAGTATGGGGGTAACTGCAAGTTACCACCAGAAAATCAGTGCCATCAGAAATTTACACATAGAAAGTAATGAGCCAGAAGTACTAATACTGCAGATATAAATTCTATGTTTTACATGCAACGATCTTGCCCAAATCCCTGGCTTCTAGCACAGCTGTTCCCCAGCACTTCTGGTTCAGGTCAGCCTATTCCCTGTCGCTCCACGCCTGCACAGTGGCTCAGCCCCTCCAATCACCTCCCCCACACTCTACCCTCTGCCATTTCCATCTGACTACATTTTTGAGAGCTGGTGTCTCGGAAAGGGAAGGCACTGCTCCAAGTCTGCCTTTCCGTTCAGTGGAGCACACTGTCAAGTTCTCCTGTGTGCCCATTATGTCAGCTAGGAATGAGTAGGACCTCACCCTGCCACCAGGGAGCTCCCTGCCTCCCACGGCATGAGGTAAACCCTGTCATCACTCAGCAAGGATGGGGATGAGATTATAAAATGGATGAGTCAATTCAGGAGGGGGAATGACTGGCTCTTCAAAAGCAGAGGGGGTCGGGAAGGGATTTGGGGAGGAGACAGTGACATCTAAGCTGGGCTCTGATGGATGAAGCTTCCCCCACCCAAGCGTCCAGGGGACGACTCTGTGGGCATCTAGGTCCAGCTGTGCCACTGGCCTTGACTCTTCAGGCTTCACAGGCACCGCCCCTCCTCCCGCCCCATCTTTCCCTTCCTTTTATGGGATTTTTTTGTGTTTAGCCCCTGGATTTAATTTAGTCAGATCAGACCGTGGTCATGTTTCTGTACATTTGCCCGGAGGCTTTCAACTGATGCGTGTACTCTTCACAGGCAAAAAACATCTGAAGAAACCCAGCTACCGCCTCCCATCTCAGCCACCCTTTCCATTTTACTTGTTCCCCACAGAACGTTTATTTTTTTTAAATTGCTTAATCATTTCTTGTACTGAATTGCTAAAAAAACCAAATGTCTGCCTGGTTATGACAATGAACTGGGAAACCTCAGCTACAATTCACAGACTTCCACAGGCCTTTTCTAGAAACTCCATATGTCCGGGGGAAACTCAACTGCCGACTGGCTTTATTAACGGATCGCCAGTCGATTCCTGCAGCTGGGATTCAGGGCTGGGAGTGCCGACTTCTGACTCCGGAGGGCCTCAGAAAACCGACTGGCGGCTGCAGACAGCCTTCGCTCTTTTCTGGGCATTGCTGCTAACTTAGACTTGATTCAATTAAATAGTAAACAGCGTGACAGAACAGAGCTGACCAAATCACCCTGAGGAAAAGAACTCGGAGTCTCTCCAAGCCTCGTGCTCTGCAGACAGACGGGGAGCCGTGTAGAAGCAAGGGGCCCCGCGACCGCCATCCAGAGGGCACCCCAACACCACGGGACACACGGGGTCCCCCTCAGCAGGCTGACTCCTGTGGTCCCCAGGTTTGGGCCCCGCTGCGGCTCCACCCCAAGCCGGGAGGGCCCCCTCCTACCGCCTGGGGAGGTTTCCCACCCGCGGCCCAGCCAGGCCGCCCACTGAGGTCATCACTCTCGCTGCCGAGCGATTGGCCCGAGTCCCTGTTCCCCATCTCTCTTCAGTTCAGGAAAACATAAGCGAGCATGGTCTTCTGGGCCCTCCTCAGCTCTGCTGTGCATCTGCGTTTCCTTTGTTTGTTTGTTTCTCCCTCAGGCCTCCCCTGCCCGACCTTCCCTCTCCCTGGCTTTCCCCAGGCTGGAGTCACATCTGTTTTCTAGCTCTGCCCCCCACCCCCCACCCCCGCGGAGCAGAGAGAGGAAGAGCAGTTCTAGGCGGGGCAGAGCAGCAGGGCAGGGCTTTGTCCTCAGCCTGGTTGGGGGCCAGAACCCCGCTCCCCGGGGTGGGACACTTCCCGGCTCCGAGGAACGCGGGGCGCTTAGGAAGCAGCTCGCTTGTTCCTACGTCCACTGCTGTCCCTTTCTCCCAACCAGACCGACTTCCTTCCTTCCTTCCTTCCTTCCTTCCTTCCTTCCTTCCTTCCTTCCGGCTGCCCTCCTCCTTCTGTCCTTGACCTCAGCGGGGAGGTGCAGGGTAGGCAAATAGAGCTGGCAGGTAACTTGAAATGCACCCATTTCTACTGCCTCGAGGGTGACACATTCCTCAGACCTGAGCTTCCAATTCAAGTCTGCTTCCTCCAAAGCAGGCTGTTCTGCTGGCCTGAGAACTTTTGGGGAGCAGAGCAGATACAAGACTGGGAAATTCTGGGGTCTGTGAGTGAAATCCATTCCATGACCTGAGGGAAAATACTAATAGCAAAGCAAGCGGAATGAACTTTTCTCCCAGTTTTCTTTGGGCGTCTTATGAAATTTGTTTTTAAGATTCCGGACTCTAGGATTCATAGCAGAAACAGAGCTTAGACATAGTCACAGCCTAAACAAAGCCAAAGACAAAACAAGGCAGGCAGCTCTCGTCAGGTGGCTCTGCATTTGAGAGTTCTGAATGCCTCAACTTTTTATACCCCAAGACAGCCAGCCTTTCTCTTGGATGAACCGTACGTGGTGTCTGCTTGCTTGGCTGTGAGAATAAATGGAAGATTCCCAGCGGTACAAACTAGAGTCTGAATGTGTGGGTTAAGAAAGAGGCAGAAGCTGCGAATGTGTCTCAGTGGTGGAATGCTTGCTTCACATGGGCAAGGCCCTCGCTTCCATCCCAGCGCGTGTGCGCACACACACACAAAAGGAAATGAAGAAAAGAATAAAGAAACATGAATTTTTTGATGTTGAAAAAGACAGCCTGGTGGTGGTGGCACATGCCTGTAATGCTAGCACTCGGGAGGCTGAGGCAGGAAGATTGCTTTGAGTTCAAGGCCAGCTTGAACTGCATAGCGAGAGCTTGTCTTAAAAACAAAGAAACTCTGCCAGGTGTGATGGCCAGTGCCTGTAATCCCACCCTGAGCAATTTAGAGACTTTGTGAGATCCTGTCTCAAAAACCAAAAAAGAGCTGGGGATGTCGTTCATTGGAAAGGCCCTAGCTTAGTCCCAGTACCCCCAAAAAGGGGGGAATAGAAGAAAGGCAGTGAGAAAGGGGGATGGAGGAAGGATTCAAATGTGGAAAGAAGAGCCGGGTGTGGTGGCACACTTCTGTAATCCTGGCACGGGGATGCTGAGGCAGGAGGGTGCAAGTTCAATGGCAGTCCGGATTACCAAGCAAGACCTTGCTCAAAAAAAAAAAAAAAAAAAGGAAGAAAGCCAGAAACAAAGCCCAGTGATGTGCCACACCCTAAAGAAGAGGGGACCCCTGAGGCAAGAGGGAAGGAGGGTGTGGGGAGCCCCTCCCAGGGTGGTCGGCCCTGGGGAAGGAGGGCGTGAGCTGCTGTGCATTCTGCTCCCTTGGCCGGCCCAGCCGTGTAACGCTGCACCCTGTGCTCCGGCCTGGCTCCCTCTCAGGCTCTGCTGCAGAGGAGGTCCAGCCCAAAGCCCTTCCCAGGGCGGGGCTCGGCTCTGTGGTCCCAGCCAGAGAGCAGCCAGGCGGAGGACAGTGGTGCGGTCAGCAGCAGAGCACAGAGTGCGAAGAACAGGCGCGGAGAGGGTGAGTGGTTTGATCCTAAAACCCCCGACAGGACAGAGAGGGCGTGTGCATGCGTGTGTGTCTGTGTGTGTGTGTGTGTGTGTGCGCGCGCGCGCGCACATGCGCGTGTGCGTGTGTGAGCGAAGCACACACTGAGGAATGTCCCCTCTCAGAGCTGTGCGGAGCGGACCCCGCCTAATTAGCCCTGGAATTCAAGGCCAGATGAAGTGGACACTGTAAAAAAAAGATACAGATACGTGACAAGAAGGTCATTCACGGGCAACAGGCCACCAGGCAGGGCCGGGAATGAACTGTTTCGAATACAAACATCCCTCTGAATGCAGGTGTGATGGTGCATGCTGTAATCTCAGCTTCTCAGGAGGCTGAGGCAGGAGGACTGCTTGAGCCCAGGAGTTTGAGGTGAACCTGGGAAACAGTGAGACCCTGTCTCAAAAAACAAAACCCTCTGATTTGGTGGAAAAGAGTGAGAATAATGGCAAGTGACCCAAGATCAGATGTGAGGGAGAATACGTGTTGAATGAAGTATTTTAAAACAGGAGAGACAGGGTCTGAGTCTTAAGAAAGCAGGAGGACTCCTAGACCATCAGGGCTCTGGCGGCCAGGCTGGCCTGGATCATGCCTTCCCTCCCACCTCAGATGCTGCTCTCAGAGCCCAGGGCGCTGCTGCTCCTCCTCGCCATGCTCCTCGTCCCCTCTGGTGAGTCCCTGCATGGGGCAGAGGCCGGGGAGCGGGGACAACGGGACTGGCACTGACGCTCAGCTGCTGTGGAGGGGAGGGAGGAGTAGGCCGGCCTCTGCGGGCCCTGACCAGGAGACTGGGCCCTGACCAGGAGACTGCGGCTCCAGGCTCCTGGTCAGGGCCCGCAGAGGCCGGTCTCGGGAATGTGTCCTTCAGCACCTCGCACACACCACCCGCAGTACTGAGGACAGCGACCTTGAGCCCCAGGGGAAGAAACCAGCGCTGAACACACCCGGCTCCCGTCAGGTCCTGGGTCCTGCAGGAGGATCATGGGGTACCAGCCTGGGTCACTCACGCCTCTCTTCTCCCTTTGCTGCAGGCTGGATACCTGCGGGGGTCAGCGGTCAGCGAGGAGGTGGGTGAGGCCTCGGCTACGGGCTGTGTCGGGGTTCTAAGCAGGACACTGTAGACAACTGTAGGAGCTAAGAACCTGTGCTAGGATAGAAAGCGACACTGCCCAGGTAGGAGAAACAGGGTGGGCTTCAGCTGCTTCCACCGCCTGTTCTCCCACTCGTGAGACCCTGTCTTGTAGGGCCGGGGTCAAACCCAGAGCCTCGCGCATGCTAGGCAAAGGCCCTGTCACTGAGCTACAGCCCAGCCCTTTTTAAAAGATAATTTAGGGGAACCCGGTGTGGTGGCAGAATCACAAGTTCGAGCCTCTCCTGAGCAATTTAAAAGGCTGGGGCTTGCAGGTCAGGGCAAAGATGCTGGATTCAATCTCCAGTGTTGGGGGTGGGGTGGCGAGACTTTACTGATTTATTCATCCATTTATCCTAGGCGAGCACCGAGTCACTGAACTGCACCCCAGTCTCAGGAAGCTCTAGTCTATCTGTGTACACAAAGTAAAACACAGACAGGGTAAAAGCCATCTGGGTACAGCACACTTGTGCAGGACTGGACAGAACTTGGTTCTTTTGGCTCCTGAGGGACGTTTTCCTTCTGATGATGGAAACTGCCCTCCCCGAAGGCTTCCTACATAATACCACTTTGTCTCTGTACTTTTCCCAGGCCTCAAGAATTGGAGGATGGGGCAGAGCAGCATGAAACCCATTAATGGGTCATAAAAGCATTTAGTGGCTCATCAGTTTTTTTTTTTTGGTACCTGGGATTGAAGGCTCATCATTTTTTTAAACAAATTAAGATAAAACTAAAACAAATATATCAGAATGTGTTGCGTGTGTTGTGCAAAAGTTAAGTATTATTACATAAAATTTATTTCTGTTGCATGCATGGTGTTTATGGGGCCCAATGTAATATATATTTCTTGCTTTGGGTCCTGGAGATAAAAATGAGCCAGACATGGTGCCTCTGCCTGTAATCTCAGCACTCTGGGAAGCTGAGACAGGAGGATCACAAGTTTGAGGCCAGCCCAGGCAATTCAGTGACTTAGTGAGGCCCTGAAGTACTGAAAAAGAGAAAAAGGATAAAAATATGTTGTTCGTTAAAACACCTGACTCTCTGACTTTCTGAATCTAGGGAAGATTTCGGCACTAGCAAAACTAAAAATCTGAACTGGTTTCTCTACTCAGGTTAAGGCCCAGTCCTACTTTATGACCTCAGGAGGCTTTCCCGGCAGAAACTGTATAGGTTATGATGCAGACGGCTGAAGATTAAATCCTGCCCTTTCGATGGCCCGGTGCAAACTCTGGTTTACTGAGATACACACGGAGAAGGGGGGCTCTGCCTCAGCAGGGAAGGGACTGGGCGGGACAGAGTCCCCCCCCCCCGCCCCCGCCCCGCCCCGGGCTCAGCACCTCTCAGTCCCCACAGCGATGCAGTTCACTGGTTTTTCAAATAAACTACAACAGGATTGGAACTGACGCGGATTCCTTTTAGCAAAACTTGCTCTGGAAGAAAGCTCGTACTGAGTTTTCAAACAAAGAGGCCCAGGGCTGGGGTGTATGTAGTTCAGTGGCAGAGTGCTTAGCATTTAATCAGGCCAGATGTGTAACACGTGTGCTAGACCCTCGGTTCCACCCCAGTGCAAGCGCGCGCACACACACACACACACACACACACGCACAACCATTCTATCTGGAATTTAGGGAAATAAAAGATGAGACAAGCAGAGGACACGCCTATGGAATGCTCTACTTACACGTCTCCTGCAAGTACCAATAACTCTGACGTGCTTTTATGAAAATGCTTATTTTCGCTGGATTGAAATCTAACTTTGGACTCTGAAGTTAAAAAGTTAAAGCAAACTGTGAATTTGCTGACCCCTAGTGGACAGAATGGATTATGACTATAAACTACATTGCAGGTTAATTGCAAATGTTTGTTAAATGTAGTGTTAAACCGAGGGTGGCGGCACATGCCTGTAATCTCAGCATTCGGGAGACTGAGGCAGGAGGATTGCTGCGAGTTCGAGGCCAGCCTGGGCTACATAGTGAACCCTTGTTTCAAAAAACAGAAACAAAACAAAAATTAAAAGTTTTGTGACATGACTATAGATCGTAGGAGTTTCAGGTGGCACTCACACACACACACACAGAGAGTATGCGTACCTATGTGAGGAGATGGACATATTAATTTGACTGCCACAACCATGTGGCTTCACCTATGTATATCAAAACATGCTGCACACCTTAAACGTGTAAAACAAAAATATAAACATTTTTAAAATACAGTGAAATGTTAGTCTGGGGATGTGGCTCAATGGTACAGGATTTGCCTAGTGTGTCCAAGGTTGTGGATTCGAACTCCAGCACCACACACACACACACACACGCACACTGCATGTGTGCAAAAATAAATTTTTTAAAATTTCAAGTAAATATAAATTTAATGAAATGTTAACACTCCGTTGTTTTTGTTTTTTGAGACAGGGTCTCAAATGTAGTTCAGGCTGGCCTTGAACTCATCATGTAGCCCAGGCTGGTCTTGAACTCATGGCGATCCTCCTGCCTCAGCCCTCTGATTACAGGTGTGCACCACCGTGCCTGGTGAACACTGCCTTGTAATTTGCTTTTAATGTAATGACAGCAGGCTGGGGATGTAATTCAATACTCAATAATTACATGCAAGACCCTGGGTTCCATTCTTAGCACCATATACATAAAACTTCAGTGTATTTGGTATAAGCAATTTTAATTTTATCTAAGTATTGTCTAGAGATCATCAATCCATTCCAATTACTGCAGGTGGGCAAGGAAAGCCAGCCGTGGGCTCCACGCTGAATGTTGTCCTAGACAGTTTCCCTTCTGAGGGGCACAGGATTCTCAGAAAACGCTCTCTGATTCCCTTGCAGATGACGTGACTGAAGAAACATTCACAGATGACCCTTGTGAGCTGCCTTTCTTGTTTACTTACTTGCTATCATGCTGGGGGCAGGAAGGTTGAGGAGGATGAATTCCCAAAAGGAAGCAAAGATCAGAAGAACTTGGGAAGAGCTGGGGTGGCCTCCGAGGCAGTGGACATGCCCGCCCTACACTTCTCCCGGGCTTCCTCGGATGCATTTTCCTGGTCATCTGCAGGACTTCATTTCTATCCTTTTGGTCTCCTTTTAGACAATCCTTCCTTTGTCCTGCTTCTGTTAGCAACTTTTCCAACCTCCAGTTTTCATTTCCTCTTTTGTGTCTGCAGATCTGGTGAATGATCCTTCTACTGATGAGACAGGCAAGTCGCACGGAAGTTCCTAAAGACATGGCCGTCTTGTCAATAGTCTCCGTGTTTGCTCTGGATCTTTAATTAATTCTGTGGTCTTAGTTCTGGATAAAGGGGTTGTGGAAGAGCTGCTTGGTGACAGAGGAATAAGAAGAATAAGAGGTCTCTAAATGGAAAAAAGTGGATTGGCAGCTAACATAAGGCGTGGGTAACAGAAGCTTCCAAAACTTAGTTTGCAATCAGCAGGACCGATAGTCTTCGAAACACCTTCCCAGTCAGCATTGGTGAATTGGGTTCCTTGGGCATAGCTCAGAAACGAGGCTGCAGTCTTGCCCCTGACCTGGTGTCTCCATTTTCCTTGTCCCACCCCACCTCCTTCTTGCAATTCAAAGCTCTCCTCACACCTGCTGTTTTGTGCCTTTTCAGTTCTGGCTGATATCGAGCCTTCCACAGATGAGCTGGGTGAGTTCAGACCTGGGATCCAGGGCCGGGCCAGGCTGGGCTTCCCCAGAGTCCACGGAGGGAGGAGCCAGAGTAGAAAAGAGCAGCTGCGTTTATGTGCATGGCATTTTGAGCCCTAAACAAACAGGAACTCTGCTAGGTGTTTAATACACGCAAGACTTGGTCTTCCTCAAAGTTTCCAGAACTCATGGCAAGATGAAGATGCTCGAGGAGGGGAGGGTCCTTCCACCTCAAGAGTAACAGCACGATCAAAGATGCGAAGCAAAATGCAGTTTGGCACAGGAGGGGAACTGAGTTTTAATTTATTTATTTATTTTTGATACCGAGGATCAAATTCGGGTCCTTGCTCTTGCGCAGCAGGCGGCAAAACCACTGAGCTAAATCCCCGGCCAGAACTGAGTTGTTTTTTTTTTCGGAACTGAGTTTTTAAATGGCAAGGCACAAGGGACAGTGGTAGGAAGTAAGGAAAGGAGAGACTAATTACTAGTTATGTCTGTATTTTTACTTTTTTTTTTTTTTGAACTGGGGATGGAACTCGGGACCTTGTGTTTGCAAGGCAGGCGCCGGAACCACTGAGCTAAATCCCCAGCCCCTTTATTTTTAATCTATCTTTGTGGTGCTTTGGATTGAACCCACAACCCCATGCATGCTAGGCAAGCATGGTACCACTGAGGTACACTCAGATTTTTTTTTAACAAATCACTTTTGAAAGCCTGCTACTAAATGAGGATATAAAGGTGAACAAAACCGAATTTCTTCTACTAGCTATCTTAGTCTGAGACAAGCTGGACAAATGCATAGGCAGCTTTCTTCACTTCTGTAACACGCGGATCCAGGTGAGCAGAGGAGCTGTGGGAGGCACCAGGGGCCCTTGACAACGCTCAGCCTGGGGAAGGAAAGGCTTTGGCAGAGAGCTTGCTGGCCAAGCTGCTTCCCGAAAGGCAAGTAGAAGAGAATCAAGTGAAACTTTTAGGTAAAGAAAACAATTTATGCAAAAGGCACCAGATGGAAATAAAGACCAAACAGAATCTGGTCCTGCTGGCTCATGACTATAATCCTACCACTGTGGGAGGCTGAGGCAGGAGGATCATAAATTTAAGCCCAGGCTGGGCAACTTAGTGACTTGATGAGACTCTTATCTCAAATTAAAAACAAGAACAAAAAAACTGGGGATGCAGCTCATTGTGAAGGCCTTGGGTTCACTTCCCTGTACTGCAAAAAAAAAAAAAAAAAAAAAGAGGTTTCTGCAAGGGAGGAATCGAATCAGATTTGTAGGCTCGAAAGATCACGGGTCACCTCCACTCCCTCGACCTGAGCCTCCAGAGCAGAGACTGATTTGACAGACCAGCCTGGAACCCAGGAAACCTGCAGGATGCTGGACAGCTTCTCCTTAAAAGACAGCAGGCTTGCTGGGTGTGGTGGTGCATGCCTGTAATCCCAGCATGTGGGAGGCTGAGGCAGGAGGATCACCATGAGTTCCAGGCCAGCCTGGGCTACATAGTGAGTTCAAGGCCAGCTCAGACTGCATAGCAAGAGCCTGCCTCGAAAAAAAAAAAAAAAGATAGCATCCCAAGGCAGGCGAGCAGAGGTAACCACAGCACAGTGGGAGAGCAGTAGTCAGGTGACGTCCAGGCAGCAGGTGGCAGCAGGACTCTTGGAGGCCTGAATCAGCCTAGCAGAGGGAAAGTGGCCAGTTTATGACATCAGGAAGCTGGAGACTCTGAAAAGCGTAATAACCCTTGCATATGAGGGCAGTTGGGTCAAGAGAC
The DNA here is from genome assembly GCF_053883595.1 of Heterocephalus glaber. Lineage (NCBI taxonomy): Eukaryota > Metazoa > Chordata > Mammalia > Rodentia > Bathyergidae > Heterocephalus > Heterocephalus glaber. Next base: position 27,762,381 of record NW_028258297.1, on the reverse strand, counting down.
CTGGAGCTTACTGCCAAAGTCTGGGCTGGAAGCAGTCTTGGAAATGCTCAGTGCAGAGACCTGCCTTAGAGCCTCGGGTGATGGTGTCACCTGGCACCCTTGCTGGGCCCCCCCCCCCCCGAGGAGCTCTTCCGGTGACACTTCCCATAGAACTCCCATGGCTCTCCTCGGCCAGCTCCCCATTTCGAGGACTAAGCCCCTATTGAAGTTGCTGCTGAGGCCAGGCTCGGATAGGACCTGCCCCTGGCCATGCTCTTAGCAAAGAGCCCATGACGGTGGGTCTGACCCACAGGAGGATCTGCTACTGGCCGGGACGTCTGCTCCTGAGCTCCGGGCCAAGCTCTTTGGGGCATATGGCTGTCGGCTTTGTGTTCCCACTATATTGGCGCATCACTGGGCATGGTGGCACATGTCTGCAGTCCCAAGCTACTTGGGAGGCTGAGGCAGAAGGGTCACTTGAGCCCACAGATGGAGGCCACCTTGGGCAACATACAAAATACCATCTCTGAATGGGGGGCGGGGGGTCCCGGGGATCGAACTCCAGCCCTTGCGCTTGTGGTGCAGGCTGCGGAACCACTGAGCTAAATCCCCAGCTCTAACATTTTTTAAAAATGTTGCTTCAGTACTAGGGATTGAACCCCGGGCCTTTACACTGAGCTACATCCCTACCCCCTTTCCCCCATGTTTTATTTTCATACAGGCTCTCACTAAGTCACTCCTTTTCCCAGGCTGGGTTTGAACTTCCAGTCCTCCTGCCTCAGCCTGCTAGAGTGCTGGAAGTACAGGTGTGCACCACCACACTCCACTTGTGTTTTGAACAACACAAAGATATCACTATAGAATGAATTTTTCAACTCTCCGGGAGACAAAGGAGAAAGGCAAAATCCCATCCTAACTCCCTATCTCTTCCGTTCTGTGGATCAAGTCAGCCCCTTGGGGGTTTTAGAATTTGTTGAGACTTATTAACTCACTTGCTCCCTATGTATGACAACCCCAAGGGGCTCCCAAGTGAAGCAGCTTCACAGTTACAGATGGTGACTCCTAGAATTGGTAATAACCGAATACAATTTTTGCTTTCCAGCTTTGGCCAATGATAAAAACGCCACTGCAGGTATGGTTACTTTGGGCATGTCTTTTCTTAGGCTTTTCTTTCTTCCTGTGGATCCCTTACCTCCTTGCTCTTTAGACACTACTATATTGTCCATCTAGCTCATTTCTAACTCTTCCTCAAAGAGCATTTTTAGTGCCGTTCACTCCCTGCACTGAGTGTTGTTTGTTTGCTAGTTTCAGATGAGCGCAACCCTAAAAGTTGCTGGGGAAAGAGGAGATCACTGGTGCATGGTCCCCGAAACCCCTTCTTGCTGTCCCACTTTGGAACTTTATTTGCTGACTAATACATTGGGAAAGCAAACCAGTTTGAGGACGAGGACTCGCATTACCCTAGACATCACAGATGCGAGCACTTTCCCCGAAGTGCTGATATTCGGATCCCCATCAGGGGTGGGAAACAGCTGGCGGCAAGAACTAGGGACCTGCCCAGACCTGGTTCTCCAGAATGAGGTTATCAGCCTTTCGGCTTCATACCTCATAGTGCAACGTGAATAATCTTAGAAAGGTCTTTTTCCTAGAAGAGTGCTTAGCGATTATTTAAGCACTTCTTCATGCAGGTAGGGAAGCACCTAAATTTCACCTGAGTCACTCTCTTCTTCCGCTCTTGGTGAGCAGGAAGCATGCGCCTGGGTCGAAGGAGGCCTCTGTGGAGACCACTCTGCATCCCCCGTCTCCTTCCCCCCAGCCCTTAAGCCCGCGTTCTGCTGCCCTGATTTTGACCTCCCTGTGCTTTGTGCTGGGCTCCCTCAGAGTGCCGAGATGAGAAGTTCACGTGTACGAGACTCTATTCAGTGCACCGGCCAATCAAGCAATGCGCCCACCAGATCTGCTTCACCAGGTGAGGCCTGAGGCCCAGGTGGTGCCTTCTCTACTTGGTAGTGTTTTTGGGTCAGAGGCCAGAACGTTCACTGTGGAATTGGAATTATTTATTATTATTATTATTATTATTATTATTATTTGGGGGGTACCAGAGGTTGAATCCACACTGAGCTACATCCCCAGCCCTTAAAAAAAAATTTTTTTTAATTTTGAGAAAAGCTCTTGCTAGGTCACTAAGTTGCCCATGCTGGGCTCAAACTTGTGATTCTCCTGCCTCAGCCTCCCACAGTACTAGGATTCTGGGCACCAGACTGGAACCACAATCTTTGATGGGCAGAGGATTCTAGCATAACCCTCCTAGATGTCCCTGAAGGTGCTGACTAGAAGCTGGAGTCGGGTGAGGGACACAGAGACTGCGCTAACAGATGCCAGGAAGTAGTGAAGGCCGGGGCTGTGAGAGGACGATCCGGAGGGAAACACTGGCAGGTTGATTTACCCCTGGATGGAAAGAGGCGGAGGCAAAAGAGAAGCCCCAAAAGTAGAAAATAATGGAAAGGGGAGCTCAGCTCGACTCCTAGCGGGATGTGCTAGGTGTCACCAATACTATTCCGCCTCTTCCATTCTGTCGAGGGGACAGAGAAGCCTGAAAGGCTTAGGGAGCCCGGGTAGGGATGAGTGGGAAGGCCCCTGGCCTCGGCTGTTCTCCCTCTCAGGCCTTTTCTGTCTCCTTCCTCCACCACGACATGGGGACCATGGCAGCTTGCGGCGTATGTACATCATCAACAATGAGATCTGCTCCCGCCTGGTCTGTAAGGAGCACGAAGCCATGAAAGGTGAGGTGGCGCCTGGGTGTTCGGTGAGCAGGGGCAGCTCGAGGGCTGGAAACAAGGCTCTCAGATGTCAGGTCTGGTTTCGGAGGAGGCCTCTGTCCCCCAACTCCCGTCAGCCCCTGCAGGAAGCAGCCCCACACAAACAAGGTCAGCAGTGCACTCCATCTATGCACAGAACCTGCAGAACTGCCGGACCCTTGGGTCCCTTTCTGGCGAGATCGAGACCCCCGCTTCTATAGACAGTTTTCTAAGTCTCTGGCTGCTTTAAGGGCCATCAGGAAAAGGACACGCATGCACGCGCTCGCGTGCGCGCACACACACACAACACACACACGCACACGGAGATGGTAAGGTTTGGGTGAGGTCTATAAAAAACTATGCCCTGGATGGGGCATTTAGAAATTGGCTACGCTACAAACAGTTCACCAATGCCAGGAAGCATTTACGTTGCTTTCTGTGAAATCGCAGAAGCAGAAAGACTCTTAAGAATCATCTCACAGGAGTCCGAAGTGTGGCTACAGACTGGGCGTGATGGGAACAAACACACTTCTCACCTCGCCCGGCCGTGGACAGCCCCGAAGCTGGCTGTGGTTGGGGCCAAAGCCACAGACACTGCAAGTTCTGACTCAGCAGCTGCCTCGATCCGGGCTGCTGAGTCAGAGCCGGAGTCCCCGCCGCCGTGGGAGGAGGCGGCCTGGCCCCTGGTGGCTTTGTGGGAGCCACCTGCAAGGGAAGCACCTTGAGGCAAGGATGAACATTTGGGACCAAGGCACCTTCCGGGGTCTCAGGGGACTTGCTAAAGTTAGCTGTTCGCACACAGTAAACACTGAGATGGATGAGGAATGACTGGGCCTCGCTTTTCGATGAGTAGGTCCATGACCAGCAGACTCGGGAGCTGGGCATAAAGGAAACTGCCACTCACTCACCACCTGCACTAGCACTGGGTGAACACGGTCACGGTCATATCACAAACACTGGAGGTGGGTATTTTCCTGCCGGTTTTACAGAAAGGGATAGTGAAGTTGCAAAAGGTAAGGCGCTTTCTAGAAAGTGGAAACTAGTAAGTGGCAGAGCTGAGGTCTGACCTGGGTCCTTTTTTCTTCGACATATTTACTACACCACACTGTGAAGTCTTTTGTCCTTACATCTCCCCCAGCTTGACGCTCTGTTCCCCCTCAGATGAGCTGTGTCGCCAGAGGGCAGGTCTGCCTCCCAGGCGACTCCGTCGCTCCAACTACTTCCAACTTCCACCCTGTTAGAAGTGAATCCGCAGAGACCCGGGGCCTGTGATCATCGGAAAAAGGAAAGAAGGAAAAATGGGAATTCTGCTTCTCCATCCAGTCATAGACATCAGTATTCCTCAAGCCAATCCACTTATAATGTCTAGTTTTTCCCCTGCTCCCTAATTTTTCACGGAGCCTCTAACATTTATCTCATTTTTCAGTACTTTAAATACAATCGTTGCATAGTTTTGCTGCTTTCCAGTATCATAGGCTCAGGGGGTAAAGGCCGATCACCTGCTTGATATAGAAACATTCTACATACAGTTTTCAGAACAGAATAAACTTCAGGTTAATGTTTTGTTCTTTTTTTTTTGGTAGTGCTGGGAATGGAACCCAGGGCCTCATGCATGGTAGGCAAGAGCTCCAGGACTGAGGGCAGCCCCTGCCTCTGAGTTAGTAACTATTAAATCTACTAGAGACAGATCTTAGGGTGGAAGATGCTATTCTTGTCTGTTTTGGCCATAGAACTTCATTTATATTCCTTTCCTAGTTCCTAGAATAACTCTTCATCATTTCTCCACATTCTTTTTCACTATTTTGCTCTGATTGTTCTAAATTTTGCCTGGGAGGTTTTCTTGATGAGATGGATGATGGTAATTTTTGTAGGTGATTTCTAGGAGATTCTCCAACAGAGCTGAGTTTATAATCTCAGGTAAATACACGAAGACCCAGTACTGTGTTCTGCCATGCACAGAGGCTGGGCTACAGAGAGAACAGTGCCGGGCACAGAACTTGGGCTCTTAATGCCAGTCTGTCGAGCCTTCATCCCAGCAGGAAATAGGGCTGGAAGTGACGTCTCATTTACTTACTCGTGTGTGGTGGTGCTGGGGTTGGCCACCTCCAAAAAGCAGGTTAAACTCCTTGTGAAACTGTACTCATGTTTCTGGCTTTCCTTGAATTGTTGCTACTCCTCCATCCTCACCAGTTCCCCAGTGCACAAATGGCTTCTAGAATATCCCAAGTTGAGTCCTAAGAAGGGAGTGCAGATCTGAACATCAATAGGCTAATGTTTAAAATGAAAGAGGAAAAGAAACACAGCATTCAGACACTTATCTTGGCTCTGGCAGTAACCATGCAGCCTCAGAGAAAGCTGCATTTTTCTTTAGGAGGCCCTGGTTTAATTTCCTCATCTTTTGTTACTTTAAGGTTTTTATTCTATGATTCTCTGCATTTAAATGCACATGAAAGCCTAGATATACTGCAGCCACATTCACAGCAAGATGGTCTGCTTGCTTTGTCCTCAGTATTGACCTCAGTCCAGCAATGGGACCATGGCAGTTCTGGGGTTGAACCCAGGGCCTCCTGCGTGCTAGACAGACACTATGCTGAGGTACACTCCCGGCCACCAGAATCCCACTTTAGTAAGTGACAAATATTTGTAACGAACCCTTCTTTCTGAATAATAAAACCTTTCTATAAAAGCCAGTGGAATTCAAATAGGAACTAGCAGACAGAAGTCACATATGACAATAGGCGTTGGATTCCTTTTCATGTAGCCGAGAAAACTAGTGAAATGAGGCTCAGATTCCTGCTTTTCCTTCCGTGGTGCTGAGATTGAACCCAGGCCAACAACTCACCAAGGAACTGCACCCTCGGCCCTATTTCATTTTCAGACAGGAAGTCACTAAATTGCCCAGGCTGGCTCCTAACTGGAGTTCTCCTGCCTCAGCCTGCCAAGCAGTAGGAACAGTAGGCATGTGGCAGTACACCTGGCTATGGCTGTGTCCTCGCTGTTAGAGGACAGGGGTTGAGGTGTAGCTCGGCGGGAGAGCACTTGCCTAGCATGAGCGTTAGCCTGGTTTCGAACCCCAGGATGGCCAAAAAAAAAAAGAAGAAAGTATTTTCAGTTTAATGGGATTTGTACAACTGATGAAAGAGAAATACACACACATACAAACCCAATTCATGGGATCTCTGCTTCACATAGTATCTAGAGTTACATATATTCATATATAAACATATTAAATCCATATTGTAGCTGCTATTGAGAGATGCCATAGGCACAGATTTTCTAAGAATTTCTTCAAAATGCTCAAAACCCGAAGTAATAAGGAGATGGAAACACTAATGAAGCTCATCTGATCAGTGCATATTGTATACATGTATTGAAATCTCACACATACTTCATAAGTACATACAATTATTACATGTTAATAAAAATGTAAACAAAAATGTTTAAGGAGATGGAACTGTTACCTACCCTGATATGATCATTGCATGCTGCATACATGTATTGAATTATTACACTGTCTGCCATACATTTGTATACTTAACATAATAATCAACAACTGAAAAATCAATACTAATGTATATTTTAGGAAATATTTTAAAAGGTACTTTGTGCTTGGAACTTGGGAAAATACAGAAAAGAAAAAGTTCTCATGAACTTGCCCCTCCGGCTGCCTGCTGAACAAGACAGGACTGACATTCCCCAAGGGCAGCACCTCAGCCCCAGCATTGTACGAATCGCAAATTAAATATCTTAACATGAATTTTTATCCAGCTTCTTTCTCAGAATAAACTGGCCCTTGGTCTGGTTATTGCCTTTTTTCTCCTGTGTTTATAAAAAAGATCTGCATTCAGGCTCTTTTAACCCACTTTCAAAACCGAGAACCAACCTTGGTGCAGTGTCTATCCTGCTCTCCTCTGCTCCATTCTTCACAATGCTACAGTTGGTTGTCAAACATCCCCAGGTGATGTCCTCTCCACCACATACAGGCCCTTTTCTTTTCTGCCCTCTTCAAATCCAGCAGTCTTGCTAGGGGAAGTTTCACGCTTTACTCTTGCCTTTTGCTCAACCAGATTCCTATGTTTTGGCGTTTCTGATTGTTGTAAAGTTCTCTACATTTTCTGGTGGCACTGGGGATGGGATCCAGGGCCTCATGCTAGTTAAGCAAGCACTCCAGCCCTGAGAGGTCCAACTTCAGGCCTGGAGTTTCTATTTTAAAGAAAACAATGATTTAAAATGGATCATTCTGCTCAAGTGCAAGGACCCAAGTTCGATCCCTGGTACCAAAAAAAAAAAAAGTCTTAAAATGGATCATTAACATTGGGACTCAAGGGTATGGTCAACATATCCACTGGGAAATCAATGATTTCCTGGAGTCCTGGACAGGCATGCCTCCTCTGCCTTCCCATAAGATTATGTTGCTCCTTACTCTCTCTTCCCAAATTGAGCTGATCCTGCTCTGAGCCTGACTTCCCCATATTTCACCTTTGTGATTCAAGAAAACACTTTCTCCTCGAATGAACAAACTGGAAATTCAAGTGTGCACGCTGCTCACTAGAGTTCCACGCACACTTTCTCTTAGTTTTCTTCTGACTCACGGCAGATGGTACAAACACCAGCTTGTTTCCCCACCTCTGCCTCTTACTTCTGGTGACATCAAGGGTGCTAGTTGCTAGCCACAAGCTCCTCCCTCAGGGCTTCAGGGTGTTTGTAGCCAAAGTGAAATGTCTAAGCAATACTGTGCATCTGGTCAGAAGCCACAGTGCCCCTCACTGCCCACCCCAGGGAGGGAGGACTGAGACAGTGACAGGCGGAGCCCAGGGCAGGAACACCGGGTTCTCCAGGTCCTAACTCCAAGTTCATTCGGGAAGTGTGGGGCAGGGTCTCGAGAGGTCTGGAAACTCAGGATGAAAGGAAGGAGCCAGGAGCACAGTGGAGGAGAGGCGGACAGGCTTGTGGCTTTGTCAACTCCAAGGCGGCCTTGGTTAATAATGCAACACTGCCAACCAACACTCTCGTGTGGCTTAGCGTTTTCACTAACCCGGCATCAGGGAAAGTGTCGGGCTAGGTTCTCTGTGGCCTGTGACCAGGAGAGGAACAGGTGGTTGCAGTGTTTTTCTCTCTCTTTCTTCATTTTAAAAACCAGTCAAGTAGCACCAGAAGCAGCAAGCTCAGTCAACAAGGTCTGGGCAGAACCCACCACGGAAAAAGCAAATGTTGTTTATATAAATAGACATGCAGAGCCCACAGCTTCCTGTTAACCAATCGAGCTTCGCTCTACCTCAATCCCCTCACGTTTTTTAAGTAGCTGGTAATGGGTTTGTGTTTTTTTTCAATTTGTCCAATCACTTTGAGGAAGGTTCTAGTCTTTTCCTAACCCCTGGGTCCTGCAGCTCTTTTTCCTTTCTCGGGTATTTTTCTCTTTCCTCTCCTTTTTATCTTCTGTAAATTTACCTGGCCATATATTTGCACTGCAAGGTATTGTGGGAGTGTGTGATTAAATTCACGTAAAAATCCACAGGGATCAACATCAGGATGCTCTCACAAATTTATGCAAGCATCACCGATGTAACAGATGCGCTTTAACAAATATAAGGAAATTCTTTCTTTTCTTCCCCCCGCCCCCACCTCTCTCTCTGTGTGAAATGAACCAGCCTGGCAGGTGCTCCACCTCTAGCTACACCCCCAGCCCAAGGAACTGCCCTTAATGGAGAATAATTTGAATAGTACAGGGATTGATAGGGGTTGAGGCATCAAATTCATTGTTGTGCACTATCTCCTAATATATTGTTTCAAATAGTGAAACAGGGAGTTACAACAAAAGGTAATGAAAGTGGCACAGAAAAGCATCTCTCTCATTCATATTATACACATATTATTTTTGAGACAGGCTGGCCTTGAACTTGTGATACTCCTGCCTCAACCTCTCCAGTAACTGGAATTATGGGAGTCACCACTGCACCTGGTTTATCCATCTGTTCTTGAAAATGGTAAGATTTAGGTGGAAGAAGCTGGGTGTGGTGACACACACCTATAATCCCAACACTTGGGAGGCTGAGGCAGGAGGATTGCCCAGAGTTCAAGGCCAGCCTGGGCTACATAGCAAGACTCTGTCTTTAAAAAAACAAAAAACAGGGGTCGGGGATTTAGCTTAGTGGTGCTGCCACCTGCCTCACAAGCACAAGGTCCTGAGTTCAATTCCTCTTATTGAAAAAAAAAGAAACTAAAAAATAATTCCATTTATGTGAATGGGGCATCTAGGCCCCAAATCAATACAGCTATAGATTGAAAAAAAGCCTACATTTTTATATCACCCTGTTCACTTTGATATAAAGGAAGTGGTAGTTTTTTAGCGCCGACTCATGAAAGGTCCTGACAGTTACCAAGATCCGGAACACAAATACGAAGCACAGGATGCAGGCTCAGGGTCCACAACTGTAATCCCTCCCAGCTACTTAGGAGGATGAGGCAAGAGGGTTGCAAGCAGGAACCCAGCCTGGGGAACTCAGTGAGACCCTGTCCCCAAGTGACAGAAGAAGCTTTGAGGATGAGGCTCCATGCTAAAGTGCTCGCCTAGCATGAGCAAGGCCCTCAGTCCAGTCCTAGCATGTAGGGGACAGGGGAAGGGGACGTTACCAGAACCTCTGCAGTTAGTCCTGGTCTCCTGCGAGCCACGGCAGCACACGGAGAATTACAGGTAGAAAAATGGTAGAAAATTACAGGTAGAAAAAAAGGTAGAAAAATGAGACCGAGAAGAAGCTGAGCTTTGGTTTTGATCAGTGCTGCTCTGGGCAGCAAAGACAAAACCCTCAGCTTACCACACCTTTTATTCAGTACATCGGGAGAAACAAATGTAACAAATGACTTGCAGAGAGTTCAATAGTTCACATTGGGATAAACAAGGTGTAACGGAAGGCTTGCAGAGAGTTCAGTACATCTCCGGCAAACAAGATGTTAATCAGTCCAAGAACAATGAGAAACTGAGCAGATGTTTGTTCTCCCAGGATGTTTCTTGTCCTGGAGAATCACCGCATCACTGGATCACTGAAGTCTCAGTTGTGACCGGAGGCCAAACTGGAGTTATTCTGTAGCTGGGCTGTAGGCAAGAGAACTAGGCTAACCAAATGATTTATCCCTAGAATTATGTAGCATTGCTCCCAACACTAGCACAGGCCTGGAAGACATTTAAGTCTATGACGAGGGTGTAAGACTTTGCTACTTTAGCTGATTCATTTCTGTGACAGTCTTGCTTGTAATCTTCAGTCCCTGCACACGCAGGGACACTCGATTTGACGGACACAACTCCCACTGCTGCCCATTACTGCAGACAGCTAAGTTAGTTAGAAATTACTATAAGGCGGTTAGATGAGGCTGGGCTCTCAGCATAGAAAGCAACTGAGACACATTCACTGCTTAACATTATACAAAGAGAAAAGGAGCTGTGATACACAGATGAGGCAAAGATATTAGAGGCAGTCAGATAGGGCCGGGCCCTCGAGAGGCAGGACAAAGGTGAAACACACTGCACCTGCACTGGAGGGAGACACATGGGTTGGAAACTGGGCCTCAACATAAAGACAAGATGACCTGACCTGCATACTTCCCTAAAGAACACTGGGCCTAGTGAAGCCTAGACAGACATCAGCCACCCGGGTGGTGAGCAGACCTCTCTGGACCCGCCACTTCCTGGGAGAATCTTGTTCTTTCCGTCCACACTTGTTCCGTGACTTGTGTCCCGATTGGACACCATTACCTAGGCGACTGCACTTGTACCCTTATTGGATGCTCATGGCTGTGGCCCACGTTGTACCCTCGGTAAAGTGGGGTCCCTGGCTGCCCACTTGGGACCCCTCCTGCCCCTCAGGAGCTTCCCTATCAATGAATACAGTACAAAAAAAGCAAAACAAAAAACCCCCCAAAAATACAAACAATAAATATCTTCCTACTCTTTTTTTTTTTCTTTTTTAGGTATCGGGGATCAAACTCGGGACCTTGTGCTTGGGAGGCAGGCGGTGGAACCACTGAGCTACATCCCCGGCCCTCTTCTTACTCAACCTCTGCTGTTCCTGGAATTCATTGTTCGATTTCTAGAGAACAAGAGCTCAGCGTATCACACAGCTAACAGGCTGGGAGACATACTATTTCATATTTCATCTCTGGTACTATTTCCTGTATCGGTACTGCACCCACCTCCATCCCATGGAGATACGGAGCGGTGACTGATATTCTAAATAGACACCAATCTCCCTAGCCCATTTCCTTTCCGGAAATTCCTTGTCCCCTTGCTATGTGACTTGTTTTCCCATATAATCAATATCACCTGGGTGACTATACTTGTAATCTTATTGGTCGGTCATGTTTTGTCCCACCTCATGCCCACCTTGTAATTTTCCACTGGGTCTTATAGTTTTGTCCCACTTTGTTCCTGCCTCACTTTGTGGCTTTGCTCTGTAAAACACCTTTGAAAGGTGGAGTGGCCGGGCAACAGCCCTTCCGAGTGCCCCTCCTGTCCCTCTCACACAGGAGCTGTCTTTCCCTCAATAAATCATTCCTAGAACTGGGGATATAGCTCAGTGGCACCCTACCTGCAAGCTCAAGATCCTGAGTTTGATTCCCAGTACTGAGAAAAACGAAAGAAATTCTTCCTACTCTTCATCTCCGTTGTTCCTAAATTCATTTTTCGAGGGCTGGGGATCTAGCTCAGTAGTTTCGCCACTTGCTGCGCGAGTGCAAGGACCAAGTTCAATCCCCGGTACCAAAAAAAAAAAATTCATTTTTCAATCTCAGAGAACCCAAACTTCTGTTTCAAAAAAAACCCGTTGTGTTTCAATATCTAGCAGGTTGGGAATTATAATATTTCCCTTGTTTCGATTACTTGGTGCCCTGTACCACTGTCTGCTCTGTTCCGGGCCTCTGCCCCTCACTCCCCTTCCGTCTGCACTTCCTGCTCAGGCATACTGGTAGCTGACAGCCCACATGGAGCAAGAACTCCCTGCATCCCTGTGTCCCCTGCCTGGCTATGGAGCTCCTAGATGCTGAGTAAATCTGAGTACTTTTTACGTGGAGGTGACATTCACATGACATAAAAAGAATCATTTGTCAATGGCATTTAGTACACACACCTCGTTGTACAACTACCACCTCCACCTATTTCCAAAACCTTCCCCGTCCCCAGAGCAAAGCTGGTATCTATGGAGCAAGCCTGTGGAGTTCCCTCCTCTGCTCCCCGGGGCAATCACCGCTATGCCCTACTCTCTCCTGTAGATCTTCCTGTTCCAGGCGTATTTCATATGGGGAGACTCAGGCGCCGGGTGACCCTGTGTCCTCCATAGTTAAGATTTTGTGGTTATCTGTATGCGTCAAAATAATTACAGAGCATATTTAGGATTCTTTTCTCAACAGGGAGAACTGTGACTTCATTTTTGTTTTGTTTTGTTTGGTACCGGGGATCGAACTCCGGTCCTTGTGATCAAACTCGGGCCCTTGAGCTTGCAAGGCAGGCAGCAGAACCACTGAGCTAAATCCCCGGCCCTATGACTTCATTTTTTTACGATGTGGGCATACTCCTTTTAAATCCAAAGGGTCCAGTACACGCAGGAGGCGGATCACCCTGAATGAATTCACCGCAGCGCCACGGTGTACCCATGTGTCGGGGCTCTGAGCTCCCCCTCCTGCTCTGGCAACAGGGAAAGGTCCTTGTGGTGCTTGTGAATGCGCTCCCTCATGGGTGAGGGCAGGGCAAGGCTGGGGTCCTCGGGTCAGGAAAGCAGGATTAAGCTTGAGCTAAAGAACTTGGAGCTGAGGCTGCCGCACACCTGTAACCCCAGCGCTTTGGGAGGCTGAGGCGGGAGGATCGCAAGTTGGAACCCAGCCTGAGCACTTTAGCGGCTTAGGGAGACCTCGTGTCAACATTTTTTAAAACTTAGAAAAAGACGGGGGATGTAGCTCAGTGTAAAGGTCCTGGGTTCGATCCGCATATCACCAAAAGAAGGGGGAAATTATAGCTATTGATTAGATATTTCTCAAACCCTATCAAGGATTCTGAGTTTCGAGGAAACCAAGAAGGGCTGAGATTTGATCAGCAACGGCTGGATGGGTTACTATAAAGAAAGGCAGTGACCAACAGACAGAAAAGGAGAGCCATGGAGGAAGAAACTGCTGATAGGTCAGAACTTCTCTGAGCAGAGGGTGAGCCGGCTCGGACGCCTGGGGGATGACAGCCAGGGACCCTGGCCGGGACAGCAGCAGTTCCACAACTAGCACATCGTTTCTACCACGCTGTGCTTTCTTTAGGAACCTGGCCTTATGCGCTTTCCAGCTCCTTTTATCAAAATGATCTCTCCCAGGTGCCTGGGTTCTGCAACTCCTCAGCAAGCAAACACAGGATATGAGTTTGGTCTCCGGAGCACATCTGGCCATAAAGAGAAAGAATGATCCGTAGAAAGTTCCACATCATGTGAAAGACCTCGCTTCCCTGGCATTTCAATTTGTTTAAAAAGCACCCAACCACTGACCCTGCCACCCACAGCCGTTTCCTAACAGTACACAGAGTCACATGATCGGAGCATTCTGGAGCCCAAGGAGACTTTGGAGTCAGCTGGGCCAGGGAGGATCCAAGTTCAGTTCCATACTGGCCCGCAATGGAATGGTGGGAATTTATCCCGAAGGGTGCCGGGCTTCGCTGTGACTTACTGACCAAATCTGGACTGCCCTGGACTCTGCCACTCATGCAGAAATGGGAGACCCTTGAATCTGCTCATTCACATTTTCTTACTAATCAGAAAACCCCAAATCACGGGCGCAGACAACTTCCTGATGGTTACAATTCTCATTTTCGAAATGCACTGTCTTCTAAACATATCAACTAAGGTAACATTTTATAAACAAACATTCTTTATAGAGTATCATCCATGCACTAGGCTAACTCATTTGTTTACATTTTCTTTTTTTTTTAATTTGGGTTTTTGAGACAGGGTCTTGCTATGTAGTCCAGGCTGGCCTCAATCTCGTGGCAATCCTCCTACCTTGGCCTCCCCAGTGCTGGGAGTACAGATGTGCATCAACATGCCTGGCTGTTTTAACTTTCTGAGGGCCTCAGTGCTCATGCCTGAAAATTGGAATGATAATATTTTATACCTCTTAGATTTAAACGGAAATATGAGGCACAACTTGGCTGAAGTAGGTGTGCAATAAAGGTTAGCTATGACTACTAATATGCTGACATTTTACACTTGGAAACGGAAACATAAGCCTTTAGGTGGTACACTGAAAGGAAGGTAGAAGAGGAGGACCCCAAGTTCAAGCCCAGCCTGGGCAGTTTAGTGACTAAGTCACTATCTCAAAATTCTTAAAAATTTTTAATAATTCAAATCTATTTGCATTTGATTACAAAACCCTTTCCTGCTTCTCCATCTACATCTTGCATGCACCTGGTCAGTGACGCTTCCTTGGCTCATTTTCCCCTCACCGACAGCTCTGTCTCTTGCCCTCTGATGAACACTTGGCGGCTGTATGCTGGTCCTCGAAGGGCCGGCAGCTGTGCACAGCTGAGTCATTCCCGTACTTGATGAAAGCCCTGTCCCTCAGACCCCAGAGAAATTCAGCCATGCGCCTGCCAATAAACTGAGAAAAACAAAAATCGGGGAATGCAGAAGTTGAGTTACTCCAAAAGCCACACTTTCACCCACATGGACCCTTTTTAGGTTCTTTTAAAAACAACAAAGTATCGTATTGACCAAGCCCACTGGTGTCAGAAATAGCGCCGGGGTCATCGTCTGAGTGGCTCCGGAGGCAGGGGCTGCTGGCCTCACCTGTGATTCCCTCGACGGAAAGAAGTGGTCGGGTCCAGGTGGACAACACAGCGATGGGCAGCACGATTTCCAAGGCATGGGTTTTTTTCACTAAAAATAACCAAGTTGAGCTGGGGATTTAGCTCCGTGGTTCCGCCGCCTGCCTCGCAAGCAAAAGGTCCTGAGTTCGATGCCCGGTACCAAAAAAATAACCAAGTTGTGCTGTGGTTTTTCAAGAGAAGTTGGTGAGGCAAGAGGGTAGTTAGTGAGGAAAGCAGTTAAGGACTGAACAACACCTGACAAAATTGTTTTTCTAATCTCCACTCGTGCCAACTTCACAGGCACTGGAAATGATTTTGTAATTAAAAGAGATACATTTTTCCTTCAGAAGAAGAAGGGTGAGCCGGAAATAAGAAAAAAACTATTTTCTAAGAAATAAACTATTTTCTAAGAAACAAACTATTTCCTGGCATACTTTTTTTTTTTGGTACCAGGGATCAAACTTGGGATCTTGCACTTGCAAGGCAGGCAGCGGAACCACTGAGCTAAATCCCCACACAAACTATTTTCTTACACTGGACATAAGTTAAAAATGATGTCTCGGTAACTTAAAATTTTCTACAGTTGGATGAAAGTTATTTAGCTGTAGATTTTGTTAGAAATTTTTCCTTCAGACAGGCGTGGTCATGCACACCTGTGATCCCAGCTACTTGGGAGGCTGAGGCAGTCTGGGCAACAGAGCAAGACTCTATCTCAAAAAAAGAGTTTTTCTTAAGAAGCTCATGTAGGCAGGGGTGGGGAAACTTGTCCATCATCGAAGAATTTGGAAGGCTGATGCAGGAGGATTGAGAGTTGTAGGTTAGCCTGGGCTACATAGCAAGACCCTTTCTCAAAAAACAAAAGAAGGGGCGGGGGATTTAGATCAGTGGTTCCGTCAACTGCCTTGCAAGCACAAGGTCCTGAGTTTGATCCCTGGTACCAGAAAACAACAACAAAAAGAAGGTTGGGTGTGATGGTGCATGCCTGTAGTGCCAGCCCTCAGAAGGCTGAGGCAGGAGGATTGCAGTGAGTTCAAGGCCAGGCTGGTCTGCATAGCAAGACCCTGTCTCAAAAAAAAAAAAAAAAAAAAAAAGAGGGACCCGGCATTTAGCTCAGTGGTTTTGCCTCCTGTGGCGCAAGCGCAAGGACCCGATCCCCGGTACCCCCCCAAAAAAAGAGGAACGGATTGCTTTTCTTTTTTAACTTTGTATGGATTTTTTTTTTTTTTTGAGCATAGAGTTTTGCTATGCAGTTCAGGCTGGCCTTGAACTCACTATGTAGCTATGGCTGGCCTTGAACTCACAGCAATCCTCCTGCCTCAGCTTCCCAAGTGCTGGGACTACAGGCGTGTGCCACCACACTTGGCCTGTATGGGTCATCTTATGCTTGTGAGCAGCTGTTTTCAGCTTTGAACCTTTCTCCAAAGGAGAAACACACTAACAGACGACCTGAGTGTTACATGTGTTGCTCTCAAACTGAGGATGTATGAGCAAAGGTTTGACAAATTATCGGCGAGCACACAAGAACAAAGATCACATTAATTATGCAAAAGCATGCCAAATGCAAACTTTTCCCTTTCAACAAAAAGCTGTTTGTATCATTGAAAACTCTATTACTGTGTTTTTCTTTTAAGACAAAAAATGTTGGGCCGGGGATTTAGCTCAGTGGTTCCAGCGCCTGCCTTGCAAGTGCAAGGTCAGGAGCTCGATCCCTGGTACCAAAAAAAAAAAAAAAAACACGAGAGATGTTAATATGTAAGTTTGCTTTTCTAAGCTACACCTCGGTACTCAGGTTAATTGCAGAGTCCATACTTAGTGATACATAAGTGGGTTTTGGGTTGCAGTTGGGGCACTCCATCTCTAAAAGGTTCACCATCCCTGGTCTAGTCTGTCCCCCAGGAATTCTCTGTCCTGTCTTCTCAAATCTTATCCATTCATCAATCTACTACCGCGTCTACAGCTGTCTTGAAGTTGTGGTATTTTCCCCCCAGTGTTAGAGATGGAACCCAGAGCCTCATATATGTTAGGTAAGTACTGTTCCTTTGATTTCAGCTTTTCTCCAGCTGTGTGTGCCCCACGTTGACTAGGATAGAGCTAGATTAAGACGAATTCATTTTATTTTATTTTTTATTTTATATTTAGGTAAGGTCTCTTTATGTTGCCCAGACTGACTTTTGAGTTTTCTGCCCCAGCCTGCCCAGTAGCTGGGATTTCAGGCTTAAGTAATTCTTTTACATTGTTCTTTGAGTATTTTGCCTATTTTGAAAGGTTGCAACAGCATCACAAACTACTTGAAGAATTATAACGCACATCATTATCTCCCTCTGTGTTTGCCTTATGCTTTCTCATAGTAAGTTTTCAGGGCTGGGGATTTAGCTCAGTGGTTTCGCTGCCTGCTGCACAAGTGCAAGGACCCAAGTTGGATCCCTGGTGCCACAAAAAAAAAAAGTTTTCAAAAAATATTAGCCAAATGAATAATTTCAGCTTTTAAAAATGTTGTACATAAATTTCTCATAAAAGTATTTTTTGCATTGTTCCCAAAGGTGTAGAACAGCAAAAGAAACAATTCTTTTCTCTCCAGGAGTCTCATTTCTATGTACTAATTACCTAAGACCTGTGTTTATATGTGGAATTTCCTCCTCCTCCTCCCCTCCTCCTCTCATGGTACTGGGATTGAACCCAGGGCCTTTGCACTAAATTGCATCGCCAGGTCCTCTTTATTTTTTATTTTGAGACAGGGTTTCACTAAGTTGCTAAATTGTTTTGGCTGGCCTTGAACTTGCAGTCCTCCTGCCTCAGCCTCCCAAGGTCCTGAAATGACAGGTGTGCGCCGGCAGCCCCAGGGGAAAGTCCACTTTACAGATGACACCCGGCAAAGGAGGCTTCTCAAAACCCTGGAAGCTGGGCCGGGGGTTTAGCTCAGTGGTGCCACGGCCTGCCTCGAAAGCGCAAGGTCCCCAGTTCTATCCCCGGTTACCAAAAAACAAAACAAAACCCCAGGAGCCGCCATATAAGAACATACACTGCTTGTGTTTATTAGGTTCTGCAACACCATACCGGATACACTCTGTAAAATGCAGTAAATAAATATGCACAGATAATTGTAGCAGAAGACCCTCTTTGACAAAACATGCTCCTGTTTCAGTTGGACTTAGATTTAAGCATCTGCAAGATCCACTCTGTTTTTATGTGCCAGTCACAGTAGTCCTCCAGACCAGAAGCAGTAGACTGTGCCAGAATGCGCACCCCACGCAACGCTGACTGATACAGCAACACGCAGCAAGGCCCCACCAGCTCTGGAGAGGGTTTCTAGATGATAAGGCCAAGTCAGCTTAGAGCTTGTCTTAGTCTGTTTTCTGCTGCTGTAACACAATACTGTGGGCTGGGTAAATTATTCTCACAAATAGAAATGTACTGGGCTCACGTTTCTGGAAGCTGAGCGGTCCAAGAGCTGGGAGCCAGGAGATGAGAGACCTCGTGCTCTGGGCAGCACAGCCGAGGGCACACACGGGGACGGAGGCGTGTGCACATGCGCAGGCGGGCGGGCCCACACTGTGCATCAAGACGCGTTTCCAAGGCAATCGGTGGATTCTGAGAAAGGCTCTGCTCCCCCTTCCCAGACACACACACACACACACACACACACACACACACACACACACACACACCCCTTACCACCATAGCAGTGCAATTAGATTTCAGTGCGGGTTTGGAGGGGAGATTCAAACCACAGCAGATCTGTAGGGTTGATTTTACCACCATGACAGCACTGCACGGGCTTCGTACGAAGCCAACGGGGGTTCAAATCTCAGCCCCAACCTCTCTGTTTTCCAGCCACTGGATAAGCTTGTCAGGTCATAAACTTGTGTATAGAGGGATGGGATCGCCCTCCAGTCGGGCTGAGCAGAGAGAGAGGGAGAGCCCCAATCTTAGAAGCTATTGGGCTTTTAAAAAGTAATAATTCCATAGTTTCAGCCAATCAGAGTCTCTCTCTTTCTCTCTCTCATCTCTGGTTAAAAATGTTGCCAGAAGTATATGATGATGAGCCAGGCACAGTGAATACTTGCAATCACAGCACTCTGGGAGGCTGATGCAGGAGAATCACAAGTTTGAGCCCAGACTGAGCAACTTAGCAAGACACTGTCTCAAAAAATAAAAAAGAGCTAGGGATGTAGCTCGGTGTGAAGGTGCTGAGTTCCATCCCTGGTACTGAAAGGAGGAGGAAGAGGAAGAGGAGGAGGAGGAGGAGGAGGAGGAGAAGGAGGAGGAGAAGGAGGAGGAGGAAGAGGAGGAAGAGATGGAGGAGAAGAGGAATGTTATGAGAGAGGTGTGGTGGCACACACCTGTAATTTCAGTACTCAGAGGTCTGAGGCAGGAAGATCACAAGTTCAAGGCAGTCCTGGACTACATATGACTCTGGCTCAAAGAAAATGAAAAGCATATGATATGCAAAAATCCCCCATAAAGGCACCAGCAACATGAATTCAACAACAGAGTAAAAACATTAGGTACCGTGACCAAAAGCTTTCATCAGGCTCCACCTCCAGAGGTTCTGCCCCCTGAGTAGTGGTGCAGGCTGCTGACTCAGCCTTTAGCTCATGGCCTTCGGGGGACATTCAACATGCAAACCATAATGCATGCCAAGAGCCAACAACAGGGAAAAGACAGCGTGTTCAGTAAGTGGTTCTGGGAATATTAGATATCCACACACAAGAGAATAAAATTGGACTTTTATCCCAAAGACAAAAATCAACTCAAAATGGATTAAAGACTGAAACATAAGAACTAAAATCATAATATTTCTAGAAAAAAAAAGCCACATAAGGAGAAGTCATCTTCACATTGCATTGGCAGTGATAGTTTGGATGTGACACCAAAAGAACAGGCAACAAAAGTAAAGAACAAAAACCAAAACAACAAAAAACCACAAGTGGGACTACAACAAACTGCAAAGCTTTTGCACAGCAAAGGAAACAACCAACAAAATGAAAGGTGGCCTGTGCTAGGCAAGTGCTCTCCTCAGCAAAAAGCAGCCCATGGGCTGGGAGAAAATACATGCAAACCATATATCTGGTAAGGTTTAAAGGCATCATAATGATTAAGATTGTTACATGCCTGTACCAACTCCCCAAAATGAGCATACTGTTCTGTATTACAAGCATAAAAGGGGGGAAAAGGAATTGTAGGATCATTAAAAAACAAACAAAACATAAAACAAAATATAAAAGGAACTCACGACTCAATAGCAGAAAACCAAGCAACAGAATTTAAGACTGGACAAAACATCCGAGTAGTCATTTCTGAAAAGATACACAAACACCCAGGAGATACATACAGGGAAAAACTTAGCACAATGCAAGGGTCAGGGAAACTAAAACGTCACTACACTATCAGCTTTGTGAAATAATAATACAGATTCCAGTTCTGCTCCTGGTTCCTACTGCAAATCTCTTAAAATCCTTACAATTTCAGAGTGCTAGTGCATCGGATACAGAGCTCCTAAATCCCTTGGAATTTTGGGATGATAGCATTTTTATTCTAATGGAAATGGAGTTAATAATCAGCTGTGCTGGAATTGCCCAGCCGCCATAAAAACCCCTGACCTTTGGCACGAAGGCCACTTCCAGGCTGGGAGGTCGATGCGCCCTGATTCCACGGGGACAGAAGCTCCCACCTGGGGGACCCTGGCAGATGTTACCCATGCTCCTCCTCACCTGGCTGTTCACCTGGCCCCTTGTCATCTCCTCTACTCGCGTAATTAACCAGTAAACATCTGTGAACGCCTCCCTGGGCTGTGTGACCCAGCTTAGCAAATTAACCAGACTCAGAAAGTTGGTCAGAAGCAGAGGCCACAGCCTGGGCCCTTGCAGGCTGGGATGGGAATGTCCCCATTATGGAAAGCTCTGTGTCGTTCCCGCAAAAAGAAAGAACTTACAAATGGCACCACCATGTGTGGTGGCATCCCACGCCCAGGGTGAGGCCCACAGCTCAGACAGGCCTGCTCTCCCCATCCCAGTGTCCCCCACAATAGAGGCCCGATGTCAGCAGATGTGTGGAGGAAGGAACAGAGCCATCGTGTGTACAGGGTCACTTGTCCCATGAAAAGGACACCCTGCCATTTGTGCCAAGGGAAGGAAACTGGAGGACATTAAGCTAAGAAATGAGAGATGCAAGAAAAAATACTGCACAACCTCACTCGTTTGTGGAGTTTAAAAAAAGCCAAGTACGCAGCAGCAGCAAGTGGGGTGGTGAGGACAGGGGCGATGCTGGGTATGGGTGCGAAGCTCCAATGTACAGGGTGAGAAAGTCATGACACCCTGCACAGGGCCGAGACTGCAGGGACAATTCGGGTTGTGCATTGGAGTCACCGGTGGACAATTTCAGGCGCATGCATGCATGGAAAGGTCACAGGTGAGGACAGGCTGGTTAGCTCATTGCCACACTGTGTGTCTGTAAAAAACCTTGCATTGTACACCTAAATATATACAATTTTATTTCAAAAACAATAGAAATTTTGAAAAGCACGTGCTAGCATACACAAGGCCCTGATTTCAACTCTGAGGCAGGAAAGACTGTGTGATTCCACGCTTGGGTCCAAAAGAACGTACAACAGGGACTGCACTGCTGTCCCATGCCCGAGTCCCTTCCATGCCATTCCCGGCAGCAAGGGTAGAGCAGCCCAGGGTCCCTCAACAGAGGAACCAGACGCCAAAGGCAACACAGATACAAGTGGAACACGAGCAGCAGCAGTAATGAAGTGTTGATTCGTGGAACATAACATAACACGGTTGAATTTGTGTTGTTTCTGTTTTGTTTCATTGGAGATGGGCCCTTGCCATGTTGTCCAGACTGGTTTTGAACTTTCCACCCTCCAGCCTTGGCCTCCTGCAAGCTGGTGTCACAGGCGCACACCACCATACTCCACCAATGCGGGTGAATCCTGAAAACAGGATGCAAAATAGATAAGCCAGCCATGTATTCGTAGGATGCCGCTTACGTGGAATGCTTTGAATAGGCAAATTCTTCAAGCCAGGAAGTAGATGAGAGCTTGTTAGGGGGTCGGGGAGGGGAAAATAATGAGTTATTGCTTAATTGTTGCAGGCTTTCTCTTTCTTTAGTGTGATAAAAGATTTTGGAACCAGATTATGGCGATGGTTATGCAACATTAAATATAATTAATGCCACTGAGCCATACAAGTAAAAACAATCGAAAATGTCTCGACGTGGTAGCACACAATGGTAATCCCAGCACTCAGGACGGAGGCTGAGGCAGGAGGATTGCCGAGAGTTCAAGGCCAGCCTGGGCTACAGAGAGAGACCCTGTCTCAACCCCTCCCCCCCAAAAAGATTCAAATGTCCAGACCCTTTTGCAGAGGACAAGTTAGGTCTCTCTCCCTACTGCCCAACTCCTCTATGGAACTTGGAGTGTCAAGGATGACTGCCGCCTCCCATTTCCCTGGTGCCTGGAAGAAACCTTTCAGAAATAATAATCCAGACTGCTGAGTAAAATCAAATCTGAAGTGCTAAGTGCTGAAGAGAAACATAAACTAGGGAAGGGGGAAAGGCAGTGGGGAATGAGGATTTTGTTGATATCTCAGGTACAGTGGTCGAGAAGAGTCTCAGCTGCCAGGGCATCTGAGGGGACAGGAAATAAATGCAGGGCTGGGCTGTAAGGATACACAAGACCGGGCATCCTGGGCCAGGACCAGGGCCAGGGCCAGGGCAGAGGTTGGACGTGTGCTCCTGGTGTGCAAGGGAAGGTGTTGACGGAGATGGGGTCAGATGGGGCAGCGGTGAGTGTCTGGGTGAGAGCGGACTGCACTGAACCAGGGTGAGCCAGAAGGCAGCCGAAGCTGACTCCCGAGCATTCAGCTCAGGTGGGTGTGCAGGGCATGGGAGGGCCACTGCTGGTACCTGGGGAGGGGTCACAAGCTCTGCAGCCACGCCAGGCCGGGCATGGGATTTAGGGCTCCCAGGTCTTCAGGTGAGCAACTGGAAGGAAGATGCTGCCATTGGAGACACTGATGCATGGGGAGGGAGGGAGGGAGGACAGGAGGTGGGGACCCAGCGTCCTCTGACAGAGGAGGTGAGTTCCCATGCCCTGATGGGGAGGGAGGAGGAAAACCTCAGGGGACCACATGCAGGAGGGCAGGAACTCCAACCCTCATCGGAAAAGCCCAGCCTGTTCCCCTTATTCACTGGAGTCAGTTTAACCAGGATTCTGTCCAGTGAAATAAACATTTTGGTATTTGGGTGGCATCGCTTCCTCTGACTTCAAATTAAAGATTTTTTTAACAGAAAAGATAGCTCATTCCAAATCTCTTTGGTGTAAACACCAATTCTTGTAAGGCAACCAAAAAGAGAAACATGGGCGGGGGATTTAGCTCAGTGGTTCTGCTGCTTGCCTTGAAAGCACAAGGACCCGAGTTCGATCCCCAGTACCAAAAAAACAAAACAAAAAACCAAAAAAAAAAAAATGCGTGGATTGGAAAGCAGAAACTTCTATATCCTGAATCCTATATAACCGAGTGTACTTGTTTGGGCATAAAGCAGGGGCAGGTAGTGCCTGTCCCTAGTGCTGCTACTTAGATGCTTTCCAGTGCATTTAAGTGAATGTGAGAATTGCATTATTATTATTGTGCTTTCAAATTAAATGTATTTGCCTGTAATCCCAGCACTCGGGAAGCTGAAGCAGGAGGACCAGTACTAGTTCGAGGCCTGCCTGCGGTGCATCGTGAGTTCAAGCCAGCCTGAACTACAGAGCAAGGCCCTGTCTCAAAAAATATGTACTGTGTTTTATTTCTTTTTTCTGATACTGAGGATTAAACCCAAGCCTTTGCACTGATTTACATCCCCAGTTATTATTGGTTTGGTTTTGTTTTTTAATTTTGACACAGGGTCTTGCTAAGTTGCCCAGGCTGGGGTGGAACTTTTGAGATCCTCCTGCCTCAGTCTTCCAGAATGTTGGGACTACAGGCATGTGCCACAAGGCCCAGTTCAATGATATTGTTTACTGTGCTGGGGATGTACAGTAGTTCAGTGGTAGAGCACTTGCCTAGCTTGTAGGGGACCCTGTGTCCATCTCTGACACTGCAAAAAACATTATTTATATATATACATATGCATACATATACATATATATGTATATACATATATATGTATATATATTTCATTACCATGACTATAATTTAAGAGATGTCTGCTGTCACTGCCTCTTGATCTCAGATACCTCCATGGAGTGTGTGGGCTGTCACTCATACAGGGAGCCTATATGGGGAACAAGGTGAGTGCACTCTGCATGCGACAACTCCGCCCACCGTCACTGGACCAAGCCCTGCAGTTGGGCTACCTGGGGGTGACAGGCAGGGGAGGAGCCCAAGGAAGCTCAAATTTGAATGCAAGGCCCAGCTCTGTCAGACAGAGGTGGTGAGGCGGCACTGCCTGGGGCAGGATCTCCTCAGCCAAGGCTTCGGGGGTGAGGAGACACTGGACACCACCATGGACAGGTGAGGGGCAAGCTGAGCCCTGGGCTTGGGGGTCCGCGCGGTGGTGCACACGGAGCTGTCCCTGGTGCCTGTCAGGTCTGCCTGCTCTCAGCCTGCTATCTCTCTCCCTCTCTCTCCCTCCCTCCCTCCCTCCATGTGTGTCTCTGTCTCTCTCTTTACTCTTTCTGTTCTACGTTGCAAAAGGAGTATCATGTGGACTCACTGACTTGTCTTGAGATTTGTGGCACAACTGGAAGTAGTTTATGGCAATAGAATCAACAGTAGATCTTCATAGACTCAAATCATGATAAGCTCACCACAGCGCTATTCTCAAAACAGCAGCGGTCATTTTTATTATCATTTTGTAAGTATCCAACAACAGAGCCATTCAAAGACAAATTTGCCTAGGGAGATTTTATTAAAACGATTTAGCTATAGTAAGGAAATTGGCATTTTTAAAAAAATGTCAAACGTGGAAGATTAATTGCTTGAATTCACTGAAGCAAGTTATTTAATGTTTCAGGATCAGTTGTTAGGCAGCTTTGGTGAGGCAATTTTTGCTACTTTCCATTTTTCAGACATAGTTTAACTTACTTCTTCAATGTGGTTCTGTAAGATTTTTCACAATGTCTTCACATGCAGTTCATAAGTTATTAATAGACAGCTTGTTCTAGTCTTATTTTCATGATTATTGTGAATGTCTGAGAATCATACCTAATCCACATATTTCATCTTAGTTTAATTTTTTACAACAAATTTCCCCTACAGAGGTAAGAACTTTGATGGCAGGGGAGGGAGTGTGGCTCAGTGGTAAAGCACTGGCCCGGCACGTACCTGGGTTCAATTCCTAGCACTGCCCCCCCCAAAAAAACCCCATTCTTAGTAGTAAGTTTCCTTCAGAAAAATCTTCCTGAAGGGAAATTACATCAATGCTTCCCCAGTTTACTGTAAGAAGGAGTCAAAGATGGAATTGGACAGGAGAAAGCAGTGACAGCCTGGGGAAGGCCACACCCGCAGAGCTCCACAGGATGGCTGGCGGGTGCGTGGTCAGGGTTATTTTTAACCCATCTGTCCTTGGTTTGCATCTCAGGGCTGCAGTGCGTGCCCTGTCCCAGGGGACACAGCTGTGTGACAGCTGTCAACCTGCTGCCCTGAGAAACTGCCAGGACAGGGGGACCCTCGAATTCCCTCACCTGTAGTCCCAGCACTCTGGGAGGCTGAGGCAGGAGGATCACAAGTTTGAGAGCAACCTGCACAACTTAGCAAGACCTTGTCTCAAAAAGAAAAAAAAAGGGGGGATGTAGCTCAACACTTCTTGGGTTTATTCCCCAGTACCATAAAACAAAATGACAGGCTGAGTTCCAAAAGCTTTTTTTCTTTTCTCTTCTGGGTGTATTAAGAGCCTATTGTAGGGGCCGGGGATTTAGTTCAGTGGTTCCGGCGCCTGCCGAACAAGCGCAAGGTCCCAAGGTCCCAAGTTGGATCCCCAGTACCAAAACAAAACAAAACAAAAAGAACCTATTGTGTGCTGAATGTAGACATGCTGAGTGTAGATATGCTGAGTTATTACATGATAATTATATACTTGTCATGGTGTAGTGGTGATCATCAAAATAAATTATTATCATTTTAATTACTTTTTTTTTGGTCCCAGGGATCGAACTTGGGTCCTTGCGCTTGCCAGGCAGGCACGGGAACCAGTGAGCTAAATCCCCAGCCCTATCATTTTAAAATAAAGCCAACTATTGTAAGGACTTTGTAAGTATGTATTTTGGATTCCTGTCAATTTTGCTTTTTTTTTTTTTTTGGTGCTAAGGATTGAAACTTCAACTTCAGTCACTTTACTCTTAAAAAAAATACAGTTGAGGTCGGGGATGTAGCTCAGTGGTTCCACCACCTGCCTCACAAGCGAAAGGTCCTGAGTTCGATCCCCGGTACCAAAAAAAAAATACAGTTGACTGATTTTTACTTTGTTTTTTATCTTTTGTGGGTGATTGAACCCCAGGCCTTCACTGTGAGCTACATACCCAGGACTTCTTTATTTTTAATTTTGAGACAGTGTCTTGCTAAGTCACTAAGTTTCGAAGGCTGGGCACCAACTTGAGATCTCCCTGTCTCAGCCTCCCAGAGTGCTGGATTACAGGCCTGTGCCACCATACCCAGCTTGGTTGACC
The DNA here is from genome assembly GCF_053883595.1 of Heterocephalus glaber. Taxonomy (NCBI): domain Eukaryota; kingdom Metazoa; phylum Chordata; class Mammalia; order Rodentia; family Bathyergidae; genus Heterocephalus; species Heterocephalus glaber. The sequence goes on along the minus strand of NW_028258297.1, from coordinate 27,736,124 downwards.
AATGTTTATATTTTCTGATATACATAATATTTATGCTGATAATAAATCTAGTTATCCGTCTTAAGGTTTAATGTAAAATGCTTTCCGGTAAGTTTTATGCATATGAAATTGAAACTGATATTGGCTCTTGACCTAGATTTTCTGCAGACTAATATTTGCACTGAGGTAGCTATCCTGAAGGTCGGGGTGTAATCGCTTGAATCATACTCTTGGATACTGTATCAGTAAGGCTCGAAGGCTGTGAGCAGTAACCCAGCTTCGGGGAGCTCGGGCCGGGGCGCCCTGGAAACGCTCGGGTACCCACCGGGGTGTCAGCTCGGGGTGTTTACATCTGCCGGTGCTCACAGAACTGTGGGCGAAGGTTACTGTATGTAAATGACACCTCTATAAAAAAAAAAGTTAGAGTTTCAATTCTCAACCGTATTCAAATTCGCTTTACAAGTGCCCTGCACTTCTCCCCGACACCACTAGGGGACAGCACTTGCCCCCAAATTGGATAAAGCTCGGTTAAAATGAGCAACGGGGACTAGAGACACTCCGGGCCCTCCCAGCGCCCACGCGGATCGCTAGTGGCGCTGTTTTCACCTGTAACCGGGACTGCTGATTGCTTCAGGTAAACCTGAGAGCGTTTATGCAGATTCAACGCAATGCAGTGTGTGCGACACTGTGCCTCAAAATGGGAAATGTCTAATTGAGGACGCTGAGACATCAGTGAATGATAAGTTGGAAAATAATAGAAAATTAGAGAAGGACTGTTGTTAGATTTTTGCTTTAAAAATTTCGATAAGAGCTGGGCGTGGTGGCACACGCCTGTAATCCCAGCACTAGGGAGGCTGAGGCAGGAGGATCGCTGTGAGTTGAGGCCAGCCTGGGCTCCAAAGTGAGACCCTGTCTCAACTCCCTCCCCTAAGAAAGAAAAGAAAACTTGGGATGACAGTGGTGAGGAAGCTTTTGTTTTGCTTTATGGTACCAGGCTTTGAATTTAAGGGCTTTGCATTGAGTTGCATCCTCAGCCCCTTTTTGTCTTTTTTTTTTTTTTTTTTTTTTTTTGGTACCGGGGATCAAACTCGGGTCCTTGCGCTTGCGCAGCAGGCAGCAAAACCACTGAGCTAAATCCCCGGCCCTTCCTCAGCCCCTTTTTACCTTGAGACAGGATCTCGCTAAGTCACTAAGTTGCCCAGGCTGGGCTTGAAATTTCGATCCTCCTGCCTCGGCCTCCCAGAGCTCTGGGTTACAAGTGCGCACGCACGGCTGGGAAAGACCTCACTAGGGGACTTGCCGCTGGGACGGCTCTGAGGTGTGTAGGTTTTGCCAGTGAGGGGGTGCCCTGAACTGCCTGGGGTATAGCTCAGTGGTACAGCGAAGCTGTGGGACCCTGGTTCAAGCCCTAGTGCCACAGAAAAGGAAAAGGGGGGCAGCCTTCAGCCAGAGGGAAGGGACCCGGTCAGCCAGGGGGCCGAGAAGAAAGTGCTGAGAGGACTCAGGCCAGCTGCAGGGTGGCCTGAGGCAGCAGGAGGGCAGGGAAGGGAGGATGTCGCTTTGGGGTCCCATACAAAGGCTGCCTGACCTGCACTGGCCAGGGAGCTGGCCGGGTCAGGAGAGGCCTGGAGCGGCGGGCGGGAGTGCCAAGGGCCGGCCAGGGGACGAAGGACCGACAGAGCAGAGGTGACACCTAGCCTCCTCCTCAGGCCTGTGCACCTGTCTGTGCAGGATGGGGGTTTGCTCCTTTTATTTCAGTTTTTAGGTGCTTTTTAAAAACCGTATCACAAAAGTTGCGTGCTTCTCCGAGTTGCTTCCCCCTCCTTTGTTCTGGAATACTATTTCTTTTCAGACACAGGCCATACCCCTAGACCAGAGGCACAGAGGGGAGGGAAAACAAGGCGGGGGGGAAGGTGACTGCTGCAGGGCCTCGGGGCGAGGCCTAGCTACACACATACACATACACACACACATACACACACACACACACATGTGGAAAACAACTGCACTGGGCCAGAGCTTCACCCATAACAGGGCACGGAGGAAACACACCCAGAAGGGCTCTGTGGCCCGGCCGGGACAGAGACGAAGACCCTGGGCCTTGGGACAGAAGCTCAGAGCAAAGAAGCCAAGTCAGGCCTGCAACCCCATGGCTGTGGGCTCAAAACCAAAGGCAGCTCTCGTGGGCCCTCACTGGGAGCGGGAGAGGATCTGGTGCTTCCTGTGCTCCACGGGCCTTGGCACCCAGCAAACGGGGCAAACATCCCGCTGGTTACGGCCGGCCGCAACCCAGGACCCTGTCTCTCCTCCTCGCAGCCTCCTGATGAAGCAAAGGAAGTTTCTGTACCACTTCAAAAACGTCCGCTGGGCCAAAGGTCGGCACGAAACCTACCTGTGCTACGTGGTGAAGCGCCGGGACAGCGCCACCTCCTTCTCCCTGGACTTCGGCTACCTGCGGAACAAGGTACATCTGGCCCTTCCTGACAAGCTCGGCCCCAGGGTCTCCACGGCCCCTTCCCCTCTGGACACAGCCCCGGGCGTCCTGCAGGGCCCCACACCTGGGCTTCTCCCAGTGCCAAGGAGAGCTGCCTCCCAACTTCCCTCCCCTCTCCCAGCCCCAGAATCACCTTGGAAGTCAGGCAAGAGCACTTTGGGTGGGGAACACTATCAGGCAGTTCAAGCAAATTTAATTTTATTTATTTATTTGTTTTTGCTGTGCTGGGGATCGAACCTAGGGCTTTGTGCATGCTATGCAAGCACTCTACCCATAAACTGTGTCTCCAGTCCCTCACAGTGACGGAAAAAAATGAGATCTTTAGAATTTTTGAAAATCAAGGAAGAACCAGCTGGGGATTTAGCTTAGTGGCATGGTGCCTGCCTTGCAAGCACAAGGTCCTGAGTTCGATCCCTGGTAACAAAAAAAATTAAAAAAAAAAAAAGAAAATCAAGGAAGAAAAATTTAAGAAAAATTACAGGTGTCAGGTGTAGTGGTGCATGCCTGTAGTCCCAGTATTCAAGAGGCTGAGGCAGGAGAATTGCCACGAGTTTGAGGCCAGCTTGAGCTAATATAGTGAGTTCAAGGCCAGTCTGAAGTACATAGTGAGACCCTTCCAAAAAATCAAAAAAAAAAAGAAAGAAAGAAAAGTTACAGTGACTCAGTTCTGGTTCAGTTCTGTTTTCCAGATGATTTCTGCTTCTTCCCATTCGCATAGACCATAGGCAGAGAATGTGTTCAACATGGTGAGGCTGGAAAACTGAGGAGCCAGGGCTGATCAGTTAATGAAACCAGCCTTTCAGCTGCCTGAGAAAACGGCGGCTTTTCCAGGACTCCACCCCATCCCTGCGGTGCCGCCCAGCGCCCCTGGAAGCCAGGGAAGGGTGGGGCTCGAGTCCCTGGCTGTTACTCTGTGATTTTCTTCGCCTAGGTTTGTGCTGAGTAGCTCACCTGGTCCTCACGGCTCTGGGCTGGCAGCGCTGTCCCTGACCTTAGGGCACACAGCAGGCTCATTGCCGGGGGCGGAGGCAGACCCGAGGGCTGGAACTTTGTCAGTCTAGTAGGAGAGAAGCTGGAAAACCAGCCAGGCCTTCCTGTCCTGGCCGGAGAAGCAGCTGCCTCGGAGGTGGCCTGGGCTCTTGCTCTGCAGTTGTCATCCCAGACCCACCGGGGTCCTCGCGGGCTCTGGCGCCCCCTGGTGACCGCGTGCGGTTCCACGGCAGACCGCGCGGGGAGCTGCGGGTTCGAGTCCCCTGCTCACGCCAGGCCCCGCCGCCCCACAGTCCGGCTGCCACGTGGAGTTGCTGTTCCTGCGCTACATCTCCGACTGGGACCTGGACCCGGGCCGCTGCTACCGCGTCACCTGGTTCACGTCCTGGAGCCCCTGCTATGACTGCGCGCGGCACGTGGCCGACTTCCTGCGCGGGAACCCGAACCTCAGCCTTCGCATCTTCACGGCACGCCTGTACTTCTGCGAGGACCGCAAGGCCGAGCCCGAGGGGCTTCGGCGGCTGCACCGCGCGGGTGTGCAGATAGCAATCATGACCTTCAAAGGTAGGGGGGCGGGACCTCACGGGCTGGGACAGGGCCTTGCTAGGCTGCCTGGGCTGGGCTCAAACTTGCGACCCTCCTCCCGGGCGCTGGGTTTGCATTATTTGCAGTACTGGGTGGGGGGCGCTTCCCGCGGGCCTGATGAGTCCCGCCCGCCCCTCAGACTACTTCTACTGCTGGAACACCTTCGTGGAGAACCACGAGAGAACGTTCAAGGCCTGGGAGGGGCTGCACGAGAACTCCGTTCGCCTGTCCAGGCAGCTGCGGCGCATCCTGCTGGTGAGCAGCGCCCGCACCCGTCCCCCGTCCGGGCCGCGTCCCCTCCCAACCCCCTCGCCCGCTGCCCCGGGAGCCCCCGGCCCCGCCGGCCGCCCGCGCTCACAGGCCCTGTCCCCGTCCCCGCAGCCGCTCTACGAGGTCGACGACCTGCGCGACGCCTTCCGCACGCTGGGTCTTTGAACGCCGCCGCCAGGAGCCGCGCGCGCATCTCCGGGAGCGCGAGGACGCCACCGGAGCCCCACACCTGCTTTCGCCCTCAGTCGCACTTCCTTGGAGCGCGGAGGGGAAATGTTCGGACAGGACGGCCTAACACACCCGCGTCTCGCAAAGGCCGGAAGCGCTTGGCCAGCAGGGGGCGCGGGCGGCGCAGGCCCAACGCGGCGTCGCCCCCTGCCGGGAAGCGCGGGAACTGCAGGGCCCCGTGAAGCGCGCCGAGGCGTCTGGGTGTCTGAGTCACGCGATCCTGCTACTGACGCCCGGTGAGCAAACCGGGACCCGGCGCCCCGACCCCCACAGCACTCGTGCATGCTCGTGCTTCTGTGTTTGCACGGCAGAGGCCTGGGAGGTGGGGCGTACACTGGGCGTGAGTCACGCGAGGAGCGCCACGGCCCTAATCCCAGCACTCGGGAGGCCAAGGCAGGAGGATCGCCTGGACTTCGAGGCCAGCCTGGGCTACATACGGAGACTTTGTCTCAAAAGTAAAGGAACAAAAGACAAACGTAAGGCGCCGTGGGATGAGCGGGTGTCTCTGCAGCAGCCTCCTTTGGAGGCGCAGACGCCTAAGCCGGCCCGCAGACACCCGCAGGCCGGAACTCGGAAGGAAAATCTCTTCTCTCACGGGGCTGCTGACCCAACCAGGCCAGGGTTTTCTGCTTTCCTATGTGTGATGCTTTCCCCAGCTCGGTAAGAAGCAGACAGGAGCAGCAGCGAGAGGAAGGGGGCGCGGAGAGCCGCGGAGCATGCATGCACAGCGCAGGCGCAGGCGAGGGGAGAACGTTCCAGTAACCCCCGGGCAGTGTTGGCTAGCAACCGTGCCCCTCTGCAGGCACACTGCTAGGGGAGTGCCCACACGCGCGTGCACAGGAGCACGGGCCACCGTGAATGATCAAACCGGCGTTATTCACGAGCGCCCAGAAGCGCAAACACTCAGAGCTCCATCAATTGAGAAGTGGATTTTAAAAAGCGTGGTATTGCTGAACAGTGGGGTTTTATTCAACTATAAAAGGGAATAACGGCGGCGATATAGGCCTGTGTCCTGAGTTCGAGGCCAGCCTGGACTACATAGAACTTGTCTCAAAAAAAAGGGATGAAATACTCAGTAGAACATGGATGGACTTACAATACTGTGCCCTTTTTCTATTTTATTTTGAGACAGGGTCTCCCTAAGCCCGGCCTCCAACTTTTGACCCTCCTGCCTCAGGCTCCTGAGTAGCTAGGATTATAGGTGTGCACCTCCATGCCTGGCACACAACTGTTTAATATTTTAATCTGTTTTTTTTTTTGGTACCAGGGATCAAACTCAGGACCTTGCGCTTGTGAGGCAGGAGCAGCACCACTGAGCTAAATCTCCGACCCTAATATTTTAATCCTATTGTACATACATTTGTGAATTAGTAAAAAAATAAAATAATTCATATATTCATTTATATTATGTAAGATAGTGTGCCATGTATTTTGTATCATAATTTCCTTTTCCAAAATATTGAAATGGGTTCCTGAAGTCTTGTAAATTCATAACTTTATTTTTACTTTTTTAGTGTCAGGAATCGAACCCAGGGCCTTACACTTGCTAGACAAACACTCCACCACTGAGCTATACCCCCAACTGGATTTATTTTGGGTCTTTGGTTTGGTTTGGTTTGGTACTGAGGACTGAACCCCAACTCAATTTATAACTTTAGAAATTATTCTAGGTGCACACCTGACATCCCAGCACTCGGGAGGCTGAGGCAGGAGGCTCGTTGTGAATTCAGGGCCAGCCTGGACTACACAGCAACACCCTGTCTCATAAATAAATGAATATGGCACTAACTCACGTAGCAGTGGAAACCTGTGCTCCCGGGCTGCCCAGCCGGCCCATCCTTCCAATTTGTTCAGAATACCAGGAAGCTCTTTGGCCTAGTGCTCAGGACATGGCTGATTCTCAGTTATGAAGCAGTTTCTTGGGGCTGGGGTGTAGCTCAGAGATAGAGCCTTGCAAGCACAAGCCCTGGGTTCCAGCGCCCCAGCACTGGAAAACAAATCCTCTCGTTGCAGAGAGCTGGGTGTGGGAACAGCTGGTGCTCATCTCTGAGGATGTGTAACCCTCAGCCAGTGTCGAGACACCGGTGCTCAGGCCGGAGGTCACTGAAGCTCCGAGGACACAAGTAACACCTGGGGCTGGGCAGTGCACACTTCTGATTTCACTGTGCAAACACAATGTCCCTGGGGCGGTGGGACCCAAGCAGCAGAGTCCATGCAAAGGCACAGAATCTGGGGGTAGGGCAGTGGCAATTTGGGGAGGGACCCAAGTATATTGGTTTTTTTATCTCCAGCTAAATTTTACTTGTTTACTCTTCAGTAATGAGACAAGGACACAGGGTGGTTCAAGCTCATGAAGATTGTTCCATCCCCCAAAACTCACTTTATATGGTGAGAAAGCCAGGCATGGTGGCACACACCTGTAATCACAGCACTTGGGAGGCTGAGGCAGGAGGATTATTGCAAGTTCAAGGCCAGTCTGAACTACATGATGAGAACCTGTATCAAAAAAAAAAAAAAACCCATAAAAATAAATAAAGGGAGAAATATTTTATGATGGAAGATTGGATGTTTAAAAATATTAGATCATTGCTGGGTGTGGTGACACACATCTGTAATCTCAGCACTTGGGAGGCTGAGGCAGGAGAATTGTTGCAAGTTCAAGGCCAGCCTGAACTACATAATGAGAACCTGTATAAAAAAACCCCCATAAAAATAAATAAAGGGAGAAGAAATATATTTTATGATGAAAGACTGAATGTTTAAAAATATTAGATCATTGCTGGGTGTGGTGGCACTCATCTATAATCTCAGCACTTGGGAGGCTGAGGCAGGAGGATTGCAAGTGGAAGCCCCCTGGGCTACATGGGGACTTTCGGGCCAACCTGGACTATAGAGCAAGACCTTTTTTCAAAACAACCCCCCCACCCAATCAGAAGATATGCCTGGATTAGTGTGTAAAATCTCAAAGGAAATAGCTCTGACATGCAAAGCCAATTTCGAGAAAGGCTCTTTGTCACCAAAGACTACTCCTTCTGTAGCGAGGCAGCTCAGTATGTGACATGGAGCCAGACTGCAAATTCGAGGCCAGCCCGGGCTATGCAGAGAGACCCTGTCTCAAAAAGCAAAAATGAAACCTCAAACAAAACAAAAATAAACACCTCAGCAGCCATGTGAGCCAGGTCAAATCCTGTGTCCCTCCTGTTTCTCACAAACTGGGCTGACTGGTTCTCAGCTGGTGAGGCTGCCGTGGAGTTTACAGGAGTGAGGGGTCTGAGACAACATCAGGACGTGAAGCCAGGCCGGCCCCATTTGTTTACAGCTTGGTGGAGCCGGTTCTCCAAGCACCCCTGGTGCCATCGAAGGAAAACCACTCGATCTGTGACTCCGCTGCTCAGGATGAAGTTAGAATGAGAGCCACCGCGGGACAGTGAGAGTGGCTGTGGCCAGCGCATGGTGAGGGCCTCTTATTCGCAGTGGGCCCGAGGGCTCGAGGGGCCACCTCATCTGGGTCCCAGCACCCGCGATGCGGGGCTCGTGATCTCGTTTGGAGCATGAGCGGCCATAGCTTGCCCTGCACGATTCTTGCAGAGCCTTAGGAAGTGCACAGAAACGCTCTGCAGCAAGAAACGAGTGAGGACAGCAGAATAGCCCGGGCAGCAAGGCCCCTGCGCTCACCTGCCATCCGCTCGACTCTGTAGCTCTCCTGCTGTCACACGCACACTTGCCCGGCCTGCCACTGGCCATGCGGTGCTGCTGTCCAGGCTTGAGTGTCGGTACACGAGATTTCCAGTTCACCCACTTCCAGACATCCTCGCCCACAGCCCGGCCTCTCCGTGAGCTGAGCCACATGCCCCTAAGGCTTTTGGCCTTCTATCTTTTTCCTGCTTTCTTCCTCCAAAATCCTAAGCCTGCTGCCTGGAACCGTCAGAATTCTCCACAGCAGGAGGGTGGAAAGTTTGAGCCCAGCCTGGGCAACCTAATGACTGGACAAAACCCTGTCTCAAACTACAGAATAAAAAGGGTTGGAGTGTGGCTCGCTGCATGTGAAGGCGCTGGCTTCCATGCCCAAGGCCAGGAATTCACCATGCACTCCATTCAGCAGCTGGGCGCTGTGGGGCTCCGCAGGTGCAGGGCGCGCTTGGCCCTCGAGGCTCCAGGTTCAAATACTGAGCAGGACAGAAGCATCCGACGCCCTGCTCATGCGATCACCACCCCCAGGGCCTCTTCTAGCTCTCATTTGGTGAATCTGCGATTCTCCTGTCAACTCTCTCTTCACCCCAGTTTATGGAATATGAAGATGAGTGAAGATATTTATAATCTGGTAGAGGGAAATGTATTTCCTAATATGGCATAGAAACCAGAAATTATCTGACTCTATAAAAACGTTAACTTCTCTTCAGAAAAAAGTAAACACCACCAAAAGTCTGGGGAAATATAAATGACCAAATGCAGTGTTTTCTCCAATATATCAGGCCCTGCTACCAGTGAATACAGTGAGATGACAAAGCAAGAGAAGAGTGGACAGAGCTAACAGCCAATTCCCAGGGGGCTGATGGGTTTGCAAGCAAACAAAATGCTGCACACAAAGGAAGAACTTGAGAAAGAAAGATAAAGAATTTGAAGTTTCACTGGAGAGAGCACCATCACACTGCCAAGGAGCGCAGGCAAATGCGTGGGAAACCTGAAAGTTTGATGCTTTTTTCTTGTTTTCTGGTACTAGGGGTCAAGCCAGGGTCTAACATGTGCTAGGCGCGTGGGGAGTGACTGCTAACGTGTTTGGGGGAAATGTCTTCACTCCCACTCCGATTGAACAGTTGGGGTAGGACTAGAAGTCACAGCCATGAATGATTTTCTTCAGAACAGTAAAGGCCTGGGTCAAATTTCTCATTTACCATACTGTTCTCGAAAAGCCTGGCAGCAATCTGTTTATCCTTCGGGAAGCTTTGAGGATTTTTTGGTTTTTTGAAACAGGGTCTCACTGTGTAGTTCAGGGTGGCCTTGAATTCCTGGTGATCCTCCTGCCTCAGCCTCCTGATTACAGTCTGGCATTGCAGGTGTGCACCACCATGCCAAGCCGTTTGGACACACTGGGGCTCTCATGCACGCTAGGCAACTATTCTACCACTAAGCTACATCCTGAGCCTCATTACCACTCTTTCACAAACACATTTTTAGAGCTCCTGTTTCATTCAGTTACCTGGGTACTGGCTCTCAGTCCGTCTAACAGTTTTAAAATTCTATGTACCCCATTTTTGATATGTACAGTTTTTATGTTTTTATGCATTAATTAGGAAAACAAATTCAATTCAAAACTTTTAAAGCTTAAAAAAATAAGTTCAGTGAAATTCAACCCAAACAATTAGACAAAGGCAGACAATTGAGAGGGCACTGAAGAAGCTGTAACAGCTAAAGAGGCTCACTTTGCAGTCAGAGTTTGATTGCCAGAGGAGGTAAGAAATTACACTTTTGGGGCCAGGGATTTAGCTCAGTGGTTCCACCGCCTGCCTCCCTCGAAAGCACAAAGTCCTGAGTTTGAGTTCAATCCCTGGTACCAAAAAAAAAAAAAAAAACATGCTGGGGATTTAGCTCAGTGGTTCTGCCACCTGTCTCGCAAGAGCAAGCTCCTGAGTTCAATCCCTGCCTGGTACCAAAAAAAAAAGAAAGAAAGAAATTACACTTTTGGGCTGCGGCTGTGGCTCAGTTGTACAGCATTTGCCTAGTGCATGCCAGGCCCCAGGAGAAGGAAGGGGAGCCTGGTACAGCGGTGCACACTGCCAACCCAGCTGAGGGAGGCTGAGGCAGGAGGACTGCAAATTCAAGTCCAGAGCTGGCAATAGTGAGACCAGTCTCAGAATAAAAATTTAAAAAGGAATCGAGGGCCAGGGATTTAGCTCAGTGGTTCCACCGGCTGCCTTGCAAGCACAAGGACCTGAGTTCGAGCCCTGGTACCAAAAAAAAAGAGATGAAATGCAGTTGCAGAGCTAGGGTAAGGCCCTGGGTCCAACTTCCAGTACCTCAAAAGGAAGAAGAAAAAGAGAGCCCTACTATTGCAGGGCGACTGTAATCCCACTTTATCTGAGAGTGGTGACTTTTCCCACTGGGCACTGGAATTGCCTCAAACTCCCCTAGTCCAGATGACGACAGAGAAACCCACCAGGCCACAGCCATGGGGAGCAGGGCTAGGGGAGAATGCCGATCTACTCAAGAAACACCCTGGGCCAGGGTGTAGCTCAGCGGCAGCCCCCAACCCACACGGAAACAGACAAAGCAACAAACTTTATTACAGCCATAAAATGGTTGGACAGTTACCTGATTCCTATAAAAAGTGCATAATGAGAACTTCTTCTTCCGGCTCAGTCTGCCTCCGGCCTAACCTCATTTCTGACTTTGGTTTATGAAGGTTTATTTGGGAGGAAGGTCAGGATCCGGCTCTAGAACTTTAGCATCTCCAATGGGCCGCAACCATCAAACCTTTGCAACTTTTTAGAATATTCAAATCTGGGCCAGGGATTTAGCTCAGTAGTTCCGCTGCCTGCCTCGCAAGTGCAAGGTCCCAAGTTCAATCCCCAGTACCAAAAAAAAAAACCCAATGAATATTCAAATCTCATCCCATCAGCAGAAAGGAAAGCTTTCAAATTTCTTATAGATAGTCTTCATTTCTAGAACTCTGTTTCATGGAATACTACTCTGTCATGCCATTTTAATTCCTCTGTCTTTTAAAAATATCATTCCTTGGGCCGGGGATTTAGCTGCCTTGCAAGCGCAAGGTCCTGAGTTTGATGTCCAGTACCCCCAGAAAAAAATCATTCTTGGGATTGTAGGAGACAGGCATGCTGACTCATGTTATATTCCCAGGCTGAGTCAGGACTGGGAATTTGAGGTCAGTGGGCTATACATCGAGTTCAAGACTAGGCCACATACACACACACACACACACACTCACACGAGTTCGTAGGGCTATTACAGTATAGCTCGAGGTAGAGCACTTAACCCACTTACCCAGCATGCCCCTAAGGCCCTGGGTTCAACCTCCTGCACTGCAAACAGAAAAAAAAAACAAAACCTGCACAGAATCCCTTAAAATTTCCTGGTGTGCATTTTAAAACCAATGCCTAGGCTGAATCCTTTAGCAAGTCTAAGGACAGAACACAATTTAGCAAGTAACTGCAGATTTTAAAAGTTGGGTTTGTTTTGGTTTTTTGTTTGTTTGTTTTAAGACAAAATCTCCCTCTGTAGTCCAAGCTGGCCAAAAAGTTGCCATCTTCCTGCCTCTTCCTCCCAGGTACTTACTGGTTCTTACAAGCATGGACCACCATGCATGTTGACGCATTTGATGAGAATACAATCAATATTTACCGTTCACCATGCACCCTGTGACACTGAAGGCCACTGCTTGAACTGTGTCGGAAGCTCTGAAATCTGAGTCATCTCATGCACCTCCTCTGCCAGTGATGCCTGCATGGTCCACCCCCTCCTTGATTTCCTCCCTCAGAACTCCCCGATTCCATTCATTTTCCTACATACCCATTGCCTCACCCTAGCAGCATGTGTGGCCTGTCCTACAGTGAAAGGAAAGGAAGGTGAAAGAAGGAAAACGAGGTTTCTAGGCTTCCACTTTTGGTTTCAGTGAAGGGGGAGACAAAGAAGTCATTTTAGAAAATCAGGAATATCATTTTTTTAAAACACCGAGTTGTTTGTGTATGGATTCAGCTTGACATGACGGCAACCATCTTGAATATTTGCTACCGTGATTGCCACTGAGTAACCTGGGCTGGTTTTCCCCTCCCAGCTTCCCAGGATACTATGAACAGACAAGACTCATAGGGTGGGGGATGGAGTGTTATCCCCAGTGCCTGGCTCCAGGAATCTGTCTGACTCTTTGATATTAGCTTGAGAGAACTATGGAAGACTCTGACTTGGATTCAGTGATTTTTGTCCTAACCACTTTATAAGTGGTTTTCTGACCCACACCACGGAGATGTACCTGTCTTGTTGCTGCCCAGAACCACATTTCAGTCAGTAAGTCCCCAACGGATTGCGCAGGATCTCTGTTTTTCTTCTTCAGCCTCACAGCACCTTGGTGCCACTTCTACACTAGGACCAGGTTATTCTGGAATGTTGTGCCTTCATAACAGCAGATGCATTGTGGAGAATTAAAAATAACTGTTTCAGGAAAGAGGCGTAACTAAAATGGAGATTTACAAGATGTCAATATAAAGATTGTAGCAGAATACAGAGATGTGGGTGAGAATTCCTAGTGAAAGTGTACATGATGAGTAGAGACAAAGCCACAGTTACACTCCACTAAATGCCACCATTTAAAGGCTAGGCAGAGAAAAAGAAACCCATTGAAATCACAAATAACAAATGTTTCTTCGAGACACCCTGTGGTCCTTCCCACGGAAAACCTGTTATGTGCGTTCGTTTTCTAAGCGTGAGCATATTCTTCCTGTGAGTTGAGTGAGTGCCTAACCAAATGCCTGGCACCTACATTGCCGTTAGCTGCCATTTTGTGGTGACACACAGTGGACCTATGGGGAGGGCTGCCTGGCAGGACCGGGTCCTCCCCCCCCGCCCCCCCCGCTCCCCCGCCCCCCCCCCCCCGCCATGGAGGGCGCCATCTTGGAAGTGCACCTGGTCTGCCCTTAAGGAGAGCTCGGCTCCGCCCACACCTGACTGAAACCATGAAGATGCTGGAGCAACCCACCCAGTAACCCACTCTCAATTTCCGGGGCACAAAATACACAAATAATATACATAATAACATAAGGGCATAATAAACAAATCTTGTGTGAGCCACTGAGTTTTGGTATTGTTATTTGTTACCCAGAAATCAATATCTTATATGCTAGAAAGAGAAGATTCTGGCTTTGAGTTTTCTCTTCCCATGAGCCATATATCACCTTTTTTTTTCTTGCTAAAGATAGAGCCCAGAGCCTGAGCTACCCTCATTACTCCTTATCTTAACTTTATAGGCGAGGAAACGAAGACTCAGACAAGTTATTTGTGCAAGTTTAGCATTTAAGTAATAAAATTGGTAATGTTTAGGTTTTCTGATACATAGACTTTTTGCACCCTTTAAGTTGCTTTCTGTAATTCTACGTAATGTATTTATCCTGGCTTAATAAGTGATTGCAGTTTCTAGGCAGGTCTTGCATTAGCTGCTAACAGGGAATATGAGCAGAGGAGAGCAGGTCTAGGGGGTTCAGTGCGCAGCTGAGCTGTGGGTTGATGGAGTGGTGAGGGGGTCACTCTGAGAAGGGAAGTGGAGAGGAACAGATACAAAACGGCAGGAAGTAAAGGCATCAGAGTGGGTTTGCTTAGGAAAGAGGAAAGGTAAAAGGATCAGTCAAAAGTCCACCCAGGGCCGGAGATTTAGCTCAGTGGTTCTGCCCCCTGCCTCATAAACACAAGGTCCCAAGTTCGATCCCCGGTACCAAAATAAATGAATAAATAAATAAATAAATGCCATAGGTCCTTCCTATCTTGTTTCATGACTACTTACATGTTTTTATATTGCTTATAACTCACTTTTTTTTTTTTTGGTACTGGGGATCGAACTCAGGTCCTTGCACTTGCGCAGCAGGCGCCGAAACCACTGAGCTAAATCCCCGGCCCATAACTCACATTTTTATGACTTATCTATACTATCTACTGAAATTAAATGAAATTGTTCAAATTAAGCAAAAAAAAAAAAAAAAAAAAAAAAAGCAGGAATAAAATGTCAGATTTGTAGTTAACCTGTAGAGTATGGACACTATGTTCAACATTTAAGACAAAGATATATAGCTCAGTGGTAAAGTACCTGCTGAACATATGGGAGGCCCCGCAATCCACAGGACTGCAAAAAAAGAAAGTTTACATTGTTCATCTTGTGTGAATAAAAGGAAATGGGAGAAACTGACTCTTAACCTTTGACAAGATTTTACCTAATGTAAGTCTTTTTCTAGGTGGGGGTGTTGCTCCACACTTGTTATCCCAACATGCTGGCAAACTGAGGCAGAAGGATCACAGGTCCCAGCCGACCCTAGGCATGTTAGTGTCTTGGCAAGATCCTGTCTCAAACAAACAAAGACTGGCTGTGTAGCCACCAGTGAGCCTGGGTTTGATCCCCAGTACAAAAAAAAAATGATAGGGCTGGGGATTTAGCTCAGTGGTTTTGCTGCCTGCTGCACAAGCACAAGGACCCGAGTTCGATCCCCGGTACCAAAAAAAAAAAAGTTTTTTGTTTTTTTTTTTTTTTTTTTTGTGTGAGAACAACTAGTAAATGGTATCTGTCACAGCAGCTTTTACAACGCTGCACAGAGGGCTGGGGGTGTGGCTTAGGGACAGAATGCTTGCCAGCGAGCTCTAGGTGCTAGATTCAGTCCCCAGTATCAAAAAGGCAAAACCAGGGCCAGAGATTTAGCTCAGTGGTTTCGCCGCCTGCTGCGCCAGGTGCAAGGACCAGAGTTCGATCCCCGGTACCAAAAACAAAACCAAAAAAAGGCAAAACCAGAAAACAAAACATACCCTGCCTTCACAGGACAGCCAGGAGACGGCCCTGTTCCCATAACCCGGGGAGAGCAAGCCAGCCAAGGACGAGCCAGTCTGGCCCTCGCGGGTCCCTGAGGCCCGCCTGGGTCCCCTTCCCTCCCCGTGTTTGCTCTGCGACCCGGCCCGGGGGCCTCTCAGCCTGCTAGCGCCCCCAGTGGCGGCTCCGAGCCCTGCCCTCCGAGGCGCGTTCTGATTTCCTCCGGGGGCAGCTGATTTCTCCGCCTGGAGCGCGGCGCGGGACGGGCCTGGGTAGAGGAGGCACCGGCTTCCGTTTCCAACGCCACAAAAAAGAAAACAAATCCTGTTAGGTGCCGACACGAAAAGAAACAGAACTCTGCTGTGTGGTTTGTCTCCCTCTAGCGATGTCTTGGAGGCCGGCGCCGTGGAATGGCTTGTCCGGAAGACGGACAAAGTCCCTAGGCCCCGAAGGGACCCAAGCTGGCTGCCCATGGTCTCGGCCGGGACTCGAGTGCCGCACAGCGACCCGCAGCTGCACGTGCGAGCAGGGCGAGTCCAGGATTCAGTCGCAAGATGGGGACAGGCCCGCCCTGCTGTCCCCAGGCCCCTGGCTCTGGGGGAAAGCAGCTGCCAGGCTGTGGAGCAGCCCCGGGGGCGCCTGCATGGCCGGAAGTGACGCCCTCCACACCCTCTGCCCGCCTCTCCAGGCCATGAGTGGGGGGCTCGGTCCCTGGGCTCTGGGGGCCCCTGAGGTCGCCTCAGGGGAGCCCCAGGCCTGACACAGACACACACACACACACACACACACACATTCAGAACTGAGCCACAAAAACTATGGTCAAAATAAATATTTACTGTTAGTTGAGGGTGCAAAGTTTTAGGGTAATTTGGGACAGGGCAGAGAACACACAATATGTGATATAGCTGTTTGTGAAAATTTCTAGATTCTTTTTTTTTCTTTTTATCTCATTTCTGGGGTTTGAACCCAGAGCCTCACACTTGGTGGACAACACCCTGCCTGTAGTCCACACTCCCGGCCCAATTCTGGATTCCAGATGGCCCTCACTCCCTAGGAGGCATGAACACTACTCCTGCGACAGTGTACACGCAATGTACACACTTTCTGCTCAAGCCCAGGTCACAAAAGGATGTATCAACCCCGAGGCTAAAAGGACAGGGGACGGAATTGCTTGGTAATGGCAATTTTGAAGAATAAGTTGGAAAAATGTAAGCTGATTGTGATGTCTTCTTGAAATCTTTAAACAGGGTGGAAGATTCTGTAATAAAAAAGAATTATATTTTACCCTTAGGACAAATATTTAATTAATACGATCATGAGCATGAACATTTAAAATGTCAATTGGAAGAACACTGAGGGACTTCCAAGCAGCCGAATGGGACACCTGCATTTCTCCAACAGGATGACACACAGGTAAGGGAAAGGGGTGGTCTGAAGTGCTGCAGAGCCACTGTGAGCCGTGACAATAGCAGCCATAATGAGGAGAGCCAGGTATGATGGCGCAGACTCCCAAGCCTAGCACCCTGCTGAGGCAGGAGGATGCTCTGAGCTCAAGGCCAGCCTGGCCTGCTTAGTGAGTTCAAGGAGTTCTAATCTAGCCCAGATTACAGACGAGACCCTGCCAAAAAACAAAACAAAACTTGAGCTGGGTATGGTGGAGTACACCTGTAATCCCAGCACTCAGGAGGCTGAGACAGGAGGATCGCCATGAGTTTGAGGCCAGCCTGGGCTACATAGTGAGTTTGAAGCTAGCCTGAACTACATAGCGAGACCCTGTCTCAAAACAAACAAACAAACAAACAAAAAATGACAATAACAAGCTGGGTGTGGTAGCAAATGCCTGTAATCCCAGCACTCTGGGAAGCTGAGGCAGGAGGATCAGAATTTCAAGATCAAGCCGGGCAATTTAGAAAAAGCTTGTGTCCAAAAACAAACAAACAAACAAACAAACAAACAAACCAAAAGCTATAGCTCTGGTTGTAGCTCAGTGGATGCCCTGATACCTAGATTAGATAGATCCAGGTAGATAGCTAGATGATACAGGATAGCTAGGTTCATATTTGGGGCCATTTTCTCTGGTGATGGATCGTGTAAGATAGCTGCCAAGCCTGGTGGTGCACAGTTGTAACCTGCAACACCCACACCCTATGGGCTGAGGAAGAAGGATTGCAAATTCAACCCAGCCTGGGCAACTGAGCGATTTAGAGAGCTTCTCAAAATAAAAGTTTTAAAAGACTGGGGATATAATTCAGAGGCAAGCCCCCAAGTTTCAATCTGCAGCTCCACAAACAAAGCACAACAGGAAACACACACAAACACACACAAAAAAACCCAATAATGATAACAGGAATTAATATGGGGCTCATATATGTATATCTTAGGCTAATTTACCCATTCTTTCCTCCAACACGTTTACCACCAAAGGTCTTATTTTCAGATTTTCTTTTCTTTCTTTTTTTTTGACTTTCTGAGACAGTCTCTTGGTGGGTCTTAAACTGTGTAGCCAGGCCAGCTTCAAACTCATGTTCCTCCTGCCTCAGCCTCAGCACTAGCAGCATGGCGTGGGCCATGAGTTGGGGAGTTTAACAACCAAACCTCAGTGTGAAAATCCACATAGAGCAAGTGTGCCGCTTGTCAGGAGAGAGGCTGGGGGTGGGAAGGCTCTTCCTGCAGCAGCATTTGTGCCCCAGCCACTTACGAGCAGGATGCAGTGCAGCTCCAGCGAGTACAGCCAGGTCCACACGGGCGGCACCTGGGGCCAGCGCGCCTCCTGCCCTGGCGAGTAGTTCACGAAATTCCTCCAGCAGTGGGCGAACTCTGAGGAAGCACAGATCCTGGCTCGTCCCACAGATACAGCAGGGAGGTAACAAGGAAGCTGGGGTATAGCTCGTTGAGAGTAGGTGCATGCGAGGCCGAGGGCAAGGCCTAGGACCCAGATATAGGCTGGGATGCACACACACTCATGTGCACACCGCACACAAAGGCTTCCGGACGTGGCCTCACCCCGGAAAGGGCACACCGGGCCCCAGGATGCTCGAGGGCTGGGTGTGCAGCTCCCTCCACAGCGCGTGTGGCCCGGGCAGCATCCTGACCCCCACCCAGCACCCAGGGGACAGAGCAGGCCCGGCGCCCAGGACCCTCGCCCTGCGAGTCTGCCCTGCACCTTTCTCACATCAGCTTGGGCTTTTTCACGGCTGAGGCTCCAGCCCGGGGCAACCAGCTCCTGTCCACACAGCAGCCACTGCCACGGCCCCGGCCCACGTGGCCTCCTGCTCCCTGTGTTACCTGGGTCGCTCATGACCTGCATGCGCACGCCACGGGTCACCAGGTCCCGGAGTCCTTGCCGGTTCTGCTCATCCACGTGCCAGAAAAGCCGTGCGATGTAAATGACGAGACTCACGTTCGGGTGCTGCCTCAAAAACTCCCCGATGGCCTGGGCGCAGGCCCCGCAGGGGCTCCAGGACAGGAACCAGGTGATGGAGCAGCGGACGGGGCCGCGCAGGCGCCCCTCCGAGGTGAGCCTGTCCATGAAGCTCACCTCCGCGTGCCGGGCTGTGTTCAGGCTGCACCCCCGCCAGGCCCTGGGGCTCGTGCCCCACTGCACCTCGGACAGCAGACAGGTCTCTCTCCGCAGCTGCCGGGGGTCGAAGGAGGTCTCGAACTGCCAGGGCTCGATCCTCCTCCTGAAACACCAAAGAGCCTGGGCTCTCACAGGGTCCGGGTCCTGGGCCATCAGCCCACGCCCTCTCTCGGGCAGGTGCAAAGCCTGGGTCTGGACCTGTTCCTAGGCCGTGTCTGTGCTGCCTTCGGGCCGTTCCCATCCTGAGTGTCCTTCCCCGCCGGGGGGAGGGCTTCTGCCCACCTCGGGAGTGAGGCCGGCTCCCCACGGCCTGAGTGTGGGCTGCAGTGTGGTGTGTAAGGGCCGCCGAGCCTCCCCTTAAGGTTCCTGTCATCTGCTAATCTTCCTGCTTCACACTTAGTGGTAACTAGATTTTAGCAAGTGCTAAAGTCTCAAAAGAATCTTCTAGGCGGACAGTCTGAGAAAAGAGTAACCTAAGCCAGAGGTGGCAGTGTATGGTGTAATCCCAGCTACTTGGGATGCTGAGGCAGGAGAATGTAGAGCTCAAGGCCAACAGAGCAAGAGCCCATCTGAAAATAATGGCGAAAGAGAGAGAGAGGCAGAGAGCTCTTCTGCCCAGGAAGTGCAGGACTGTGCTGACTTTGCTCTGCAGACACAGTTAAGTAAGCTCTTGCACTTTCAGGTTCCTGCCACTCCCGAGGCACCACATGCAGCTGTTCCACAGTCAGCACCCCCGGTCTCCTTCCTGAGATGACACAATTCCCGCGTGACCTCCTGGTAGAATGAGTCTGGGAAACGGGCAGAGGATTTAAAGCAGGAAGTAAGGTTGAAGTGACAGTTTCTCGGGACATTTCATAAGGGCTCTAAGAAATGTGACTGAAAGAGAGAAGAGGAACAGGCAAAGGTAGTTAAAGAGGAACCACGGGATACAGCAGGAAAGATAGAAAAACAATGATCGGAAAATTAAGCTGCAAAAGGCAAAAAGAAAGAATGGGAACACAGTAAAAGAGGAAAGGAACAATTGAAAAGTCTGTAGCCCCGGGTTCTTGTATTGTTCTTTATTCTTGCTGAAGGAAATGTCCCTGGGCCACTGCTCCTTACCTCAGAGTGGGGTCTCCTGCTGAAGGACCTGTTGGTCAACAGATGATCATGTCAAATAACATCCAAGTACAAATTCAGCTGCTAAGAGGCAGAGCTCTACATTCCTCCAGCCCTGCATGCCACACCCAAAAATGGACCTAGAAGATTCTCTCATAGACTCATTGCATGGGACTGGCTTGGTAAACCAGAGAAAAGCAAGATGTTTTAGAGTCTGCTGAGGTCTATTTTCCCAGATGCCTTGTCTCAAAGCTGGAAACTGATGACTAGCATGGTGGGGCTTTGGCTGGGGGCAGAGCATGTGCCTGGCCTGGACCTCGGGCTCTGTCTCCAGCCCTGTCCCCTCCAAGCCAAGCCAGTCACCCTCAAGCCTGCCATGGAGGATGATTCTGTACAGTGGGAGGACACTTTGCAGGGGCCCCAGGTACAATACCCACTTCTACGTGACCTTATTGTGTCTGGTACTTTCACAAGCATAGCAGTTACCACACCCTTGTAATGACCCTGATTTGTGAGATGTACACCATGCATATCTCCTAGACCCTGGCAAACTGCCTGTAACTCACTAGTGACAGATATTTATTAAGCTAATGACTGAACAGATTACATTACTATTCACCTACACAAACGTATTTTCCTACCTTAGCCAAGCTCTTTCTTTTTAACCTTTTCTTTGACCATACGATAGAACCCAAAAGCAGTAGAATCTTTTATTTATTTCACAACCCATTTAACCATTAAAATATTTTTGGGGGGCCAGGGATTTAGCTCAGCAGTTTCTCCGCCTGCTGCACAAGCGCAAGGACCTGAGTTCAATCCCCGGTACCAAAAAAAAAAAAATTGGGGGGTGGGGTGGGGATTTAGCTCAGTGGTTCTGGCTCCTGCCTCGAAAGCACAAGGTCCTGAGTTCAATCCCCTGTACTAAAATACATATATGGGGGGGGCAGAGATTTAATTCAAGGGTGGGATTTAGCTCAGTGGTACCACACCTGCCTCACAAGCACAAGGTCCTGAGTTCAATCCCCAGTACTAGAAAAAAAAATGATTAATTAATTAAATAAAATATTTTCATCATCTAATTCAGAGGAACAAGCACAAGACAAGTAGTCCTAATGGAACAGAGTGTGATCTACAGTTTAGTTAGTCAGCCTATACGTAGGCACTTAGTAAATAGGCAGCCTAAGGTACAGCCGGCTGGATAAAAAGAAAGTAGCTAATTCGAGTTAAGAGCTAATTGGAGTCATGCAGCTAGTTAAATTGAGAGATGTAAAAACAAAATAAAGCACAGGAGGAAGGAGGAAAGTTACAATACACATGGACAGATGAGGGTCCTCCTCCTGGGAAGAAGGTGCCTAGGCAGAGGTCCCTAAGTTGGCTAACAGCTCCTCCCTACTTCCAGGCTGGCATTCAGGGAATTTAGACCTGAGAGTAACTGGTTTCCTTTGAACTCAGTCTCCTTGTACCTGGCCAGCTCAGTAACTACTGTCATTTTATTTAGACCCTAAACCCACAGAGCCACCTGTTTTAAACAAGTTCCCACACTCTGCTTATCTATAGAAGGCCAAAACCAAGAAAATGCACTGAAAAAATTCCACTTCTGGGACTTCTTCCTGGTGAATACCCACCAAGAGCTATTTTTCTTGTTATTTCCAAAAAACATTCCCTAACTGCTTCCTTTGGTCCCTGATTTCATTCTTCAATTCTGTGAGACAATGAGCTTGAGTTGGTACAATATTAACAGTCTCAATAACACCTAAAAAATGAGGGCTGGGGATGTAGCTCAGTGGCACTGCACCTTTCTCAAAAATGCAAGGTCCTGAGTTTGATCCCCGGTACCGGAAAAAAAAGAGATCTAAAAAAATGGTAACTTGTAGGAGGGCGTGGTGGCACACACTAGTAATCCCAGCGCTCGAAAGGCTCACCATGAGTTCAAGGCCAGCTGGGGCTACATAGTGAGTTCATGGCCAGTCTGAACTGGAGACCCTGTCTCAAAAAAAAAAAAAAAAAGAAAAAGAAAAAGAAAGAAATGGTAACTATTATAAACATATATCAGATATCAAAGTCCCCTTCACTGTACCAGATGGTCTCCTCATAAAAGAATAAACATTAGAAAGAATAAACATCATAAAGAATAAACATTAGAGAATTAATCTTACCAAACCAGTAATTCAAAATTCAAAATAGAAAGTGGCAGTACATGCTAGGGAGACTGAGGCAGGAGGATCATGAGTTTAAGGCCAGTCTGGGCTACATCACAAGATCCTCTCTCACACAAAGAAAGAAAACACTGAAATAAATAGGAAAATATAAGGGAGGAGGGAGGGAGAAAGGCAGGAAGGGACAGGAAAAAAAGGGAAAATAGAAAGGAAAAAAGGGAACCAAAGCTTTTGTATATAGGGAGGGGAAGGGGAAAGAAAAAAAAGAAAAATAATTTGAACAAAAATTGGCTGACATTAAAGAATGATGGGCTGAAGGTATAGCTCAATGGAAGAGCAGTTGCCTAGCACTGAAGAAAAACAAACAAAAAGCAAGTTCTATCAGAGATTTGCCTGTTAGCTGTCTGGAAGTTTAAGTCTGTCTGGGGAAATGGAAGAATAGGACCAAAATCAAGAGGCTCTGTCACCATCCCCAACCTCTCTTCTCCAAGGAAGCAGAGACGCATGAAGTTTGAGACGGAACACAAGGTTCTCCCACTGGACAAGTATGCTCTGTGGGCTGGAGAAGGACAGAAAAGTGCCAGCTGCTCTGAGAGACGCCAGTAAGGGGCTCCGAGCCCACTGGCCCCAGCCTGACCTTCACTCTCAGGCCTGTGTGGAACCGAGGAGATCCACAAGTCCCTGGAGACTTCAGGGAGCCAACAGGGCGTGCTTACCCAAGATTGTGTGTGTTTGTGTGTGTATACGTGTGTGTGATAACCCTGTGTGTGTTTGCACTGGATACTGGGGTCGGGGTTGGGTGGAGGCTCTGCAGGCACCATCTCCCATCAGTGGAGAGGGCTCTACCTGGGTGAGGAAGGCAGAAAGAGAGGGGGAAACAGGGCTGGGCTCACGGCCCAGGGAAGGGTAGAGTGACTGCCTAGTATGTATGAAGCCCTGGTTTCATTTCTAGCACCCAACAGAAGAGAAAGAGAGAGAGACAGAGAGAGACAGAGAGACAGAGGGGAGAAGGGAGGGGAGAGAAAACACTGCACACATCTCCTTCACAGGAAAGTCCAAAAAAGATACCCGGAGCCTTCATTTAAACAGTGCGTTTGGTCTCCCCCCAACCTCCACTCAGAAGAGAATTTTAACAGAGGGAGAACACAGTGGCAACAACGCCAACGCTCCACCCCAGCCTGGGACCCTGTGACTCCCTCCCCCAGAACACAGGCAGCAGTGGTCTTCCAGCTGCTCTGCTCATCAGCCCAAACCCACCAAGTGCTGGTGACAGCGTCCGAAGCCCTCTTTCAGGCTTAACTCACAAAGTCTCTAGATTTCTCTCTAAGAAAAAGATACCTCTCCACGTCTTTGTTTTTGGCATTATTGGGGCTTGAACTCATGGCCTTCAGACTAAGCCACATCTCAGTCCTTGTTGGCATGTGTTTTCTGAGACAAGGCCCCGTTAAGTCACTAAGTAGCCCAAGCTGGCCTCAAAGTTGACGTCCTCCTGCCTCAGCCTCCTGAGAGTTGGGGCTACAGGCCTTGCCCCACACTTGACTCCTGCTCTTGCTCTTCCAAATTCTACCCTTCCCAACCTCACCTCGTGTGAAATCACTTGGTTCCCCAGCTAGAGGCATCTTCCTGTCACTTCTCTTAAACGATTGTTTCAGCAGTTATGTTTTTACTCAATTTTTTATTATGATGAAACTGACACCGATTTAGTATCATTGGATCAAAGTCACATGAAGATGTAGCTGCTTTACCATCCTAGTAATACATCTGTTTAAGAATAATATTAATACAGGGCCAGGGATTTAGCTCAGTGGTTTCGCCGCGTGCTGCGCAAGCGCAAGGACCTGAGTTCGATCCCCGGTACCAAAAAAAAAAAAAAAAAGAATAATATTAATATATTCATTTTAACATACTAAGGAATGTTGGAAAACATCCAAGGACACAGTGTGAGCAACACACACACACACACACACACACACACACACACACACAATTTCTGCAGTGTGCAGTGGGCAGCGGGCAGGAGGCTGGGCCCTGGCCGGGTCGGGGCCCCTACCTTGCCCGGAAGTCATGCTGCTCGCTCTGCCTCCTCCGAAGCCTACTCTCTGGGTGCTGCTGCCAGCAATGCACCTGGACTTCGCCTCTTCTGCGGAGCCTCTGCCACTGGGCCGCAGCGTGACTCAGTCCCGGGCTGAGCCGCCCTGGTGTCTGGGCCGAGCAGGGCAGGGCGGGGACTTGGCAGTTCAGTGGGGGCTGGCATCTCCGGGGAAAAGAAAGACTGTGATGCAAATGACATTGTCCGGAGCTGATCCTGGACACTGAGTCTCCAAGCTCTTCCCTGGGCACATGTGAACTTAGGAAGGTTTCGCTTTCCTGGAAACTAAAGCAAAACTGACCTGTCATTCTTGACCAGGGAGAAGAGAGAACCTGCAAAGGTAGGAGAGAACTGTCCCGTTTCTGTCACCTGCCAGGTTCCGAGTTACCCGGGGAGAGCACTGTGGCCTCACCTGGTCCCCACACCCTCACCTGTCTGTCTCTGTGGACACGGAGGGGCTGGGACCCCGGCCCCTCTGCTCAGAGCTCTCTGGTGCTCCGCTTCCTCCTCCAGGCCATGCTGAAGCATACCCCCCCTCAGCCTCACCTGCCTGTGCCCCTCACTTCCCCAGCTCCTCACTTCCCCATCGCTGCAGCTGTTTCCTGAACCTGGGTCAAGTTCAGATCATAAATTCCTCCAGCATCCACTCCCGGAAGTGAGGCCACTCACGACCCAAGTCCTCCTCCAGGGTCTCGGGTGTGGAGCCCTGGACTTTGATCGCAGAGCCTCATGAACCTAACCCTGAGCCCTAAACCAGACTTTGTTTGTCCTGGAGGCCAAGCCGGAGGGCCACAAGATAAGCAGTGGCAGTGGGTGTTTTGAAGAAAGGGCAACAGCCAGGTATGGAAGCCGTGTGTGTAATCCCAGCTACTCCAGAGGCTGAGACAGGAGGGTTACAAGTGTGAAGTTAAACTGCTTCCAAATAAAACAAAAAGCACCGGAGATGTTGCACAGCACTAGAATTATTGCCTAGTAGTATGAGGCCCTGAGTTCAATCCCCAGCACCAGAAAACACAACCAATATCCATGTTGTAATCTCTGACTCTACAAGGATGCCCTTTCCGTGACTAAGGCCCTTTGCAGATGTGATTGTGGTAAGGGTCTTAGGAGCTAGGAAGACAGCAGCAGAGATTGGGTGATAAGATGATGACTTAGAGGCCAGGAGTCAGGGGTTTGGCAGGGCTAGAAGCTGGGAAGTGGCGACGTGGGGCCCCCTCCATAGGGCAGGCTGCTGACACCTTAATTTGATGAAATGGTTCACTCTGCCTTCAGAACTGTGAGCTCATTGGCATTGTTTTATAATCTGATGTCTGCAGTGATCAGCCTCAGCAGCAACAGGAAAGTAATACAGTGAGACACGCTCCCAGGGAGCCCCTAGGCATGGCTAAAGTGCTGCATTACTTGGCTTTGCCTTCCACTAATCTTGTTGGCCTCTTCACCATCTTCTGTTTGAATTTGGACATGCTCTCATGCAGCCCCTGTTGGGTGAACAGCGTCCTCCACCAGGGAATAAGCAGGCCCCACCAGGGTACGACCACTGCCAACTGCAAGCTGGCTCTGCATTTTGCTTCCCCTTAGCATGAGCAGTGGAGGTGAGGACAAACCCACTGACCGTATCCCAGATGAGGACAGTGCTGCAGGAGAAAAGGGAGCAACCAGAGCCCACACCTGTGGATGCGAAGTCCAGCAGCCACGTGAACACCCAGCCTGTGACTGCAGCCAGTGGAGAGCAGAGGCTGACTGTATCCCCACCCAGCAGTGGGAGCGAGGACACTGCCACTAGGATGGTGAGCACAGCCCGGGGTGGACAGACAGAGGGGCCTTTGTGCAAGGCTGGGGCCCTCAGAAGCCCACAGGCCCCAGAGCTGGGCAGAGAAAATTGTGGCTGACTGGATCCGGAGACTGCAGAGCTTGCAAAGGAACCAATCATTCAGCAGCACACGAATTTATTCTCTGACTCCATCTTTTTTTATTTTTCTATTTAGTGTTATTTTTTGTTTGTTTTTTATTTAGTGTTATTTTTATCTGTCCTTCAGTGGGTTTTTTTGAGGATCTGTGCCCCCCTCTTTCCCCTCTTAGTTTCTTTTATCTCCTTTTCTCTTTTTCCCTTTCAACTTCTTTTTTCTTCCTTCATTAACTTACTTGGATCTCCTGTTTGTGCTGTTTATCTTTTTTCTTATTTTTCTTATTATTTCCTATGACTGTTCTCTATCATTATTAATTTCCTTTTGCTCCTAAATAGGAGCCCCTGTCTCATTTTTCTCTCCTCCTTTTCATAACCCATTGATTAATTTTTCAAATTTTGCCTTTACTAGTGTAACTACTACTATAACTACTCAGCCTTATGAATTTCTAGATAGCTAGTTAACTTTATGCTATTGCTGCTGAATGCTGTTCTACTGTTAATAGAGGTAAAGTGTTCCATTTAGTAGACACTTTTTTTTGGTACTGGGAATCGAACTCAGGACCTTGTGCTTGTGAGGCAGGCACGGTGCCACTGAACTAAATCCCTGGCCCTATTTAGTAGACACTTAATGTAGGTCATTAGTAGTTGAATATTTGGTTTGTCTTAGTATTAGGCCCCAAATAGGCTTAATCAGAAAAGAAACTCTCCACGACATATCATACTCAAAATCCCAGAAGCCCAACACAAGAGAATCTTAAAAGCAATTAGAGAAAAGCAATAAATCACTTATAAAGGTAAAACAGAATCACAGCAGACTTCTCAACACAAACTTTTAAGGCCAAGAGAGCTTGGAGTGACGTGTTTAAAGCCCTAAAAGAAAACAACCTCCAACCCAGGCTAATAGATCCTGCAACACTATCTTTCAAAAGTAATGGTAGGGGCCGGGGATTTAGCTCAGTGGTTCCGGTGCCTGCCTCCCAAGCGCAAGGTCCCGAGTACGATTCCCGGTACCAAAACAAAAAACAAAAAAACCTAATGGGTATTTGGATGTAGCTCAGCAGCACATCACCTGCCTGGAAAGCACGAGGCTCTGAGTTCAATTCCCAGTACCAAAAAAACATAAAAGAAACTAATAGAGAAAGGCCTTCGTCCATCTCCACCCTCTGCTGGTCAGGCCCAGAGGGCTTTCTCGCCCCATGAGTGAGAGGGTGGGACCTGGTCATTTCCTCTTCCGCCCTAGGAGCAGGCTTTGCCCAGCCGCCTGGGGCCCAGAGCAGGATGAAGACGAAAAGGGAAGCCCATCCGGGAACTTGGCATCTGCAAGCCGTGTCTGCGGAGTGATGCCAGACCAGCAGGCACCCGAGGAGTGGGAGCAGCTGTCGCCCAGACCCTGTGCTTCCAAAACTAGATCCACTGTCAGATTCTCTGGCATCAGAGAAAGGAAAAGATTGCTGTACGTGGCACAGTGTATGGGCCAAGGCAGAAGACATCCTGGAGAGAAGTCGAAAGGTGCAAGAATATGAATTAAGGAAAAATAATCTCTCCAGTACTGGAAACTTTGGTTTTGAGATCCAGGAACATATTGGTGCGGGCATCAGATATGAGCCAGGCATTGGTAGATTCAGCCTGGACTTGTATGTGGTGCTGGGCAGGCCGGGTTCCAGAATTTCAGACCAGAAGTGCAGGGCAGGGGCATTTGGGCCAAACACAGAATCAGCAAAGAGCAGGCCACACACTGGTTCCAGCAGAAGTATGGCGGGATCCTGCTTCCTGGAAAATAAATTCCCATTTCTTTCCAGAAGGCCAATAAAATGTTTTTGGTGAAATGTGAAAAAAAAAAAAAAAATGATGGAGAAATCTGACATCTTTTATGATAAAGAGCACCTAAGAAATTCATGACCTCCAAACCACCACTCCAAAATATTCTCAAGAATAGCCTAGAAAGAGGCAACGAAGATAACAATTACGAAAGGGCTAACAGAATAAATATACCAGGTAGGGTAACCAGTTAAGTACAAAGAAAAGATAGAGAAACAGCAACAGGAAAATAAGGCAATGACAGGAATAAATCAATATCCACCAGTAATAACTCTCATTGTGAACAGTCTCAATTCCATAATCAAAAGACACTGGCGAAATGGATCAAGAGCAGGGGATTTAGCTCAGTGTTTCCACCACCTGCCTTGCAAGCACAAGGACCTGAGTTCTATCCCCAGTATCAAAAAAAAAAAAAAAAAGATCAAGAAACAAAATCCAAAATCCAATGGTTTGTTATATACAACAAGCACATTTAACCCAAAGTAAACTCATAGAGTAAAAACCAGCTGGGCACGGTGGCACATGCTTATAATCCCCACAAGCAGAAGGCTGAGGTAGGAGGATTGCTGTGAGTCTGAGGACAGCCTAGAACACACAGGGGGACCCTGTCTCAAAAACAAACAAACAAAAACCTAAAAATCAAATTATGGAAAACAATATTACATAAAACAGGAATTCCTCAAAAAAGCAGTTGTAGCTATCTTATTTCTGACAAAGTGGTCTTCAAGCCAAAACTGATCAAAACAGGCAAAGAAGGTCACTACATATTGGTCAAGGGAACAATCCAACAGGAAGAGAAAACAACTTTTTTTTTTTTGGTACTGGGGATTGAACTCAGGACCCTGCACTTGTGAGGCCGGCACAGTGCCACTGAGCTAAATCCTCAGCTACAATTATTAACATATATGCACCAAACAATAGTACACCCAACTTTATAAAACAAGTACTGCTGGGGCTGGGGATTTAGCTCAGTGGTTTTGCCTGCTTCGCAAGCGCAAGTACTCTAGTTCAATCCCTGGTACCAAAAAAACCCCCCAAAAAACCCCAAGTGCTACTGGACACAAAAGACCAGATAGGCCCAGGGATTTAGCTCAGTGGTTTTGATGCTTGCTGCACAAGCGCAAGGACCTGAGTTTGATCCCCAGTACCCCCCAAAAAAACAAACAAAAAGACCAGATAAACATAAACACAATTACAGTGGGACATCAATACCCACTGTTACAAACAGACAGCAAAACTAGACAGAAAATCAACAAAGAAATATCAGAGTTGAACAAAACCTCCAAGCCAATGGACTTAATAAGTATTTACAGAACATTCCACCCAACAACAACAGAATGTAAATTCTTTTCAGCAGCACATGGAACTTTCTCCAAAATAGATGACATACTCACCAACAAAGCAAGCTTAAGTAAATGTAAAAGAATTGAAATTTTAAAATAAATAAATAAGAATTGAAATTATACCATGCATATTATCAGGTCATAGTGCAATGAAGTTAAAAATCAACAACAAAAGTAAGAACACAGGGCCAAGGATTTAGCTCAAGGGCACTGCTCCTGCCTTGCAAGCACAAGGTCCTGAGTTCGATCCCCAGAACACCCCCCCAAAAAAACACAGAAATTATGTCCTTGCGTGGAAACCAAACAATACATTCCTTTTTTTTTTTTTTGGTACCGGGGATCGAACTCAGGTCCTTGCGCTTTCGCAGCAGGCGTCGAAACCACTGAGCTAAATCCCTGGCCCTATACATTCTTAAATAAGCAAGGGGTTACAAAAGAAATAAGACCTTTTGTAGAATTAAATGATAATGCCAGCACAACCTACCAGAACTTATGGGACACAATGAAGACACTCCTAAGAGGGAATTTTATAGATGTGAATACCTGCATCGCAAAAGCAGAGCAAGTCCAAATAAACAACCTAATGGTGCACCTCAAGGTCTGAGAAAAATAAGAATCCAAACCAATACAAGGACGGAAATTATAAATATCAGAACAGAAAAGACACAAATCAATGAATTAGAAGTGAAAAAGGTAAAATCAAAACAGAAACTGCCCAAATAAAAAGATAATTAACAACTATTTCATAAACCTGTATCTCAATGAATTGAAGAACTTGGAAGAAATGGATTCCTAGATACATATGAATTACCAAAACTAAACCAGAGGACTTTAAAACCCTGAATAAGCCAGGAATTTAGCTCAGTGGTTCTGCCAACTGCCTCACAAGCGCAAGGTCCCAAGATCGATCCCCAGTACTACCCCCCCAAAAAAACCTACCAACTAAGAAAAGCCCAAATCCAGATGGGTCCAGTGCTAAGTTCAAAAACTTCAGATTTTCGATCCCTGGTACAAAAAAAACTTCAGGGAAGTTCTCACACCAATATCCCCAAGCTTTTTAATGAAATTGAAAGGCAAGTGCCTGGCTCACTATAACTTGTCTAGTAAGTTTTGCAGTTGGATAGCATGAGTCTTTCAACTTGATACTTATTTTTTCAGAATTCTTTTGGCTGTTCTAAGTGATTTTCATGTCCGTTCGAGTTTTAGAACCAGTTCCTGAGGTCTGGGGATACAGCTGAGCAGTAGATCACTTGCCCAGAGTTGTGATTTACCAGACTGTCTCTCGGCAGCTCAAGTGTCCAAAGGTGGGGCATTGGGAGGTGAGTGGATCATGGGCACTATCTTCATCAGTGGGTTAGCCCACTGGTGAGTTCACAGCTGGCAGTGCTGTCAGGAGGTGGTCACTGGGGGTACCTGGAGATGAGTTCTTGTCCCTGGCTCCTCCTTTCTCCCTCTGCTTCCTCACTGCCATGCAGTGAACAGCATTCCTCTGCCAGCCCATCCTCCATGATATGAACCTGCTGACCATGGACTGAATCCACTAAAACCGTGAGCCAAAATAAACCTCTCTTCCTTTATATTGTGGGTGTTGGGTGTTTGTCTCAGCAAGGGGAAAAGTGACCAAGACACCTAGCATATGTGAGGGCTTGGGTTTGGTTCCCAGTACCACACACACACACACACACACACACACACACTCACTCGGCTGGAATTTCTGCATGTGCCTGCACTAAATACCTATAGCTCAGTATGTGGAGCACTGACACCTTCATACTGAGCCCTCCCATCCAGGAACACACTGAATCCTTCTGTTTAGTTCTTCAGTGTTCAAGTCAGGCACCTGAATATTTTGTAAATATTTCCCTTATGCATTTTATGTGTTCTGATGCTAGTATGATTCTAGTGTGGCTTTTGGGTTTTAATTACATCATGTAATTGTCACTCATGTGTAGAAACACAATTGAGTTATGCATAGTAGGGGAAAGGAGTATGCTTTTCATCTGTTCCATAATTTACCCTCGAAACAACTGAAATGTGTGAGCCGTTGTGTGAGTCAATAAGTTCTATCAGATCCTTAGAAAAACAGATCCTTTGATTTTCCCAGATGTAAAGAACTACAAACGCTTTAACAGATTTGTTGTTTGTCTCAGACAGGTTCTCACTGTTTTGCCTTTGCTGGCCTGGACCTCCTAGCCTCAAATGATCCTCCTGCTTCAGCCTCCCTAGCAGCTGAGACTACAAACTGCTGGACACCATGCCCAGTTTGCTCTTCCCTGATTTAATCAGCAAGAGGCAGAAAAGCAAATATAAGACAGATCCAAACCCCAATAGGATATAAATTTCTAACTCAACTCCTTAGTTTGTACCATCTGTTTCCTCACTCTGCTCTGGCTTCTCACCAGTCCGAAGTTATTGAACTGCAAGTCCCCGTTCTCCTCCATCAAAACTCCTGCTATATCTGAACATCCACATCGAAAACAACCCTTCTCACTGGTGTGATAGCACACACCTATAGTCCCAGCTCTCAGGAGGCTTAGGCAGGAGGATCACCGAAAGTTTGAGGCCAGCTTGGGCTGTATAGTGAGACTCTGCCTCAAAAACAAAAACAAACAAACAAAACAAGGCCCTGGGGCCGGAGATTTAGCTCAGTGGTGCTGCACCTGCCTGGCAAGCGCAAGGTCCTGAGTTTGATCCCCAGTACAAAAAAAACACAACAAACCCAAGGCCAGTCTGGACTACCCGAAACTCTGTCTCAAAAACATAGGGCCAGAAACCACTGTGGAAATCCGAATGGAGATACCTCAAAGAACTAGGACTAGAGGTCCCATTTGACCCAGCTATTCCCCTACTGGGTATCTTCCCAAAAGAATTAAAAGAATCATACCACAGTGATACATGTGCACCGATGTTTATAGCAGCACAGTTTGTGATAGCTAAAGCTTGGAAACGGCCCAAGTGCCCATCAACTGGAGACTAGATGAAGAAAATGTGGTTTTTTTTATAAAATGGAGTACTACTCAGCCACAAAGAATGAGAAACTAGAGTCATTTATAGCTAAGTGGATGCATATTGAGGCTATACTCTTAAGTGAAATAAATAGGACACACATGTGTAAATACCGAATAGCATCTCTAGTGTGAGAAATTGAAAGTGTAAATAAGGATGAAAATGATTAAAATGAATAATTGATAATTTGAAAAAAAATTGTTTTACTGTGCTGGGAATGGAACCCCCAGGTCTCACACGTGTAAGGTGATGCTCTGCCCCAAGCCACACCCCTGCCCTCTTTTTGTTGTTGTTTTTATGTTTTGTTTTCCTTTGCTTTTACCGAACTCTATACATGGTGTTTCTGTTGTTATAGGTTCTTAGACCTATACTGTTTAATCTATCCTGACAGGAACTGGTTTTGAGAAAGTAGCTGAACAATGTTCTCAAGCAAATATGAGGACCTTCCTGGTCTCCAGAATATTAGGTGACATTTGTGTCAAGTCATCCCCTTAATAAAACGTGTTCCTTTCACATATTTAAAAAAAAAAAAAAATAGGGCCGGGGATTTAGCTCAGTGGCACCACACCTGCCTTTCAAGAGCAAGGTCCTGAGTTCCATCCCCGAACCAAAAAAATAAAGAAAAAACAAAACAAAGAAAACCCTTCTCCTTTTATTTAGGAGGTTTAACTCCTTGCTTATACCTGTGGTAGTTAGCACAGCCTCCCTTCTACAAGAGCTATTTCATTGTTTCAGGAGTGTTCGGATAATTATCCCTGTATCACTCACCACATCTTTACTATTTATTATCTGAAAGATGAAAATAGTAGTTTGTGGCTAAAGCAATTATTCTCAAGTAAGTTTCCCTAAGATTTGTGTGCAACTTTCTCATAAAGACAAATTGCATCTACCACAACAGGTCAAAAGTAATGACTGAATATTTTCTTTTTCTTTTTTTGTGGTACCAGGGATCAAATTCATGTCCTTGCACTTGTGCAGCAGGCGGCAAAACCACTGAGCTAAATCCCCGGCCCATGACTGAATATTTTCAGTGATAAATTTTTATCCACAAAGACTTGACCCAACTTAGTGGGGATTATTTGTTTGTTTTGTGAGACAAGGTTCACTATGTGGCCCAGGCTGACCTCGAATTCGAAGGGTTCCTCCTGCCTCCAGCTTCCAAATGCTGGGATGACACTCGTGTGCAACCACCACCCTTGGCCTTCTTTTTGTTCATTTGAATTTTTATTAGTACATGCTTGCCATACATAATGGTTACATTCACTGTGGGGAGTTGGCACATGTACATAACACACCTTAATTCCTTTTGCATCCCCTTCTCCCTTCTATCCCTAATTTTTCTAACAGCGTTTAATATATGAGTTCTACCAGGGAAAGCTGTGAGTTTAGGACAATTTAACTTCTCTACACTTCAGTCTCTTCATCTTTAAAGCATGAATAACAATGCCTATCTCAGAGAACAATGAAACTTCTGTAAAGACGCAGGCGGAATAATAGCTGCCCATGGCCGGGCTGCTAGTGAGCAACGTTTCCTTCTGTCCGAGTCTGCTGTTCCGCGTCACGCGAGTGACGGGGGTCATCAGGGCGTGCGCGTGTGGGTGTGTGCGCGTGTGTGAGGTCGCAGGCATCGCTGACTGCGCGGGGCCAGGCCAGCAGGCAGCTCGCGGCCCTACCCACACCCGCACTCGTCCACCACCATGTCCTCGTGGTGGCGCAGGACCACGCTGTCGCCGTCCTGGTAGAGCACAGAGATGGGCGAGAGCCGCGTGGGCACGCAGGGGGCGGCGGCACGGCGGCACGGCGGGGTCGGCGGCCCGCATCAGCGCCCGCAAGAAGGCGAGGTTGGAGCTGTTCAGGGAGGCGGCCGCCGCCAGCGGACAGTCGCCGTGGCAGTAGTTGGCCATGAAGCCGGCGGGCGCGATGATCCAGCTGTGCCAGCCCAGCTCGCGGAAGCTGACGAACAGCCGGTGGCGGCGGCAGAGCCCCCCGCGGGCGGCCTGGGGGGCTGGGGGCGCCGCGCGGCGGGGCCGGGGCGGGGGCGGGGCCGGGGCCGAGCTGCGGCAGCGCCCGGGGTCTAGGGTTGCCAGCAGCAGGGACGCGCGCAGGGCCCGGCGCAGGCGCGCGCACAAGGCCGCGGGGTGGCGGCCGGGGCCCCCGCCAGGCCGGACGCGCGCCTCCAGCAGCAGCCGAAGGCCGGATTTGGGCCGCCCGCCCCGGGCCGCGCCCCGCAGCGCCCCCTGCAGGCGGACGCGGAGGGCGCCGTGTGGCCACGGCACGGATTGCGCTGCCACCACCCTGCCGCGCTTGCGCGTGGGCCCCGGCCGCCCGCGTGGCTCCGGGACCACCGACACCGCCAGCTCCAGCGCCGGGCCCAGCTCGTAGTAGGAGCTGGGCCCCAAGTCCAGCCCCAGCTCGGCCGCGGTGGGGCGCTCTGGGCCCCTGAGGGCAGCGGAGAGGTTGAAGTAGAGCAGCCGCCGCAGGCAAGAGTCGGAGGGAAGGAGCGAGCCTGCGGGGAAAGATATGGCACAGTCACCTCCGCGCCCACGTCCCCTCCGGCCAGGAGGAGCCTGAGTTCCACGGACTTCCGATTGCTGGATGTTGGTTCCTGTGGGCAGACCCTGAACTCACTCTGTAGCCCAGGCTGGCCTCAAGCTCACAGTGACTCTCCTGCCTCAGCCTCCCGAGTGCTGGATTACAGGCGTGCGCCACCACGCCTGGCAGAAGTGAGAATTCTGACACACTCGTGGCGGGGTATATATCTTGGAGGTTATTGGCTAAAAACCAAAAGCTTAAAGGTCAACACTGAGGAGGCTGGTCCAGGAGGATCGAGGGTTCAAGATCAACCTGCGCTACACAGGGAGTTCGAGCGCAGTCTGAACTACGTAGTGAGACCTCGTCTCAACAGTTTAAATGTGTCTGCTCTTTGATCTAACGATCTCCTAAGGATTTACCCTAATAACAGAAAAAGTGCGCACACGCAGGTATTCTAGGACCACATTCACCACGGGGCCTCTTTACACACAGGAGAGCATTGCTGAGCGGTCCTCAGCGGAAGCGCGGAGGCCCTTTCTCCTCTTCCCCCGCGTCAACGCCGAGAAACGCAGACGGAGCCGGAGGAAACCCAGCCCCCTGCTGAGGCCCAAAGACGTCGAGTTACCAGGGACAGACTCCCGGCTCACAGCAGGGCTCCAATAATGCTTCCCGTATTCAAACCTTCCCTCCTTTTGGTGCAAAGCTAACTGCCGGGAGCACGCATAGAAATGCAGATGCCAACCCGCCTAGGCGGAATAAGAATTGGGAGAGAGCGAGGAAGGCGAGGGCTGGAAGATCTTTAAAGATGACCTGGAAGTCAGATGGGTGGTCTCTGACCTGAGAAACCAGTGCACAGCAGGTGTGCAAGGTACGCGGCGACAACGCCACCACCGCTCTGCGTTTCCACAAACCAGGAAGGGGGCGTGGACACACTTCGGAGCAAACCGAGAGGAAAACCTGAAACCTTGTTTAACATTTAAAAAAAGGACTAGGATGTGTATACTGTGGGTTAACAGGGAGAGTGATCCCAGCCCTCTGGGAGGCTGAGACAGGAGGATCGAAAGTTCGAGCCTTGTCTACTATTTAGTGACTTAGCGAGACCCTGTCTCAAAATAAAAAATGAAAGGGCTGGAGACGTAGCTCCGTGCACAGGTCCCAGGTTCCATCCCCAGCCCCGCAAGAAAAAGGTCAGGCACTTTGAATCCTTGGTCGCCACACTGGCAGTCCGACCTTCGCCGGGTCACAGGTTACCTCGGGCCTCAGCCTTCATTTCCCGGTTGTTAAAAGGTGATAAGAATTCCTAACCCGCTTCCTCTCGGCTCTGTGGCTGGGACGGACCAAGATAAAACAAGGAAGGAGATAAAACAGGGAGATAACAGCCCGGGGCCTCCTCCGCCCGCCCGCCGTGCCCACCTTGGTCCGGCAGCGCCCGCAGCGCATCCCCGGGCGCGCCCAGCTCAGGCACGAAGCAGGGACCCCGCGCGAGCCCGGCTGGCCCGGCTGCCGCCTCCCGCTCCCGCGCGATCTTCGCCAGCACGCGGGGCACGAGCTGCAGCCGGTGAGGCCCCGGGTCCGCGCCCAGGAGCCCGAGGAAGTCGCGTTCTCCGAGCTCCAGCGCCTGCGCCATGGACAGGGCCAGCAGGACCCCGAGGGCCTGCGCCGCCCGGGGAGGACGCATGGCCCGAGAAACAGCAGCCCCGGAGCGCACTGAGGGGACCCTGGCCGCAGTGGGCGGGAAAATGGGACGCCCCTCCCCACCGAGCCTGGCCCTCCGCCCGTCTACATTCCGGACGCCTGGCTTTCCTTCTAACTCTGAGACGGGGTCTTAGTATAGTCCCCAGGCTAGACTGCAATTTGCAATCCTCCCCTTCGCCACCCAGACTGCTGGGATTACAGGCGTGGGCCACAATGCCTGCTGTTATCTCTTCTCTTCCTCTACTCTCCCAGGGGGAAAGTTAGCAGTGCTGGAAATAAACTCTACAGCAACCTGAGGATTGTCTGCCTAGGACAGTGTGGAAAAGAAGCCGGGCGTGGTGGTGCACGCCTGTGCGCCCCGCACTCCGTAGGCCGAGGCAGGAGGATCTCCAAGGCCAGTCTGGGCTACATAGAGGGATGTCCAAGACAGTGAAATAAATGCTAGGAAATAAAGTGAATAATTCAGCCTTCAAATTCACAATTAGCAAAATTCATAGGTTATTGGGGGGAATCCTTGGGATCAAACTCAGGGATGGTCATAACTGGGCCACATCTCCAGCCCTTTGTTTTAAATTTTGAGACAGGGTCTCTCCCAGTCACCCAGGCTGGCATCAATTTGAGATCCTCCTGCCTCAGCCTCCTAAGCAACTGGGATTATAGGTATGCACCAGCATGCCCACTTGGCCTTTCTGGGATAAAACTCCCAAGTCAGACTGACCAGGCAATTCTGGTTCCCTTACTTACTAGCTGCGTACTATTGTGCATGTCACTTAACCTCCTAAAGTTCTGTCTTCCCAACTGAAAATGGACTGGCCTCAGGCTAAGCCTGGTGGCACATGTCTCTAACCCCAGCCACTCAGGAGGCTGAGGCAGGAGGACATCAAGTTGGAGCCCAGCCTGGGCAATTTAGACCGTGTCTCAAAATAAATCCGATGACCTTAAATCCTGCCAGCCTTGCTGCAGAATATCGGATTGAGCTTTGAAGGCCTCATCTCTATGAACACTGTGTGTGCTTCAGTGCTGAGTGCTGCGCGCGCGCGCGTGTGTGGGTGTGTGTGTGTGTGTGCGCGCGCGCGTGCGCATGCCCTGGGAATTGAAGCCAGGGGCTGGCATGTGCTAGGCAAGTTTTTCTACCACCAAGCTACATCCCAATTAATATAACTCTGAGCCCAGCATTATGGTACATGCCTGTAATTCCAGCATTCTGGGAGGCTGAGGCAGGAGGATCACAAATTTAAGCCTAGTCTGAGCAATTTAGCAATTTAGCAAGACCCTGTCTCAAAATAAAAAATAAGAGAAAGAGCTGGGATGTAGCTGTATGCAAAAGCCCTGGGTTCCATCCCTAGTATCAAAAAAAAAAAAATTTTGGAGACAGGATTTTGCTATGTAATCCAGGCCAGACTTAAACTTTGTAGATAGCCTGGGACTTGTGATCCTCCTGTCTCAGCCTTGGAATGCTGGGATTACAGCCTTGTGCCACATGCCCATTCTATTTTAAATACCTTGATAAAGGTGTTTTATGGAGCCAAAGGTGTAACGTAGAGGATGTGCTTGGTGCATCAGAGGCCCCCGGGATGGACCCCACCACCAAAAGGAAAGGTTTTTTTTGAAATGTTTAACCTGGCTCCCCACAGCCCCAAGACGGCCCATCCCACAAGAGGCTCTGGGACAGCTGCTCAGGGGAGTCATCATCTCTGACTCCTGCTCTTTTTTCTTTTCCTACTGGCTCTGGAGATTGAACTCTGTCTTCGTTGCTTTCCTCATTGCTGAGACAAAATACCTGGCACCCAAAGTTAAAGGAGGGGAGGTTTATTTGGCTCAGTTTGTAGAGGTTTCAGCCTATAGTGGGCAGGCTCCAAGGCAGGGGCATCGCAGAGGAGAAACAGTCCATGGCAGGCAGAAGCCAGCAAGGCAGCAATGGAAGAAGCGCAGCCATCTTTCTCCCCATCTCCACCTAGGCAACTGCAGGTAACACTCACACCCAGGTGAGGGCTACTTGATCCCAGCATCTCACATGCTAGATCCCCCACCTCTGCAAAGCCTGCCTGTGACTTCGTGAGGCTTTGGGGACATCTAGACACAGCCATAATGCTCAGAATGGGAGTGTTTCACTCTGCCCTAAGAGACCCCAGCCTCCAATTCCTGCTCACCCCTCCACATCGGGGCTCCTGCTCACCACCAAAGACCTGCACCTTACAGACCCAACCCTAATTCTCATTCTCTCTCCCTCTCTCTCTTTTCAGTACTAAGGATGAACCCAGAGCCTTCACACTGTGCTATATCCCCAGCCCTTTTTTATTTTTATTTTTAGAGTCCTTCAAAATTCCTTAGTTGCCCAGGCTGGGTTTGGATCTGGATCCTCCTGCCTCAGCCTCCCAGAGTGCTAGGATTACAAGCCTGTGCCACTGTGCCACTGCACTTGGCTCCCCTTTTTTTCTTTCCCTTCCTTCCTTCCTTCTTTCTTTCTTTTCTCTCTCCTTCTCTCTCTCTCTCTCTCTCTCTCTCTCTCTCTCTCTCTCTCTCTCTCTCTCTCTCTCTCTCTCTCTCTCTCTCTCTCTCTCTCTCTCTCTCTCTCTCTCTCTCTCTCGTCTTGGTATGTTGTCCAGGCCTGGCTTTCAAATTTGTGTTGCTCCTCCTGCCTCAGCCTCCTGAGTGCTGGCATTATGGGTGTGGCTGCCACACCCAGCCGGGTTCTTTGCTTTAGGAAGATTCTTACGTGGACTGTCCCCATCCCCCCCCACCCCCCACCCCAGGGATTGAACCCAGGCCTGGGAGCTGAACCACGTAGGAATCTTTCAGTTCTGTTGACTGAACACCCTCACCTGGATGAATCCTAATCGGTCCTCAATAGACAGCTGTTATTTTTCAGTTCTTTTCTTTCTTTTTTTTTTTTTTTTTGTTGCTGTTCTTGTTTGGTGAGTTTTCTTTTTGGTGCAGGGAATGGAGCTCAGGTCCCCGCAGGGCTGGCCTCGAACTCCTGGTGATCTAATCCTCCTGCCTCAGCCTCCAGAGCGCTGGGATCACACCCCTGTACCACGGTGGTCAGTTCATCTCCAGCCCTCCTAGCCCTTATTTTGAGCAGAGTCTCCCTAAATCCCCTTACTGGGCTCAAATTTGTAGTTCTCTTGCCTCAGACTCCCCTGTAGCTAAGATTCCAACCATACACTACCACGCCCAGCTTTGGTCTGTTTCTTATATTTTTATTTTTATAGATTTTTTCCCAGTACAAGGGATCCAACCCAGGGACTGCAAGCACTCTACCCCTGGGCCACACCCAACCCTAGACTTTAATTTTTTCTCCCTGATACTGGAAATTGAAACTAGTGTGTTCATACTGAGGTTTGTCCTACCTCTTTTGTTTTGTTTGGTTTGGTTTGGTTTTTCTTTTTGGTTTTGGTACTGGGAATCGAACTCGGGACCTTGTGCTTGTGCAGCAGGCGCCAGAACCACTGAGCTCAATCCCTGGCCCACCTCTTTTTTGTTTTTACTTTTTGAGACAGCGTCTCCGCTAAGGCGCTGCATTACCCCACTGGGCTCAAACTTTCTCCTGCCTCGGCCTTCCAGAGCTTACAGGCGTGTGCCACCACACTTGGCTTTTATTTTTAAATGCGGGGTGGTAGGGCATTGGGACCAGGGCCCCCATACTGAGCTACATCCCGAGTCCTTTTTAAAAATTTGTGGTTTTTTGTGTTTTTTTGTACCAGAGATTGAACTCGGGTCCTTGCGCTTGTGCAGCAGGCAGCAAAACCACTGAGGTAAATCCTCGGCCCTTAAAAATTTGTGTTTTGAGGTGAGGTCTCATTAAATTGCCTGGGTAGAACTGCAACTTGCACGGGGAGCCTCCTGCTTCGGCCTCTCTAAGCACATAGTAGGACTCCAGGCCTGTCCCACCGTGCCTGGCAGCAACCGCTCCTTAAATTTTCTACATTTGTGTCTGGGAAAGAGCCCGGCATTTTTTCAGGCTTTTTCTTCTCCTTGGAGGTAGAGAGGCTGGGACGGGGCCTGCGCAGTCCACGCCCGCCCCGCCCTTTTTCTACGCAGTCTCGACAAACTCCCCAGGCTGGACTCGAACTCGAAACGCCTCCGCTTCCCTCCCAGCGCCCGGGTCACGGGCGGGCGCCACGTGACGCTGGGCACAACTCAGGGTCCTGAGTGCGGATTTTCCCAGCTGCCGCCTCCCCACTTCCCTCGCCCGTCAGTCCCGCCGCAGCTGTCAGTTATAATTCCAATCATTGACACTAAGAGGAGATGATTCTTCTTTTCAAAGCTAAAACACGCGGCGGGGGCGGCGATCGCTGCCTCCCAGGAAACCCCGCCGGCTCCAGAGGGTCCCCAAGAACCAGCGCGGCCAGGGAGGTGACCCGGCGGGCAGGCCAGCAGTGGGGACCCCGCACTGCTTTCTTTCCCCGGCGCTGGGGCGGGCCGGGCCTCAGGCTCACCACTGAGCCCAGCCGCAGCCCCCACGGTATCTCCTTATCCGGAGCCCAATTTCTGCTTATTGCGCAGAACCTTGGAGCTAGCTCTCAGCTTTCACCAGGGGCACAGGGGAGCGAGAGCTCGACCCGGCCCCTGCCACGGGCACGGGTGTGGGCGGGCGCTGCTGCCAGGCATCCTCTGTGTGCAGGCCGTAGCAATTTAGGGTTTGCGTGCTCAGAAGTGGTGGCTGTGATTAAAGACAACTCAAAATTATATGCATTTTTTAAATGCACGCCTAAACCTGGCCAGGTGGCGAATGCCTGTAATCCTGGCACTAATCCCGGCGCTGAAGCCGGGGGAATCACAAGTTCAAACTCAACCTAAGCAATTTATGGACTTAGAGTCTGTGTCAAAATAAAAAATGAAAGCCAGGCATGGCGGTGCACACCTGTAATCCCAGCCCTCGGGAGAGGATCGCCGCAAATTTGGAGGCCAGCCTGAACTGCAAAGTGATATATATGTTTTTGAGACAGGGTCTCACTAGGTCGCTAAATAGCCCATGTTGACCTGGAATTTGTGATCCTCCTGCCTCAGCCTCCCAGGGTGCTGGGGTTACACGCATCCAGTTTGAATATGATTATGTATTTACCCTTTTTTGGTGATACTGGGGAATGAACCCAGGTTCTTCACACTGAGCTACATCCCCAGCCCATTATATTATTATTGTTGTTGTTGTTATTATTATTACTATTATTATTATTATTTTATCATTATTATTCACTGAGGCAGAGCCCAGGCTGGGTTCTAATCTTTGATCCTCCTGCCTCAGCCTCCCAAGTGCTGAGATTACAGGCGTGTGCCGCCCCGCCCCGGCTTGATAAGATTATCCTAACCCAGAGCAGACGAGTTATCCTATCAGCCCCTCTGCGAGTAACACAGGTGCACCCTCCAGTCATGCTTTATTAACATCAAAATAGCCTGGAAGGCGGGCTTACCTGGGGTTTAAAAGGAGCCCCTAGGGGTTTGGGGACGACCGGTTTCTCCCGCAGTCTTCGGCCCCTGGGCTCAGAGTCGGCCTGGGACGCTGAAGCTTCTCCCGGTCATGCTGGATCGAGGCCGGGACGGGTCCTCCCTGCAGCCCATGGAGCCCTCCCCACAGCCCATGGAGCCCGTGCCCATGGCCGAGGAGGCGGCGGCCGTACAGCGGGACGAAGGTGAGCGTGGGGAGGGCCCGGCCGGGACCCCGGGTCCCCACACCCACGGGTCCCCACACCCACGGGTCCCCACACCCACGGGTCCCCACACCCACGGGTCTGAGGGGTTGGGGAGGGACCGACCCTGGGGAGCTCACAGGAAGGGCGAAGACCCGAGAAACCTAAACCGCACGCTACCGAGCTTTTCTGCCAGTAACTTCATTGCAAGTGGCTTCTCCCTTTGGGAGCCTTAAGAAAGGCAAAAGAGTTTTTTGGGGCAGTAGAAAGTGGCAGGTTTGTGAGAAGCTGTGGACAGCGCTGTGTAATGTAAATTAGTAGTTAGTACTTGGCCGGGGGTGCTGGCTTTTTGGTTTTGTTTTGTTTGGGTTTTGTTTATAGACGTGATGTCTCCTTAAATCGCCAAATTGCCCAAACTGGGCTGAAACTTTTGATCCTCCTCCCTCAGCCTCCCAGAGCGCTAGGGTTACAGGCATGCGCCAGCACACCTGGCTCTTGGGCTGATTTCTTAAAACTGCTGTAATAGGTCCCCAATCCCTGGGCTCTTCTGGGGAACTCATTCTTGCCTTAGTAATCCTGGTACCCAACAGGTAGGCTGGTGGTGTGGGGGGTAGTAGATGTCCCGGGGTCAATGCCCCAAACGACCCGCTGAGGGGTAGAAGTGAGTCTGACCCACCTCTGCCTAAGCCTGGTCCTGGCTGCAGACCGGCCTTGAACTCGCTGTGACCCTCTTGCCCCAGCCTCCGAAGTGCCAGGGTTACAGGCAAGTACTACCATCCTAGCTCTGAGTCTTGAGGAAAGAGTTTGTGTTGACTTGGGGGAAAGTAAATGAATGAAAAGCATAATCTGTCTTCAGGCTCTGCCTTGCAGAGAATCTGCCTCACCCCTGATAGGCCCAGGGGAGTCTTGCTGTCCTGCACACCTCAGGAAAGGAGGAGGGCATGATTTCCCCAAATACTGTTTTGTTCTTTTCTCTCCTTACTGGGAACTGAACTCAGGACCTTTGCACTAACCTACATCATTGGGCCTTTTTTATTTTGAGAGAGTCTGGCTAAATTGCCCAGGATTACAGGGGTGTGTCACCACACCCAGCTTCAAAATTCTGGGTTTAAGATAGCTGAAACTGGACTCTGTGCCTCAGGGCTGTAATCCCAGCACTGGGAAGCTGAGGCAGGAGGATCTCGGCGAGTTCAAAGCCAGCCTGAACTACACAGTGAGACCCTGTATTAAAACAACAATGAATGAATGCTATCTAATACTGTGGAGGGGGGCCGGGGATTTAGCTCAGTGGTTCAGGTTCCTGCTTCGAAAGCGCAAGGTCCCGAGTTCGATCCCCGATACCAATAATAATAATAATATAATAATAATAATAATAAAACTGTGGAGGAAAGACTGACAGCCACTTACACTCCCAGCCCGGGCTAGGGGGCGCAGGGCTGGGTCTGGGCCTGGCGCACACTCCGGCGAGGCTCTCAGTGGGCCTTGCTAGTGGACCCTAGAAACCAGGCCGGGGCACTGCGCTGTGGTCCCTCCAGGCCGGGCGGGGTGAGTCGTGGCCACACCGGGTCACCCGCGCGTCTCCTGCTTCTGCAGAGAGCTCCCAAACGCTGCTCAGGGACTTCCGAAACTTGACTCTCAACGCTGCCGAGCAGCGCCCTTCCCCTCCACCCACGGGGTCTCCTCGGGGCAGCAGGGACAGTGACCAACGGCGCAGCCCAAGCCTGGGGCTGGCGGCCCCCCGCGTCCGCAGACGCGGAGTGCGAACCGTGCTGTCCGTGCGCAGGGAGCGCATGGCACGCATGCTCACGAACGCCCGGCGGTTCGTGCAGGTGAGCGGGGGACTCCGGATGAGGGTGGGATCCAAGGGCACCCCCGCCCCGAGTCTGCCAGTGCCCCTCTCCTTGCTAGTTTCCAATAAGAGCTTTTTTCTCTTTATGAAGGCTTTCCGAAACGAGCGTCTGAAGGGAGCGAAGGCAAGTACGGAGGTGCTACAGGGTCTCTGCGTTGCCATGATAACCGAGGAAGTCTGGCTGGGTCCAGTGGGTTTGGAGGAGGGAGGGGAGCGGGCGAGAACGACTTGATCCCCAGCAGGAGAAATCCGTCCGCGGTTGTTCCCAGATGGAACCGTGGCCTTAGCTGTGAGCTCCGCCCCCAGCCCTGTGTTTCTTTGAGACCGGTCCCACCGAGTTGGTGAATCACTCACCTGGGCTGGAACTAGCGATTTCCTCACCTCAGCCAGCCCCCATGGTGCTGGAGGCCCAGGGGGGCGCCGCCACGCCCAGCATGTCCCTGTGTATTTCAATCCTTTTTCCCTCTTAAGATTTTTCCCCAGTGCTGGGGAGAACCCAGGACCTCAAATATGCTAGCCAAATGCTTCACCAGGATGTAGTTTTTGACAAGCTGTCTGTCCATTTATTTATTTTGGGTTTTTGAGACAAGGTCTCACTATCTAGTCCAAGCTGGTCTCAAACTTGCAGTGATCCTCCTGCCTCAGCCTCCCCAGTGCTGAAAGTACAAGCATGTGCCCCCACTGGGCCTATTTTTTATTTTACTTTTCTGAGACACAGGGTCTTGCTATGTAGTTCATGCTGCCCTCAAGCCCACATCTCTTCTGCCTCAGCTTCCTGAGTGCTGGGATTACAAGGTGTGTGTGCGCCACCATGCCCAGCTTGGTTTTTTGATTCTTTATTCCAAAGGGTTTCTTAATAAAACAGTAGATTGGAGGGTTTGTTCATTTCTTTGAGGTGCACTATCTCAGTTAATCCATCATTATTTCTTTCAGGATGAACCAAGAAGCATGCCCTTCAAGTGTGTCTGCAGCTTCTGCGTCTCTCACGCATGGGACCCTTTGGAGAACACTAGAATAGGGAGTGATTACAACACAGAGTCAGTGTAGGTGCAAGTCTTAGACATCTGTGGGATGAATGATGACAATGTGCTTTGACTT
The DNA here is from genome assembly GCF_053883595.1 of Heterocephalus glaber. Classification (NCBI taxonomy): domain Eukaryota; kingdom Metazoa; phylum Chordata; class Mammalia; order Rodentia; family Bathyergidae; genus Heterocephalus; species Heterocephalus glaber. Next base: position 27,691,268 of record NW_028258297.1, on the reverse strand, counting down.
TATTTGACCCAGCAAGGCTCCAGTAGGTCTCAAGTCTCAGTATTTTAAAGCCTGAAATCTATGATGAATGCCAAGGGTGGGCAGATTTTTCTAGTTCTTACAAATCTGAGTTGCAATAAAAGGAAATTGTGATGTAACATTTTATTTTCAGAGGAACTTATTAAAATTGACTTTTGTTTGTTTTTGAGTCAGGGTCTCACTATGTAGCCCAGGCTGGCCTTGAACTCCATGTTGATCTTTCCCCTTCAGCCTCACAAGTGCTGGGATTACAGGTGTGCACCACCACACCTGGCTGAAATGAACCTATTAGCATTTCTAAAAATTCTTTTTTTTTTTTTTTTTTATCAGTATAGGAAATTGAAAGAGTTCTTGAGGATTCAGTGTATTTTGCAGCGGCCCCCCCGGTGGAGTGGAGGAGTCGGTGCGCATGTTGAGCTGGCCTCCTGTGGGGCCGACAGCAGGTGACTGCTGGGCAGCACTGGTCCAGCTAAGTCTGGAGCTGTCCCCGGCGCAGCTGCAGGTCCCCCGAGTGGAGGGCTCATCCACAAAGCACGCCAGACACTGGGCTGATGCTTTTGAGCAAGCAGCTGTGGTGGGGTTCTGCCTGCCTCTCACAGGGGCAGTCAAAGAGCCGCTCAACCCACAGACTCAGGAAACTGCTAGAGATACTGCGAAGGCCACAGAGGAACGATCCAGTAGGAGGTGCACAGGCGAGACATGGGAGAAAGGGACACAGGACTCCTGTGCCTCAGCCAGCACCCTCCAGAAACCCCGCGCGCTTAACTCTATGGTGTTTTGGGGGTTTTTTTGTTGTTTTTTTTTTTTTTGGTACTGGGGATGGAACTCGGGATCTTGTGCTTGTGAGGCAGGGGGCAGAACCACTGAGCTAAATCCCCAGCCTTTGTTTGGGTTTTTTGAGTCATTATGTAACCCAGGCTGGCCTTAAACTTGCAGTGATCCTCCTGCCTCAGCCTCCTGAGTCCTGGAGCTAGAATACAGGTCCATGTTACCATATTCAGCTGTCTGGAAGCCCTCAGCACTTGTTCTCAGTGGAGTAGTAGGAGGCTGAGGATGGAGGATACTAAATTTGAGGCCAGCCTGGGCAGTTTAGGGGGATCTTGTCTCAAAAACAGGGCTGGGGTTATGGCACAGTGGCAGGGCCCTTGTGCAGCAGGGACAAGGGCCTGGTCTGGGTCCCCAGCACTGCAACTGAACATAAAAGGGCTGGGGCTGGGGCTCAGTGGTAGAGCACCATCAGACACAGTGCTAGGGAGAGATAGATGCTCAGTCCTTTCCTGTTCTTATGGGAGTGTAACTAGGCACAGTTGATGACAGCAGGGAGTATTGCTTTATCAGCCTTTTGGGAGAAGGGATGAAGTGGGAAATTGCAGATGTAAACTTAAGTTTTATTTTGAAGTGGTCTTGCTAGATAGTCCAGGCTGGCCTCTTGGCTCCACACCATAAGCAGCCTTAGTTCACCATAAATTCCAAACTATCAGCAAATTGTTACAATTCTGTTTTGTTACTGGGTATTGTTCATCTGTTTACCATGTCTAGTTTCTTTGCTTTTTGTGTGTGGCATTGGGGATTGAACTCAGTGCCTTTGCACTGAGTTACATCCTTTGCCTTTTGTTGTTTTGAGATAGGGTATCAATAAGTTGACCTTGGTCTTGTGATCCTCCAAGAGTTCTGGGATTATGGGTGTGCTCCACCATGCCCAGCTTTTTTTGAGCTATGTGCCCACCTGTGTCTGATTTATAAGCCTACATGTGGGTTCCCTACGAGCACTGCCCCAGGTGTTCACTGGGGTTGGGGTCCGACCTTCCGGATGAGGGGCTGCTGGGCATCAGGAAGCTGGCAGTGAGCTGGGAGGCACAGGACATCACAGCCATGGTATACGGGTGTCCTCAGGGGTGTCTGCCTTGTCCCTTCTGCCCATGGCACATGTAGGCATGCCTGACATTCTTTGCAGATGCAAGAGATAGGACACTTGTCCTCCCAGCCAGCAGCTGTCATGGGTTACAAGTGACAAAACAGGAGGAAGGCAGCTGGAGACCTGGGTGGAGAAAGGAAGGCCCAAGGCCCCGGGATGAGGTGGCTCAGGCATTAACAGTGCAGGCCTAGAGGACTGAGTCACACCAGATGGCCCTTCAGCAAGGGAACTAAGAGGCTGAGGCAGGATGATGGAAAGTTTGAGCCCAGCCTGGGTAATGAAGCAACTTATGGAGACCCTGTCTGCAAATAAAAGAGTAAAAAGAGCCAGGGTTCAGGCCCCACTGCCACGTGCCCATGCACACGGACACACTCACGCACGCGAGGGCCACCACACGCTCCCCCATATTTGCCCCTCCGGCTGTGCTGTCCACCCAAGTGGGTGCTAGTGGGCAGTCCTTCCTGCATCCCAAGCCGTCATTACTAGCTTCCCTGCATGGACTTGGGGACCACTGACTAGTGAAAAAGACAGCCAACTTATTTTTATCACAATTTTACTAAATTCATATATTAATGACATTTAATATCCAAGAATGTGGATGAGTGAACAATGCACTCTACCTGTCCTTTAACCTAGACATTCAGTTATTTTCTCCTTTCACAGTAACAGCTACATTTAGGGGATGTAAGCATTGTTCTAAGTGTTGTTCAGGCCTTAATTTGATTCTCAAGATACTTGAGGTTGGTCACTTTGGGTATCTTCATTTTATAGAGAAATAAAGCACAGAGACAACGAACCTGCTCCCGTTACATCAGGGGCTGATCTGAGGTAAACTTAGCACTTTCAGCAGATTTTAATGTTCTGGTTTCTGTTTGTTTGGGTGACAGTTTCCCTGCGGAGTTCAGTCTGGGCTCAAACTCAACTCTCCTGCCTTTGAGTCCCAAGTGCTGGGATTGAGACCCAGTCTCACTAGTTCAGGCTGGCCTCGAATTCCCAGTAGTCCTCCTGCCTCATCCTCCTGAGGGCTGGAATTACAGGTGTGCACCACACCCACTAAGAAGTTTATTTTAGCTGTAAACCTACCCCTCAGGAGACTGAGGCAGGAGGATCATCACAAGTTTGAGGCCAGCCTGGCATACACAGTGAGTTCAAGGCCAGCCTGAATCTACAAGACCCTTCTCAGAATAAAGAATTAAAAAATCGCTGGTGGTGTAGTTCAGTGTAAGCATCCTGGGTTCAATACCCAGAAAAGCAAAAGGTGAGAGGCGGCAGAGGGCTTAGTGGACAGTCCAGGGCCAGCTTCCGTCCCCACTGCCCCAGGAGAGGGCACCTAGACCCTGTACCAGTGCCCCCACGACTGCCCCAAGAGGAATGAGGGCTGAGCATCACCCCAGAGCAAGGGATTTGGGGGCTGGAGGAGGGAGCCTGAGCCCCAGTCCAGCAGTGTGGCGGAGGGCCAGGTGAAGTCAGCCTGACCCGGGCTGTAGCACTGGGAGGGAGGGTGGAGGCCGCGCCTGACTGGGAGGGGCAGAAGGAGCTGGAATCCAGCCCAGCTCAAGCCCAGCAAGGTATTTCCATGTTGAGGTTACATTTTTGTTAGGCAAACTGTGCCACCACCACCCCACCCCCCGTGAAGAGCACAGCCGGCCTGAGTTTGGGATTCAGGGGCTCCTGAAGCAGCTCCAGGAGAGTGGGGTCCACTTGGGCAAGGTTGGGGGCTGCGTAAGATGAGGGAGCAAGGGGCTGAGGATGCTGTGACCTGGTAGGTGGGTGAGGTGCCTCTCGCGGAGCAGGCTCTGTCCCCCAAGGGCTGCAGGGTGTAGGAACAGGCTGATTGCTCCCAGAGCTCAGGGATTTAGGCCCCTGGGGAGGGGGAGCAGGCCTATTAATCTTACTGTGAATTGTTTCCCTTTAGTTACTGAGCATTGTATTTCTAAATTTTATTTTTATTTTTGTGGACCTCATGTATGCCAGCCAAGTGCTGTACCACCAAACTACACCCCAGCCCTGGACCGAGACAGATAGATTAGGTATAGATATCAATATTTTTCCTTCTTGCTACTTGGGACTGAACCCAGGGCCTTGACACTGAGCTACAGCCCTAGCCCTTTTCATTTTTATTTTGAAACAGGTCTCACTAAGTAGCTAAGTTGCCCAAGCTGCATTTAAACGTTCAGTCCTCCTGCCCCAACCTCCCAGAGTGTTTGGATTAGTCATGTGACACCATGCCCAGCTTCAGATTTTCTCTAATTCTTTTTTTTTTTTTTGAGACAGGGTCTCACTCTGCAATATGCAGTGCAGGCTGGCCTTGAACTCATTATGTAGCCCAGGCTGCCCTCAAACTAATGGCAATCCTCCTGCCTCAGCCTCCTAAGGGCTGGGATTACAGGCGTGTACTACCATGCCTGGCAAGATTTTACTAAGACGTTGTTACCATGTGAGAAAAGGGGGTTTCACAGAGCCCAGAAGAAAGTATTGGAACCGACAAAGCCTTTTCATGTGTTACAGTTAGATCTAAAGCGTGCCCCAAAAGGCTTATATGTTCTTTTCTTTTTTTTTTTTTGGTACCGGGGATTGAACTCAGAACCTTGTACTTGCAAGGCAGGCGCTGGAACCACTGAGCTACATCCCCAGCCCAAGGCTTATATGTTCAGAGGTGGGGTTTGGCAGGTGCCGACCATGGGGGCTGCACTCATCCATGCATGAGTTCACAGTTCACTGTGCTGCTGGCAGGGGCCTGCTGCAGGGTGGGTCCCCGGGGGTGACCTGGAGGGGAGTTCTTGTCCCCAGATCCTCCCTTCTCTACCTCCTGGTGCCATGGGCTGAGTGGGTTTCCTCCACCGTGCCCTCCCCACCATGTCATTTCTGCCTTGGAGACACCTACCACGCATGGACTGAACCCTCTGAAACCGTGAGCCATTTAAACCTCTCCCCCTTTGATTTCTGGGGGGCAGGTATCTTGTCCAGCGACAGGAAAGCTGAGCAGTGCCACATGTTTATCTGAATAGTGAGATTCCTTAAGCCAACAGGTTTCCCATGAACGCCTTTGGGCTTCATGGCTCCGCCTTTCACTGTGCTGTGGTCTGGATGATTATCCTCCATGCTGAGTGGTCCCCAGCTCCCAGTGTCATTAGGAGGAGCAGTCCTCTGGGGGGCCCTGTGGCAGGAAGTTAGGGCACTGGGGTCCCTTGAAGGGGATGTGGGAAGCTGGGTCCTTTCTTCTCTGCTTCCCAGCTGCCATGAGGTTAGCGAGTTCCTCTGCCTCACACACCTGCCATCACGTGACCTGCCATGTGACCCACCACAGGGCCTCCAGGAGCCAAAATAAGCCTTGCTATTTTATATTACTGTGGAGAGCAGTGTTAGCCAAAGAGGCTCCATTTTGAATCTTACCCTCCATTGTACAGAGCAAGAGACTATGTTATGAGGAACCGCGTCCTTGCCGAATTAGATTGCCCTGGAACGTGATGAACGTTCTGTAACCCCAAGAAACAAGGAAGCCCATGAGGGTGGGGAATTCCCAAAGAACTAGAAAACAAGGAAGCAGGTGTCTCTGGATAAGGGTCATGATTAACAACCAAACTCACCTGCTGTATAAAAGAGAGGAGAAAAATAAATTTGGGCACTCGGTCTCTGGGAGCCCTCCCGACTCTATCTCTTTGTCTTTCTTTTTCTTCATCCTCCCCCGTTCAGGTACTGTTCGACAAGTGATGGCTGGCTCCATCATATTACATAGCTTCAAATAAGTGAAATGGAGTTCAGTGTAATTCTGATTAATCCTTCTCATAATTTGTCAAAAGTTAATATTTTTGCTGGTTTTTTAGAGACCGTGTTTTGCTGTGCTGTTCAGGCTGACCTTGGACTTGTGGACATTTTCCTGTCTCAGCCTCCTGAATGCTGGGATTACAGGCGTGCACCCCCATGCCCTGCAGGGTGTTTTTTTTTTTTAAACATTTATTTGGGGTATAGGATCTTGTGCTCTGCAGTTCAGGCTGGCCGTGAGGTCACTAGGTGGCCCATGCTGGCCTCAAACCCAAGCTCACAGTGATCCCCCGGCCTCTGCCTCTCGAGTGCTGGGATAACAGGCTGTGCCACATGCTTGATTCCAAATTTCCTCTTGTAAGGACACTAAGGACACTAGTGTGATTGGATTAGGGCTCACTCTAATGGCTTCATTTCAACTTAACCCACCCCCACCCCAGGCCTTCTTTCCAAATTCTGCCTTCTGAGGTACTGAGGGTCAGGGCTGGCACACGTGGACGTGTAATTGGGGGCACAATGGATGCTTCGTGCCTGCGGGTGAGAAATTAGAAAAGAAGGCTAGGGCTCCCTGTGTTTGAGGACAGAAAGGCCCTCAAATGCTCTGTCAGGACTTGTTCTACTTTATTATTCTCTAAAGTTACTGGCTGTGCTGGGATCTGAAGGCGCAGCCCCAGCTCCACGACCCCCCCCCCCCCCCCCCGCCACCGGTGCCTGGCCCGAGGTTACCACCAGGGGACTGGTGACAGCCCTGGGAATGGCCCAGGCCCTTTCCAGCAAGCACGCTGCCTGCGCAGGGTGCTGCGGAAGCTGCCCCTCATAAGCGGATCGGCGGCATCCTGCACACGGACTCCTGCGGCACGTCGCAGGCGACGTCGTTCCAGCCCCAGCTGCCCGTGGCCTGCCGGAAGCTGAGCACAGCGCAGCGCTCTTCTGGCCGGTTTGGCTCCCCCGGATGCCAGAAGCTGCCAAGCAGGGGAGGGAGGGCGGCTCTCAGTAGTGTTTGGAAAAGGACAATCCGCGGGCAGGGCTGCTCCCCGCCCCGGCAGCCTGGCTCCGCCCGGCTCTGCGCCTGCCCTGGAGCCCGCTCCCCGCTCCCCACCTCCGGTCCCCTGAACCCCAGGGCTCGCGCCGCTCAGCCCCTCGCGCACACGGCTCCTGCCCGGGCACTGATTCCCCAGTTTGGGCCGATGTCTCCTGCTTACAACTTTTATTTTGAGCAAGTAGTTTAATTTCCCTGATTCTCACTTCTCCTCTCTTACAAAATGGAGTCAACAATGATATCCAGGTATATTCGCATGGTTGATGTCCATGCCAAAGGCTGTGATGTTCGCTACAGTGCTTTAAAGTCTGTTTTCTCTCTTTTTTTGAGACAGGGTCTTGCTGTGTAGTTCAGGCTGGTCTTGAACTCACTATGTAGCCCAAGCTGGCCTCAAATTCATGGCAATCCGAGGGCCAGGGATTTAGCTCAGTGGCACAGCATCTGCCTGGCAAGCGCAAGGTCCTGAGTTCGATCCCAGGTACGGGGGGGGGGGGAGAAAATTCATGGCAGTCCTGCCTCAGCCTCCTGAGTACTGGGATTACAAGTGGGCATGACCTAGCCTAGCTCTTTTTGCATTTTTAATTTTGAGACAGTCTCACGAAGTTGTAAATTGTTCAGGATGGGTTCAAATCTGTGATTCTCCAACGTCAGCCTCCCAGAGACCAGGGATTGCAGGTGTGCACCACGCCTGGCTAGACCTTGTCTCTGAAACTAAAGGAACAAAAAGGCCAGGCCTGGTGGCACAAGCCTGTACTCGCAGCCCGAGAGGCTCAGGTAGGATTGTAAGTTTGAGGTCAGCCTGGGCTAGGTAGCAAGACCCTCAAAACAAACAATTTATTTCTTTTAAAGAAGTATCAGATTTAATTGATTATTCTCTGACATGTTCTCTGTTAGTTTAGAAACAAATGTGTAGCTAAAAGCACAGACTTTGATGTCAAATAGCTTTAGGGTTTTTTGTTTTGGTTTTTTTGGTGGTAGGGATCAAACTCAGGACCTTGTGCTTGCCAGGCAGGCACGGTGCCACTGAGCCACATCCCCAGCTGTTTTGTTTTTGAGATAGAGTCTCCCTGTGTAACCCCAGGCTGGCCCTGAACTCATGGTGATCCTCCTGCCTCAGCTTTCCAAGTGCTGAGATTGCAGGTGGGATTGGAGGCCTGTGCCACCACACCTGGCCCAGAAATAGGGGTTTTTTTGTTTTGTTTTGTTTTGTTTTAATGGTGTGGCATTTTGTGTGCTTCTTTGCTTCCTAGCTGATGGATGGAACATCCTAATGCCCTGTGTGGCCAAGACCAGGGTCCCTTTATCTGACTCTACTCACGTGGCACTTGCATTGTACAGCATCTGATCCACCCACTGCCAGTGCCTGAGACCCTCTGGATCCGACAGCCCTATGTAATACGCAGAACTATCTTCCAGGTTCTGGATGATAAAATCCTGGGGGAAGAAAATCAGGGAATCACAGCTTTAGGGCTCCAGTTGCAGTGAGTTCTTAGTGGCATTAGGGAGCAAAGAGGAAAGGGAGAAGATTCAGGAGGAGCCACGAGGCCCAGAAGTGCGGGTGTTATCTGCCTCTGCCGGAAGGACAGGATCAGCACTTGAGCACAGTGTTTGCAAACACAGGAGCAAGTCCCCACCATGACCACAGTGAGCCTGTCAGACTCCCTTCCCTTATCTCATTGCTGAACACAAGGTGTATCGAAAAATATAGTGAAAGGGGAGGGGGATAGAGCCCAGTGGCACTGGACCTGCCTGGCAAGTGCAAGGTCCTGAGTTCAATTCCTGGTACGGGGGGGGGGGGATACAGTGAATGATATTTATTTATTTATTTATTTGTTTTTTGGTACTGGGGATCGAACTCGGGTCCTTGAAGTCACGCAGCAGGCGGCAAAACCATTGAGCTAAATCCCTAGCCCCATGATTGATTTTATTAAAAAATCTGTTCCAGTAGAGGACACATTGCCATTAATCCCCTTTCAAACCCCTCACTTCAATTGCACTCACCCCTTAGTTCTTGCCGCTTTCTGAAGCAGCTCTGGGAGTGCTCTTTCATGAGGGTCTTTAGTTGTGCTATTGTGGCTGCCTCCATGTGCCAAATCCATTCAAACTGTTTGCCTTTCCTGGTCATTTTGACTTTGGGGAAGAGCCAGAAGTCTTATGGTGCCAGATTTAGTGACTAAGGTGGATGAGGAAGCAGCGTAATGTCTGCAGGGCTGTCTTTCTGTTGGACGGCACTGGACAGCAGCATTCACTGAATTCTCACCATGACTCATAGACACAAAAGGGCACAAAAGACATGTGTTGAAGGGATTAATGGGAAGTTATCTTTTGCTGTAATAATTTTTTATTTAAACATTCCCCATACATTGCACAGAGCTACATCCCAAGCCCTTTGTACTGTGGGACTATCTCAATAAATTGCTAAATTGCCTAAGCTGGGCTTGAACTTTCTTTCTTTCTTTCTTTCTTTCTTTCTTTCTTTCTTTCTTTGAGAGAGGATCTCACTATGTAGTTCAGGATGGCCTCAAACTCACTATGTAGCCAAGGATTTAGCTCAGTGGCAAAGCACCTGCCTCCCAAGCACAAGGTCCTGAGTTTGATCCCTGGTATGGGGGAGAAACACTATGTAGCTCAAGGTCTTGAACTCACAGCAATCCTCCCACCTCACCCTCCTGAGTGCTGGGATCATAGCCCTGTGCCACCACACCCAGCTTGGGCGTGAAGCTTCAATCTTCTTGCCCTGGCCTCCTGGGGTGCTGGATTATAGGCCTCTGCCACCATACCCGCTTGAATTGGACTTTGAATAGTTTTTACTGATTTTCTGTTCTGTATTCCAGTTTCTCTGCAGGTTAGTCTACTGTTAAGGCTGTGTCTAGATGTACCCCCCAAGCCACATGTGCTCATAGGTGGGGCTCTTTGGGGGTGGCTGGATCTAGGGTATGTGATGCTGGGATTAAAGGTGTGTGGTACTGGATTGCCCACTGATTGGCTTAGCATGGTTCAAGGTGTGGGTGGTGAGAGGGCCCACCCTGGGTGTGGGTGGCACCGAACAATAGACTTGTTGCCTCGATAGGATAGGAGGCTGCTGCTCATGGCTGGCTGCCCTCCTGCCTGCCTTCCATGGACTGTTACTCCTTTACGATATATATCCCTCTGCCATGCTGCCCTGCCTTGGAGCCAGCTGACTATGGACTGAACCTCTACAAACTGTGAGCCAAAACAAATCTTTCCTTCTTTAACTTTGGGTGTTGCATATTTTGTCCCAGAAATGAGAAAGTAACTAAGATATCTACTCTATTTTTTTTTCTTTTTTTGAGATAGGATCTCTCTAAAAAGTTCAGGCTGGACTTGAACTCACTGTGTAGCCCAGGCTGGCCTCAAACTCATGGCAATCCTGCCTCAGCCTCTCAAGTGCTGGGATTACAGGTGTGCACCACCATGCTCAGCTGCAGCTTTGTCTGTTCTGCTATTAAACCCACACACTGAGTTCTAATTCCTTGCATTTTTTAAATCTAGAATTTGTTGTATCTTCAAATTCATTAAGTCAAATATCATAATTTTCTTTTTCTTTTTTTGGTACCAGGGATCAAACTCGGGACCTTGCACTTGAGAGGCAGGAGGTGGCACCACTGAGCTAAATGCCCGGCCCTATAATTTTCTTTTTCTGTCATTTTTTTTTTTTTGGTACTGGGGATCGAATTTAGGACCTTGCACTTTCGAGCCAGGCGGCAGCACCACTGAGCTAAATCCCTGGCCCTTTTGTCATTGTTTTTGAGTCAGGTTCTCGCTATGTAATCCAGGCTGGCCTTGAACTCACAATGTGTTGTTGTTTTTTTTTTCTGGTACCAGGGATCAAACTCAGGATCTTGCACTTTGCAAGGCAGGTGTGGTGCCACTGAGCTAAATCCCCGGCCCTTGAATTCACAATGATCCTCCTCTCTCAGCCTCCTGAGTACTGAGATTACAGGTGTGTGCCACCATGTTCAGCTATACTTAGTTTGGTTTCTAGAGAAAGGGTCTCACTATATAGCACAGGTTGGCCTTGAACTTGTGATCTTCCAGCCTTTTCCTCCTGAATGCTGGGATCATAAGCATGCACTATTGCATGCAGCTTCTTAGGTTTGCTTCAGCTTTCTATTCCACGCCTAGCACAGCACCTAGTACTCAGCAGACTGCATGAATATTTCACAATTAGTGAATATCGTGGAAAAACTGGTAAGCACAAACCCCTAACAATGGCTCATGGACATTCAGAGTAATCTAAACTGGCTGTGGTGGCACATGCCTGTAATCCTAGCACTTTGGGAGGCTGAGGCAGAAAGATCAAAAATTTGAGCTCAGGCTGGGCAATTAAGTGACTTAGCCAGACCTTGTCTCAAGACAAAAAAGTTGGGGTTGGGGATGTAGCTCGATAGCACTGCACCTGCCTTGCAAGCAGGTCCTGAGTTTAATCCCCTGTACCAAAAAAAAAAAGTGCTAGGGGTTGCAGCTCAGTGCTAAAGTCCTGGGTTCAATTCCCAGTATTGAGGGGGGGCAAAGCATTGAGGTCAAAATATCCTTTCTTATTTGTACATTATTTGACTTTCTAAAATTTAACTTTAGATCTTTACCTTTCTTTTTGTTGTTTTGTTTTTTGTTTGTTTGCTTATTTTTTAGAGACAGAGTCTGGCTGTGTAGTTCAGGCTGGCCTTGAACTAACTCATGTAGCCCAAGCGAGCTTCAAACTCAGGGTGATCCTTCTGCCTCAGCCTCCTGAGTGCTGGGATCACAGGTGTGCGCCACCACACCTGAAAAACATTTTAATTTTTTAAAGGGATTGGGGTTTACTTGAGTGTTACAGCATTTGCCTAATGTGCCTTAAGTTTCATCCCAAGTTCTAGAAAAAAGAAGCAGGTAAGAGATGCACTCAACACGGTTTGAAGAACTAATACATGTGATCAGTGTGACTTTTTCTGCTGGAAAAATTGCCATTTTTCCATTCTTCAAATTTACTATTTTGAGCTGGGCGTGGTGGCGCACAGCTGTGATCCCAGTACTGGGGAAGCTGAAGCAGGAGGATCACCATGAGTTCAAGGCCAGTCTGAACTACAAAATGAGACCATGTCTCAACCTCCCCCTAATTTACTATTTTGTTCACCTTTGGTCCTAATGTTTATTAAAGTCACTTCTCTCAAGGTATAGTGGCACACTCCTGTAATTTACCACTCAGGAGGCTGAGGCAGGAGGATTGTTGTGAGTTCAAGGACAGCCTGAGCTAAATAGTGAGACCCTGTCTCAGAAGAAAAGAAGAAAAGAGAGAGAGAGAGAGGAAGAAAGAAAGTCACTGCTAAGTGATCTAGATTAAGGAGGTCCCCGCCTCCCAAACTTCTAAACTTTCAGGTCGACAAACAAGACCCTGGTTGGCTGGGAGCCAGCGCGGCCACCCGCCCTCCCCAGTACCTGCTCCTCCCGGGTGCGGATCACTGCCAGCTCGGCTTCCCACGCAGCACAGGCCTCCCTGCTCGCATTCCAAGGCTGCACCGCGGTAGAAACGAAGTAACAGCTGGCCTCGAACAGCCTCCAGGCGCTTGGGCAGCAGCCCCAGCTCTCTGGAACAGAGGGGGAAATGGAGAAAGAACCCTTCGTGGGAAGTTTGAAGTCCCGCTGGGTGCAGGGTCGCATACCTCTCATCCCAGCTACTCAGGAGGCTGAGGCAGAAGTATTACAAATTCAAGGCCAGCATGGGCAAGTTAGGGAGACCCTGACCCTATTTCAAAAATACACCTTAAAGGGCTGTGGATTTAGCTTCATTGTTCCCTGGGTTTAATCTCCAGGACTTAAAAAAAAAAATCAGTTTGAAGCCTTTCCAGAGTTCAGTTAGGTGCTCAGCGATCTCCTGCAATTCTGCGAAGCTGAACTAACTTACTGATGTGTTTCCCGACCCCAGGAGACTTCGCTCTAAGCAGGGACCAGCACACCGCTTGGAAAGCCAGGCCGTGTTTGCGTTTGGTTTCGCAGGCACCAGGACAGCTGCTGCCACCAGCGCAAATGTGGCTGTGTCCAAAATCGCAGGGGTCCCAGCAGAAATCTCGAGCATCCCTGGGCCTTCATTTTCCAACCCCCAGAAATGATCTTTTGGACAGATAATTTAAGTTGCTCCCTCACTGTGGTCATACATGAACTACATCTTTGGTGAAAAATAACCTTAACCAATTGTTATAATTTTATTAAGTATAGTCTTCAGAGTTTAACAACACCTCACAAAGAATGAGTTTAGAATAAGACAGACTTAGTCAGGCGTGGTGGCACGTATCTGTAATCCCAGCACTTGGGAGGCTGAGGCAGGAGGATCTCCATGAGTTGGAAGTAAGGCTGGGCTACGTAGAAAGACCCTGTCTCAAAAAAACAGACAAGACAAGGGAAAAAAAGCCTTTCTCTTATAGGTAACAGATTAATATAGTAAAGAGCAGGTTAGAGATGAATGAAATGGGAAAAAGAGTCATTCGTGGTATGAGCTACTGTTTAAAACTGGTGGGCCAGGGATTTAGCTCAGCGGTGCTCCATCTGCCTGGCAAGCACAAGCCCTGAGTTTGATTCCCGGTACCAAAAAACAACAAAACCTGACTGGTTATTATTAAGTAAGATCAACAGGAAGAGGACAGAGCTCTGGCAGCTGGATGGATTGCAGGGCCTTTAAACACAGAAGTAGTTTAGATAAAGCCCCCACTTCACCTCCCTGGGCAAGTGCCTTGCCACTCAGCCATGTCCCAAACACCACCCCCCTGTATTTTATTCTGATACAGAGTCGCACTAAATTGCCCAGGCTGGCCTTGAACTTCCAATCCTCCCACCTCAGCCTTCCAAGTGGCTGGGATTATAAGTGTGCACCGTTGCACTGGGCTAGACATGTTCTTAAAGCTATAGGAAGAGAGACAAGGAATTCCCACCCATCTTGTTGGACTGGCACTGCTCAACTGATTTGCAGGTAGGCGTGGCGGTGCACGTCTGTGATCCCAGCACTGGGGAGGGTGAGCCAGGAGGATTCCTGTGAGTTGGAGGCCAGCCTGGGCTACATAGGGAGACCCTGTCTCAGAAAACCAAAAACCAGTTAGGTCCCGAGTTTGATCCCTGGTACCAAAATAAACCAACCAAAAACCAGGGCTGGGGATTTAGCTCAGTGGTTCCACCGCCTACCTTGCAAGTGCAAGGTCCTGAGTTCGATCCCCTGTACCTAAATAAATAAATAAATATTCAAAAAGGGCTGGAGATTTAGCTCAGTGTGAAGTCTTGGGTTCTATCACCACAGAGAAAATAAACAAAACTGGTTTCTTTTTTGTTGTTGTTTTTTGGTACCGAGGATGAACTCAGGACCTTGCACTTGTAAGGCAGGTGGCAGCACCACTGAGCCAAGTCCCCGGCCAAAACTGGTTTCTTAAGGTCTGGAAAATTCAAAAGTTGAGGAGAGACAGCATTCCCAGAGGAGTGCACTGTGGGGCTGTGACATGTCACCAGGGTGATGCTTGTTATTCCACAGGAGGGTGCTGTGGGGACACGGACACTAAGGGACAGCCCTCTCAGAGGCTGGGGCAGGAGGATCGCAAGTTTGAGCCCTGCCTGGGCAACTTAGTGAGATCCTATCTCAAAATATTAATATATAAATGGCTGGGGATGTAGCTCAGTTTGCAGGCCTTGGGTTCAATCCCTGGGACTCCAGAAACAAACTACATGACAAAAAATGCTTGTAGACTTATAAAAACAGATAACATGATTACATTAAAACTTCCATCATTGAAACTTGACTTCCCCAACAGTGTCATGGGAGATGCATTTAAGTTTCTCGGTATTTCCTTTTTTTTTTTTTTTGGTACCAGGAATCAAACTCAGGACCTTGTGCTTTTGAGGCAGACAGCAGAACCCTTGAGCTAAATCCCTGGCCCTCTTTTTTTTTTTTTTTTTTTTTCTTAAAACATGTACTGAACTAGGCATGGTGATCTGGGAGGCTGAGGCAGGAGGATCGCAACTTTGAGCCCTGCCTGGGCAATCTGGCGACTAGCAAGACCCTATCTCAAACTGAGAAGACAGGATGGGTGGCTGAGCATGTAGCTCAGTGCGAAGGACCCACAACTGATCTTCAGGACCACAGAAATAAAAGAAAGAGACCAGGGATTTAGCTTAGTGGCACCGCACCTGCCTTGCAAGTGCAAGGTCCTGAGTTCGATCCTCAGTACTGGGAACAAAATAAAGAAAGGAAAATCCATGGCAATATGGTCACATGACTAGAAGACCAGTGTTTCTGACCCAGTGGGTCTGACTGGACCGAGTGGTCTCATGGTGAGGACAGACTCTGCCACCTGGGTTATGGCCTAACTGTTTTTCTTGGTACTGGGAATCAAACTCGGGACCTTGTGCTTTGGAGGGCAGGCAGCAGAACCACTGAGCTAAATCCCCAGCCCTAGTCATTTTTTATTTTTATTTTTTTACAACAAAGCCATTTATTTGCGATCAGTGTTTGAGACTCTGTACATCCTTCACAAAGTTAATTTTACATAATCTGATACTCTTAGAACTTAAACTTTGAACTGCTAGACTTTTATTTCCGTAGAACATCAGGGCTGGTATAAATTATTTTCCAGAAATGAGGTTTCCTTCTTTTTTTCTTACTGTCTGTTTTCAAGTTTTAGAGAACTAAATTTGCATTTGTTAAAATCAAAACGTAGGAAAGATGTTCTTCACAAATAATTGTGATCAAGTATGTGTTCAAAGACAGCAGGATAAAAGGGCTTTTTCGCTAACATTCTGTATCGTACTGTACTGTTGTTCAATAGGAATGAGCTCCTGTCATTTGCTAAATGAGTAGTGGGGAAGGGGATATGTTGGGGATTCCAGACCAGGTAACAGGAGCATTCTCTGGGCAAACCACAGGCAGGGGCCCCTGTGCTGCAACCATGCGGTGTTGTAGCCTGGAGCTACTCAGCCAGGAGCAGCTGCAGCCCCAGCCAAAGTTCCCTCATCAGTTCCTCTTCCTCTGCCTCCAACTGCCTCAGTTCCTCTTCCTCTGCCTCCAACCGCCCGTGCTGCTGCAGACACAGCTGTATCCACAACACATTTTGCCTGAAGAATAATCTCCTTTTTCTTATTATTTGCTGCACTGGGTCCAGGAAACAGCTTCTCCAGAGCAGCTAAAGCTGCACTTGCCTCTGCCACTTTCTCACTTGGACCTGCGCCTCTGAATTTCTGTTATCCACTTCTGCGTTCACTTCAAACCACTTGTTGTGGCTTCCACCAGCATCTGGGACAGGTTCCCACTTGACAGGGTTCCCACTTGACAGCTTGTCTTTTCCCCTGAGCTCCATTACAGCCTTTTTGCACATTGCTGTGAGGACGGGGAGGGCCCTGCATTCCTACCTCCAAGCTTCTGGAGGTTTCAGCTACAGAATTCCCAGTATCATTGCTTGACTCTGAAGGCACTGTTTCATTTTTGCTTTCATTATCTGACTTTCATGGGAACCCATTCATTCCATATCTGCATCAAAGCCTGTTGGGCATCATTGCCTGGAATACCTTCCCTGCTACATGAAGTTTGGCAGTTTTCTTGGATGCTCCTGAGGCTTCACATGCTGTGTCACTCACATCTACAGACACCGTGAAGACCGGAGCATTGTCCCGGCCATGTTTAAAGCAAATGTGGAAGAACAGAGAACAGAGCAAGCTGCTTTCTCTTCCACTTGACACAGCCGTGGGCCCTGCAGTGGTCGGAGGGGTGCCCGCTGCTCCCCTGAGCGGCCTGGCTGGGGGTATGGAGAGCCAACTCTCTCCAGTGGAGCTGGGGACCCTCCCCGAGCTAGGGAGCCCCGCCTCGGCTCTCCTCAGATCCCCCGGAGAGGA
Source organism: Heterocephalus glaber (assembly GCF_053883595.1). NCBI lineage: Eukaryota > Metazoa > Chordata > Mammalia > Rodentia > Bathyergidae > Heterocephalus > Heterocephalus glaber. The sequence goes on along the minus strand of NW_028258297.1, from coordinate 27,674,673 downwards.
CAGCCAAGCCAGGGAGCCACACTTCTGCCCTACTCTTTGGACCAGTCCTGGGACGGGGACAGCCAGTCCCAAGCCCTGCTCCACAGCTGATTCCCCATCTGCAAGTCTGCTTACTTCACTTCATTTCATTTCCTGTTATGAGATGGGGTTCTCACCATGTGGGCTAGGCTGGTTTTGAACTCCGGGTTTCAAGGAATCTTCCTGCCTCAGCCTCTGGAGTAGGCAGGACTACAGATGCATGCCAGCAAGCCCACTACTACTTTATTCTTCTGTTTGTTTTTTATTTTTTGGTTTGGTTTGGTTTGGAGACAGAGTCTCACCATGTAGTTCAGGCTGGCCTTGAACTCACCATTACAGCCCAGGCTGGCCTCCAACTCATGGCGATCCTCCTGCCTCAGCCTCCCGAGTGCTGGGATTGCTTTATTCTCATCCAAATCACATGTGTGTTATTTCTCAGTGACTCCAGAAGCCAAAGGCGAGGGCTGCTGTGACCAGCACACCTGGCAAGACCTCTAGGGCTGGCAGGGTCGGCAGGAGGAAGCGAGAGTTCTGAGGTCAAACCTAGCACTGTTTCCATTTCTGTCACTCTCATTTCAGAATGTGCGTGCAGGGTGGGTGAAGAGAGCCGCAGAAAAACCAGGCTGGGATGGGAAGGTCTCAGTGCCAAAGCCGTGAACTATCTGGCCGGGAATTGCATCAGTAGCAAGGGAAGTCTCGTTGCTTAGTAAGTGCGGACTGACCTCCTTCCGCCTCCCTCCTGCAGGCCACGCTTAGGTGTTTCTGATGGTCTCGTAACTTGGAAAGCCTCTTGCCAATACTGCTGTACACAGAATTATTCTGAGTCACTGGGAAAGAGAAAGAAGAATTAAGAATGTGTTCTCATTCCTTTTTTTATTTTTCCTGCTGAGGATTTTCCCCAGGGCCTTTACACTAAACTACATCCTCATCCTTTTTTTTTTTTTTTTTTGGTACCAGGGATCGTACTCAGGTCCTTGCGCTTGTGCCCTAGGCGCCGGAACCACTGAGCTAAATCCCTGGCCCCATCCCTTTTTTTTTTTTTGGTGTCGGGGATCGAACTCAGATCCTTCCGCTTGCACAGCAGGCGGCGAAAGCCCCATCCCTTTTTTACTTTTTGGTTTGTGGTGAGTCTGGCTCAGTGGCTAAATTGCTCAGGCCGGGCTCAAACTTGTAACCCTCCTGCCTCAACCTCCCAGAGTGCTGGGGTCACAGGTAAGGGGTGCAGCGCCACTCCAGCAGCAGTAAGGTTTGGAGGAGACTGAGGGTGGGGACTTAAAAAGAAACCCAGCAAGAGCACACAGCCTCCCACAGTCACAAGCACCAGGAGTAACCATGCGTTCCGTGGCAAGCATGCATCTCAGGTGCACACGGAGCAGTGTGTCAGGACAGGGACCCACTTTTCCAGGAAACCTAAAATGTCACAAGGAAGAGGACCCGGGCTGCCACACTGCGGCAGGGCACTCACCCAAGGAGCTCAGGATGAAGCAGGTGCAGAGGAGGGAGACAGACAGCGCAGCCGGAACCCAGACCTCTGCCCACAGCTGCTTTGGGCTTCTCCCTGTCACCCACGGGACACAGGTGCAGCCAGGATCCGACCGGAAACCGTGGCAACTGTTTACTGTTTCAAAACATTTATTGCAGTAAAAGATGCATTCCCACTGGTCCCACTCAGAATCCTCCCCCTCGCTCCCAACGCACTTATCCCATGGTTCTGCCACTTTCTGAAGCAGTTCTGGAAGTGCTCTTTCCTGAGAGTCTTCAGCATACTGCCGCGACTGCCTTTTCTGTCCTGCACCCATTCAAACTGATGGCCCTCCCTGGTCATTTTAACTTGGGGAAGAGCCAGGAGTTACACAGTGCTAGATCTGGTGATGAGGCAGCACTGAAATGTTTTTGGGTTTATTTTTGGTTTTTGAGACAGGGTCTCACTGTATAGCTCAAGCTGGCCTAGAACTTGTGGTGATCCCCCTGCCTCAGCCTCCCAGTCTGGTATTACAGGAATGCGCTACCTTCCAGCTGCACTGTGATGTTTTTACAAGCCCCCCTTTCCATTAGATGGCGCTCAGCAACAGCACCTCCCATATTTTTTATCATACCTCACGGAGACACTCATGGAAGAAGACTTCCAGAGCTGGCTCAGAAAGTGGCAAGATGGGGCTGGGGATTTAGCTCAGCAGCACCGCACCTGGTGGTCAAGCCAAGCGCAAGGTCCTGAGTTTGAGCCCCAGTACAAAAAAATAAATAAATAAAGGGGCAAGATGATGGGATAAGTGTACTCCAAGCACAGGGGAGATTTTGAGGGAAAGTAATAATGTCTTTTTTTGGTACCAGGAATCGAACTCAGGACCTTGCACTTGCCAGGCAGGCACAGTGTCACTGGGCTAGATCCCTGGCCCACCCGGGTAATATGTCTTTTACCATAATTTTTAAAAATTTAGACACTGGCCATATATTTTGATCATACCTCCTATAATCTCCACTGCTGAGGATGGGGAAACCACAGCCCCCAGGACCTTATGAGCCACAGTAAAATCTGGCTACAGATGAATCTCATTAAGGAAGGAACAAGTGTGACAGTAAGTGGAGCCCATACACATTCCCTTAGAATGGCAGGCAGGCAGGCCTGCCTCCCGGTAATCCTAGCACTCTGGGATGCTGGAGCAGGAGGATCCCAAATTCAACCCCAACCAGGGGAATTTAGTGACTTACTGAGACCTCATCTCAAAACAAAAACAAAAAACAGGGCTGGGGATGTAGCTCAGGGTGAACGCCCTGGGTTCAATAGGGTACCACAAAAGAAAACAGCATTCCTCAGATGTGTGTGGTGGCACAGGCCTGTAATCCCAGGCAGGATTGCTACAAATCTGAGGCCAGCCTGAACTACATAGTAAGACCCTATGGCAAAAAAAGAGAAGAAGCCAGCCATGGTGCTGCACACTTGTAATCCCAGTGCTCAGGAGGCTGAGGCAGGAGAAACACCTTGAGTTCAAGGCCAGCCTGAACTACAAAGGGAGACCATGTCTCCAAAACAAACAACCAAACAAACACAAAGCCCAGAATTTCTCAGAACAAAGGACCAAAGACAAATTTAGGCAAAACTGAGTAAAGGCACTTTCTTTTTTGTTTGTTTGTTTGTTTTGTTTTTGGGGTACCGGGGATAGAACTCGAGTCCTTGTGCTCACAAGGCAGGCAGTGGAACCACTGAGCTAAATCCCTGGCCCTAAAGGCACTTTTTGATTTCCAACACTCTTTCCTCACACCCTTCCCACAATTTTCTCCCTTTGTCCAACATCATTTTGTCGTTAGTTACTTCATTTCTCACTTTTATGTATTTGTCATTTAGTTATTTGGGTACTGAGGACTGAACCTTCATACTAGGGCCTTTGCACTGAGCTACATCCACAGCCTTTTTTCTTTCTTTTTTTTTAAACAGGTTCTTGCTTCATAGTGTAGGCTGACCTTGAACTCACTATGTAGCCCAGGCTGGCCTCAAATTCTCAGTGATCCTCCTGCCTCAGCCTCCAGAGTGCTGGGACTACACGGGCACACCCGCTCAGGGTAATTTCCCTGCTCTTTCACAAAAGCTCCCAGCCTCGGGCCTGGCCTCCTCCTTCTCTAGACGCGAGAAGCGCAGCGCGTGCTCACCTGTCCCCTGCAGCCGACCTCCCAGCGCCATCGTGTCCCGGGATCGGCCGCGCCGATGGTAGCTCGTCCTCAACTCTGCAGCAGGATGCAGGATGCACAGAATGGGTTTTCAGGTCCTCGGGGAATCCGGTCTAGGCTCTGCGCACCTGCGCACTCCCTAGGGAATCCGCCCCTGTCCAAGGGTTTCATCCTTGTAGCTTGGTGCAGAGCGCACCTCTTGGCCCAGCTACTCCGGAGGCTGAGGCAGGAGGATCGACTCCGCCTGCGCGTTGGAAGCCAGCCCGGGCAGCACAGCAAGCATATTGCACATTGCTTGGGAAGAACTTAGACCATCTCAGCCTGGGAGGTGAGCCAGGGTCTGCTAGCTTGGGGATGGAGGTGACAGAGAGGAGCTGCGGACCGGAGGCGTCCGGCTCCCTCCCACCCAGGGTCTTCTGGCGCCGCTTGTCCTCCTCTACTGCCTGGGACAGAAGGTCTGGGGTTATCGGAAGACCAGCTGAGAGCCACTCAGCATAGAGGGAAGAGAAGGGAGAAAGAATTTGCTTTTGTTTGTGTTTGTTTTGAGACAGAGTCTGGCTGTGTAGTCCAGGCTAGAGTTGAGCTCCCAAGTCACCCAGGCTGACTTTGAACTCAGGACCCTCCTGCCTCAGCCTCCGGTATTTGGGATTACAGGTATGTGCCACCAAGGCTGGTAGAAAGTACAGTTTTGAGCTAGGAGGCTGAGATGTTTTAGGAGCAGAACAGGAAGAAGAGAGCTCTTTGTAGGCACTTCACTCCTGCAGATCTGCACACACACACACACACACACACACACACACACACACACACACACCCAGGCCCCCTGCTCGGACTTGACCTGGCCCGGCCCGGCCCAGGAGCCTCCCTGTCCCCCTGCCCTGGCCTTGGGTGTGGGGGGGGCCTGACATTCTCCTTCCAACATACTGTGCCGAGTGAGGAGGAGCAGAGGCCAAAAGAGAAAAACAACCCAAAATAAAGCAAGTGTTTAAAGCAGAGAGAATGGCAGATTCTCTTGGGAGCAGAGCAGAATTACCTGCAGGCCCAGGCCTGAGTGTGACAGCGGAGGAGAGGGCTCAGCAGCAGGGACGACAGCGCTGGCTGCTGTGGGGAAGGGAACAGCTGCTCAGAGGCCCAGGAGAGCAGCTGGTGGGCGGGTAGGGGCCCCGGGCTGCAGGCAGGAATGGGCAGCTCCCTAGCTTCGAAATTACCCAGCTGGCCTCAAACTTTCGATCTTCCTGCCTCAGCCTCCCAGAGAGTTGAAATTATAGGCGTGTTCCACCACACCCAGTCAGACACTGTACTTCTTCACAACTGGCAAAACAGCCAGGCCCCAGGGCTCGAGCCTGAAATTCCAGCTACTTAGGAGGCTGAGACAAGAGGGTTGCAAATTCAAGGCTAGCCTGAGCTACTCAGCAAAATCCTGGACAAAAATATTAAAAATGCGGAGCACACCTATAATCTGGGGACTGGGGAGGGCACGGCAAGTTCGAGGCCAGCCTGAGCTCATGAAGAGCCTGTCTCAAAACAAAACAAAACAACCCAAAATGAGAACACACACCCTGGAGTAAGAAGAATGGCAGGAGGCCGGCTCGGGAGGAACACTTCCCGCAGGCACCCGGCCCCAGGTTCAACCCCGGCACCCCAGAATGACTCTCTACCTTTGGTGGCTTCTACCTGACAACTACTCACCACCTGGCTAACAGTGCTGAGGGCCAGCGATTTGGACCCAGCTCCCCACCCTTTGCTTCCTGCCAGATTCTCCAGGCGGCATAGCCTGGCGTGGTGGCAGGAGGGCCCCAGATGTCGCAGCAAGGGAGTGAGCTCATTCACATCCTTTTATTTCTCACTCATAGATCTAGTGTTTCTTTTTTGTTGTTATCGGGAATCGAACTCAGGTCCTTGTGCTTGTGAGGCAGGCAGCAGAACCACTGAGCTAAATCCCCAGCCCGATCTGTTGTTTCTTTATTACTACTTACATACTTGCCATGCAGAATGATCACATTCATCATCATAGGAAATTTCTACCTGTACATAATATGTCTTTTTTTTTTTTTTTGAGACAGCGTCTCACTGTGTAGTTAAGGCTGGCATTGAACTCACTATGTAACCCAGGCTGGCCTCAAACTCACAGTGATCCTCCTGCCTCAGCCTCCTGAATGCTGGGATGACAGGCATGTGACAGCAGGCTCGGCACATAATATGTCTTAAATCCTTTTTTCCCATTCCCCTCCCTTTGACCCTTCTTCCCTTCCCCATTTACAAAAATTTGTTTCCAGTTTTTCCTTCCATTTTTCCTTAATCCCTTTCTCCTTTCTTCCCTCCCCCTGCCTTGCTCCCATCTGAACATGTTCTTCTCACTTTCCAATGTCTATCCTCCATTCTGCTCCTTACCTACCCTTTGGGTTTCTCACACAAGAGAAACAATGCAGTATTTAAACTTATGTGCTTGATTTATTTCACTTAAGATTATGGTCTGGAACCGCATCCAGCATCCACTTACCTAAAAATGTCTCAAGTTTATGGAGAGTAATACTCCATTGTTTATAAATACCATATTTTCCTTATCTACTCATTTGTTGATGGGCATATGGGCTGTTTCCAAGATTTAGCAATTTTAAATTGTGCTGCTATAAACATGGGTGTGCAGGGCCGAGGATTTAGCTCAGTGGTTCCAGGGCCTGCCTCGCAAGCGCAAGGTTCTGAGTTTGATCCCTGGTACAAAAAAAACCAAACAAACATGGGTGTGCATATATTGATGTGGTGTAATGCTTTTAACTCTTTGGGGAAGATACCAAGAAGGGAAATTAGCTGGGTCAAATGGAACCTCTAGTTTTAGTTCTTTTTTTTTGGTACCGGGGATCAAACTCGGGACCTTGTGCTTGCAAGGCAGGCCCTGGAACCACTGAGCTAAATCCCTGGCCCTAGTTTTAGTTCTTTGCGGAATCTCCACACTGATTTCCACAGTGGTTGCACCAGTCTATGTTCCCACCAGCAGTGGAGAAGGGTTCCTTTTCCCCACAGCCCCACCAGCATTTGTTGCTTGCTTTTATTTGTTTGTTTGTTTATTGTTTTGGGGGAGGTACTGGGGTTTGAACTCAGGACTTTAGGCTTGCCAGGCAGGCACAGCGCCACTAAGCTACATCCCTTGCCCCAGCATCTGTTTTTGGCTGATTTCTTGATAACAACCATTCTTTCTGAGTAAGGTGGAATCTCAGGATTGTTTTCACTTCCATTTCTTGAATGACTGGTGCTGTTGAGAATTTTCATCTGAGAAGTGTCTGTTCATCTCAGATGCCCATTTTTGGATTGGGTCTTTATGGGGGGGGCGTTGTAAGATTTTGAATTCTTTATATTTTTTAGATGTTAGTCCTCTGTCTGAGGAGTAACTGGCAAATTTTTCCCATTGTGTGTTGTCTCTTCACTCTGTTGGTTTCTTTTGCTGTGCAGAAGCCTTTTAATTTGGTGTGATCTCAGTTGTTGATTCTTTGTAATATTTCTTGTGTAATAGAGGTTTTGTTCAAAAGTCTTTGCCTGCACCTATGTCTTCCAGAGTTCTACTTGTTCTGTCTTCCAACCAATTGTTTCTGTTTTTGTATTTATATTTTTGATCCATTTCAATTTTAGTTTAGTGCATGGTGAGAGATATGGTCATATGCGTTATTTATTCATTTATTATTTATTTTCGGGTTTTTTTGAAGCAAGCTCTCACTATGCAGCCCAGGCTAGTCTCAAACTCCCAGGCAATCCTCCTGCCTCAGCCTCCCGAATGCTGGAATTATAGGCCTGGACCACCCTGCCCAACTTGCTCCTTTGAAAGAAAATGAAGCCACTCGCCCGGTCGGTCCCTGTCTCACGGGCCTGGAACCCACTGAGGCCTCGGGAAGGAAGGCTGCCAGGGGCTGGACAGGCTCCTCCGGCCTCGCCTAGGAGGCTTCCTGTCCTGGCGTCTGGCTTCCTGTCCTGGCGTCGCTGTGGTCCTGGGCCGTTCAGCTCCTCCAGGCCCGGCCATGTGGTGGCGCTAGTCTGTCCCAGCGTGAGGAGCCCGTGCCTTGGCCCGTGTGGGTGCAGGCCTTGCAGCCACACGACCCATCTAACGGTGATCACCCCAGTGTCCCCACCTCCAGCGACCTGGGGCTGTTAGTTTGGAACCATTGTCATCAGTGTGGGTTCTTGTTTTTTGCCTTTTCAGTGCTAAGGATCGAACTCAGGGCCTTCACACTGAGCTGTTTTCCCGGCTTTTTTTATTTTTATAATTTATGTATCAGGTTTTGAAAAATTGAGACAGGGTTTTGCTATGTAACCCAGACTGGCCTTGAAGTCCTGGAAATCCTCCTGCCTCAGCCTCTTGAGTGCTGGGATCCCACCACACCTGGCTCAACAGTTGGAAATTTAAATAAGCATCTCCACGTCTTATCTCAGACCAAGACCTGGGGCCACTCTTGCATTTCCCCCAGGGCCAGTTCTCCCGAGCCCCAGTCCTGCCCAGAGCCTTCTCCCTCATCCCCTAACTCAACCCCGCCTCGCCTTCCCGGGTCTTCCGCCACCCTCAGCCACCAGGTTTTGTTGACTTTGGCTTCTAAGTATTTCTTCACACTGCCCCGCTTGGTCTAACTGCCACTTTTTCTTTTTCAGCACTGAGGCTTGAACCCAGGGCCTTCACTCTGAGGTGCGTCCCCAGCCCTCTGGTTTACTCGTTCACTGTGGAACAGGGTCTCCCTGGACCCACAGTGTCACCACCCCGTGCCCCGCCGGGCCCGGCCAGTTCCTTTCTAGTCTGCGGGGTGGACGGCAGCTGGGAGTCAGCTGCAGAGGCCTCTAGGTGCTGATTGGCTCCTCGGGCGGAGTCAGAGGCTGTGTGCGGATGTGGCCCTGGGAGTGGGACAGGGTGTGAGCTCCTCCTTGGGGTGGAGTCCCAGGGCTGTGTCCGGAGGGAGGAGCCTCGCAGGACACCAAGTGCCCCGCAGGCCTGCACTCCTGCAGTCACCTTCAGTCCCTGCACCTAGGACCCCCAGAACTGTGAGTCAAAACAAATCTATTGTTTGTGTGGGGTTTTTTTTGGTACCGGGATTGAACTCCGGACCTTGCGCTTTCGAGGGAGGCTGCGCTGGAACCACTGAGCTAAATCCCTGGCCCCAAAACAAATCTATTGTTGTTTGAGGCAGCATCTCCTTAAGTAATTCAGGTTGGCTTTAAACTCATTCTGTAGCCCTGTAGCCCAGGGTGGCCTTGAACTCTAGGTGATTCTCCTGCCTCAGCCTCCTGAGTGCTGGGATTACTGGTATGCTCCACCACACCCAGCCTCCTGGTTAATATTTTACAGGAGAAAAGTGTGGCCCCTGCGAGGCTGAGGGTGTCGGGGCTCAGCTGGTGTGAGGTCCTGGGTTTGTCCCTGGCCCCTGGGGGGCAGTGGTGTCTGCAGTGCTCGTATGTCACAGTGTCCTCTCCACGGCCAGTCCTTGGCTTCATCCTTAGCTTTTCTGTGCCTGCCCTTGGCTGTGGTTTCTCAGGAAGCTCTCAGTCTGTGTCCTTTTTCACGGGACAGAAACCTCTCTGACTCTTGCGGTTGGAGTCCCAGCGTTCCTGCACTTCCGAGGCAGCATGGCTCGAGCTCCCTTTAGCAAAGAATCTGAGGCTGTGGACGCAAACGCTCTATGTGTTAGAGAATTTTTCTCTTTCTTTCTTTTCTTTTTTTTGAGATGGGGCCCCTAGGTAGCCCAGGCTGGCCTCAAACTCACTACACTCACTGTGATCCTCCTGCCTCAGCCTCCTGAGGGCTGGGAGTACAGGTGTAAACACCACCATGCCAGGCTATATTGGATTTTCTTTTTGAGGCAAGATCTTTCTATATTGCCAAGCTTGGCCTCAAACTTGAGACCCTCTTGCCTCAGCATCTGGAGTAGTGGGATTATAGACGTGTACCAGCACACCTGGCTGGATATTTTGTTTGTTTTGTGTCTCCTGACACAGATTTTTTTTTTTTGGTACTGAGGATCAAACTCGGGTCCTTGGGCTTGTGCAGCAGGTGGTGAAACCACTGAGCTAAATCCCCGGCCCCTGACACAGATTTTTTAGACCTGGAAAACATGCCTGTCTTCCAGAAAAAAACCCAAACCTGGAAAACCTAAGATCCCTGGCGAATTTATCAGCATCAATCACTGTCCTTGCAAAACTCAGACTTCAGTCAGGAAATGCTCTGTAATCAAAGCCATGCTGTGTCCTGCTCGAGTCCCATGGCTGATGTGGCCTCGAGACGAAGCTGCTTCCCCGGGGCCGCTGCTCCACCCTGGAGCATGCATCCCTCGAATTTTGTCCTTGGAGCAAAACAGCCTTGGATCTTTTTGAGTCTATGCCACTTTCTAAGCTCTGCAACCCGAGACCGCCCTTGCCCCTCCCAGGTGCCGCCTTCCTCCTGTGTGAGAGAAGAGATGTGTGACCGATAGGGGTCGCCGTCCACAGCTTCCCCTTCAGGGGTCCACCGGGGCTCTTCAGACTCTGCAGACGCTGAACGCCCACTTTCAAGAGCTGCAGCTGCCGGAGAGTAAGAAGCACCAGAACGTGACTGGTTTTGGAGCTGGGCGTGGTGGCACGCATCTATAGTCACAGCACCATGGGAGGCTGAGACAGGAGGATCTCAAGCTCGAGCTAGGAATGTAGCTCACCGCAAAGGCCCTGGCTTCGATCCTCGGCCGCGGAGAGAAAAGATCATGCTCTTGGGTAGGGTGGAGCGCCCTGGCTGCACAGCAGGCTCCAGGGCGGTGTAAGCATTTCAGCCCATCACTAACAGACCCATTCTCCTGCGTCCGGGTGAGTGAATCTCAGCTGATCTCCTCTCCCTCCAGTCAGGCCCCTGTGCGCGGTGTTTTGGAGGCCGGGCGGGGCGCTGGGGGTGCCCTCTCCCCGGGTGCCCAGGCTAGGCCCCCTGAGGCTCAGCGCCAGCCCCAGCCTGGCTCTGGGGTCCGGGGGCCCGCTGCTGTGGGCAGCACCTCGGACAGCTCCAGGCCGCCACAGGGACTTCCCCGCGGTGGCCGCTGGGGGCCGTGCGGGACCGGGGCGGTCCCAGCCGGGGCCCAGTGACCCCACGAATGCGGGCAGACAGCGGCCTCCCCGGCTGCTCTCAGCACGGCTGCGAGGCTGCAGCTTCTGAAGCATTTTCTACAGCTAAATTCCTCCAAAGTGTCCTCCACTTTCCTCCTATTTGTCCAACAGTGACACAGGCGACAGAATGCGCAGGCAGACCAGTTTTGTATCTTCAGTGGGGGCGTGGCCCGGCAGGAGTATGTCTTTGTTTTGGGGGGGGGGTTGATGTTTTTTCGAGTCAGGCTCTTGCTATGTAGCCCAGGCTGGCTTTAAATTCAAAAGGATCCTCCTGCCTCAGCCTCCTGAGTACTGGAATTATAGATATGTGTCACCACGCCTGGCACACATTTCTCAATTTTTGCCCACTTTTTAGAAGTTTCCCCTTTCTCCTGCTAATATTTTATTTTGAGACAGGGTCTCCTAATTCAGAGTTGCTCAGGCTGGGCTTGAACTCTCATTCTTCCTGCCTCAGCCTCCCAGAGGGCAGGACTTTTGTGGCTTCTTTTGGCACCCTAAAGTGCTGTGACTGTGGGGTGTGCTTGAGGCCCCAACTTGGTCTGTCCTCTAACTCGGGTCGAATTCAGGGCATTTAATGACTTCATTTTTTCAAATTTGAACTGTGGGGAGGTAAAGTTATTTCTAAGAGCTCTGAATGTGTTCCCTCGGGAACAGACTTTGCTCGCTGAGGGCTGCCCTTGGGGAAAAGCGCTGTCGACAGCTAAGCCAGGGAGGAGCTAAGCCAGGCAGGAGCATGGGCAGCCACATGGCTGGGCCCCTCCGGGGAGCTGGTGCAGGGATGAGGGCTCCATCCCTGTGGCCAACGCCTGAAATGAAGATGCAGTGACCAGGCCTGCCCACTTTCCGCAGCCGAGGTGAGTGGTGACTAGCAGCTGGCCTTGTGCAGTCCAGGTGGACACCAGTCCCCAGGCAATGACCGATCCCGGGAAGCCACCTTCCTGAGAAGCCCTTTGCTCTTCGCATGCTCCGAGACCTGCTTCCGCTGGGTCTGTACTCCGAGTGGCTACACTTGTAAGCTTATGAGTTGTGTCCCGCGCTGTACCCAACTCACCTCCTGATTTTGCTACATAAAACGTCCCCTGTGAAGTGAGGTCCTTGGCAACCCGTACGGCCCCCTCCTGCCTCTCAGGAGCTAAAATCTCCCCATCAAAATAAACACTGCCTACTCTTAGCCTCTGTTGTTCCTTAGAATTCATTGTTTTATTCTGGGGAACACGAACATGGTGCATTGGACACTGAGCAGGTCGGGAGTTACAGTACTCCCCATACCAATTGGAGGTCCGGCGTCATCCCTGTATCGACAGGGTCTGAATTTCTGAGTCGCTACAAGCCAGGCTGGAGGAGAGGAACCCAGAGTGAGCCCCAAACCGTAGCCCCTCAGCCAGGGCCGGTGGCTGCTGAAAAGCTGCAGTGAGCAGAATGAAATAGAAACCCGGCCTTAGCAAAGCCAATGCCACCAATCTTTTGCTCTACTCTTATTTATTCTTGTAATCTATAACATCTCATTATTTTCACACATTTTGTTACAAATCTTTAAAATCTCAGTGCTTTATCAAAATGCCAAATCATAGAAATTAATTACACACTGGAGGTGGTGGTACACTTGGGAGGCTGAGGCAGGAGGATCACTTTAGGGCCAGCCTGGGCTACATAGTAAGTTCAAGACCAGCCTGAAGTATACACTGAGATCCTGTCTCAAAACAAATGAACAAAAGTGGAAAAGAAAGAAATTAATTGCTGAGTCTGACTTTGGATTCCACAGGCACATCCAGCTGGCTGGACGAGCAGAGTGGCACGAACCAGGACAGAGGTGAAGTGCAGGCCACTGTCAGCTGCAGGAGCTCTGGGAGACCCTGAACCTGCCGTTTTTAGCCCAAGGCATGCACAGCCTGGGCCATGGGCAACAACGCCATGGTGCCACAGCACATGAGGGACCCGGCCGGGACACCATGCCCACCACTTGGCACTCAGGTTTGCGGGGTTCATCGATATGATTACTTTTCCACTTGTTTCAAACAGTCACACGTGGTGGCACACACCTGTAATCCCAGCACTCCAGAGGCTGAGGCAGGAAGATCGATGTGCGTTCAGGGCCAGCCTGGGCCACATAGCGAGACCCTGTCTCAAAAAAACAACAAAAATCCCTGAAAAACAAAGCCATAAATAGATAAAAAGAAAATCGAATCCCTTCTGGCCAATGCACCTGTTCTGAAAGCGTGAGTTCCTCTCCCCTTGGTCTCCACAGGCCTCAGCTCACAGAGGCAGCCAGCCTTGCCTCAGGAACAAAGCCAGGACCCACCCGGCCGGGACTGCCTTGACCTTGTGGGAGCAGGACCGCAGAAGCCAAGTGAGAGAGGAGGAAAGAGGAAAAGAGAAGCAGGCCCAGAGGAGGCGCCAAGGCCACAGGTCAGCAGGCCCCTGATGGCCACGCTGTGGGCCAGGTTCAAGCAGGGCGGCCGCCCTTCGCCCCTCGACACCCTGGCTCTGTCCTTCCAGTTCGATGTGACCCACAGGCAGGTGAGCACCGGCCCGTATGGACAGCCCAGCCCCATCTCCTGTCTCCTCACCGCCCCATTTCTATTTTTCAGATAAATCGATGGTTTTGCACACAGAGAAAGAAATACAAAAAGGAAATGGCCAGAGAGAAGCACAGGAAAAGCAAGAAGCACAGCAAAAGGCACAAGAAGCACGGGAAATGGCCTCTGTGAACCGCTGGGCAGGCGGCTGGAAGGAAGCCAAGGGCCCACTCCAATTGTGGGGAACTTTGTATTCCTGAAGTTATTGGGTTTACCGCAAAAGTTTTTTCAGTGGTGAGGACTGAACTTGGGGCCTTGGCATTGAACAACACTACTGCCTCACATTAACAATTTTTAAATTTGGAGTCAGCATCTCACAGAGTTAAGAGGTTGCTCAGGCTGGGCTGGAACTTGCGACCCTCCTGCCTCAGCCTCTGGTGTGCACCAGCGTGCCCGGCTTGTTTTTGTTCATTTTGTTTTCAGTGCTCGGGGTCAGACCCAAGGCCTCATCCATGCTGGGCAGCTGTTCTAGCACTGACCTACACCCCCACCCTCAGATTTTTATTGGTTGTACTGAGTTTGTTTCTTAGAATATAAAGATGAGTGCCAGGGATTTAGCTCAGTGGTTTCACTGCCTGCTGCGCAAGCACAAGGACCCAAGTTCGATCCCCAGCACCAAAAAAAAAAAAATTAACCTCTGGGCCGGGGATTTAGCTCAGTGGTTCTGGCGCCTGCCTTGCAAGCACAAGGTCCGAGTTCAATCCCCGGTACCAAAAAAAAAAAAAAAAAAAAGGAGCATAAAAATGAGGATTTTATTTTCCCTGTATATAGTTGAAAACTCATGTGGTTTGGGAAGGAATTAAGATAGGAAGGATGTGGACTGTTTGCTTGTTTTGGGTTTTTGAGACAGGGTCTCTATGTAGCTCAAGCTGGCCTCTACCTCACAAGGATCTTCCTGTCTCAGCCTCCCAAGAGCTGGGGTTACTGACCAGTCAACAGCACTAGCCATACAATAGCCTGGGACTTGTACAGAATTGTAATATTTGTGTGTATTGATGTACAGATTTTAATAAATGATGTCACTGGTGAACCTTAAGCCGAAGGTGTCAGGTATGAATCCCAGGGGGCGCAGAACACCCAGCTCAGGTGGCCGGGGGTCCCGGACAGGCAAGGGCACGAGTAGACCCGGATTCCAGGGCCTGCAGGCTGCAGCTTAACCGGCCCCGGGCTGAGGGAGCCTGCCTCGGAACAGAGACATCGGCTTCCGCAGGCTGTTTTTACAGTGCTGGGAGTGTCCCAGGGCCTTGGCGCTGAGCTACATCCTCGGCCCTTTTTTTATTTTTAAGTTTGAGACAAAATTGCTGAATTTCCCAGGCTGGACTGGAATCTGCGGTGCTCCAGCCTCAGCCTCCACCTCCCAGTAGTCTCCGTAGTGTGACCCGGTTTTCCTGGCAGCCGCCTCAGGGCAGTTCCCTGCAGGGACCCCTGGTGTGGCAATAAAAGGGGCCCTGTCCCCCACCCCAGGACAGGCGGCAGGGGCCCGCGGGGCTGCGGGGGGGGGGGCCTTCTCGGCCTGCGGCGAAGGCGGGGCTGACGGGCCCATTCTTGGGCAACTCCGGCGGGCTGCGCCTCCAGCGGTGAATAAGGAAGCAGCTGCGGGGACCAGGGCGTGGCCGGCGGACACACCACACACACACACACACACACACACACACACACCCCACACACACACCACACACCAAAAAGCACACTCAGCCCGGGCGCCTGCAGAGTCCGGCTCGGTCACTGTGTTTCCAACTGTTCTTTTTATTTATTTTTTTACCATTGCAAGGATTGAACCCAGTCTGCGTTGAACTCCACCCCCAGCCCTTTTTATTTTTTATTTTGACACAGGGTCTAGCTCTGTAGCCCAGGCTGACCTTGAATTTATAGTGATCCTCCTGCCTCAGCTTCCCAAGTGCTGGGGTTATAGGCATGTGCCACAATACCTGGCCTATTTTTAGGGTTTGTTTTTTTTTTTTGTACCAGGGATCGAACTCCGGTCCTTGTGCTTGCACAGCAGGCAGCAAAACCACTGAGCTAAATCCCCAGCTATTTTCAGTTTTTAAAAAAACCTCCATACTGTTTTCCATAGTGGTTGTAATAACCAATGTATAGTTTCCTCTTTCTCCACATCTTACCCAGCATTTGTATTTTTTTCTTTTTACTTGATACCAGGGATCAAACTCAAGACCTTGCGCTTGCGAGGCAGGCATGGTGCCACCGAGCTAAATCCCCGGCCCTGTTATTATTTTTTGATAGCCATTCTGGTTGGAGTGAATCTCTTTGTACAGTAGTTTGTGTTTTTACAGTACTGGGGATCAAGCCTAGGGGGCGCTACTACTGAGCCACATCCACCAGCCTTTTTTGAGACTGGATCTTAATAAATCACTAAAATGCTGGGGCTTGAATCCTCTTGCCTCAGCCTCCAGAGTCCCAGGGATTACAGGCATGCCCCCTGCTGCTGGGTTTCCTGGTAGTTTTGGGTTGCATTTCCGCCTTACCTATTTTTATTTTGAGATAGGGTCTCACTGGGATGCTCAAGCTGGGCTTGAACTTGGGATTCTCCAGCCTCAGTCTGCTGGGCCTGGAGGTGCAGCTAACCCTCTTGCGTTCCATGCATGTTTCAGCTCTGCCCAGAGGAGACCTGGACAGGGTCCTGAGGAGCTGCCTTTATCCTGTGGACCTGGGATGTTTGTGGTGGGCGCATTGGTTTTGTTAAGAAAAAGAATCACTAAAGAAGGTCAAAGCCTCTGGGAGCCCAGCGGACAGCTGGGGCCAAGAAGAGGCAGGGTCTGTGGATGACTGACAGTGCAGGTCAGAGAAAACCCTGGAAAACAGCAGATAGAGACACTGCAGATCGTTTTCTTCAATATTTTGGTTTCTCTCCAGTTCCATGATCCTTTTGACACAGGCTCTCGCTGTGCAGCTTAGGCTGGCCTTGGACACCCATCTCAGCCTCCAGGTGCTGGGATCACAGGCATGCACCATCACACCCACTGTTGCTTAGTTTTGTACTGAGGATTGGATTTCAGGCTTTCACACTAAACTATAGCCCCAGCACAGCCCTTAAAAGAATAATACAGGGTCTCACTAGGTCCCTAAATTGCCCAGGCTGGGCTTGAACTTGCAATCCTCCTGCTTCAGCCTCTTGAGTAGCTGGGATCACAGGCATGTGGGTGGCCCCATGCCTGGGGACCTTAGCCGTTCACTAGTTTCAAGCTGCCTCTGTGGCAAGGAGGGTGGGTGCATTGGCAAACATGTTTTTAAAAACCACAGAGCCCTCTGAGTGGCACAACTATGTCTGTAATTCCATCACTTCAGAGGCTGAAGTAGGAGGATCACAAATTCAATTTCAGCCTGGGTAATGTAGCAAGATTCTTGTCTTTAAAAAAAAAAGTAATGTAGGGCTGGGGACTTAGCTCAGTGGTTTCACCGCCTGCTGTGCAAGCTCAAGGACCAGAGTTCGATCCCCGGTACCAAAAAAAAAGTAACGTATTTCAGGCTGAGTATGATGGAGCACTCCTGTGATCCCAGCACTTAGGGGGCTGAGCCAGAGGGATAGCCAGGAGTTCGAGGCCAGCCTGGGCTACACAGTGAGTTCAAGATCAGCCTGAGCTGCAGAGAGAGACCCTGTCTCAAATAATAATAATAATAATAATGCATTTCAGTGGTTGAGCTTTTGTCTAGCATGGTCGAGGCCCTGGGGTCAATCTCAGGAACACAGCAACAAACCGAATAAGGCCTTGTGCTGTCCATGCTGGTTCCTTTGCGACCCATAAAGCAGGTTTTATTGGTTTCTCATACTGGGGTCGAAAGCCAGGATTCCCCACTGCTGAGCTACATTCCCAGCCCTTTTATATTTTATTTTGAGACAAGGTCTTACTGAATTGTCCAGGCTGGCCCTGAGCTCACGACCGATCCTCCTGCCTCAACCTCTCCAGTTGCGCTGACCCTGAGGTTCAGCTACACAGTTGGCCCGAGATCTTCCTGCCTCAGCTTCCTGCCTGCTGGGATTACAAGTGTGTGCAGCTGTGCCCAGCATCACCTTGTGTTTTTTTAACCTCGTTTTATTTTGATCATCTTATTACTGGCTTTTGGGGTGCTCTCATCTCCTTCTGGAGGTAGATTCCAGGTTCTTTCACCTCGAACAAAGAATTAAACGAAACAAGCAAAAATGGTGACAGAGTTTATATGAAAAAGTAAAAGTGAAGGGTAAGGGAGAAACTGGCTCTGCAGAGCTGGGGCTAGGCAAAAGAGAGAAAAAATGAAAACCAAAATAAGCTGGGCGTGATGGTGAACGCCTGTGATGCCAGCACTCGGGAGGCTGAGGCAGGGGAGGCTGAGGCAGGAGGATCGCCATGAGTTCGAGGCACCCCTGGCTACATAGTGAGTTCAAGGCCAGCCTGAACTACAGAGCGAGACTTGTCTCAATAAATGAATGAATGAATAAATAAATAAATAAATAAATAAAAACATGTCCTGGAGGACACAGTTCGAGCTACCCTGAAGAAAGCTAAGATGACAGGGAGTTAGTGGTGCTGTGTCCTTTTATTCCTTCCACACATGGCCAGGCCTGGGAGGACTTCCACATTCAAGACCTGAGAATTATTCTGCCCAGGATCTTGTAATTAACAGGTCCAGCTGGGCCATACCCTGGCTTCCTGCCTCAACCTCCCTCCAGTACAAAGCTTTTCCAAGTTTACGTTCTCGTTCTTTCCTCTGATTATACAAACACAATCTGCTCCCTTTAACCCTGCAAGCTAAGCCTCTGATCCTCTTGAATCTTTTTGGGGGAGGGGAGAAAATAAAAATAAAACTTTTTTTGTTTGGGTTGTTGTTTGTGTTACTGGAGATTGAACCCAAGACCACACTGAGCTACATCACCAGCCCATTTCTAATTTTTTTTTGTACCTGGGATCAAACTCAGGACCTTGAGCTTTCGAGGCAGGTAGCAGAACCACTGAGCTAAATCCCTGGCCCTTCTTTTTTTTTGGTAATGGGGATCAAACTCTGGACCTTGCACTTGCAAGGCAGGCAAGGGGCTACTGAGCTAAATCCCCAGCCCCTTTAATTTTTTTTTAATGATGCAAAATACTTATTCCACGTTAGTTATTTTACGCAGTAGTTTTTCCCCCTCAACAGACTTGTGATAACAACATCTTTTTAAACCTGTAAATAATGTTATCAAAATAATCTTAATCTTTGAAATCTCACAAAAATTTATATTTTACAATCCACTCTCAATATCAAGGCTGCAAGAATAACACATTTCCTATATCCAAATATTTTACAGCTGTATTCAAAAAAGGAAAACAAAAACAAAAAAAGACATGCTTGGTTAAGGGCTAAGTTACCTGAGCAGCCAAAAATTAAATAAAATATCCAACTTATTAGCATTAATTTAATACAATTATAACTTCAGTAGTCACTTTGTCATTGCTTGAGCACAGGGGTGCGTGCCCCAAGGGCTGGCAGTAAAAGCTGCTGTTTCAGGCCAGCATCTGCTCCTCTCCATCTCTGCACTGCTAGCTCCCACCTGAGCATTGCCCGGTATGTTCTGTACGTGTATTTTAAAAACCTTTCCCACCACACAAACATCTCTATTAAGCTGGTGACAGGAAAGGACAACAAGAGAAGCTCAACAAGCTAACTGCCCTCTCTCTGGGATATGATTTTTTCCCTTGTGCATGAAGTATCCAACATAAGAAAAAGAAAGGAAAACAATTTCTTTTGTATATTCCCAAAACACACAAGCTGAGTTTACTGGTTCAGATGAACTGTGAGTATTTCTGTGCCTACTTCCAGGCATCGTTGTCTGATGTCTCCCTGCTACTTGTTTCGGTGTCTGAATCCTCAAACTCTGCTTTACCAGTGCTTCCCCAAGGGGAGAAGAGGCTCATACTGCGGCTCTGCCAGAAGCCCTTCTTTCCACAGCGTTTCTTCTCAGCTGCTCTGTCTTCACGTGGAACTCCTTGAGCTCATGCTCTGTGAGTGGAGGGCAATCTCATCACTTTCAGGATATTCCTGCCATCCCATTGCTTTCAACCTGTGCTCTGCTTCCAGGGAATGTGAGAGGACCTCCCCTTCCTCCACAAGGAGGAGAGAGAGAGACCATTCTGAAGACAACCTCCTCCCCATTTTCCTTTGGTTCGGGTGTGCTGTTGACCTCCAAATGCTCCAGCTAGCTGGCGTCTCTGTTCTCTGAGAAGTCTCCATTCTGGTCATCCTTCAGTCTTCAGGAACTCACTCTTCCTGTTAGTGGTTTGGTGGGTCAACTAGGTCAGATGAGAGGAGCTGATCTCAGCTGGAGGGCAGTGCTGGAGGGACTCTCTTGGGAGAGCTTAGAACTGCACCACCACCACCGGCCAGCATCACTGGTGTGGTAACAGATTGGATTGGTAAGAACAGACTCCTGGGTAGAGGAAAAGGATCCTGATTTCCATTCCATTCTATTAGCTTTCCATGCATCGGGCTTGGAAGGAGGTGGTGTAGGCTTAGGAACCATGGTTGATGATTTATTCCATTTGCATGGTGAGATCCTGATGAGGTGAAGGCAGCAGAGAAGGTAGCAGCAGGATCTTCTTTGGAAACTTCTTTGGAAACTTCTTTGATTACCAGCATCTTGGAAGGTTGCTTGGCACTAGGTGGGGTTTCCCACACTCCGGAAGGGGTCCCAATAGGTCTGCATGGCTGATTGTGTTTGCCAGCTTCTGGATTCAGAGAAGGAAAGTCTTCCTCTTCAAACTGCAATTTTTCTACCTTGTCTTCTTTTTTTTCTCCCCTAACCTCTGTAGGTGGTTTTTCCTGAAAGGCACAGCCTTTCCGGGAGTGGAAGCTGCCACCTCTGCTACGCTGCTTATGCCATCGTGACCCCGAGAAGAGCCATACCAACCAGATAAATTCCCTCCAATTCCCGTGTGTGTTCCCTTACAGACACCAGAGTCTGCAGAATCATGGCGAACAGGGAGGGTTGGTGCCAGGAATCTCCTGTAGTTTGTAAAGGTTCATTGTTTAAAAAGCCATCAGAGGAATTGTGTTGACGACAGCCGGCTTACTCCAAATCTACCATCTCCTCAGGGTAGTTGGTCTCCGCGTTTCTCAAAAGTGGTTGTAGGTGACTTAGCTGACTGTGGTGTTGAGAAATTTAACCAAGCAGGAACAGAGTTATGCTGCGCCGTTTAGGTCCAGGGTCTCCTTTCAGCAAGGTGAGGCATCCAGCCTCATGGCCAGGATTCCAGAGTGTAACCTCTGTGGTCCTGTTTTCTGACTCCTGGAGGTTACCAGCTGGACCTCCCGAGAGATTTTCTTGTTAAAAGGAAGCACAGAGAAGCCCGGCTCCTTGTGGCTCACTTTCTTAGTCCCTTCAACTGCTCATTTGCAACTACCTGGTTCCAGACACGTTTCCGAAAGGGGGAAGGGGGAGAGGAGGGGAGGGGGAGGGGGAACATAAGAAGTATTTGTTACATTTAAAAAGAGGGGTGGGCTGGGGATTTAGCTCAGTGGTTCCGGTGCCTGCCTCGCAAGGTCAAGGTCCTGAGTTCAATCCCCAGTACTAAAAAAAAAAGAGGGGTAAGGGGAAAAAGCTATCTCCATGTTCACTTCATTCAACTTCCTTGAGTAACAGCACTATAATGTTGCTTAAATAGGTAATACATGGACATTTGCACAGTGAGGGCAAACATTGTTCATAAATAGGTCATAGTTAGAAAGACAGGTTGCTTGATGTGCAGGTAAGTAATGTCATCAAGGTGACAGATCAAAAATATAATATTAAAACACAATCAAAAATCTTTGGAGCAGTCAACTCCGCCACATGACAAAGCCCTCAAAACACAAATCTCATTATTTTTACACAACTGCTAAAAATAGTGTGTGCAATTTTTTTTTTTTTTGGTACCGGGGATCGAAGTTGGGACCTTGTGCTTGCGAGGCAGGCAGTGGCACCACTGAGCTAAATCCCAGCTTCTGAAATTGTTTTAACCTTCAAAATCTAAGGACCTGAGAAATCTTGCTTTTAAAAAAGGATCAGACAGGAACTTGATAAACTTTTTCCTCTACAGAATAGCAGCTTTCAAGGCAAATTTCTTGGTATACAGCTCTTAAACATATGTTCTATTTCTTTGGTCTTCACTATTTGTAAATGCAGCAAAATTAAAACAAGTAGAAAGTGTAGGGAGTGAGGGGTAGTGAAGGAGAAAGACAGTTCCAAAATGGAGTTTTCTTCACTCCGGTTTTCAGTATTTCACTCGTTCTGCTCCTTTCCAAAAACTGAATTGAGTCACTGGAAGGTGATGTGAAAAATCTTCTACTGCTTTGGTGGAGACGTGTCTTAATGTTTTGGATCCACTTTTCACCATTATTCAATTAAAAAGGCCACATGAATCTACCAATCAGGCAGTGGCAGGCTACAATCAAGGAAGAGATGCGGCGTCTGGGGACCCTGCTTCTCAGCCCTGTAGAGGCGACCAGCCCACAACCATAACAAAGCTCTTCCAAATTTTTTTAAAAAATTTTTATTCTTTTGATGGGGTCTAAGTTGCTAGGTTGCCTAGGCTGAGCTCAAACTTGTGATCCTCCTGCTTTGGCCTCCCAGACTGCTGGGGCTACAGGCCTGCACCACCACGCCCACCAAAAATACCACTTTAAAGAAAATAACTTTCTGTGCTTGCTTCCACAGCATGTGTATAAAGGAAGTAGAGCAGATTAACTCGGCCCCTCTGGGCAAGGATGATGGCAAATTCCCAAAGCTTCCATAGGGAAAGTTGGGGGTCAGGCAGGGAAAGGCAAAGCCCTCAGTGAGGTTTTTGGCCAATGAAGAGTTAAATCCTGCTAGTAGCAGGCAGTAAGAAAAGCAGAGAGAGGGGCCGGGGATTTAGCTCAGTAGTTTTGCCACCTGCTGCCTGCTGCGCAAGCTCAAGGACCCGAGTTCGATCCTAGGTACCAAAAAAAAAAGAAAAAAAGAAAAAAAAAAAGAAAAGCAGAGAGCTATAAGCTGCCTGCTCACTCCCTCCCCTCCTAGCCCCCCTCCAGTTAAGCCTCAGAAGAACAAACTGGGGAGGGGACTGTATTATAAACACTCACTTAGTATATAAAATATGCAGCGACGCTTAGACACTCACACACCTGTAGATATAAGTGCATATGTTTTATTACTCTCATCAACACACTAAAATTTACATCTGTCTTCTTTACTAACTCGGCCTTCAGTGTAACTGCTGGAAATCAAGATAAGCACTTGAGAGCCAGGATTTAGCTCAGTGGTACTTCGACTGCTTCACAAGAGCAAGGTGCTAAATTCAATCCCCAGTACCCACAACCAAAAAAAGATAAGCACCTGATGGAGGCATGGTGGTGCACAGGCCTGTCATCCTAGCCCTCAGGAGGCTGAGGCAGGAGGATCAGGAGGATCACCGAGAGTTTGAGGCCAGCCTGAACTGCATAGTGAGACCAGGCCTCACAAGAAACACTAAAAATAAATCAATAAACAGGCACCTGGGCAGCACAAAGGCCCAAAGAGGGTTTATCCAAGAGTGTGCATGGCGATGGGAAAGTCAGGCAGCCAGGCCTGGGGTCTCACAGCAGCCAGCCAAGTTAGAACAACTCTCAAGTGAGAGAGGCCCTTTCTCACCCACCCCGTAATAAGAGGGTAAGGACAAAGCTCCAGTGCGGCTCTGGGGTCCCCACCTTACACCAAGGAGGCAGCTGTCCAGCTCCATATTTCCCTCACTCTTTTTTTTTTTTGTACCGGGGATCGAACTCAGGACCTTGCGCTTGCAAGCCAGGTGCTGGAACCACTGAGCTAAATCCCCGGCCCTCTAATACAGTGATTTTGTTCCCTATTTCTCTTCCCTTTCATATAAAGTGATTTTGTTTCTCCTTCCAAACTCTAATTCTTTTTTTTTGGTATCCGGGATCAAACTCGGGACCTTGCGCTTTCGAGGCAGGCGAGGGCGCCACTGAGCTAAATCCCCGGCCCTCTAATTCTTTTCTTAATATAGGGTTTGGGTTTTTTTTTTTTTTTTAAACAAGCGCTAGATGAAAATTTCTCCTCACGAGACGTAATAATTCTATACTTAAAAAAGAAAAGACAAGGTCCTTAGTTCGATCCCAGGTACCGAAGAAAAGAATGAAAAAACTTTTATCATGTCCTCATTTTTCTTTTCATTTTTTTTTCTTTTGACCCTTTCTCAAACTATCAAAAATGCTTCCTTAGATTTGAATTAACTAAGCCTTGAGGGCCGGGGATTTAGCTCAGTGGTTCCGGCGCCTGCCTCGAAAGCTCAAGGTCCCGAGGAGTTGGATCCCCGGTAGCAAACAAGCCTTGGGTTCAATCCCCAGTCCAGCCAAAGTAATAAGAATAAACAGAAGCCGGGCTTGCTGGTGCTCGCCTGTAATCCCAGCACTCGCGAGACTGAGGCAGGGGACTGCAAGTTTGAGCCCAGCCTGGGGAATTTAGCAACTTACTTTGACCCTGTCTCAAAGATTTTAAAAACAGTAATAATAAAGGGTGGAGGGTGCAAGGGCCCTGGACCCGATCCCCAAAATACGTTCTGTATATTTCTTTTTTTTCAGAACCGGTGCGGTCCATTGCTCAGGCTGCCCTGGAGCTCCTGGCTCCTCCCACCCAGCGGGGACGGCAGGCTCCACAGCTTGCTGGTGGGTTTTGAGTTGAGATCCACGCTTTGGTGCCAGCGCTAAACTCTGTCACGTGATCAGATGACCCCACCCCCACCCCTTTAAGCAAACCAGGGTTCATGAGGTTCTGAAACACAATTCTTATAGCAATTTATTTTGTTTGATGCTGAAGGTCAAACTCAGGGCCCTGTGAATTCTTGACTCCACCACTGAGATACATCCCAGCCTCTGCATACTTACAGTATGTATGTATGTATGTATGTATGTATGTATGTATGTATGTATGTATTTTGAGGCCTGGGGATTTAGTTCAGTGGTTCCGGCGCCTGCTTTGCAAGCGCAAGGTCCCGAGATCGATCGCCGGCACAAAAAAAAAAAAAAAAAAAAAGTGAACATTATTTTGAGGCAGAGTCTCTCTGTGTAGTTTACACTGGTCTCAAACTCATGGCAATCCTCTTGCCTCAGCCTCCCAAGTGCTGGGACTGTAGGCATGGCACCACACCCGGGCCTTATTTTGGTTTTGGTTTTGGTTTTTCTGACATAGGGTCTTGAAATGTAACTCAAACTGACCTTGAACTCATTATGTACCCCAAGCTGGCCTCAAACTCGGAGCAGCCCTCCTGCCTCAGCCTCCCAAGTGCTAGAATTACAGGCATGTACCACCACACCTGGATAGGAAATTCAAATTTAAGGAAACATTTTTGATAATTCCGCAAAGGGTTAGGTAAAGAAAAAACAATGAGGACACGTGAAAAGTTTTTCTCAAGTGGTATTTTTGTTTTAGATTGAGATGTGGATACAATCTCATTAAATAGTCCAGGGCAGGCTTTAACTTCTTCCACTTGAGAAATGAGTCACATACAGGGAACAAATCTCAAGGGAAAAAATGAATTTTTACTTTAGGGGAAGCATTTGGGACAGGGTCTCACTATATAGCTCAGGCTGACCTTGAACTCACTACGTAGCCCAGGCTGGCAGAGAACTCAGGGCAGTCCTCCTGCTTCAGCCTCCAAGTGCTGGGATCACAAGCATGCGCCACCATGCCCAGCCTGGCTTGTAGTACTTTAGTACTTTTACTGAACTGGGGATTGAACCCCGGGCCTGTGCTCAGCAGGCACTGAGCTACACCCCTAGGCTGGAGTGTAGGACTTACTTCTTTGCTAAGTATAAAATTTAGATTCAATGTTATTAGGGTCAACCCTTTATTTTATCTTATATTATCTAATTAGAGCAACAGCTAAGGTCAAGACAAAAAGAATGCGCCAAGGTGCTGGGTTTTCCCCTACTCTCCTAACACTATACATCATCACTAACTTCGACTTTCTCCTGAGAACTACACTCTGCCAGCTCAGCGGGCACCAGTGAACCTAGCACTGGCGAGGCTGAGGCAGGAGGACAGCAGCACAGGGAGAAGAGAACCAGCCAAAACACCCAGCTGTGTTTTGTTTGCTGAACTCTTGTAAACCTTTCTTCTTTTTTTTTCCCTAAACCTTTCTTGATATCCGCCCACCCCTGGGGCGGACCCGCAACGGTGAGGAGGAGGAGGAAGAAGAATGAGAAGAAATTCTTTTACCTGGGTCACCGCTGAGCCCTGAGGCCAGGGTGCAAACGGGTGGAGCCCAGGCCTAGAACAATCACCTTGCTCAGGGCCAGGGCTGCTTTTGTTTTGTTACTGGGACTGTTTTTGACTTTCAAGTCCTCCCTTTAACTCTGAACCTGCCACTAGAATGTGGTGTGGAGCAAATGGTAATTCAGTGTTTGACGGTTTTTTTGGAAGTCTTTTTGGAAGACCTTGTGAAGTTGAATTCTTTCTTCTGTTGTTGGCAGACCTTGCAGCTCAACAGTTTTCTGAATGTTGGTGCTTTGCCTCACAGAACTGATTCATTAGTTTAATAAATAAATCATGATTTTTATCCCTGCTGCCAAGAATATATTGAAGAACAGTACTTTTGCAATGTAAGGATCAACGCTTTTCGGTACTGAAAATGGAACCCAAGACCTCACAAACATCCTCAGCTTGTTTTGTTTTATGTATATTTTATTTTATTTACTTTTTTTTGAGACAAGGTCTCACCAGATAGGCCAGGTTGGCTTCAAACTTGAGATCCTCCTGCCTCAGTCCACTAAGTAGCTGGGATTATAGGAGTGCACCACTATGCCCAGCTAAAAATCAGAAATTCATAAAAGATGAAAGATTCAGATTCAGCAGGTGCCCTGCCCCAGGATGTCCACGTCTCAG
Organism: Heterocephalus glaber; assembly: GCF_053883595.1. Classification (NCBI taxonomy): domain Eukaryota; kingdom Metazoa; phylum Chordata; class Mammalia; order Rodentia; family Bathyergidae; genus Heterocephalus; species Heterocephalus glaber. Next base: position 27,648,465 of record NW_028258297.1, on the reverse strand, counting down.
GGGAAGCTGGGATTGCTGGGGCAGGGACTACTTCAGAAAGTGCTGGGCTGTGTGTGAGGTGCCTCAGAGCCTAGGGCTCCTTAGCTCAGCCAGGAATTAAAAAAAAAATGATTAAAGGCAGAGGAACCAGGCATAGCACACACCTGTAATCTCTGCATTGAGGAGGCTGAGACAGAAGGATCCTGTTGAGTTTGAGGCCAGCCTGAACTCCACAGAGAGACTCTGTCTCAAAAATAAATAAATAAATGAATTAAATAAATAAATAAAATAAAGGAAAGACTGCCAGAGCATGGTCATGAATTGTCAGTTTAGGGGTGGGGCAGAGAGCACTGTGGTTATCCTTTCCGCCTTGTTCTGCAGTGGCAGGGATGGGAGCCTCTTATAGCATAGACCAGGGCTTCACCCTGAGGACCCGACACCCTTGCTGTGTAATCTCAGGTCTTCTGCATCACACTGAAGTCAGCTTAGTATTTACAGATCAGCTTGATAGGTGCAGGACTCGACATTACTCAGGTGTGGGGAGGCCCTGCCCTGCCGCTGTGGGCACAGTGCCAGGTGCTAAGGAGCCCAGTCTGTCCCTTCAGCGGGTCTCACACAGCAGTGGGCAGAGCGTCTCGGGTAGAAGAGTCCCCAGAGTGGAGCAGGGTAAAGCCCAGCACCCCAAATAAGAAGGATAACAATTCCCACAGCAAGTGGAGGTAGTGCACCCCTTTATCTCCTATGTTCCCCTCACGATGCTGAAGCTGGCCCTCTCACTGCACCTGGAACAAGCCAGGAACCTCTGAGCCAGGGTCTTTCTCATTTCTCCTGTCGCAGGTTTTGTCTTTTTTAGGTTAATGTGCGTTCCTGTGTGTGTGTGTGTGTGTGTGTGTGTGTTTATGTGTGTGTGTGTTACAAGAGAGTGAATCCAGGGTCCTCCCACTGAACTCCATCCCCCCGCCCTTCTATTTTATTTTTAAGTTTTGAGACAGCTCTTGCTAAATTGTCCCTTGTGGGCTTGACCTGGCAACCCTCCTGCCTCACCCTCCGAGTGCTGGGATTACAGCCATGCACCACCATGCCCACCTTCTTCCTATTTCATTCTTACTCTAGAAATTTGATCAGCACAGCCACTAACCTCCTTTACAACTTTTTACCTTCTCCATGGGGTCTCACAGTGATCCTCCTGACTCAGCCTCCCCAGTGCTGGGGTCGTGGGCATGCACCACCACACCCAGCTTTTATTTACTTATTTGAAAAAGGGTCTGGCTACATTGCCCAGGCTGGACTCAAGTTTGCAGTCCTTCTGCCTCAGACCCCAGGTGCTGGGATAGCAAGGGTCACATGCCCAGCTAGGAACACAGTCAGTTCTTGAAATTCTCTTTTTTTTTAAGGTAGGGTCTCACTATGTAGCCCAGGCTGGCCTCGAACTCATGGTAATCTTCCCACCTCAGTCTCCTGAGTGATAGGATTACAGGCCTGCGGCACCATGGCCTCCTTTCCTGAAATTCCGCTGTTTTATCAAGCCATGGTTGTGTGATGATCACAAACTCACTCATCACTAGGAAAGGGGGAAGCAAGTGGGAAAAAAGAAGCAGCTGAATCCCAGGTACATTTTGACGACTTACTCAACAAAGACGGCTTTAATATTTTGGCCTGGGCCGGGGATTTAGCTCAGTGGTTTCGCTGCCTGCTGGGCAAGCACAAGGACCCGAGTTTGATCCCCGGTACCAAAAAAAAAGTTAATTCCAAGCTCAGGCTCTTTCTACTATTCATGGCCACTTCTTTGCTTCTCAGCCCTCTGGACCCCAATCCCTCTGGACCTGTCTGAGGTCCCCTCCGTGCTTATTTATTTACTCAGCCCACAGGGTCAGACTTTCGCATATTCGGCGGGAGTAGCAGGCCTGGCCAGTGGGTGACCTGCAACAGCCAGGAGCTCACTGTCACTGCCCATCTCATCCTCTCCCGGGAGCTTCTTCAAACAGCAGCACTTTGTTCTTAGTTACTGTATTTTTAATGAGGTTTTTGGATTTTGTAGATCAGCAGGAAAAGTCAGGACCACATGCATCACCAGGGCAGCAGAGCCAGACGCTGAAGGAACTGGGGTACATTCCTCTGGGTGTCCTTGGATTAATTCTGTCTGGCAGTGGGTCATGGGGTGCCAGGTGCCCAGATCCGCCACCTTGGGAGTCAGAGGCTGGGAAGGCGGACAGCAACAGCCCTGCAGAGTCCGCGTCACAAATGTGCATGTTCAGGATCCCTCGCCTGTTCCCCGAAGGTTTCCTCTCTGCCACCCGAAGTCCTCCGTCCTCTGTCATTGTGCTGGTCACCACTCAGCACCCCACGGCCTTCCTGGTCCTTTCTTTTTCTTTTATTTTGAGGCAGGGTCTGGCCAGGTAGCCCAGGTGGGCCAAGAAATGTGGTCAGGCCTCCCTCTGCTACCTGCCCCCAGCTCCCATCCTTCACCCCAGGGATGCCCCCCACACACACACACACACAAAGGGACAGGGCGGGGCACACGCATCCCAGACTCATGCAAAAAGCCTCTCGGGCCTGCCACCCCAGGCCTCGGGGGCCGCAGGTGTTGGTAGCCTGACAGCCCCCATTTGCCAGACCGCTGAGCAAGTCTGGCAGTGGAGAGTTTTCCTTTTTATTTATTCACTGATTTGTTGCTCCTAGTCCTGGCGTTGGAACCCAGGGCCTCTCCTCTCTCTGAGCTCCGTCTCCAGCCCCTTGGCTGTCGCTTTGTGAGATGGGGTCGAAACACACTCCACACCACCTTCGCTTGCTTTGTAAACACAAATCAGCTCATGCAGCAGGAGGGGACCGTGGGCAAGGGTAACGCTTGGAAAAACAGATAATCAGGATTCGTACAGTTTCCTTTAGGGTGGGAGATTGGAAAAGCCGGTAAATCTTAGGTCTCTTGAGCAGTGGATTTGGGATGGGGGAAATGGAAATGTATAGATTGTTCTCTTTGTCCTTGAATGTATTAGTTCTGGAATCCAAGCCTAAAAATGTGTCTTTCTTTGATAAATATACATCTCATCCCTAAAAACTGAAGTGGGGCTGAGGCTGACAGGCACAGCAAGTGCCCGAGGTGAAGGTTGGGACCTTTGCCTTACTTTCCTCTTTCCTGCAGCCTGGCTCTGAGGTCAATAAATCTCCTTGTTCTACATCTAGGTAGGTCCCAGAAGAAATAAGAAACTGGTACTTCTCTTTTTTTCCTTTTGGTCTACTGAAGAGCTTTCTGGTTTTTATTTTATTTTATTTTTTTCTGGTACCAGGGATCAAACTCAGGACCTTGCGCTTTCGAGGCAGGCACTGTGCCACTGAACTAAATCCCCAGCCCATTGGTTTTATTTTGAGACAGGGTCTCCTCAGTTTGCCTAGGCTGGCCTCAAACTTCCTGTCTAGATGCTTTTTTCTATATCGTTCACTTGTTTCACATAAAAATGAATAAATAAATAAACAAACATAGTGGTTTGTTTGTTTTGTTGTTGTTTTGTTTTGTTTTATTTTGGTACCAGGGATTGAACTCGGGACCTTTCGCTTTCGAGGCAGGCACCAGAACCACTGAGCTAAATCCCTGGCTAAACTTAGTCGTTTGGAACACAGGGTCCTGACAGAATTTTCATTAAGAGCGTAAGTATTGAGTAGTTAGCATTTTCTCTTGTTTAATTTCTACACCAACACAGAGAAGGTATTTTTGTCCCTACTTATAAACACACTGAGATGTAGCCAGGTACAGTGAGCGGCACACAGGCACCTGTAATCCAGCTTCTCAAGAGGCTGAGGCAGGAGGATCACCAGTTCTAGGCCAGCCTGGGCAACCTAGCAAGACCCTGACTCAAAATGAAAAATAAAAAGGTCTGGGGGGTGCAGCTCTATGTATAAGCCCTGGTTCAGTCTCCAGTACGGGAAGGAAACAACTGATGTCTCTGAGAAAGATTTACTAAAGTAGATGAGCAAGAGCCTATGTAGTAATTTGTATATAAAAACCAACTACAAAAAAACCCTACAACAAACAAGCAAGAAAGAAACAAACACACCCTAATTACTAGCTTCTCATGATCGGCAGGTGGGCCGGCCGCCGAGGTAACGCCGGAGTGCCGGTGGAAAGCCTGGCTTCGCCTTTCTCAACTCTGAAAAACAAGAAGGAACTGGCCGGAATGTAGCTCCGTGGTGCTGCCGCCTGCCTCACAAGCTCAAGGCCCCGAGTTCGAGCCCCATACAAAAAAAAAAAGAAGGTCTGAGGTCGAATTGCAAATCCCTAACCGGTCAGAGGGCCCCCGGCCCTGGGCCTTGCGCCCCAAAGCCAGGCAGTTCCGGGGACGGACGGGGCTCCCCTGGGGTACGGGGAGGGGAGAAGCCTCGGACCCCGCTGGGCTCGGCCCGCCCGCCTGGCCGCGTCGCCCAGGTCTCTGCATGACAATGCGCGGTGCCCGCGGCAGACTGGGTCCCGGGAAGCCCGGGGCGTGTGGAGGGCGGGGCGCCGAACGCCTATAAACTCCGCACGGGCGGGCGCCCGGCCCAGCTCCGGCCTCGGCACCGAGACCTCTCTCCCCTTCGCTATGAGTGCGGCCGCGGCCTGCGCCCCGGGCCTCTCCGACTCCGAGGCGGCCGACAACGGGAAGCCCGCGCCCCGGCCCCCAGACGCCCACAGCTGCCCGCCGCCGCCCGCCCCAGTGCCCCCCGCCGACGCCGGTAAGGACCCTCCGATCACCGACCCCAACCTAGCGGGGTGCTGCGCTCCCGGGTCTGCTGGGCCCAGCCTCAGGGTGACAGCCAGCCGACCCGGAGTCCACACCCGCGCTCGGATTCCAAACCCACCCTGGCCGCACAACGTGTGGTGTATTTCAGCATTTTATAGACATATATGCTTCTACGTTTTTTAAAAATTTACTTTATTGTTTTGAGGTGGGGTCTTGCTCTGTCAGGCTGGCCTTGAACCCAATATGTAGCCCAGGCTGACCTGGAACTGGGGGATGCTCCTTCTGCCTCAGCCTCCCGAGTGCTGGGAGTGTAGGTGTGCACCACCACACCCTGCCTTGCTTTTCTAAACTTGTCTCTGCCACCTCAAGTGTAGCAAACAGCGCTGAGCTGTGGGCAGTGACTTGGGAAGGGCCAGGGGCCAGATCTCCGCAAACCCAGGCCAAAGCTTTGACTTGGCTTGGTTTCAGATCCTGGCTCAGCTACTTCAGTGAGTCTCAGGGTTGAGTTTTGTCTTATTCTGGTTTTCGGTGATGGGAATTGAACCCAGGTCTGCACACTGAGCTACCCCCCAGCCCTTTTTTGATTAAGACCTTAAGTTGCCCAGGCTGGACTAGAACTTGTGATCCTCCTGGCTCAGCATCTCAGTGCTGGGATTACAGGGCTGTGCCACTAGGCTCAGCTGTCATTATTTAATTTGTCTCACTTCTAGTGCTCAGCTAATTTGCTTTTTAGATTACTGGCAAGAAGCAGGATGTGGTAGACTTTTTTCCCCTGTTACCAGGGATCAAACTCAGGACCTTGCACTTGAGAGGCAGGCATGGCACCACTGAGCTAAATCCCCGGCCCTATGGTAGACTTTTTTGCTGTCGTAATCCCTGTCCATTTATTCAGTGACTACAGAGTGTAACTGGAGTTGGAACAGAGAACAATTCGCCGTGCAAATGAGTGCTAGTAGTGCTGAGGCTGAGGTTGCCTGGCACGCACCAAAAAATAAAATGAAACGCTTGTAAAATGAGGGTGGTTAAAACACTTTGTTATTCTACAGAAGTTGGCAGTGTTCAGGGTTGGATGAGAAAAAAAGGAGCCGGGCTTGGTGGGGCAAGCCTGTAATTCCAGCAGTTGGGAGACAGAGGCAAGAGGATCACTGCAAGTTTGAGGCCGGCTTGGTCTACATCCTGGGTTTGAGGTCAGCCTGCATAGTAAAACCCTGTCTCAAAAAACCCGTGGGGGAAAAAAAGTTGAGCCAAGTATGGTGGGTACAAGCCTGAAATCTCAGCACCCAGGAAGGCAGGAGGGTCCCAAGTTTGAGCACAGCCTGGACAAACAGTAATTTAGCTAGACCTTGTCTCAAAATCAAGTAGAATTGGGATGGGGAATTAGCTCAGCGGCACTGCGCCTGCCTTGCAAGTGCAAGGTCCTGAGTTCCATCCCCAGTAACAACAATAACAACAAAAATTCAAAGAGAATCAAGATGGTACTCACTGCCTAGGTCTAAGGTTGGAAGTAGTATGAAAGTGGTTTGAAAAAATATATTTAAGTATTTGAAAACAACAGTTTTGGACCTGGTGTCTCCTTCCTTGTCCCCAGCAGCCTCTTCCCTCCCTTCCTCCATGGACCTGCTTTTGCAGGAGCCCCCCGACTCGTCCACCAGTCCCTGCATTGCCCTGCCCGGCTCCCAGGAGGAGGTCTCGGGGAAGGAGGAGGGTAAAGTCCCGGCGAAGAAGCAGAAGGTTCGCACCGTCTTCTCACAGACGCAGCTGTGCGTGCTGAATGACCGCTTCCAGAGGCAGAAGTACCTCAGCCTGCAGCAGATGCAGGAGCTGTCCAGCCTCCTGAACCTCAGCTACAAGCAGGTGGGGCCTTGGCTGCCCGAAGGAAACCGAAAGGATCCTCTGACCACACAGCAACCTCTGGATGCACCGTGCATACTTTTCCCGCCTTGTGCTTCTTTAGCGTTTTTTGGGTTTTTTTGGTACCAGGAATCGGACCCCGGACCTTGCACTTTCGAGGCAGGCGATGGAACCACTGAGCTAAATCCCCTGCCTTTGTTTTTGTTTTTTGAGACAAGGTCTCACTATGTAGTCAGGCTGGCCACCAACTCACTGGGATCCTTCTGCCTCAGCCTCTCGAGTGCTGGGATTACAGACAGGCTGGCTTCAGTTATGTTAAAAATGGTTTTATCTAGGGCCAGGGATTTAGCTCAGTGGTTCTGCAGCCTGCCTCAGAAGTGCAAGGACCCGAGTTTGATCCCCAGTACCAAAAAAAAAAAAAATGGCTTTATCTGTATTAAAAAGCTCTTTGTCCTATATCAATGGTGGATAGCTTTAAATTTGTATGATGCATTATTGAATTCCAGTTAGATATTTGATCAAATTGGGGGTGGTGCTGGGGATTTAGCTCAGTGGTTCCAGTGCCTGCCTCGAAAGCGCACGGTCCCAAGATCGATCCCCGGTACCAAAAAAAAAAATTTTTTTTAATTAAAATTTTTTTTAAATCTCTGGTGCCAAATACAAATGTACTCATGTTGGGGGGCTGTTACTGCAAACAAGTCCCCACCCACCCAGAACCATACAGATGCTACTAAACAGGCGCTACCACTGAGCTACACCTTCAGTTCCTTTCTGTAAAATTTTTAATTTTGAGACAAGGTCTTGCCCAGGTAGGACTCAAACTTGTGATCCTCCTGCCTCGGCCTCCTTCCTACAGGTGTGTGCCATGGTGCCCTGCTTAGCTGGTTACACTTGTTAAAAACAAAAATGTAGTCAACTGATTGAAGGGCTTGGAAATAACTTTCATAGAACTCAGATTCAAAGGTTTGTTCCTGAGCTTTAGTTCAGCCTGTCCGGAAGGAAATTTCCGTGTCCTGACCCCGAGTACCTCCGCATTATGAGTGTTTTCTCATTCCTGTCACTTCCTGCTGCAGGTCAAGACTTGGTTCCAAAACCAGAGAATGAAATGTAAGCGGTGGCAGAAAAGCAACTGGCCGAAAAACAGCAGCAGCATTCCTCAGGTGTCTTGTGGGCTGTCAGTCAGTTTTGCCTTCCCCGGGAGGCCACTTAGCTCCGACTTCCTGTGCCCTTGGAGCTGACTCACCCTCCTCTCCTTGTAGTTTTCTTCGTAGTTTGGTTGCTTTTTTTTTTAAACTGGGCGTGGTGGCTCATGCTGTAATCCAGCCCTTGGGAAGGACTAAAGTTCAAGGCCTACTTGGGCCGCACAGTGAGTTCCAGACAGGCTGACAATCGGTAAACTGTTGATTTGCAAACACGCATGCAGTGCATAAGGACTGGGCTCACCATGGGACTTTGGTACAGGGATGCACCGAAGCTCAGTTCCTTTAGTTCCCCTCTGCGTTCTCCGTGTCTGCCCTCCGTCCGTCCGTAGAGCGTTGCTCTTCGTGTGTGTGCACAAACTATCTCGGGTTCTCCTCCAGCATTTGCACTCAGCTCAGTGTGGGGATCCCAGTCTCCCTGGAGCCCTTCTCTGGGGAGCTGCCTGGGGGGTGAAGGTCACGGTCACCTGTGAAGGTCACTGCCCCCTTGGTGCGCTTTGAGGGCTCCAGGGCAGCTCCCACGTCCAGGCCCTGGGCCATGCGATGCCGCCGCTGCTAATTCGCTCTTTTCTTTCAGAAGGGCCCGGCCCCTGCCGAGTACCCGGGCGCCTGCTCCAACTACGCCCAGGGCTACCTGGTGAACACGTCCGGGAACCTCCCCGTGTGGGGCAACCAGACCTGGAACAACGCGGGGTGGAGCAGCCCCTCCTGGGGGAGCCCCTCCTGGAACGCGCAGTCCTGGTGCCCCCAAGCCTGGAGCGCGCCGCTGCCCGGCTTCGGGGAGGAAGCGCTGCAGCCCTGCCTACCCTTCCCGCAGAACTTCCCCGCCAGCGACTTGGAGGCTGCGCTGGAAGCAGTGGGGGACAGCTACAAGTACCTCAGTACCCCCCAGTCCTTGGATCTGTTCCTGAACTACCCCACGAACCCGCAGCCCGGAGACCTGTGAGGGCGGACGCTTCCTTCCCGCCCCGCCCCGCCCCTCCGTGTAGGACTGTGCTGTGTTTTGGGGGAGGATGTGTCGCTGTGCCCGTGGGGACAGCTTGGGGTGTGCAGTAGGCCTGGAGTCTGACCGAGGAGCCTTTGGTGAGCTGCCCTGGGCTGGATACTGAGAGGCAGCTGGAGCGCTGGCCTGGGGGTGGGGGTGGGGTGGAGGTGGACCCACCTCAGGAGCAGGAGCTATGAAAACTCCGTTTTCTGTGAGCGAGCGCGCGCGCGGTCTGCCTCCGGGGTAGGGTGCTTGCCCCGCATGCGCACTTGAGGCCCTGGCTTACATCCCTGGAACTGCAGAAACACCCTTTACTTTCTTGGGTGGAACTTGGATGGAACCCGAGGCCTTCACATTGAGCTGCATTCCCACCCCACTCCCCTTTTGCAACAAGGTCTTGCTGAGGGTCTTAATTTCTCAAAACTGGGCTTGAGTCTGGGATCCCCCTGCCTCAGCCTCTCAAAATGCTGGGATTCCTGGTGTGTGTCACCACATCCGGTTATAAATAAATACGAATCATTTGATCCCAGTACCCCCCAAAATATAAATAAATATATTAAGAGTCAGTTGTTCAGGTGAAGAGTTAAATTACATTTCCTGCACTGGTCCCTCCCCCCTTGGGCTCTGGGTTTATTGCGGCCTCTGTTGTGTTTGTAAAAATGTCTTGGCACTGCTTGCTGATGGTTTGTGTTGGGCTGTGAAGTGCAAATGAATAAAAAAGGACTTTACCTCTGTCTATGCTTGATTTCTTTCACTTGGTGGTTCAATGAGTACAAATTTGGCCAAACACTTGTTTTGGTGGTATTGGGCGTCAAACCCAGGGTCTTCCTGCATTTACCCCATCACTGAAATACACCCCAAGCTCTTTATTTTGAGACATATCACTAAGCTACCCAACTTGGCCTTGAGGCTGTGATCCTCCCACCTCAGCCTCCCATGTAGCTGTGATGACAGTCATGTGCCACCATGCCCTGTTTGTGACACCCCCTTTTTAAAGCAGAGGAAGATACAAGATAACAGGGGCAAGTTTTTCCTAGTCATTTATTTTTCAATGTCTTCCGTCTGTACAATCCAGTTGTCTATCCTGGAGAGAGAAGGGGCTGGGGTAGTTTATGTAAATTGAATTTATGCCAAACCCCGAGGAGCGGTTGTCAGATACTTGGGTGCTTTGGATGCATAGGTTATAGAAGGCACCGAACACGTAAAACCCTCCAGTCACCACTTTTTACAACTAGAATTTCAACAGGATTGAAGGCAACAGGGTCAGGCCATATAGCCCAGCCCTGAACTCACAGTGATCACAGGGAATAAAAAATCATTTTTATGGGTCTACTGAGAACTGGTCGGGCACTGCGTCGAGGGGCGGGCAGCTGGGAGCTGAGGACGTTCGGTCTGGTGCTTCGCAGCTGGACAGTGGCAGCCCACCCGCCGGATAAGTGGATAAGTAACGGCACAGGTGTTGGGGACTGGGGGCCGAAGGGGCAGCCGCAGGGGACCCCGCATGCCCTCTGAGCTGGGGGAGTGACTCCTGCGGCCTTCGGTGGTCACCCAGGTCCCCGCCTGGGGCCGGCCCGGTCTTGTCCACTGAGTCCCGGAGCCCGCGCCAGCCTCGGCTTGCCCAGCAGGAGCTCGGCCCTGTCTGTGCTCTGCTTTTGGGCAATTCGCCCCTCCAGTCGCTGTGCCCGGCTGTGGGACCTGGCCTTGAAGTCCTTTCGCAGATGCTTGGGCCTTTCAGATTCCCCAGAACAACCTTTCCCGCCCGGCAGGCGGGGCGTCTCCAGCTGCTGTGGCTCAGGCTCGGGGTGAGCCGCACACCGGGACCCATTCAAATGCCAACCTCTCCGCAGCCTTCCTCGAACTCACTTCCTGGCCCCAGGCCTTTGTCTGCCCGGCTTGGCTTCTTTATTTCACAAATTCCCTTTGTCTCTGGCTCCAGGCGAAGCCGGCTCGGCCCCAGGAAACGGCAATATTTACCAACAGCTCCCCGTTTTCCTGCCTCCGTCTGGCAGCTGTCTGCCTGTGCTTTTCAGCTTTAATCCTGGCCCGCTTTCCCCTGCAGACCCCGGGCTCCCTGAAGAGCGGGATTATTCACACTGCAGAGCCTGGCGTCCCGGAGAGGGTGGCAGTCAGCGCCCAGCGAAGCCTTGCATTCAGCTCTGGGCTCAGCTCCTAATTCGCTCAGGTTCAGAACAGCAGAAATCAGGCTGAAAACCAAGACAAACTGAATGTTTGAAACTACAGTAAAGCCACAGGCAGAATGTTGAAAGTAACCTGTGCCTCCCCGGGGGAGAGGAGGGAAGCGGACCCTCCCGGGGCCGGTGGTGAATCTGGCGTTGGTCTCCCTCCTGCCTTACCTCGGGTAGTTAACAGTCCTGGCAATCCTGCGGCCAAGAAAGGGATAAGCTGAAAAGCCTCACTTTAAATTCCCACCTTTCTGAAAACCCTGTGTTTTCCTTGGGAGTCGGGGGGGGGGCTGTTTTCTGTTTGTTTTGGTTTGGTTTGGTTGTTTGGGGCAGTACTGGGGACTGAGCACAGGGCCTTCACATTAAGCTAGATCACTCTGCCCCTTTCTTTCTTTTCTTTCTTTTTTTTGAGTCAAGGTCTTGCCAAGTCCCTAAATTGTCCAGGCTGGGTACAAACTCAAGACTCTCCTGCCTCAGCCTCCCACAATGCTCAGATTACAGGCCTGTGCCCCACCACGCCTGTACTGAATGACAAAAGTCACAGAAGACGCAGGCTCTCAGGAGGCTGAGTTGGGAAGACAGCAAGTTCAAGCCCAGCCTGGACAATTTAGCAACTTAGGAAGACCCTGTCTCAAAATAATAAAAATAAAGAAAAAATAGAAAGGGCAGAGGCTGTGGCAGCTGTGCAGGCCCAGGCTTCCATCCCCAGTGCTGCAAAACAATGCCACAAGTACAAGAGTCACACAGGAGATGCTCAGATCTAATCAACGACCTGAATTTTCCCTTGTGTCAGAAATGCTTTGGGGGCCGGCGAGGCCAGGGAGCCCCTTCCAGGCTGTGCCCGGATCTGTGCACCATGGCCTGCTTCTGTAAATAAGGAAGGAGAGGGTTGGAAGGGCGGGAGGGGAATGGGGAAAAAGGAGCAAGATCTATCATGAGCAGGCGCAAATTCTCTCTGATGAATGCGATCACTATGTATCCCTAAAATGGGCCAACAAAATTTGTATTGTTTCTTTTAAAAAAAAGTACTGACATGATGTGGTCTGGACCTATAGCCCTGGCCTCTGGGAGGACTGAAGATGAATTTGAGGCCAGGATGGACTACACAGAGGTGCAATCTCAAGACAGAGACAGGGCCGAGGATTTAGCTCAGTGGCTCTGTACCTGCATTGAAAGCGCAAGGTCCTGAGTTCGATCCCCGGTACTGAAAGAAAAAAAAAGAGACAGAGGCCGGGTGTGGTGGCTCACACCTGTCATCCCAGCACTCAGGAGGCTAAGGCAGGACAATCACAAGTTCACAGCTAGCCTGGGATACATAGTGAGGGCAAGGCCAGCCTTGACTACAAAGCAAGACCCTGTTTGTAAATAAATAAGTAAATAAATATAAATAAAAAGAGAGACAGAGGAGCAGAGAGAGGCAGAGAGACAAAGAGAAAAGGTTGCATGGCCCAGACTGGTGCCAAACTCCTCGGCTCAGGTGCTCCTCCTGCACCAGCCTCCAGGGAACCTGGCCTGACAGCCAGGAGCCCTAGAGCCTGGCTTGCGGTAACCACTCTAAGGCGTCCTTTAAACTTCATAAAACAAGATGGGATACCGATATCCCACTATAGACAACCTGGCCCCAGATTCTGGCATCTTAACACAACTTCTATACAAATGTCTTGCCATTTCTGATTGTTACATTTGAGACAGAGTCTCGCTATGTAGTTCAGGCTGACTTTGAACTCACTATGTAGCCCAGGCTGGCCTCAAACCCATGGCGATCCTCCTGCCTCAGCCTCCTGAGTGCTGGGATTACAAGTGTGCACTACCTCCCCCGGCTTTCCAGTCTTTCTTATTTTGAGACAGGGTCTTGCTAGGCAGTCCAGGCTGTGCTGGAACTTGTCATCCTCTTGCCCCAGTTTTCTGAGTAGAATTTTTAATTTTTATTCTTAGTAACTGTTTTCATAGAAGGAAAAAGTGTAGGGGACAGGGGAAGGGGACGTTACCAGAACCTCTGCAGTTAGTCCTGGTCTCCTGCGAGCCACGGCAGCACACGGCGAATTACAGAAAAGGTAGAAAAATGAGACTGAGAAGAAGCTGAGCTTTGGGTCTGATCAGTGCTGCTCTGGGCAGCAAAGACAAAAGCCCCCAGCTTACCACACCTTTTATTCAGTACATCGGGAGAAACAAATGTAACAGATGACTTGCAGAGAGTTCAATAGTTCACATTGGGATAAACAAGGTGTAACGGAAGGCTTGCAGAGAGTTCAGTACATCTTCGGCAAACAAGATGTTAATCAGTCCAAGAACAATGAGGAACTGAGCAGGTGTTTGTTCTCCCAGGATGTTTCTTGTCCTGGAGAATCACAGCATCACTGGATCCACTGAAGTCTCAGTTGTGACCGGAGGCCAAACTGGAGTTATTCTGTAGCTGGGCTGTAGGCAAGAGAACTAGGCTAACCAAATGATTTTTCCCTAGAATTATGTAGCATTGCTCCCAACAAAAAAGGACAGCTTAAGCAACATCGCAGGTTTGGGTTACAGTGGTAAGATTTAGATTCAAATCCTTAAACTGCCGGACCCCAAACCCTGGCTCTCATCCTGCAGCTGTTTCCCACTGGCTCCTAATCTGAGTTCCTGTTTCAGGTGACTTTGCCACCTCGGAAATCCCTTCCCCAGTGCAGGGAATAAAACACAAAAAGAAGTCTGTTACTCCTCAAAATAACGGTCTAGCTGGGCGTGGTAGCACACACCTGTAATCCTAGCACTTGCGGGGCTGAAGCAGGAGGATTCCTACAAGTTCTAGACAAGCCTGGGTTATATAGAAAAAAATCACATCTTCTTTATCCATTCATCTGTGATGGGCATATGGGCTGTTTCCAAGACTTAGCTATTACAAATTGAGCTGCTATAATCATGGGTTGTGTATATATCACTGTACTGTGATGCTTTTAACTCTTTGAAGAAAATATGAAGAAGAGGAATGGCTGGGTCAAATTGAACCTCTAGTTTTACTTTTTTGAAAAATCTCCACACTGATTTCCACAGTGGTTGCACCAGTCTACACTCCCACCACCTGTGGAGAAGGGTTCCTTTTTCTCCCACAGCCCCATCAGCATTTGTTATTAGTTGATTTATTTATTTATTTATTTATTTATTTGGACCAAGGATCAAATGGGACCTTGTGCTTTCAAGGCAGGTGGCAGAACCACTGAGCTAAGTCCCCTGCCCTTGGCTGATTTTTTGACAATTTCTTGATAACAGCCATTCTTTCTGGAGTGAGATGGAATCTCAGTGTTGTTTTAATTTGCATCTCTCGAATGACCAGTGACAGGGCCTGGGATTTACCTCAGTGGCACCACGCCTGCCTTGCAAGCACAAAAACCTGAGTTCAAGCCCCAGTATGGAAAAAAACAAAAACAAAAACCAAATGACCAGTGACATTGAACATTTTTTCATATATCTGTTTGCTGTTTCTACTTCATCTGAGAAATATCTGTTCATTTCAGATGCCTATTTTTGGATTGGGTCTTTAAATTTTGGGGGGGAGGTGTCTCTTTTTTGAGTTATTTATATATTTATATATATATATTTTAGATAGTAGTCCTTTGTCTGATAAATAGCTGGTAAAATTTTTCCTGTGCTATGGGTTGTCTCTCTGTTAGTGATTTCTCTTGCTGTGCAAAAGCTTTTAAATAAGATGAGGTATCAGTTGTTGATTCTTGTTTTTTTCTTTTTTTCTCTCCTTACCAGAGATTGAACTCAAGACCTTGTGCTTTTGAGGCAGGAGCACTGCCACTGAGCTAAATCCCTGGCCCAGTTGTTGACTCTTTGTAGTATTTCCTGTGTGCTCTGGGTTTTGGTCATGAAGTCTTTGCCTACTCCTATGTCCTCAAGCATTCTACCTATTTTCTCTTCCAGTAGATTTAGTGTTTCTGTTTTAATACTTAGATCTTTGATCCATTTCAATTTTAGTTTAGTGCACGGTGAAAGATATGGGTCTGGTTTTAATCTTTTTTTTTTTTTTTTTTTTGGTACCAGGGATCGAACTCAGGTCCTTACGCTTGCGTAGCAGGCAGTGAAACCACTGAGCTAAATCCCCGGCCCTTAATCTTTTTTTTTTTGAGACAAGGTCTTGATTTGTAGTCCAGGCTGGCCTAGAACTCGAGGCAATTCTCCTGCCTCTGCTTCCCACGTGCTGGGATTATAGGTGTGCACCGTCACCCTGGGCTGGTTTTACTCTTTGGCATGTGGAAAACCAGTTTCCCCAGCACTATTTATTTATTTATTGGTAACCAGGGCTCAAACTCAGGACCTTGTGCTTGCAAGGCAGGCATGGCACCACTGAGCTAAATCCCCTGCCCAGCCAGCACCATTTACTAAAGAAGCTATCTTTTTTCTAGTGAAGGTGTTTGGCTCCTTTGTCAAAGATGGTGGCTGAGTACGTTTGGAATTCTTTCTGCATCTTCTGGTCTGTTCCATTGATCCTCAGGTCTGTTCTTTTAATAGTACCATGCTGTTTTTATCACAATAGTTTTGTAGTATACTTTAAAGTCAGGGATTGTGACACCCCCTGCCTTGCCTTTGTTGCCCAGAATCACCTTTGCTATTCTACCACTTTTCTGTTTCCTTATAAATTTTAGGATTTTTTATATTCCTTTTGTTTGTTTATTTTTCCCAGTATCGGGGTTCAAACTCAGGACCTTTCACTTGCCAGGCAGACATGCCACCACTGAGCTAAATACCCAGCCCAGGATTGTTTTTTCTAATTCTGAGATATGCTGTTGGAATTTTGATTGGGATTGGATTAAATCTGTATAATAATTTTGGAAGTATGGTCATTTTTCACTATTTTGGTTCTTCCTACCCAAGAAAAGGGGGTATCTTTCCATTTTCTGATATCCTCTTCAATCTCCTTTTTCAGAGTTCTGTAGTTTTCAATGTAAAGGTTTTTACTTCCTTCATTAGATTGATTCCTAGGTATTTCATGTTTTGAATGCTATTTTGAAAGGTGTTGTTTCCCTAATTTCTCTCTCAGTGAGTTTGTTATTTATGTACAAGAAGGGTGCTGATTTTTGAGTGTTCACTTGGTATCCAGCTATGCTAATGAATTTGGTTATTAAATCTAGATGTGTTTTGGTAGTTTTTGGGGTCTTCTATGTAGAGTATCATGCCATCCACAAATAATTATAATTTCACTTTTTCCTTTCCTATCTTTATTCTTTTTGGTTTGTTTGTTTGGTGCCTGGGATCGAACTCAGGTCCTTGCGCTTGTGCAGCAGGCGGTGAAACCACTGAGCTTAATCTCCGACCCATATTCTTTTTTTTTTTTTTTTTTTTCTTTTTGTACAGGAGATGGAACTTGGAACCTTGCGCTTGCGAGGCAGGTGGTGGAACAACTGACACTGGCCCTATTTAGAATTTTTATATCTTCTTGATTCAGCTTTGGTAATATCTGTGTATCTAGGAATCTATTTCTTCTGTGTTTTCCATCTTGTTAGAGTATAGTTTCTCCAGGTAGGTATTGACGATCTTCTGGATTTCTGCAGGACCTGTTGTAATTTCACCCTTTTTTTAGTAAATGTGCTACCAAAGCGAGCACGTATTTCTTTTTTTTTTTGGTACTGGGGATCAAACTCGGGTCCTTGGCTTGCGCACCAGGCAGTGAAACCACTGAGCTAAATTCCCAGCCCTTTTCTTTCCTTTTTTTAAAGTGTCCATACCTTTTTTTTTTTGGTACCGGGGATGGAACTCAGGACCTTGGGTTTGCAAGGCAGGCAGCGGAACCACTGAGCTATATCCCCGGCCCCTCCTTTCCTTTTTCTGATAAAGTTGACTAAGGGTTTGTCAATTTTATTTAATCTTTGAAAAGAACCAACTTTTTGGGCTGGGGATTTAGCTCGGTGGTGCCACCACCTGCCTCGCAAATGCAAGATCCTGAGTTCCATCCCCGGTACCAAAAAAAAAAAAGAACCAACTTTTTGATTCATTGATACACTGTATTGTTTTCTTAGTGTCCATTGCATTAATTTCTACTCTGATCTTTATAATTTCCTTCCTCATATGAGCTTTGGCCTTGACTAACTCTTCTTTTTTAGAAGACTGAACTTCAAATTAGGTTATTTGAGCTTGCTCTGTTTTTCTGATATGAAAATTCACTGCTATAAATTTCCCTTGCAGAACTGCTTTCATTGCATCCCATAATGGTATGTTCAGTTGGCATTATTGTTTAACTATTTAAACTGTTGAAGCCAGGTGTGGTGGCACAGGCCTGTAATCCCATCACTTGGATCACTATGAGTTCAGGGGCAGTTTGGGCTACATAGTAAGTGCAAGGCCAGCCTGAACTCCATAGTAAGATGCTGGCTCAACCCCTCCCCCCCAAAAAAGTTTAATTTCATCTGTGAGCCATTGGTTGTCCAGGAGGGTGTGTTTATGAACTACTTGTGGTTTCTTTTGCCACTGAATTCCAATTTCATCAAACTATGGTTTGATAATATGCATGGAATAATTTTAATTTCTTTGCATTTACTTAACCATGTTTTATGAGCTCGTATGTGGTCTATTTTGGAGCAAGTCCCATGTGCAGCTCAGAAGAATATGTATTTTGTAGTTCAGGTTGCTTTTTTTTTTTTTCAGTACTGGGGATCGAATTCAGGACCTTGCACTTGTGAGGCAGGCTCGGCACCACTGAGCTAAATCCCCAGCCCAAGAATGTTTTGATGTAGTGGGGTACAATATTCTATAAACCTCTACTAAGTCCATTTGTTCAAAAGTTTGGTTCAGTTATGATATTTCTGTGTTGATTTTTTGGTCTAATTGATCTGTCTACTTGTGACAGGGAGGTATTGAGGTCCCCACTACAATTGTATTAGTGCTTATTTGATTTTTCATGTCCATTAATATATAGAGAACTGGGGACCTTGTGCTTTTGAGGCAGGAGGTGGAACCACTGAGCTAAATCCCCGGCTACATTTATGGTTGTTATCTCTTCTTGGATTGTTCCCTTTACAAGGATGTAGTGACCTTCTGTGTCTCCCTTGATTGGTCTTGGCTTGAAATCCACTTTGTCTGCAAGTAGAACAGCTACCCCTGCTTTTTTTCAGATTCCTGTCACATGGAGTATTGTTTTCCATCCTTTGACTTCCAGTCTGTGAATATTTTTTGTGTGTGTGTGTGAATATTTTTTTGAGTTACATGTGTTTCTTGTACATAGCATATTGTTGGATCTTGTTTTTTGATCCATTCCGCCAGTCTGTTTCTTTTGATTGTTGAATTGAGACCATTTACATTGATGGTTATAACTGATATGTGTTGACTTATCCTTGTCATGTTATTTTCTTGTTGTTTGCACCTTTTCTTTCCCCTCTGTTTAATTACTTGCCTTGCCTGGTGGATTCATTCTGTTGGCATTTATGGAGTTGTAATCCTTGTTGTTTCTTTGTAGAATGTTCTCCCGAACAGTTTGGAGTGCTGGTTTCATGGTCATAAATTTCTTCAGGTGCTCTTTGTCATGGAAGTATCTTAGCTTTCCATCAATTTTGAAAGATAGTTTTGTGGGGTACTTAATCTGGGTTGGAGGTTATTTTCTTTAAGGCTTGAAATATTTCAGTCCAATCTCTCCTTGACTTGAGGATTTGTGTTGAGAAGTCTGATGTAATTCTGATGGGCTTTCCTTTATAAGTGAATTGTTTCTTTTCTCTTACAGCTTTTAATATTCTGTTCTTGTGATGTAAGAAACCAAAAGTGTAAATAAGGATCAAAATGTATAATAGAGGGCTGGGGATTTAGCTCAGTGGTTCCAGTGCCTGCTGTGCAAGCACAAGGTCCCAAGTTCGATCCCTGGTACAAAAAAAAAAAAAATGTATAATAGATAATGTGAAATAGGAAGAAAAGCTCCAAAGGGGAAGAGCAAGTAGGAGGCATAAGGGAAAGGAATGAAGGAAAAGGAATAAATACGAGAAAAGGAAAAAAACAGAAACAAAGTTTTTGTAAATAGGGAGGAGTGGAGAGGTTGATGGGAGGGCAGGGGAATGGGGAAAAAAATAAGAACCAAGATATATCATGTAAAGGTACAAATTTCCAATGATGAATGTCATCATGTTGTATACCTAAAATGTACCAATAACATTAATGAAAAAAAAATTGTGTTTTTTTTGGGGGGGGGGCGGGTACCAGGGATCGAACTTGGGAACTTGTGCTTGCAAGGCAGGTGGCAGAACCACTGAGCTAAATCCCCGGCCCCTAAAAAAATTCTGTTCTTCTGCTGAATTTTTGGAATTCTGAGTATTATATACCTTGGGGTAAATTTTTTGATCATGGTTAATTGGAGTTCTATATGCTTTACTTATCTGTATGTCAAATTCTTTTCCCCTTACGGGAAGTTTTTTGCCATCACTTCTATGAACAGGTTTCTTTATGTCATTTGAGCTATTTCCTGCCTTTTCACTGACTCTGATCAATCTTTTCATCATTTAGCAGCTGTTGATTTTTTGTAGCCCCTTGCTATTTTTAAGAAATCTTTCTTTTCATGATTGCTAACTATAATCAGGTCTTCTATATTCTGTTCTCACACTGGATCATTCTGCTGTGTATTACTTTAAATGGAATTTTTTTGGTTTTTTTAATGGAATTTTTAACCTCTTGGATATCTACTTGAATCTGTTTCATGGATTCCATTTCTTTCCTATGTTGGTCATTCATGGTTTCCATCATTTCCCTAAGCTCCTCTATTTTTTTTTGTCTGTATCTGCTCTAGATCAGTAACCATGTTCTTCATTATGATCATCATCTCTATAGTTATCTGATAAATTATTTGTGATTTGATTTTTTTCTAGTCTCATTCATCTGCTTTGTTATTTCCACTGTTACCACTTCAGAGAACCTAGGTGGATGGCTTTCAAATTGTTCCACCTCATTGACCTTGGGTTTCCCTTTGGTAAGCTGAAAATCTGGGGTTTCATCTTGCTTGTGTTTTTTCATTTTTTAAAAATTTTAATTCCTAGGTTAATGCTTATAAATTGCCAATGTCCACTAGCTTTATTGCTAGTATTTAGAACCTTATGAAATGACCACTTCTCAGAGATGTCTTCCACGTATAGCTAGCTTTTGGGTTTTGTTTTGTTTTGTTTTGTTTTTGGTACTGGGGATCAAACTCGGGTCCTTGAGCTTGCAAGGCAAGCGACAGAACCAGTGAGCTAAATCCCCGGCCCTAGCTTTTGGGTTTTGAATCTGTTGCAAGATCCTATGTCTTCGATTTAATGAGGATGAGATATTGTTGCCTATTTGGCCTAGCCACTAGTTCTTTGGCAGTGGCCTATAATATTGTGTTTTGTTTGTTTGTTTTTGTTTTTTGGTACTAGGGGTGGAACTCAGGACCTTGCTCTTGCAAGGCAGGCAGTGACACCATTGAGCTAAATCCCCAGCCCTATAATATTGTTTATGACCCTCACGTAATCTCAGTCTTGGCGTACCAGGAAGAACAACTGATTTAAACAATCCTGTCACCTTGACTAAAGTAGTACAATCAGCAATAACAACAGCACCAAACACAACCTAGAAAATGACAAACTATGGTAACTATTAATTTTCCACCTTTAACCATATGAACTGTGTTTGTGGCTATATAACAAACTCTAAGAAAATCCAGAAAATTGGACACCTCAACATGGTGATTTTATCCTCAGGGGAGAAAATTTAAAAGGGTTTAGGGAGAAAAAAAATAGAGAAATAGAAGAAGAGAAAGAGATTAGAAGCAAGGCTAAAGGGCAAAGAAAAATTACACAAAATTCAGGAAACTGGTGAAGAAGACAGGAGAGAAAGAGAGAAGGAAGAAATAAAAACAAGAACCAAACGCAGCAACAACAACGAAAGCTGGAAACAATGTTCAGACTCCTAAAAATAAGAACAAACCATCAAGAAAAAAGAATGCAAAACAAAAGAAAACAAAAACAAAAACAAACAAAGAAAGAAGAACAAAAAAGGAGATGGTCTTCAGGAAGAGAATTTGCCAGACACACAATTACACCCTTCAAGTAATAATCTTTTGGTAAGTAAGCAGGTTAAAGAATGTCATATTCAAGAGGTCAGTAGGGAAAGTTCTTTCCACTCTAGTATTGATCCCTGGTACCATTTGGGAAGAATGTAAGGAAACTGTTAAGGCCTCCTCCAAAAAAAGTCATAAGATCCAGGAACTACAACAACAAATTGAAAAACTACAGGCAGAAATAAAAGGGTATAGAGATGAAAACAATGTACTAAAAGTAAAGCACAGAGAGCTTCAGAATCACGATGATCTACAAAAAGAAAAAGAAAATCTTTTTGGTTTTTTTTTTGGACCGGGGATCAAACTCGGGTCCTTGCACCTGTGGGGCAGGCGGCGGAACCACTGAGCTAAATCCCCGGCCCCCTGAAAGAGAAAATCTTATATAGCAGCAGAAAGAAAAACTGCAAGAGAAAAATGTTAGTCTTGTCAAGTACAGCTTGTAGTTGAAGGAAAGAAAGCACTTTCAGAGCTGACACAAGATGTTATTTGTTACAAGGCAAAAAATAAAAGAACTTGAAACAATCCTAGAGGCTCAGAAAGATGAATGTAGTCATTTAACTAAGAGCAAGACATTTTGGTAAAAGAATCTGTCATCTCAAAGCTAGAAGAAAATCTGAAAGAATTTCAAGCAAATCTTAATGATTCTATCAAAAACACCAAAGATTTAAGTGAAAAGGAACTTAAGTTGAAAGAAGAAATCACATGGTTAACCAATAATTTGCAGGATCTGAACCATTCACTTCAATTAAAGGAAGAAGAAAAAAGAAGCCAACAGACAAGAAACAGAAAAATTGAAAGAGGAATTCTCTTAGGGCCGGGGATTTAGCTTAGTGGTTCTGCTGCCTGCCTCACAAGCACAAGGTCCCAAGTTCAATCCCTGGTACCAAAAAAAAAAATTAGAATAAAAAAGAAAGAAAGAAAGAAAGAAAGAAAGAGGAACTCTCTGCAAGTTCTGCTCTCACCCAATGTCTGAAAGCAGATCTTCAGAGAAAAGAAGATTATGCTGAGCTGAAAGAGAAACTGACTGATGCCAAAAAGCAGATTGAACAAGTACAGAAAGAGGTATCTGTAATGCGGGATGAGGAGAAATTACTGAGGACTAAAATAAATGAGCTAGAGAAAAAGAAAACTCAGTGTTTTCAGGAAATAGATAGGAAACAGCAAACGATTCAGCAGCTCAAGGAGCAGTTAAGTGACTAGAAAGTGGAAGAAGCTGTACAGCAATATGAGAGAGTGTGCAAAGAAGAGGCATTTTATGATCTAAATGTTAAAGAGAAAATGATTAAAGACATGTGAATGACACTCGAGGAACAAGAACGAACTCAAATAGAACAAATCAAATTCCTGAGGCAAAATTAGAGGAAGCAGAAAGGTTGGCCACAGAATTGGAAAAATTGAAAGAAAAATGCAAAGATCTGGAAACCAAAAATAATTGTAAGAAATTTTAATAATAGAAATTTTGTAATAGAAAATTTGAGGATGATACAGACATACTTCACAGAAAGTTCAGTAAGCTACAAGACGAATTGCAGGAATGTGAACAGAAATATAAAGCTGATAGAAAGAAATGCTTAGAAGAAAAAATGATGCTAATCACTCAAGCAAGAGAAGCTGAAAATCTACGAAACAAAGAGATGAAAAATATGCTGAAGACACGGAATGTTGTTTAAAGTAACAAAATGAAGTGGAAGTACTGACAGCACAGCTAGCAGAGAAAAATAGTGACCTTCAGAAGTGGGGAGAAGAACAAGATTACTTTGTTGCTGCTTTAAAAATACAGCTGAATGCCAGGGATTTAGCTCAGTGGTTCTGGTGCCTGCCTTGCAAGCACAAGGTCCTGAGTTTGATCCCTGGTACCAAAAAAAAGAAGAAAAAGAAATACAGCTGAAAACACTGATCTCCAGTAATATACAGAAAGATAATGAAATTGAGCAGTTAAAAAAGAGCACATCAGAGGGTTCTGAAACAGAAAAACAAAGCACAGTCATCAAACCCAGATATACTACTAGTTCAACAGATCCTGCCAGGGTTGAAAATGAACCTCAATCAACAAGTTTTGAAATTTCCAGGAGTTTAGTGGAGGATGGATCAGTGGTTCTTGATTCTTATAAAGTGTCAACAGAAAATGAACAAAGTACTTGATTTCCAAAGCCTGAATTAGAGATGCAGTTTACACCTTTACAGCCAAACAAAATGGCAGTGAAACACCCTGGTTGTGCCACACGAGTGACAGTTAAGAGTTCTAAGGCCCAGAAGAGGAAGAGTAGTGAAATAGAGGAGGACTTGGTGAAATGTGAAAATACGAAGAGTGTTACACCCAGAGCAAATTCTAAGTTCCCTATCTCAGAGACTAGATTCTTCTGACAAAAAGGTTTCTGCCCGTTTATCATCTAAGAAAACATATTCTTTACGGAGTCAGGCACCCACCATTAGCATAAACTTGACCTCTAAGAAAAAAGAAGGGACGCTACAGAAATTTGAAGACTTTTTACAACATTCTCCAACAATTCTTCAATCAAAAACAAAGAAGATAATTGAAACAATGAGCTCTTCAAAGCATTCAAATTTAGAAGGAAAATGTGTCTCAACCAAAAAGAGCAAAAAGGAAATTATACATAAATGAAATTTCGTCTCCTATTGATAAATCTGGCCAAGTGATTTTAGTGGACCAGAAAGTGAAGGAAAGTGACCACCAGATTCTCAAAGGACAACTTCGATCATGAATAGCCAAATAAATCACCTTTGGAGAATGTCTTAATGTAAATTTTATATTCATCATCATTATGACTTGCATCTCAACTTTTTAAAGATAACTATATATTAAGATGCAGGGCCGGGGATTTAGCTCAGTGGTTTCACCGCCTGCTGCGCAAGTGCAAGGACCTGAGTTCGATCCCTGGTACCAAAAAAAAAAAAAAGATGCATTACATCCTTCTGTATAGAGATGGCTGTTTTATACATAGTATAATTTTGATTCAATAAATAAATCAATAATAATTTTAAAAAACAGGAGCAGGAATTTAGCTCAGTGGTGTCGCCGCCTGCCTCACAAGCGCAAGGACCAGAGTTTGATCCCCGGTACCAAAAAAAAGAAAAAAGTTCACTTCAGGACTGTCTGTGCTGTCACTGGTAGACAAAGTGGGCAGACAGATCCATGGTTTTCTTTTTTTGGTACAGGGGATTGAACTCAGGACCTTGTGCTTGCGAGGCAGGTGGCAGACCATTGAGCTAAATCCCCGGCCCCATGTTTATTAATCCCAACAAGCTAGCCATTGATTTATGGCAGGGTAGCAGACAATCCCAGCAATCCTGCACCTTTACTTCTGAAGTTCAGGCTAGTTTCTGGCTGTGAGCCTGGAACCACATTTGTTCAGCCTGCAATACTCTGTGTGCCTCCTGCTGGCTTGAAATGGGCTCCCTGACCTCCTGCTTACTTGAACTTGGTTCCACCTCATCCTAACATGGAAGCTGCTGGATAGAGCCAGCCTACAGCTGCTCTGAGTTCTGAGCTCAGTTGGCCCCTCTCCAAGATGGCAATCACCCTCTCCTGGGGGACATCCGAACCTGAATAACTCACCAGCCACTGCAGTCCACTGTGTCCATTGGTCCATTCCACTGGTGTATTTCTCCCTGGTGGCCTCTGGGGTCACCAGTAGTCACTGTGCATCTGCAGGTTTGAACCACCTTTCCCATGCAGTAAGTCAGGGCTCATGGAGAAAGTGCCATCTGTCACCTCCTTCTCTTTCTCACACTGCTGTATTCCAGTATCTGAAGACCAAATCTCAGAGAGGCTGTTTCTCTGCTGTTCACCACTCTGCCATCTTCCTGGAGGTCCCTGGCTTTACTTTGTATTAGTGGAATTGGTCAGAGGCTATATTATCAAATAGATATCTCTATTTGGGAAGAATGCAAGGAGATTCCATAGAAATGAGTAATTGGTAGTAAAATTAACACTTTCATGAAGAGTGTGTGGGCCAGATATTTAGCTCAGTGGCACCACACCTGGCTTGCAAGCACAAGGTCCTGAGTTCTATGCCCAGTACTGCCACACACACACACAAAAAGTGTATGTGTGTTTGGAACTGAACCCAAAGCTTACCCTCTTTTCAATCTGTTTGTTTTTTGTTTTTTGGAGAGAGGACTTCACTATGTAGCTCAGGCTAGCCTTGAATTTGCGGCAATTATAGGTGTGTGCCACTAGGCCCAGCTCCATGAATATTTCTGAATATGCAAATAGCTAAACAACAAACAAACAAACTTTTATCCCTACCTTGAGAAAAGACTACAATCAGACCTTTTTGCTTTGGGCAAATCCAGAAGACAAAATTAAACTTACTAGGAAGGTCACAGCGCCACCTGGTGGTCATTACTATACCGGGCTCACTAGCAGTTTTTCTTAGCCCTGAATGCCAGTTTTAGGGCCTGAGGCCAGTGGGGCTACAGTTAGGAGGCCAGAGGATCGTGCAGTTCGAAGCTAACCTCAACTATATAGCAAGACCCTGCCTCAGAAAAAAAAGTAATAAAAAATTCTAAGAGGCTGGAGGTATAGCTCAGTGGTACAGCAAACATCACAGAAAGGCTGTGGCTCCTACTCTCTCCCATTACTATGTACTACTGCCATGATCACGAGGGCTGGAAGGAATCTCAGGCCAAAAAGCTATAGATGCAGTTTGTATTCATTCCAATTGCAGCGGTGTAAACCGTACAGCACTTATTTGCTTTCCATTTTAAAGATTTGTTTGTTTGTTTTTGGTACCGGGGATCCAACTCTGTTTCTTGCGCTTGCGCATCAGGCGGCGAAACTACTGCGCTAAATCCCTGGCCCGTAAAGATTTTTCTTTTTTCCTTTTTGGAGTCCTGGGGATTGAACCGAATATTACATGCATGCTAAACAATCACTCTACCCCTCAGCCTCTAAGGATTTTTATTTTTTATTTTTATTTATTTGTTTTCAGTTAGGCGCTTTTTTTTTTGGAAGCAAAACATTTATTGGTGCATTTTTAGACACACATATTGATCATATTCATCATACGGTAGGGACTTTGTACCTGTACATAATTTATCTTGCTTCTTTTTCCCATCCCGCCTTCAACCCCTTTTCCCCTCATTTACAAAAGCTTTGTTTCCATTTTTTCCTATTTTTTTGTTCCCTTCTTTCCTTTCCCCCATCCCCTTTCCTTGTTCCTCTTCTCATTTGAACATTTTCTTCCCATTTCCCAATACCTATTATACATTTTTGATTTCTCACAGGAGAGAAACAATGAGATATTTAAACATGTGTCCATTTATCTCACTTGAGAGTATGGTCTCAAGGTGCATCCATTTACTAGAAATGTCTCAAGCTTATCCTTTATGGCAGAGTAGTACTACATTGTATAAAAAAAACACATCTTTATCCATTCATCAGTTGATGGGCATTTGGGCTGTTTTGATGATGCAGCTATTACAAAATGTCCCACTATAAAGATGGGTGTACATATATCACTGTGGTGTGATGCTTTTAATTCTTTCAGGAAGATACCAAGAAGAGGAATAGCTAGGTCAAATGGAACCTCTAGTTTTAGATTTGATGGGGGGTACCAGGGCTCAAACTCAGGACATGCACCTGCAAGGCAGGCACGGTGCAACCAACCTAAATTTCCGGCCCTAGTTTCAGTTTTTTGAGGAATCTCCACACAGATTTCCACAGTTGTTGCACCAGTCTACACTCCCACCAACAATGGAAAAGGGTTCGTTTTTGTTTGTTTTTGAAGGGTTTATTTTTTTCCCACAGTCCTGCCAGCATTTGATTGATTTTTTTTTTTTTTTTTTGGTACTGGGGATTGAACTCAGGACCTTGTACTAGCAAGGCAGGCACGGTGCCACTGAGCTAAAGGCCAGGCCCTATTGATTGATTTTTTAATAATGGCCATTCTTTCTGGAGATGGAATCTCATCATTTTAATTTGCATCTCTCGAATGACCAGTGATGTTGAACATTTATCCATCTATTTATTTGCCATTTCTACTTCTTCATTTAAGAAGTGTCTGTTCATCCAGGTGCCCATTTTTGGGTTGGGTCTTTAAATTTGGGGGGTCTGATACTTTTCAGTTGTTTATATTTGTATTTCTAATAGTAGACCTTTGTCTGAGGAACAGCTGGCAAAATTTTTTTCCCACACCCTGGGTTGTCTCTTCACTCTGCTGGTGGTTTCTCTTGCTGTGCAGAAGCTTTTTTTTTTGTACCGGGGATCGAACTCAGAACCTTGTGCTTGCGAGGCAGGTGGCGGAACCACTGAGCTAAATCCCCAGCCCTGCAGAAGCTTTTTAATAAGATGAGATCCCGGTTGTTGATTCTGTGATAGTTCCTGTGCAATGGTGATGGGGGTTTTGTTCATAAAGTCATTGCCTGCACCAATATCTTCAAGTGTTCTACCAATTCTCTCTTCCTGATTTTTTTTTTTAATATTTAGATCTTTGATCCATTTCCATTTTAGTGCAGTGCATGGTAAGAGATGTGGGTCTAGGTTAAATCTTCAGCATGTGAAAAGCCAGTTTCTCCAGCACCATTTATTAGAGGCTGTTTTTCATCCAGTGAGGGTGGTTGGCTCCTCTGTCAAAGATGAAGTGGCTGAGTGTGTCTGGAGCTGTTCCTGCTTCTTTTGATCTGTTCCACTGATTCTCAGGTTTTGTTTTTTTGCCAGGACCATTCTGTTTTCAGGTGAGGGATTGATGTCCCTTGCCTTGCCTTTGTTGCCCAAAATTGCTTTTGCTATTCTAGGTCTCTTCTGGTTCCAAATGAATTTTAGTCTAAGTCTTTGAGGAATGCTATAGGTATTTTGATTGGGATTGCATTAAATCTGTACAACAATTTTGAAAGTATGCCCATTTTCACTATATTCGTTCTTCCTACTCAAGAAAAAGGGAAATCTTTCCATTTTCTGATATCCTCTTTGATCTCCTTTTTCACAATAGTTTTCCATGTAAATGTCTTTTACTTCCTTCATTTTGATTCCTAGGTATTTCATTTTTTTGGATGCTATTGTGAAAGGTATTGTTTCCCTAATTTCTCTCTCAGTGAGTTTGTTATTCGTATACAGGAATGCTATTGATTTCTGAGTGCTGACTTTGTATCTGGTTATGCTACTGAATTTGAATATTAAATCTAGAAGCCTTTTGGTGGAGCTTTTGAGGACTTCTATGTAGAGTATCATGTCTTCCTCAGATAATGACAATTTCACTTCCTCCTTTTCTATTGGATTTTAATTTTAAAATTATTGAGCTGGGCATGGTGGTGCACACCTATAATCCCAGCACTCAGGAGGCTTTGGCAGGAGGATCTCCATCCTGTGTTCCAGCCCAGTGTGGTCTACATAGTGAGTTCAAAACCAGCCTGACCACCTCGCAAGCACAAGGTCCCGAGTTCAATCCCTAGTACAAAAAAAAAAAAAAAACAAAACCCAGTCTGACCTACATAGTGAGACTCTGTCTCAAAAATGAAAATATTAATTTTAAAAATGTGTGTGAATATGTGTAGTTTGAGAAAAAGTCTTGTTATGTAGCCCAGTCTTGCCTCAGACGTGTGGCACTCCACCAGCCTCAGCCTCCTGAGTGTTGGGATTACAGGCATCGTGCCTGGCCAAGAATTTTTTTTTGGTACTGGGGATTGAACTCAGGACCTTGCGCTTTCGAGGCAGGCAGCGGCACCAATGAGCTAAATTCCTGGCCCTTTTTTTAAATAAAAAAACATTTACTGGTACATCTTAGGCATACATAATAACACTCATCACAGGGAATTTGCACCTGTACACAATACCTCCCACCTCCTTTCCCTCTTCCCCTTAAGCCTCCTCCCTATGTACAAAAGCTTTCATTTTTCCTTCCATTTCCACCTTTTTTCTTGTTCCTTACTTTCTCCCTCTCTCCTCCCTTGTTCCCCTTCTCATTTGAATATTTTCTTCCCATTTCCCAATATCTCTTATACATTTTAGCCCTTATTTCCACTTTCGGTTTCTCACACCAGAGAAACAATGTGGTATTTAAATATGTGTATCCGATTTACTTTATTGGTTTTTTTTTAATTATACCTATCAGCATGTTAATCATAGAAATGAATGGGTTCCACTGTGACATTCCCAGGCATGCATGTAATTCTTCCCCTCCCCCTCTCAAGGGCTCCTTCTACTTCTCATCTTATTTTGCCTCCCACCCTGAGATTCCACATATGAGCAGAAATATGCAGCGCTTGTCTTTTAGAGACAGGCTTCTTTCACTTAATATGATGATCTCCAGTTCCATCCAGTGCTCTGTGATTTTTAACTTTTAAAAAATTTTTGTTGCACTCGGATGTGGTGACACACAGCTGTAATCCCAGTTCCTGGGGAGGCTGAAGCAGGAAGATCCCAAGTTTGAAGTCAGCCCGGGGAACACAGTGAGACCCTGTCTCCAAAAAAGAAAAGGCAGGTGGTACAGAGCCTCAGTGTTCCATCCCCAGCACATACACACACACACACACACACACACACACACACACACACACCTATTTAAAAATTGTTTCTTCTGAAAGAAAAATCTATTTTGAAATAGTAGATGACTGGTGGCACACGCCTGTAATCCCAGCACTTGGGAGGCTCAGACAGGAGGATTGCCAGGAGTTCAAGGCCAGCCCAGGACACGTAGTGAGTTCAAGAAGGGCTTCGACTACACAGAGACCCTGTCTCAAAACAACCATTTTTTTCTTTTTTTTAGATACTGGGGATCGAACTCGTGACCTTGCACTTGCGAGGCTGGCGGTGGCACCACTGAGCTAAATCCCCGGCCCTCAAAAAAAATGTTTTTAAAGGGCCAGGGATTTAGCTCAGTGGTGCCACCGCCTGCCTCGAAAGCGCAAGGTTCCGAGGTCGATCCCCGGTAGCAAAAAAAAAAAAAAAAAAAAAAATTTAAAAAGTAGATGAAGAGATCATTCTGCAGAACTCTCCAGCGACGTCCAGGCCAACTCCCTGCCTGTCCCAGCGCTGGTGCCTGGCAAAGGAAGGTCCCCAGCACTGTGTCAGACCCAACAAGATGACGCTGGCCCAACCCACTGAACTCAGTTTTCTCCAGCGCTGCATGCTTCCAGTGTGCGCGTGCGCAGCTCCACACAACTGTATCACATGTTGCTTGTTGCTTCTGCTGTTTTGCGGAGCCAGGGACAGAGCCCAGGGCCATACACGCTGGGCAGCGCTAACCACCTGCTAAGCACTGAGCTCTCTTCCGTCTCTGAAATGATATGTTTCGCAACTCTCACCTACGCGAAGCCCCGCTACAGGTGTCCCGCGTTTTGGCTGCACTCAGCGTGGGGTCCCGGAGCTGACGCAGCTGCTGCTGCTGCTCGGAGCTACGGCTCGGGCCTGCACACTGCCGAGTAGTACTCCGCCTGGGAGTTCTGTCTCCGGGTTGTGGTTACTACAGACGGCTGCTTACAACAAGCGCACATTTCTGTAGGAGACGTGCCAGCCTGCCAGGCGTGCGCCACCACGCCCAGGGTCTATTTTTATTTTGACACACACAGAGTCTTGCTAAATCACTAAATTGTCTGGGCTGGGCTCCAACTCTTTAATCTCCGGCCTCAGCTTTCCAAGTACCTGGCATGATAGGCGTGTATCACCACAGGCCACTCATTTTGAAAGAAATCATTTTAAATGAAAGAAGCTGCACTCAATTTTCCAGTGTAGCTGCCTCATTTTATAGTGCGACTATTCACATATGTATTTATTATTATGAAATAAGAACCTAATCCCTAATACCATACTCAAGTATTAATGAGACGAATCACAGACGCAACTTTAAATGCTAGCACTATAAAGCTGACAGAATAAAACATGGGAGAACATATTTGTGATTTAAGGGGAAGCAAAGTTTTCTTAGGTTATATAAAATTATATAAAATATATCATTAAAGTTATTATTATTATTATTTTTTGGTACTGGGGATTGAACTCGGGTCCTTACGCTTGTGTAGCAGGCAGTGAAACCACTGAGCTAAATCCCCAGCCCAAAGTTAGTATTATTAATAATTTAAAATTTATTATTAAAATAGACTATAGATTTTATTTTAAAATATTTTAAGCCAGGCATGGTGGCCTATAATCCCAGCACTCTGGGAGGCCGAGGGAGGAGGATGGAAAGTTTGAGACCATCCCGGACAATTTAGCTTAGATTCCATCTCAAAATAAAAAATAAAAAGAGGGTGGGAATGTAGCGCAGTATGAAGACCAGGGGTTTAATCGTGAGTACTGAAAAAAAAACTGTTAAAGACGCTTGGGTCTATACATATAGGAGACACCACCTTTACTGACTGACTGACGCATTGGTTGACATCTTCCTGGTTTTGCCTCTCCTGGACCCAGAGCCCCGTGGCTTGCGCAGCGTTCTTGCTGAAGGAGGCTGCGCTACTGGCCTGAGCAACTCCATGTTGTTTCTCTGACTCCGACTCCGAGCTGCCTTTCAATTTGTGTTTTGTTGTCCTCTGAGTCCTCAAGTCACCGTCCCCTGCATTTACCTTGGATCCCAGTAACAAGAAGACTGATGGGTGAGCATCCTAGGACCAAAGGACCAAGACTACGCCCTGAGCAAGGGCGACCTGCCCGGTACTGCGACGCCAGCCCGACGTGCGGATCGCCGGCGCAGCCCGCCTGGACTGGCTTGGCCGTGTCCGCTTCCCGGGAGGCCCTCAGGCTGCTCTCCGAACTCTGCAGTCTGAGCTCCCCAGACCTGGCTCTGTCCCGCTGGGCCACACTGAGGACTGAGCTGGCTCTCTCCTTGGGCTCCGGGGACAGCTGGCACAGCCCGGGTGTGGGACTTCCTGGAGCACTGTTCTGTCTCCGTCACTCCGGACCCTCTGGGGACGACTCTACCCGCTGAGGAGCCGGCTTCCGCACACCGGAAGTGCTCACCACGTGCACAGGGCCCCGTTGTCTTCATCGTCGTTGTCGTCATCATGGGCAGAGCCTCAGGGTGCCATTCTCACCTGATAGCTCTTCGTGGGGGCCTTGCTCTGCAGAAGTCCGGGTTCTCCAGAGAGCCAGCCTCAGAGGGCTCTGCACACAGATGTGAGAGAACTGGCGCCGGGAAGTCGCAGGCCAGGCACACAGAAGTGTGGTCAGGGCTGTCCCGAGGCCTCAGGACCAGGAAGCCAGTGGTGTAAGCGGCAGCTGGAGGGCCCTCCAAGGTGCGTCCTGGGCTCCAGGGTCAGGCAAGCCTGGAGTCAGGAAGTCCAGGGCAGGAGCCCAGCTAGGCCCAGCTTGGGGATTGAGGGGGCTAGAGAGAGCCTTGGCCAGTGTAGTTCTTGCCAGGCCTCCGGCCAACTGGGTGGCACGCTCTCACGCTGGGGGCATTGCTTACCATCTCACCCACTCAGGCTGCAGGCTGAGCTCCTGGACACGCCCTCAGGCGCGCACACACACACACACACACACACACACACACACACACACACACACACACACACACACACACACACACACACACCCCACCCAAGTGCTTTCCCAGTTCGCTGGATCCCATCAAGTTGACACCTGCAGTCCAGGGAGACGCCTTAGAGCCACAACACGCGGGAAGCCACCCACTGGCACATAAGCCTCGGAGTCCTGTGAAGGCAGGAGCCCTTGTGACTACATCGTTGCCCTCACACCGTGCGTGTTCAGTTCTTGGAACACTGTCTAGGAGCAATTCAAACGTTTGCAGGACGCCTGGACACGCTCTGTGTGCTTGGTCACAGCAGGGCCACCCCGGTGGCAGAGGCAGCATCTGCAGACCGGTAAAGCTCACTGCACAGTAGTTTCCTGTTTTCTAGATGGGGTCTTGCTACATAATCCAACTTGGACTCGAACTTGTTATGTAGCCCAGGCTGGACTTGAACTCACAGTCCTGTGCCTTAGCCTCCCAAATGCTGGGATTATAGACAGGCACCACCATACCCAGCCTTTTTCTTTTCTTTTCTTTTTGTACTGGGGATTGAACCCAGAGCCTTTGCATGAGTTACAACCCCCTCCCTTTAAATTTTCTTTTGAGAGATGGTCTTGCTAAGTCACTAAGTTGCCTAGGTTGGGCTGGAACTTCTGATCCTCCTGCCTCAGCCTCCCAGAGTGCTGGGACTACAGCCGTGTGCCTACACCCGGCCTTCACTGATATTTTGTCTAACATTCGGCCATCCACTTCCAATCCACAAAAATCATGTTTTCACCATCACTACACCGAAACCGCTCCTGTCAAGAACACTAATGGAAAAAAATCACTAGGGATCTTCATATAGCTAAATCTAATGGCATAGCTCAGTTGCTCTCTCACCTGACTGTACGTGTATTAGGATAAAGATAAGTTTAGTTAGCAGGAAAGACGCTTAATGTTTAACTGCCTGGTACAGACACCCTAATGCCGGAAAAGATAGCAGTGCTACTGCACTTACTGTTCTTTAAAGGCTGCTATTCCTTTTGTTTTCAAACTTATGTTGACCGTTTTTCCTAACAGGCGTTATCAGTCCCCCTTTCTTGTGTACTCTTGGCATACCTTTCTAATAACCTTTTTGGTGTTTGCTAGTTTCTGATAAGGGCCAACTTTCCCTTCCCTGCTAAGCACCAAATGTCTACTCTCCCACACGGAGTGTCACGAGGTCTCTCCTTTGCTGTTCACCATGCAGCAAACCTTGGACTGTTTCTTCAGGGTACTCATGTGTAAAAGAACCTTTTTTCTTTTTTGGTACCGGGGATTGAACTCGGGACCTTGCGCCTTCGAGGCAGGTGATGGAACCACTGAGCTAAATCCCTGGCCCTAGAAGAACCTATTTTTATTGATTGATTGATTACAGTACTAGAGACAACTCAGGGTGATTATAAGTATGAGGTACAGACTTAAGTCATTTGTTTTTTGAGACAGGGTCTTGCTATGCAATTTAGGCTGCCTTACTTAGGTGAGATCTTAAAGTCATAGACCACAGGGCTGGGGATTTAGCTCAGTGGTTCCAGCGCCTGCCTCGCAAGCGCAAGGTGCCAAGTTTGATCCCCGGTACCAAAAAGAAAAGAAAAAGTCACAGACCACAAAAGGCAGGAGAAGTGGAGAAACGGGTCTGAGGTGGCTGGAGGGCAGGAAAAAAAAAGCCTTGCTGGGTCTAAAGGCGGTGGAGTGGAGCCCAGCACCTTGCCTGAGTGCTGAAGCAAAACCCAGAGACCTATGTTGACAAGAGGCTTCAACAGTGCCGTAGCTAGGGTGTGAAGCTCTCCATGGATAGAACCTGTCCTCCAAGTCACGTCCCCAAAATGTTATAGACAGTGCCCATGAATCCACTCGTTTAAACAGGACTTTTGTGAGGAAAAGAGAAGTTTATTCCAGTGAACAGAGACTAAAATCAGGGTCTAAAATCAGCGATAGAGACTAGCATCTATCTGGGAAAAGTCAAGCTTATTGCATCCACGTGTGGATGGGCTGACATTGGGAGAGAGAAATAGCAGCAGCCAGCTGGGGGAGCTGGACTCACACCGGAGAGAGATTAGCACTAAATGGGAATGGTATTAGGTTTATGCAGGTATTGAAGGGGCTAAGGAATCTGGGCTGAGTGTTTATGACTGAGTCAAGGACTGTCAGCCCAGGGGTGTAGACGGTCACTGGACTTCTCGGCGCCAGGAGATTGTCTTCTGTTCACTGAGAAACAGCCTGTCCTTTGCTGAAAGCAGCCTGTTTGCTTGGCCTGTTTGTTCGAGAAGATCTCACCTAAGTCAGGCGTGACAACTATGTAGCCCAGGCTGACCTTGAACTGAAGCCAATCCTCCTACCTCAGTCTCCAAAGTGCTGGGATTACAGGCATATGTCACCACACCTGGCTCATGTTTTCTTTTCTTTTCTTTTTGGCACTGGGGATTGAACTCAGGTCCTTATTTTTTTTCAATTTTGTGACAGAACCTTACTAAATTCCCCACACTGGGCTCATACTTGCAATCCTGCCTCAGCCTTCTAGAAGGCTGGGATTACAGGCCTGTGCCACTTGGCCTGACTAGAACCTCATTTATTTATTTATTTATTTATTTATTTATTGGTACTGGGGATCGAACTCCGGTCCTTGCGCTTGTGCAGCAGGTGTTGAAACCACTGAGCTAAATCCCCAGCCCCCTTATTTTTATTTAAAAGCCTGCCGTCTTCTC
Source organism: Heterocephalus glaber (assembly GCF_053883595.1). Classification (NCBI taxonomy): domain Eukaryota; kingdom Metazoa; phylum Chordata; class Mammalia; order Rodentia; family Bathyergidae; genus Heterocephalus; species Heterocephalus glaber. Next base: position 27,613,380 of record NW_028258297.1, on the reverse strand, counting down.
TCAGGTATGGTGGCCTGTGCCTGTGGTCCTAACACTGGGAAGGGTGAGGCTGAGGCAGGAAGACTGTTTGAGCCCAGGAGTTTAAGTTCAGGCTGGGCAATGTGGCAAGACCCTAACTCAGACAAGGGGAAGGAAAAAAAATGAAAAGGGAGTGTGTGGCATATAGCTCAGCCTCTTTCTTTCTCTCTCTCTCTCTCTCTTTCTTTCTCTCTTTTATTTTTTAAAAATTTTTTTTGGTACCAGGGATCGAACTTGGGACCTTGCGCTTGCGAGGCAGGCACCGGAACCACTGAGCTAAATCCCCGGGTCTCTCTTTTATTTTTTGAGATAAGGTCTGACTATATAGTCCAGGCTTACCTCGAACACACAGCTATCCTCCTGCCTCAGCCTCCTGAGTGATGGGATTACAGTATAGCTCAGTTTCAAAACACTTGCCTCCTGGCCCATAATCCCAAGAGGTAGAATTTGGGCCTGTAATCGTAGCACTCAGGGAGGCTGAGACTGGAGGATTGCTGTGAGTTGGAGACCCAACTAGGCTACATAGTGAGTTCAAGGCCAGCCTGAACTATAGAGCTAGACCCTGTCTCAAAAAAACAAAAAAGGCTGGGGATTTAGCTCAGTGGTGCTATGCCTGCCTCACAAGAGCAAGGTCCTGAGTTCAATCCTGGTACCGGAAAAAAAAAAAAATAACAAGAGAAAGAAAGAACTTGCCTAGCATGTATGAGGCCCTGTGCTTAGTTACCAGTACAACAGTTTTTTTTTTTTAAAGCCTAGGGCACAGCCCTAGGTCCTGTCTGGATAAGCATTTGCCCACCTCCTATATTGTTTTCTTGTTGTTGTTGTCCCGTTCCCCACCATCACCACCACTGGGGATGGAACTCTGGACCTTGCACTTTCGAGGCAGGAGGCGGAACCACTGAGCTAAATCCCTGGCCGTTTTCTTGTTCTTGAGATCCAGACCTCAGTCTGTTGCCCAGGCTGGTCTGGAACTTGGAGCCTCAAGTAATCCTCCTGCCTCAGCCTCCCAAATAGCTGGGACTAGAGATTCATGCCACCATCCCTGGCTTAGCTCCTATTTTGTAGTTCTCATAAATGACTGTTTTATTTTAATTGTTGGACAGTTATCACTATTTATTTATTATTGGCACATATTTGCAGTACATAACAGTCACATTCATTGTGGGGAGCTGTACGTGTACATAATGCATCTTAATTCTTTCTTCTCTCCTTCGCCTTCCCCTCCCTCAACAGTGTTCCAGTCTCATTTGTTTCTTAAGTCTTTCCCTGGAAGAATCTACAGCCATACAGACCCCGAGACCAGCAGACAGAGCTCAGGACCGGACTAAGTGTGCACACAGCAAACGAAACCCTTTGTGGGTTACTTTTTCAGATGCCAGGAGCACAGCATAGGGAGTTATGTCCAGAAAGGCCTCTTCAGGTAGGGGTTGTAGCCTAACCCTGTCTCCTGACCTGTCCCAATGTCCATTTTCTTACTGCTTCTCACTGGGACCCCTGAAAAACTTAGTGTACCCTTCTTGGTCACAAGATAAACCCACTTTCTACTCCAAGTTCATATTCCAGGGGTCAGGATGGAACCTAGTCCCCCTTGGTTCACATTAAACTATTCTGCTCTCCTTTGTGCATAACTCAGGTGGGATATGCAGTAGTCAGATTCTGGCTGCTGTGACCAAATACTTGAGAAGAACTTTCTCTTTTTTTCTTTTTTCTTTTTTTCCTTTCTTTTTTTTTTTTTTTTTTCTGGTACCAGGGATCGAACTCGGGACCTTGCGCTTGCGAGGCAGGCAGCGGCACCACTGAGCTAAATCCCCGGCTTGAGAAGAACAACTCTGAGAAGCGAAGGTTTGTTTTGGCTCACAGTTTCGGGGGCCCCAGACCATGGGTAGGAATGCTCTATTGGTTCTCAGTCCTGTGGCGAGACAGGACTATCATGGCGCATGGGCCTGGCGCCAGAGAGCTGCTTGGCTGGTACCAAGCAGGGGTAGGGGGAATAGCAGGCAGGCGGGGCCTTGATGAATCTTTTTGTTTGTTTGTTTGAGACAGGGTTTTGCTAGGTAGTTCAGGGTGGCCTCAAACTCTCGGAGATCCTCCTGCCACAGTCCATATACATTTTAGGCCCAAGCCCCCTGTGACCTGCTTGCTTAGAGAGGCCCCACCCGTAGGTTGCCTTCCTCTCTGAACCCCTCAGGTGAAGGATGGTTTCCCTGCAGTCTAACCCCCCTTTAGACCCCGTCTCTGGGCTGGGGGTAGAGGCCTCAATATATAAGGCTTTGGGGAACCCTTCACTTTTAAACCATAACAGAGTACCAGAAGACAACAAATTGGGGTTCTGCTCAGATTTATGCTGCAGTTTGTTCTCAAAAGTTCACATCCTGGAAACCTGAGTCCCATGGTGGTGATGCTGAGTTGAGGTAGAACTGTTTGTTTGCTGTACTGACACTGAATCCAGGATATTGTGCATGCTAGGCAGGCGGTATACCACTGAGCTACATCCCCAGCCATTTTTAATTTTTTAATTTTTTTTTCTCAGTACCAGGGATTGAACTCAGGACCTTGCACTTGTGAGGCAGGGGTGGCACTACTGAGCTAAATCCCCAGCCCATAATTTTTAAATTCTACGACAAGGTTTTGCTAAGTAGCCCAGAGTGGGCTCAAATTTGGAATCTTCCTGCCTCAGCCTCCTGAGTACAGTGGACCCTCATGTTATGACAGGCCTGACATAGGAACAACTTGGGTTACGACACTGGAACTTTATTTTATTTATTTATTTATTTATTTATTTATTTTAGTTCTTTTATTGGTACATTTTAGATATACAATTTGTTTACATTTATCATTAGGTGTTTGTACCTGTACATGATATATCTTGGTTCTTATTTTTTTGTTGTTGCTCTTTTGGAACTTTAGTTTGTTTTTTTGGTACTGGGGATCGAACTTGGACCTTGCACTTTCGAGGCAGGCACCAGAACCACTGAGCTAAACCCCCGGCCCTGGAACTTTAGTTTTAACTTAGGACCAAAGTCTTGAGTTACAACCTGAATGCTGAATGCTGGCTATTTGTGTTTCCAGATGGTCTCAGATACAGATTTAACCCTTAAAGAGTTCTGGAAAGAACATTACAGCATCCTTTCCCGTGTGGGGTGATTGAGAAATCCTGGGCCAATGTCTCCCCAAGGACACTGAGATCAGCCTGTATATAGGAGAGAGACTTTAAAGGCTGTGTAGAGGAGCCTGAGCCTTCATTGACCAACCTGAGTTACAATCAGCCCTCAGGAACAAATTGAGTTCGTAAGTCAAGGGTCCATTATATAACAAGTCTGTCTCAAAAAACAAACCAAAAACATTCATTACAAAGGGCCGGGGATTTAGCTCAGTGGTTCCGCCACCTGCCTCACAAGGGCAAGGACCCCAGTTCAATCCCCAGTACAAAAATAAAAATTCATTACATCACACTTGTTAATTATGTCATTTACTTTTTTTTTTTTGGTACTGGGGATCGAACTCAGGTCCTTGCGCTTGCGAGGCAGGCGCTGGAACCGCTGAGCTAAATCCCTGGCCCATTCACTTTTTTTTTTTTTTTTTTTTTTTTTTATGGTGAGTATGGAATGCAGGCCACGCCCCTGTTAGTGAAGTTACCTGTGGAAGGTCTCCAGGCCTTTGCAGTTTTTGTTTTTTATTCTGGTGGTACTGGGAGCCCAACCCAGAATCGCTGTACCACTGAGCTACATCCCCACACCTTTTTATTTTGTCTTTTGAGACAGAGTCCTGCCAAATTGCCCAGGTGAACCTTAACTGGCGCTCTCTGCCTCAGCCTCCCCGAGTGCACCACCGCACCTGCTCTGTAGTCTTAAAATCACATAAGGTAGTGTGGAAGCAGACAGCAAAATTGCGTGCGGGCCAAGGTGAAGGTAATAGTGCGGGGGGCCAGGTGTACTGACGCCTGTAATCCAGGAACTCTGGAAGGCTGAGGCAGGAGGATCGCTAAATTAAAGCCTACTCTCGGCAGTTGAGCGATTTATGAGACCCTGCCTCAAAATAAAAAATAAAAGGGGCTGGGGACGCGGCTCAGTGGAGATTCTGAGTTCCATCGCCAGTAGACACAAGGAAAAAAGACAAGAACAGTCTGCGGGAGCTGAGTGGCGCAGCCGCCCTGTGTTCCGTCCCGGGGGAGCGGGCGCCGGGTGCGCGTGGGCAGAGCATTTGGGCGCGGCGGGGAGGCGCGGGCGCGGTGGGGAGGCGCAGACCCGCACCTCTGCCGTCCGCACTAGGTGCCCTCCTGGCGGGTGGGTGCCGCCGCTGGCTGTCTCCAGCTGTCAGCCGTTCAGAGCAGCCCGGCTCCCAGCTGCAGACAGAGGCGCCGCCCCCTCCCGCCCCAGAGCTGCCCTTCCCCTGCCTCCTGCCCTGGTACTGAGTACAACCCAGGCCTCTTCGTGGCTTTATTTTTTTAAAAAATGTTTTCTCTTCACGGCTTTTGAGACAGTCTCCCTAGATTGTCCAGGCTGGGCTGGAACTTTCAATCCTCCTGCCTCAGCCTCCCGAGGGCTGGGATTACAGGCATGCGCCACCACTCCTGGCAAGTTTTTTAGATGGTACTAGGGAGTCAACCCAGGGGCTCTGGCTCTGTCACTGAGCCACATTCCCAGCCCTTTTTAATTCATTAGTTAAGATAAACTTGGAGGCAGAATATTCCAAGCACAAGGAGACGTGTTGAGACCGGAAGTGAGCTGGAAAGACCTGGACTTCCTTCACTGAGGAAGAGGTGACATTGGACAGGCAAGCCTCTTCCGTAGGAGGTTAATGAGGGTGACTTTGAGAATGAGCAGAAGCAGCTTACTAGTCATGCCAGGTAAGAGAAGTAACAGAGTGTGACATGTGGGTTGTCATCTATCGATGGGGCATGGTAAAGGAGTCTGGATATTATTTTAAGTGGCAAGATGTAACCGAAAAAGAAAAAATGAAAAAAAAGAGATATAATTGGAAAGCTTTACACGGGCAAGGCCACACTAATTCTAAAGTCACCCTGAGACAGATGTGGTGGTGCACGGTTTTCTAGTCTCTGTTACTACACGAAGGCTGAGGCAGGACTGCAAGTTTGAGGCCAGCCTGGACAGCGTCTTTAAAAAGCAAAAAAGGAGGTTGGCTGGGGATGCAGCTCAGTGCAAGGCCTTGGGTTCAGTCCTCGGTGTTCCTGGGGGAGGTGGGGCAACATCATTAGTTCTGAGCATCAGCAGGAGGGGGGAGGGGACTCCATGCTATGCTGATTCAGCAAGGTGATTGCAGCTATTGTGTCGCAAACATTCACTACAAAGAGGAAGCCAAGCCGAGCATGAGACATGGCTGAGCAATTATGGAGAAATCATCAATTGGGACCAAGGGGCCTTTCCTGACATGCACAGCACCACAGCTAGAAACAAAGTTCCTGGGATGAGCAGAGGTAAAAAGGACAACTCTTCAAATATGTTTAGTATGTGAGTGACAGCACTGATAGAAAAGTGGAGGGGGCTGGGGATTTAGCTCAGTGGTTCCGTCACCTGCCTTCTCCCAAGCGTAAGGACCCAACAAGTTCAATCCCCAGTACAAAAAAAAAAAGAACCTGCGATATGTATGTCTACAATTTTTATTTCAAAACAAAGAACCACAGTAACATGAATAGTAGAAAACCCCTGTGGAAATATTTACAACCTGGTCACCGAGAAGGGGACAGCGCTACCCTGCATGACTGCCAAGTGATCTTGGCGGCAGGAGGCGCAGTTCAAGGAAAGTGGGACCCAGCTCCCTCTTGCTCAGTTCATCCAGGGGCTCGGTGACCAGCGGGATTGAGAACCACGGACTGAGTGTGAGCACCAAGGGGGAGATGAGCAGGGGAGGGTGAGGCGGAGCAGGGGACCAGAGGGGACCGGCAGGAGCCAACGCTGCTGGGCGGGCTGTCTGACCCCTCCAATGAGAAGCATTTGCTTCTCAGTTTCCTCTCCCCACAACCAGTGTCCCGTGAGCCACGCAGCCGGCCTAGCGCCCCTTCCTGTCCTTGGACAGGCTGAGTCCTCAGCCTCAGGTGCAGTGAGGGACAGCCAAGGGGTCTGAACCCCGAGTTCTGGGTGCAGGTGCCACCCAGCAGAGGCAGTGTTGCATCTACACACAGGGCTAAGCTAATACATTCTATCCCCGGGGCCACGGTGGCAACACAGGGAGCAAGTGCCCAGTGAGCTGCTTCCTCCAGGCAGGACAGCACACTCACCCTTGCTGTCTCAGTCCCCTAGAGGAGTCAGGTCCCTAGGGCACCTGACGGCTCAGTAACATGACTCAGTAACATGGACCCCACATACTGATAGCAGAGTGGTGGTTGATCAGGAAAACCCCCTCCCAGAGCTGAGGTTCCAAATTCCAAATCACCCATGAAGATTCTCCTGACTTCCTTTAAAGCTACAAGTCAAAATCAAAACAGGGCTGGGGATTTAGCTCAGTTGTTTCGCTGCCTGCTGCACAAGTACAAGGACCCAAGTTCAATCCCCAGTACCAAAAACCCAAAAAAAACCCAAAATCAAAACAGATAAAATATCTTAACAGTGGAGAAATACCAAAGCTGTCCTGAGAACCAGTATTCCGGGTTCTCCCCACAGGGGTGTAGGGTGGGGACTACAGTGAGTCTACTGGGGATGGGAGGGCGGGCTTCGGACAGCCTTCTCCAGCCACACTGGAATCAAAACCCACCAACTGCCTTTAATTACAATGCCATCTGAGCAACAGTCCCCGATTTCAAGTAATACTCTACATAAACTCTAATCTTAAAAGAAGACTTCCAAAGGAAACCAGTTTTTCTACACAGGCACGTGACTTTCCTGAAATGAGCGCGGTCTCCACGAGGAGCCACAGAAAGGGCTGGGGCGTCAGCCGCCTGGGGCCCTCACACCCCAGGGACAAGACTTCTCCCTGAGCCCCACCAGCAGGGCAGGCACCCCAGCCTCCATCAAACCCGCCTTGCCCACAGCATCTAAACACCTCCCTCGCCCCTCCACTTTCTTATGTCTTCACTATTTGGAAAAATTACACTTAAAAAAATAAATATTTATGCAATAAAACCAGAAGGTAAAATAAATACAACCCGAGGGACTGTGGTGCAAGTTGTGCGGTGAGGAGTGGCACCGGCTCCCACCGGGCCTGGAGAGGCCAGCCTGGCGCCGGGCGGGAAGGGGCCGGAAGGGGGTGGTCCTGGCCTCTGGCCGAGCCTGAACTGGTACTGGTAGCAGCACTGAGCAGTCCTGGGTTCACCTTGAGCCTCCCACGGGAGTCGCTGTCCGCGGTGCTGGAGGAGGCGGGTGGCCGAGCGGCTTAGACGCCCGGCTCCTTCACCGGCTGCAGGCTGTTCAGCTCCACGGCTGGGGTCTTCCCGGCTTCCTGAGCACCTCGCCCTTCGAAGGCCCGAGTGATGTCCTCAAAAGTCCTGCCTCGGGTCTCAGGGACTTTGAAGAAGGTGAAGATCAAGAAGATAATGAGGAAGACAGCGAAGACAATGAAAACGTAGGCTCCTAGAGAGGCCTAGTGGAAGAAAAAAAGAGGTTGCTATGAAGGCTCAGTGACAAACCCAACCTGCCCCACATCTGTGTCTCCTCAGGCCTCACTCACACTGCAGCTCCACTCTTAGCGACTGCATTTCTCTGGGATTTCTGTCACCCTTTCCCACTTACCAAAGGCAGCTTCTGGTAAACACTTACCATTTGTCACTATACCTAAAATCTGGTTTCTGAACAACCTCTTGGAAATAAACAGGAAACGGATCTAGAAGTCTGTTGCCAAAGTAACAGCCCCAGGTCACTCTGCAACAGATCTAGCTCATTTGTTGATCCTGGGCTGGGTGTGTGAGCCTTTAAGACCTTAAAGTCAATGCTAATTCAGACTGTGGGTGAACTGGTTCACGATTGTTCTTTTCTAGGTAACTGCACCTCAGAAGAGTGGTCCACAGGGCCTGTGCTGCCAGGCTGGCCTAATTTGTGATCCTCCTGCCTCAGCCTCCTGAGTGCTAGGAGAACAAGTGCATGCCACCTCATCAGACTCGTGGTTCTTTCCAGGTTCCTGGCTTTGAACTCCTCCTTCCACCTGTTTTTTTCCTGTATTTCACTGAAATTGAGGAAGTCTGGCTTAGGGCCCTGGATAGCGGATTTTTCATGGAGTCAATAAATATTTTTGTGGTGTCTTAGACATGTTGGCTAAGGTGGGCTGATTTCAAGATTTTCATTTACTTACTGCAGCCAAGGGGAAGAGCAGTCCAACCAAAAAGTTGGAGGTCCAGTTGGAACAGCCAGCCACAGCCACAGCGGCCGGGCGGGGCCCCTGGCTGAAGAGTTCAGCCACGATGAACCAGGGGATGGGGCCGGGCCCAATCTCAAAGAAGGCCACGTAGATCAGGATGGCCCCAATGCAGATGTAGCTCATGAAGCTGTATGTGTCCTGCAAGAGACACCACAAGGTGAACGCTGGCAGCTTGAGGACCAGGCAGAGCCTGGGCTCTCGAATACCAGCTGTGCCATTTCATGTCACTTTGCGTGATGAGACCACCTACAAAATGGGCCGCCTCAAGACGGTCTGCTTTTCTTTTTTGAGACAGGGTCTTGCTATGTCATTCAGCCTGGCCTTGAACTATGTAGCCCAGGCTGGCTTTAAACTCATAGTGATCCTCCTGCCTCAGCCTCCCAAGGAGCTGGGATTACAGGCATGCACCAGGAAGCCTGGATCAAATTTGCCTTTACCAACCATCTCCAATGTCAGCAACCCGCACCCTGCCCCAGTGACCCGTGCCCTCTGCAGACCCCCAGCCCCACCCTCTCACAGGACACACACCTTCAGCAGCAGGGAGACAGTCATGAGGATGGAACAGAAGGCCATGCCACCGAGGCCGATCATGTGCAGACTCCTCCTTCCTGCCCGTTCCACCAGGAACACCTAGGACGGAAACTGCTGCTCACAAAAAGAGGGGCCTGCAATGGCCACGCCACTCCTGTCCAGTCCCGCACATAACCCTGCTGCCCCCGCTCCCCGTATCTGCTGGAATAGAAAGGTGAAGACTGCTCTACTGTCTCTCCACATTTTCACTAAATGGTGATCGAGAGCGAGAGCCCTTTCGTCCCAAGTGATCCTGCCCACAACTTACGGACACCACTGTGAAGATGGTGTTGACCACGCCTGCCCCAATGGTGGCGTAGATCGGCTCCTGGACGCCCGCGTCCTTGAAGATTCCGGTGGAGTAATAGAAAACCTGGCAGGAAACAAGAGACACAGCTGCTGTGAAGTCTCGGGAGGTGAGGTCTTTTCCCAGTCTCCCTGATATTCATTCTTTCTGCACACGAGTGGCCCTGGCCTAGTGCAGTTTTCTGCTACTCACGGCGTTGATCCCCGAGAGCTGCTGGGACAGCTGCAGCATGATGGAGATGATGATGGGCTGCTGGTAGTTGCGGGCCCGGAAGAGCTCCAGCACGGTGACTTTCTTCTCCTGGCTCATCCGGACACTCTCATCCTTCATTTCCTGGATGTCCTGGGACACATCCTGGGAGCCCCATAGCCACTGGAGGACTGGGGAAGGAATCGAGTGGAAATAAAGAAACTGTGCCACCCACCTGCCAAGTTGGTGGTCCCATCAGACAGCTGGGAAGGAGTCTGGCCCGAAGCATGCACACTCCCCCGGCCTGGAACATGCCCGGAACATACACACCTCCCACCCAGTCCCCCAGGGGGGTAACAGATGGACTCTAACCCGGGTCCCAGAGTAAGCGTGAAGTGAGGAATACTCACTCTTCGTAGCACGCTCCTCTTCCTGTCTGTTAATGAGCAAGAATCTAGGACTCTCGGGGCAAAACGGAAGGGTTATGCTTTGTAAGATGGCTGGGATGATGGTGAAGCCCAGCAGCAGGGGCCAGTGGTCTTCAGTCCCCAAAATGAATTTCAGGCCAAAGATCTAGAAATCAGAGATAGTGTCATAAACCCCGAATTTCCTGGCTCACAAATTCATTAAAAGAGGCCATTCTTTTTTTTTTTTGATTTGTTTTTTGATAGGGGCTCACTATGTGGTTCAGGCTGACCTCAATCTCACTAAGTAGCCCAGGCTGACCTTGAACTTGTGGGATGCTCCTGCCTCTGCCTACCAAGTGCTTGGATTATAGGCATGTGGCACCACGCCTGGGTCATTCTTTTACCATAGAAAAACATAAAATTGTACTTTTCCTTTTTCTACCCTGCTGGCTTTGTTGGCTACAAGTGATAAGTTATAGTAACCATGTTATCTGAAATATGTATCTTTCAGTATGTCCCCATCTATTCTTTTGAGTGCGCTATCTATGTGAATTCACTCAATGGGCACCAAATGAACTCATTCAGTGTGAGAAACCCAGGGTACCTGAGCCACCAGAATCCCGATGACGATGCCCAGCTGGTTGAGGGTGCCAAAGGCGCCCCGCAGGGTGGTGGGAGACACCTCTCCGATGTACATGGGCACAAAACCTGTGCAGAGCCCACAGAAGATGCCTGTGACCACACGGCCCAGGATCAGCATCTCCACCGACTTGGCCATCTTGCAGAAAGCCATGAGGCTGCCACCAGCGACCACCAGGAGGTTGACCATGAGCATGGAGTTGCGCCTGTGGGGTTTCACAGGGTTTCATCGGGTCAGCAGGGTGTGACCGGCTGGCCGGTCGGCCTCCCTCCCTCCCTCCCCCCGCTTCCTCCTGCTCCTTCCAGGCCTGTGTTTCCCTTCTTTTGGTTTAAATTTTCTTTCGTGATTTCTATTAGCATAACATTTCTAGTTGGGAGTAACCTGAATCAATAGTTTTTATACCTCTTTATGTATAAAACTCACTTAGAAAACTCAAGCTCTTTTTTTTGGTGGTACTGAGGATTGAACCCAGGGCCTGACCCAGGCTAGGCAGGCGTTGAACCAACTGACCTTCACCCCAGCTCTTGTCTGAGATTCCTCTTGCAATAAATACTCAATGGTAACCTAGGATTTTTTTTTTTTTTTTTTGGTTTCGGGGATTGAACTCAGACCTTGAGCTTTTGAGGCAGGCAGCAGAACCACTGAGCTAAATCCCTGGCGCCTGTAGGATTTTTTTTTTAAGATATGGTCTCAGGCTGGCTTTGAACTCCCTACACAGCCCAGACTGCCTCGGCTTCCTGAGTGCTGGGTGACAGGCACGTAACACCATGCCCACCTAGCCTAGGATTTTATTTAGCAAGCGCTCCCAGCCACAGTTCTCACAGTAGGCCACAAGCTAACAGCATCAAGTTACAAATCTGTTAGAATTTAAAATTCTCCCGCTTCACCTAGATTAATCGTCAGGTCTTACCCAAGGGGCAGGCCCAGGAACCTATTCTAAAAAGCCCCCCCCCCCGGAAGTAAAAAGAATTAAGATGTGTTATGTACACAACTCCCACAAGGAATGTCATCTTACACTGCCAACATGCACTGGTAAACATTTTAAAAAGAAAAACTCAAAAGCACTCCAGGTGGTCTGATGCAAGCTGGAAGTCTGAGAGCCACTGCCCTAGGCAGTACTTGGGGAAGAGCTGACCCCTGAGAGACATTTTGGAGGCCAGGCATGGTAGCCACGCGCCTGTAATCCCAGCTACTTTGGAGGCTCAGGCAGGAAGATTCCAAGCTTGAGGTCAGCTTGGGCAACTTAGTAAAACCCTGTCTCAAAAATAAAAGGACAGGGCTGTGGATTTAGCTCAGTGGTTTTGCCGCCTGCTGCGCAAGTGCAAGGACCCGAGTTCAATCCCCAGTACCAAAAAAATAAAAATAAAAGGACAAAAATGGAGATATGCTAAGTCCCCAGGCTTTTTATGCATTTTACTGCATGCATTTCAAGCACTGTAGTTGTATAGAGATCAAGAATATTGTACTGAGGGCCGGGGATTTAGCTCAGTGGCACCATGCCTGCCTCACAAGCACATGGTCCTGAATTCAATCCCTGGTACCAAAAAAAAAAAAAAAAAAAGAATATTGTACTGAATTTAAATTATTTCAAATAAAATGTTTCTCCATCACAGAGAATTACACTCAAAAGGCAGTCAGTCAGCTTCAGCTCTCCTTCTCTAGGCTAGACTATGGTGATGTCATTCACCACTAGTATTGACAACAGGTATAACTGACAACAGGTATAAAAAATAAACTAACATGTGTATGTGCTAAGCACAGGAGGCAAAGCACTAAAACATGATATAAACCAGCAGTAGAGGATTAGTGCTGAAGCTGGGCATGGTGCATGCCTGTGATCCCAGCACTTGGGAGGCTGAGGCAAGAGGATCTCTACAAGTTCATCACCAGCCTGAACTGAATTACACAGGGAGACCCAATCTCAAAAACCACACGAAAAAAGGATTAGCATTGAAAACCTACAGCACCACACCTCTCCTGATGAGAGTGAGACTGGGGTTCAGCCTGGCACTGGGTCTTAAAAGCTCCCCAGGGACCCTAAATCCTAAATGTCCAGCAGCAGTGAGAGCCATGCCTAGCACTCCTGAGGCCTGGGTTCATCCCCAGAACAAGAAATCAAACAAAATTAAACATTATAAAACCAAACAGGTTGCTTCACAAATATTAAGTACACAGAGAATATCTAATGACAAGGTAAATGGTTCTTTCAATTCTGAAAGCATTTTACCCTTTAAGATATTTTTAATAAGTGTCCAGTGAGATGATTATTTCTCTTTGGGAAAAAAAATTCAGCTATTTGGCCATTGTCCACATTTACCGCAAACCAAGGTTTGCAAAAATATTTTCTATGTAAAATAAAGACTTTCATGGCCTCCTCTTTTTTTAAAGAAAAGCAAATAATTCTGACCTAAATAAAGCATTCGGGGCTGCACCTGAGGGCGGGTGGGCTCCACACAAGGGCAGTCACACCAGGCCCAGGCCCCAGGCCTTCAATGTGATGCCTCCACTTCCCTGCCCTCATTTTCTGTTTGTCCGTCAGCCCACTCTTGGCCAGGTTGTGGCCCGTACCTGCCAAAGCGGTTGACAAAGAGTCCCACGGAAAAGGAGCCGATCATTCCGCCCACGGAGAAGATGGCCACGGACAAGGACCACAGGGTGGTGAGCAGCCCAGGGCTGGGAGGCTCGCTGAGCTTCTGAGACAGGGTGGTGTTGAGGAACTCCCGGATGATCTGCAGAACAGAGCGGCTGGTGGGAGGACAGCCTGTCACAGCTGCACAGACACCAGGCGTCGTTCACTTCCTCCTGCTGCCTTACAGGGAGAGCCCGGGAGTGGAGAGATGCGCGACGCGAAGGCGCTGGGAGCAATTCTGAAGGTTTGTCCCAGCAGGCCCAGCAGGTGGCAGCAGCGGCCGTGGTCCGCCCAGCATCACTAGGACATTGTACCACCCCGGAGGGCAAGAGGAGGAGCCAGCAGCTCAGGGTTTGGGGAAATGAGTTTTCGGTCCTTCATTAAATGACTCAACACATTCACACCACCTTCTGGCTTAGCCCAGATAGGCTAGACACAGTTTTAATTCAGACTTTTCCCCAGTCCTGGAGATGAAGCCCAGGGCCTCCCGCATGCTAGGCCAACGCTCCTCCACCCCGGAGTGACAGCCCCAGCGGTCAGATTCACTTTTCACTTCCAGATTCCCTTTGCGGTTCTACTCGGCGCCTGACACTCACCATCTCGGGGGCATTGATGACCCCAGTGTTGTAGCCGTACTGGAAAGAGCTGATCGCAGCGATGGTGACAGCAAAGACCAGAGGTGGGGTCACCTGGGTGTAGAACGGCACAGGGAGGGAACAGCCCTTAGAACGTGAGATCGCGACCCTCCCGCATCAGTCTCCCAGGGTGAGGTGATTACAGGGGCCGCCACCATCCCCAGTTGGTCCTTACAGTTTTTTCCCGTTTTTCTTTCGAGTCAGGGCCTCGCTATGTTGCCCAGGCTGGCCTGGAACTCGAGAAACCCTCCTGCCTCAGCCTCCCGAGTGCCGGGATTACAGGCAGGTGCTGAGATTACAGGCTTGCACCACCATACCTGGCTTTTTTATTGAGCCCTTAAAACTTTTTCACTGATGATGGTCTCCTATTATAGGCTGTGGAGATACACTGTATTAGAATTTGACCTATGAGGGTTATGAAGAGGACAAAAATGTAGTGAGATTTTTTTTTTTTTAATTTTGTGGAAGTTAAAATAGGAACTGGCTTAGAAGCATTAAAACAGTTGTACTGGGCCGGGGATTTAGCTCAGTGGTTCTGCTGCCTGCAGATCCCCGGTATCAAAACAAAAGCAAAATTAAAAACAGCTGTACAGTACCAGGTAAAAGCAAGTACAGAGTTGGCTCTAGGACTAGGAAGGCAGTTGGAGACACTTTAAGATGTGAGAAACTAATGCTGGGTTCAAATTATATGTGATGAAAAGAAAATAAACCAGAAAAAAAGCACATTAAAAAAAAAAGGGACTAGGCAGGCAGAGGAAAAGACTGATCCTTCGGAAACAGCCAGATGCAGGAGACCTAAGATCGCCGTAGCGCAGGACGGCGCGGAAGCCGGCCCTGGCGGCTACCCGGCAGGCTGGGCCCCTGCAGCCCCTGCACCCCCAGCTGTCCGGCCCCGACGCGGGTGCCCAGTGGCTGCCGGCTGAGGTCCCCGGCAGCCCCCACAATCCGCCGACCTTTCCTCGTTTTCAAGGCCGGCCTCTCCTCTCGGTCAGGTGGACGCAGGCTGGGCGCTGCGGGGGAGGACTCTCCCCGGGCCTTCGGGCCCGCTCAGCCCAGGTTACCTGGGACGACCCTGCCTGTGCCAGATGTTTGCTGTTAAATCTTCCTTTATTGAAAACCTCTTTTCTCCTCACCATCTTAGAGGGCCTTTTCCACTGCACCTCCCCCTCCCCGTTTGAGACAGGGTTTCACCGTGTAGACCAGGCTGGCCTTTAACTCACGGAGATCCTCCTGCCTCAGTCTCCCATGTGCTGAGATTACAGGGATGCGCCACTATGCTCGTGTCTCATTTTTCTTTATCTCTTCTCATACTTTCATTTTTAAATGAATTTATCTGAGTAAAAATGCCTTTCTCCCTACAGGTACTGCGCCCACAACACTAATGCATCAGTCCATCCTCCGCAATCACAAGGTCGTGCGGGACTCAGTTTCCCCAGCATCCGGGGACTCCAGGGGTCCGATTACTATTCCCACAGGGCAGATGGCTGCATGGGGCCCTGCGTTCCCAAACCAAGCCGGCCCCTCTCACCCCGAGGTGGGGGGGACTTGCGCCCCGGCCCGCGGTTACATAAACCACGCGCGCGGGGCTGCTCCGCGACCTTCCCGACGGGGCGAGGCCCCAAGGACCGCGACCCCCCCTACCTTGTAGCTCCCCATGGTCCCGGTCCTCTTCGCGTCCTAGTCCTAGGAAGGTCTGTGCAGTCAGAGGAAGCCGCGCTCGATCGCCGGGTAGCCCCGCTCCGCGCTCGGAGCATCATGTGGAGGCCGCTTTTATCAGCTCCGCGGGGGGGGAAACCGCGCCCAGGCCCCGCCCCCTTCCAGGCCCCGCCCCCGCGCCGCCCCTTCCAGGCACTCGCTCCCCACATCCGCTCTCTCCCTGGCGGTGGCGGGGGCTTTTCTTTTTTTCTTTTTTGAGCTCAGGCGCATCCTTCCCTCCTGTGAAAGCAGCGACGCCTCTTAGTTTCACAGACAAAACGCCCCACCAAAAGGGCCTTGAGGGAGGGCGGATAAACTGCTTTCTGCTGTGGCCTCTGCCAGGCAGCTGGTTATTCTACAATCACTGGAGAGTAAAAGCATCGGATATGGAGCAGAGTTGAGCGGCGATGATCGTCGGATCTGAAGTCACTTGAAGGGGTGTAACGGGGGGGGGGGGATTCCTAGTCGGCTGCCTTCTGACTGCAGCCTTGCAGGGGAGGGAAGGGGCGGTCTGGACCAGGAATTTGTGAGAAGCACTGGGGTTTCTAGCCCGGCCAATCTCACCCACAAGGATACTTGCTGAGCACATGCTAGTGCGGATCAGGTATTCTCCAAGAACTCGAGACTTTTTATGAATGCGATTAAAAAAGTTCTGACCCTCATAAAATTGGGTATTTCCCGTCTTCCATTCTGAAAAATTAAAAGAGGGACAAGGGCACCCGAGTCTCGCCAGAGTAGAAAGGACTATCAGCACCCTATCAGTCTTGGGTGGTGACTTCCTTCAAAGAAAAGAGGGAGACAAACAACTGGTTACTGCGCCACCCTTGAGGGCTGAGCAGGAGGAGCAGGAAAGGAAGGAGCTGGCTGAGGCAGGAAGGAGATAAGCTCAGGTAAGGGCAGCGGCTCAGGCCGGGTTAAAGAGCTGTGGGGAGAGCGCCAGTGGCCAAGCTGCTAACCCTAGGCCTGCAGCCCGGGCCCCTCAGCCAGGAGCCCGTGGAGCCGCTGACGAGGAGCCCAAGGGAGGACACGCATCTTCCTGGGGGTTCTGGTTGGGGCCTAGAATCCAGACTCATGGCGCTGGACCTGGACGAACCAGATTCTTCTCGGAGACGAGCTTTCTCTAGTCCCGGCGCTGGCCGCCTAGCCAGGGCTGGCCTGAGCTTAGGATCTCCTGATTCAGCTGAGATCATAGGCCTGCACCACCACATCCACCAGGCCAGGTCTTAACCCCAGCTCTAGGGAGGCTGAGGCAGGAAGATTGCGGTGAGTTGAAGCCAATCTTCGCTACCTAAGTGAGTTCAAGGCCAGCCTGAACTACTGAGCGAGACCCTGTCTCAACCCCTGCCCCCAAACAACAAAAAACACCACGACCACCACCACCACCAACAACAAAAACCAAACAAAAAAAGTATTTTCTTCTTGGTAAGAAAGAAGAGAGATGAAAGGGTTTTTTCTGTTTATCTTAATCTGAGCATATTATCTTTAGAAAAATTAAACTGGTTTAAACCGGCCGTAGTGGCTCACGCTTGTATTCCAGCACTTGGGAGGTTGAGGCAGGAGGGTTATGAGTGTGCGGCTACGTTAGGCTGCGTAGCAAGCCTTGTCTTTGAAGAAAAATTAAAAGAAAAATCAAGCAGTAGCGAAAGAGGGTTGTTACAATGAGAACCTAAAGTGCACTGACAAAGGCTCCGGAGGCCGGGTCGGGCCGGAAGCTCCAGTGCCGGGCAGGGAGCTCGCCTCGGAGCCGGTGGGGTTCGCTGCCCGAAGTGGGCACGCGGGGTCAGCAGGGCGAGGTGCCCACGGCCACCCCGTGCCCTCTGCGTCCTCCTGAGAGCTCCTCTCCTTACGCGAAACTGAAGTGGAGGAGGAGGGAGGCCCAGGCCGGTCCGGAAGAAGGGGAAGACGCGGGCTGAGGACCGAGGCCCCTCGGTTTCAAAGGCGGATCGATATCCGCACCCTGTGAATCCTAGTCCAGCGCCCCCTATCGCGGGGGGGAATGTTTGCCACGGAGGAAAACAACACTGAAATCAAAGAATTTCAAACAGGAGGGAAAGGCAGGGAAAACTCTTTCTTCGACCCATGCCACTGACTTTTCAGGCATCCGAAAATCCGATGACGGCCCTGAGACGCCCGAGCAAACTCTACTCTTCGCTCGCATTTCTAACATTCTTCCTAAGGAGCGTCCCGACTCCCAGCATGTTATTTTTTAGTCTTCCTTTATCCGGCTAAGTGCAGCAGAGCTTCCTCGGAATCTGAAAACGCTGTAGAAAATAAGCCCTTAGAGTGCAGAGAGAACAAGGTGCGAAATGTTGATTTTCCTGTCCAGGCTGGGTGAGCCCATTCATTATGGCGGGGGTGGTGGGA
This sequence comes from Heterocephalus glaber, assembly GCF_053883595.1. NCBI lineage: Eukaryota > Metazoa > Chordata > Mammalia > Rodentia > Bathyergidae > Heterocephalus > Heterocephalus glaber. The sequence continues at coordinate 27,595,622 of NW_028258297.1, read as the reverse complement.
AACTCCTGTAATCCCAGTGCCTGAGGCCAGCCTGGGCTACTAAATAAATTCAAGCTGAACCACAAAGATCCTGTCTCAAAACAAACAAAAAACCAAAACATATTAAAATGAAAATTTGAGGCCTGGGGAAGTCACTTAGTAGTAGACTGCCTAGCCCTGGGCTCAGTCATCAGCACTGAGAAAGAGAAGGGTTCATTGGGTTAGACAGCTTATAATGTTAAAATTGACCTTGGTGATCCTCCTGCCTCAGCCTCCTGAGTCCAAGAAATACAGGTGTGCCACCAGGCCCAGCTTCTGCTTCACTTTTCAAATATGAGTTTAAATGCAACTAAGTCTGCAGTTTCTCGAGTTCTATTTCAAGTGCTTTAGTGACCATGGGTGACTAGTCGCTACTACAATAGACAGTGCAGAGAATGATTTTTTTTCAGCACTGGGGATTGAACCTAGGGTCTTCACATTGAGCTACCTCTATAGCCCTTTATTTTATTTTTATTTTTTTTTTGGAACCGGGGATTGAACTCAGGTTCTTGCGCTTGCGCAGCAGGCAGTGAAACCACTGAGCTAAATCCCCGGCCCCCCTGTAGCCCTTTATTTCTTAGTTTTTTTAAATTTTGAGACAGAGTCATGTTAAGTCACTAAATTGTCCAGGTTGAGCTTGAACTTTTGAATCCTCCTGCCTCAGCCTCCCAGAATGCTGGCATTACAGGTTTACACCACTACACTCCATCACCTTCAAGTTTTGCCTAAAGCATCACTCTCTTTAGGAAACAAATTCGTTAGAGCCTGTTCCTGTGTCTTTACCTTGTCTTCTCTGTCTGCCTCCCTAATTCACGTGTGACTCTCTGCAAAGCAGGATTGTGTCTTTCCTGTGTCCCCAGGCACCTAGTGCTGGAAGCAGGAACAATGGTATGATGGAGTGAACAAACTGGAGCTTCTGGGTTTTCTTTCTGAGACAGGGTCTTGCTGTGTGGTTCAGGCTGGCCTCGAACGCATGCACTGTCACTCCCAGCCCTAATTTATTCTTAAAGCTGTATTTCTTAAACAAAAGTATTCATTTGTTGAAGGCAAGTGATTCCATTCGTCATTCCTGCCTCTTCCTCCAATTGCTTCTGCCACCTTCTCGGGGTTTGGCACAGCGCCTCACTTAAGACTCCCGCGAAATGCCGTGGCTGAGTATGGCTTGTCTGGAAGAATTCATGCAGGACTTTAATCCCTAATGGTGTTAAGAAACTGGATGGGGTAGAGTGGGATATCCCAGGATTTGAGCGGCTGAGGCAGGAAGATCACAAATTCGAAGCCAGACTGGGCTGTTGTTTTGTTGTTCTTTTTGGTTTTGGGGGTTTCACCAAGTAGTTCAGACTGGTTTCGAACTCACTCCCTGAATGCCCTGAATGCCACCATTCTTCTGCCTGAAGTGTGCACCACTGTGCCCAGTTCACACAGCAAGATCAAGGAAAGCCAGGATGACACAGAGATCCTATCTCAGAAAAGAGAAACACGAAGGCTGGAAACAAGCTGATTCGATGTCTGGAGATTCCGGCTCTGAAATATTTGAGATTAGATAAAGGCGTGGGGTGGAGACCCCTGGATGGAATGCTGGTGAGAGATCAGACAGACACAAAGACGGACTCCTACGTGACTGCCCTGACTCTGGCAGTGTCGGCCACGTGCAGCCTTGCTTGTTTGTTTATCCCCTTGGGATAAACTGTAGTGCAGATTCAGTAGAGAGCCTTCTTGCTAAGTTTCTTTTTCAGGTGCTAGAAATTATTAGACTTGGTACCTTGCACATGCTAGGTAAGCACTGACCACTGCACTTCATCATCAGCCTCCCAGAGGCTGCCCAACCTTCTGCCAGCATGAAGGTCATCCCAGAGCTGAGCCATTGCTGCTGCTATACCCTGATGTTCCAGATCTGTAAGCCAACTACATTTTTTTTTTTTGGTAGCAAGGATTGAACTCGTGTCCTTGCGCTTGTGCAGCAGGCGGCGAAACCACTGAGCTAAATCCCCGGCCCTCAACTACATTTTTTTGGAGACAAGGTCTCACCATGTAGCCCCTGGGCTGACCTCAAAGTCGCAGTGATCCTCCTGCCTCAGCCTCCCAGTGCTAATATTACAGGCCTGTGTCAATCACCACACCTGGCCCTCCATGTAGTCTTTAATAAAATCCAGTTATTAATTTCCAGTGGACAATTAATCATTTGGTATAAAAAAGAATAATCAACTTTTGGCAATGCTGCGGATTGAGCATAAGGCCTCAAGCAAGCGAGGCAAGGGCTCTGCCCAGAGCTGGAGCCTGACCCCTGCCTCTCAACACTTACTGACCACTCCTGCCTTCCTCCTAATGCACGCCTTTACTTACTCCTCATTCAGGCGGAGGAATAGATCATTGTACAGCACTTTCGTAGCACATGGGAGGCCCGGACTTGTGTAGCACATGTAAGGCCTGGGATTTGATCCCCAACACTGGAAAAACAATACAACAACAACACAAAAACCCAAACTTATCTCCTTAGAAGTTTTTTTCCTCCTTGCCAGGGATTTAGCTCAGTGCACCGTGCCTGCCTCACAAGTGCAAGGTCCTGAGTTCGATCCCAGGTACCGCAAAAAAATAAAGTTGGTTTTTTAGAAATTTTTTATCCTTGCTTGCTTTTTTTTTTCTTTTCTTTTCTTTCTTTTTTTTGGGGGGGGGGTACCAGGGGTCAAACTCAGGACCATGCACTCACGAGTCAGGTGTGGTGCCACTGAGCTACATCCCTGGCCTTTTTCTTTCTTTCTTGAAACAGGGTCTTGCTATGTAGTTCAGGTAGGCCTTGAACTCACTATGTAGCCCAGGATGGCCTTGAACTTGCAGAGATCCTCCTGCCTCAGCCTCCTGAGTGCTGGGATTACAGGCCTGCACCACCATACCTGGCTTTTTATGCTTTCAAAAATCTTATTTTGGGGAGCTGGATACTTTCCCCCGCTAGTGCTGAGGTAGGTTTGACGACAAGATACTTTTAACATATGTGGCAGAGATTAAACTGATTTTACTATACTACAGATTCATGAGTATTGTACTTATTGCTGATAATCAATATTAACATGTTGGGGCATCCTGTAAATGCTCCTTACAAAGATGAGCAGCTTGTTTCTGTTGACCAAGAGCTGAAGAGAAAGGAAGACCCGGTTACTAAGGGGGAAGTGAGTGTCTGACACAACCTAAGTGCAAAAAACCACTACCTTAAACAGCCACTCAGGAGCCAGCCCCAGACGCCTGCCCTCCTTGCGTGCCATGCCGTGGATTCCCAGAGGGGAAGGGTGCAGGCACCCACCGGCTTGGCGCTTCTGTTTCTGGCCTCCCTAGTGATTTCCCAGCTGGGCGGAGTCCAGGCTGGACCATGGCGCTTCCCTGAACAGCCGCCGCCGCCGGAAGCAGAAGCTGCTCCCTGGCCACCTCCCGGCCAGCCGGCCGCTGGGCACCCAGGTCACGGTGCCTGGCACGCACGGGGCTGGGGCACACTCCCTGCACTCCCAGGGCCAGACAGGCTCAGGCGGGGAGGCCCTGAACACCCGAGCCTTGGCGTCAGCGCTTCCGGGGCTTGACCTGCTGTCAGCGCCAGGTGCAGGCCTGACTGAAAAGGGAAGTCAGAACCTGAGGCCCGGCTCTGGGGCGTAAACTCTAAGCTAAAGTTCAGACATCCCAACGATTCCTTTAACTTCTGTCCTACTTTCACTAAGTGAAAGTACCCATCTTGACAAATACAGGGAAAATGAGGACGATGCCAGTGAGAAAGATCTGGCAAGCTTCATCTGTTCAGGCCCCTGGGCACGTTCTAGGTCTGTGTACTGAATGTTGTGTGCAAAGCAGAGTCCTAGGTGCAGGCAATGCAGATGTCACTAGGACAATGCCCCTACCTGATAGCGCTTACATTTTCACGTGGACGACTGTATTTTTCCTTTCTCCTTTTTTTTCCGCTACTGGAGATTGAACTCCGGTCCTTTCGATTGTGCAGCAGGTGGCGAAACCACTGAGCTAAATCCCCGGCCCCTTTCCTTTCTCTTTTTGCTGGGGATTAAACCCAGGGCTTCACACTGAGCTATATCCCTTTCTCACTGAGCTGCTGACACCCCACCCCAACCTGTTTTTAATATTCTGAGGCACGGTCTTGCTAAACCGCCAAGTTGCCCAGACTGGGCTGGAATTTGGGATCCTTCTGCCTCAGCCTCCCAGAGTGCTGGGATCACAGGTGTGTGTCACCACGCCCACCAGATTTACAACTATTTTCTTCCATGCTGAGGGCTGTATTTTTACTCCATTAGTTCTGTTCTTCAATATAATAGTTTTAAGTTTGTCACAGTCCCATTTGGTGTTAGCAAATGTTGCCTATGCTTTCGGTGTCATAGCCAAGAAACCAATGCTCCGTCAGATTTTAAGGTTTGAGAATGATCCCTTCGGACTGGGGGTGTGGCTCAGTAGTAGCTGGTCAAACAACTGAAACAATCAAACAAAAACCCTCTTTGGCTGGAAGCTCTGACCTCCAGGCCATGGGGTCAGCAGCCACCCTTCCCGTGGCCTCTGCGGCTGTGGGCAGCCACCACGGCCGTCAGGAGAGAGCCGGGCTCAGGAAAGACCAAGACTCACAGTATCGTGTGCACAGCTTAAATGTATACAATTTTGTGTCACTCGTACCTCAATAGAGATGAGAAAAAATAAAAATTGAAAATATGCCTGTAATAAAATGAATGTTAGATAAAGTATTAAAAATGGTTGCAGGGCCAGGGATTTAGCTCAGTGGTTCTGCCGCCTGCTTCGCAAGCATAAGGTCCGAGTTCGATCCCCAGTACCAAAAAAAATGGTTGCAACTCCAAAAAAATGGTTGCAATAATAAATTCTGTTATGTTTTTTACTCCAATTAAAACAAAACAAAAAAATTAACAGAATTTGCCTTGTTAAAATTTTGGATTTTATTGGAGAACAAGCCTGCCTTTCTTCTTTCCCTCTCTCTTTGGAAATGGGAGTGTGGATCCTACACCTGCCCTACCACTGTATCTGGATATAGGGCTCATAACTGTCTTTGTCTCCCGGCTGATCATGCTTTCAGTCTGACCCATACCTGGTTTCAGTCTGACCCAAACCCACAGAAGTGGATTCGGCAGTGACAGGAGAGGCTCAGGGCTGTTGGGACGGAGTTGTGTGGGGGAGTCCGGAGGACCGGTAGGTCAAGTGTTACAGACTGGACACTGTGCACCTAAGATTTCCATGTGGAAGCCCTAACCGGAAGTACCGTACGATGCTGACTGCTGCACTACAGATGGGCCTGAGAAGCGGTAAGGAAGGTTAAGCGAGCCAGGTGTGGTGGCGCATGCTTGTAAAACCAGCACTCGGGGGGCTGAGGCAGGAGCATTCCCAAGAACTCACCTAGGCCAGCTTGGGCTACATAGTGAGTACAAGGCCAGCCTCAACTGCATAGCAAGACACTGCCTCAATAAACTGAAAAAAACCCCTCAAAAACAAAAACAAAGCAAGCAAGAAAAGGGGTAAGCGAGGTCAGAAGGGTGGAGCCTTAGTCCCACAGCCTGGCGTGGGCAGCGCCCCAAGGCCCAGGGAGAGCCGGGCGGCGGAACCTTAGCGCAGAGGAGTCGGGCCACGGAACCGTGGCGTCAGCCCCTCCTCTCTCGCGTGTGCTTCTGGCCGTGGGGCGCGGGGTCTGCCATCCAGAGCTCCGCCGTGACACGCTGCCTCCCCCAGGCCGCGAGGTGGAACTTCTCAGGTACTGCGTTGTGATGGAAAGCTAGCTCCTCCGCCTACGAGGAGCAAAGTCTCAGGAGAAAACGACCGACCGACCGGGTTGGCAGCTTCGCTGGGACTTCCGGCCTCCAGAAGGTGAGAAAACGCGTTTCTGCTGTTTGAGTCACTTCGGTGGCGTTTTGTCACGGCACTTCAGCGGACTCATGGAACAGGTGCGTGGCGTCAGGTAACCATCAGTGAGCAGTGTGACGAAGGTAATGGGGCACTGGGGCGTTTAAGGTGGGGCTGTGGTGGGCCGCTCTGTCAGGAGAGAGGACGGCCACAGGATGCTAGTGGCAGGAGGGAGTGGCCCTCGAGACACTGTGGACAACAGCACGTCAGAAGGAAGGCATTTCAAAAGCAGAGACCGAGACCGAGACCGAGACCGAGACCCAGACCGGGACCCAGACCGGGACCCAGACCGGGACCCAGACCTGGACCGGAGGAGGCCTGGCAGGAGCGGGGTGAGGCAGGGGCGGATTGGAAGGAGAAAGGGTATTGATAGACAGCCCCAAGCCTGAGCCTGCAGGGCACTGGAAGCAGTGGTGGAGGTTTGCAATTATATTGTAAATATGACAGAAAGCTAGGAAGCTCTATTTTAAGCTTTTAAGCAAAAAAAATGTCATCATTATGTTTAAAAATAAATAGTCGGGCGTGGATGGCAGATGCCTGTAATCACAGGGAGATGGAGGCAGGAGATCACAATTTCAAGATAAGCCTGAAAAAGCTAGGCAGATTTGTCTCAAAATAAAAAGGGCCGGAGGTGGAGCTCTGTGGTAGAGCACTTGCCTGGCATGCACAGGACCCTGGGCTCCATCCTTAGCACTGAAAAAATAAGTAAGTCTTGAGGGCTCAGCTGTCAGGAGTGGATTAATGACCTTATAAGGGCAGCTCCAGAGAGTTTGTCCTTTTTTTGTTTTTGCCCCGGCAAACTTGTAACATGGGAGGACACATTTTGTTCTCTCCAGAGGTTGCAGGAAGATGGTGCCATCTTGGAAGTAGGGAGTTGCCCTCCCTGGACACCTAACCTGCCAGTGCCTTTTCAACTTCTTAAACCTCAGAACTTTGAGAAATACACTTCTGTTATTTATAAATCACCCATCTGGTGCTATTTTGCTACAGCAGCAGAAACAGACTAAGACAGAGGACAGGAGTAGAAGCTCAGAGATGAGTTAGGAGGCTACTGGTCCAGATGCCAAATGACAGGGACTTTGATCTGCATGGTAGTGAGCTGTTGCAGGATTTAGGTATTCTTTCAAGATAGAACCAACAAGATTAATTTATGGTCTAGATGTTAGGCATGAGATGAAGGGAGGAGTCAAGAATGAGATTAAAGAGCTGGGTATGGTGGCTCACACCTGTAATCCCACCACTGAGGAGGCTGAGGCAGGAAGATCCCTGTGAATTTGAGGCCAACTTGGGCTACCTAGTGAGACCTGTCTCAAAAAAAAAAAAAGATTTAAGAGCTCATGGTGGAAAGAGGATGGAGACAGAAATGTTAAGTAATTTTTACTTATTTAAAAAACAAAACAAAAAATGAATAGACTTGTCAGGAGCAGTGGTACACACCTGTAATCCCAGCTAATTGGGAGACCAACGCAGGACGATTTGTAAGTTAAAATCCAGCCTTGGCAATTTAGCAATTTAATGAGAATCTTCTCAAAATAAAAACAAAAAGGAGTGAGGCTGGGGGTGTAGTTCCATGCAAAGGCCTTGGGTTCAATTCCCAGTCTCAGAAAAATAATAGGCTTTATTTTGGGGGCCAGGTTTAGATGTATGTAAAAATGGAGTGGAAGGCATAGTTTCCATATACCTTCCTCCCTCTCTGTTTCTAACATCTTGCATTAGTGTAGTATACTTGTTACAGCTGAGGAGCTATAACAGGATGACTAACTGAAGTCCATAGTTTATATGAGGGTCCATTCTTTGTGTTGTACATTCTATGACTTGTGATAGATGTACATTGAATTGCAGGATCACACAGAATAGTTTCAGTGCCCTGAAAACCCTCAGCTCTCTTTCTTCTCTCTGTCTTCATAACTTGGCCTCATGCATGTCCCATTGCTGGACTCCCGAAGCAGTCTCTCACCTTGGTCCCTTTCACTTACTCCTTTTTTTTTTTTCTGGTACCGGGGATTGAACTCAGGACCTCGCTATGTAGTGCAGGCTGGCCTTTAACTTACTATGTAGTCCAGGCTGGCCTCGAACTCCTGGTGATTCTCCTGTCTCAGCCTCCTAGTGCTGGAATTACAGGTGCCCCCCCCAGTGCAATGTTGACTTCTACATAAGAGCCAGCAGTGAACACAAGACTATCACAGAGAACCCACCTGTAGTTCTCTGAGTTCCTCACGCTCCCCTAGCAATGCTCTGATCCTATAAATGCCCTGACTTCTCTGTGCAGCCTTCGGGCAGGCGCTGTCACCAGGAAACCCTCGCCTGGCATCTTTACAGGAACACAGCTAAGTGATAACCCAAGCACTGGTGCTGACTCACATCCACCCTTGCAAAAACCCTAACCACATGCCTGTCTGTGGGCGCTATTCAACACCAGGCTTCATCATCAAATACTCTGTATTCTTCCAGCAAAGCCTAACCTCCTAGAAAACATTCATCAAGTTCTTGACAGGGAAAAGCCCACAGCTCCAAGGTGGTGTTTATTAGCCCAACCCTCCACAAAGCAAATGCGAGCTCTGTATTGCAGAGTACTTTTCTGACCACAATCCCTTGTCACAGTCTCCAGAAAAGGAGAACAAGACCCAGGAAATGGCTCTGGGCTGCCAGCACTGATAGTTGGGGGGGGGGGGGTGCTCCATTCTCCAGGGTCCTCAGAGAAACCCCAGTGTGAGCTGCAGGTGTTATCTGTCCCCATTCCTAGGGTGGGGGTGGGGAATGTGACCCCGAGGGTCCCATTAACTTCCTAGCAGGGGTGGTGGGGAGGAGGTGGGAGCTAAAAGTGAGCATCCTCTTTGTGTCTAAGGATTTGGGGGGACTTCGCAAGAAGTATCAATCCTCAGAACACACCATGGTCCAAAGAGACTAAAATTTCGCTTTCACTTGTCTGGTAGCCACAGGTATGTTTTAGCATTTGTCCTGAGCAACTCCATGGGGAGCTATGAGGCAGTGGAGGCAAAGATCTTACAAGTGAAACTGGGAATTGTGTACTTTCCTTATTGAAACCTGCCATAGCATGTGCACTGAATGTGCCTACTGCATGGTGTGCCGTGTTCTTCTCACTGTGCCGAAGTATCTGTGAGTCAGTACTCATTCTACTACACTTATATTCTTCATTCGAGCTGGGAAAAATCACTCCCCTATCTTTCTCCCAACCCAGGTTGCAGACCTTCTTACTCTCTGCCTTCAGTTAAAGGAGACAGTTAACAAAAATATTTGGATGAGGCGGGCCCACAAACCGAAGAATCTCTGCAGTCTGTCTGGCTGGAGGTCCGCCCCGCCTTAGGGAGGGCTGCAGAGCAGCACACGAGTGCAGACGTGCTCTGGAGACCGTCCTCCCTGGTCAGCTGAGCCCCAGGCACCCACCCATCACTCAGCGCTGACTCAGTGCTCCTGTCTCCTTCGTCCTTCTCCTCTGCTCCTGTGGAATGTGCTGCCCTGATGATGCTCACTCCAGATATAGCGGATCTCCCTCCCTGTTGTTTGATTGCATCTTCTTGATTCTCACTCCCTATTTGGCATGAATCTGCAAAACTCATGGTGTGCAAAACCCTGAATATTTCTTGCATGATTGGATGCAAAGGATCTGAACAAATACATACCTATTTGGAAAATACGTGCAAGAACTGTTGCCTTTGAGGGCTTGGGCCTACGGTGCTACAAGCGCCTAATTGTTCATATATGGGGTGGTTATGCAGTCATTCTAAACCCTAAACACTGGGTTCCAGGTAGACTTTAATTCAATTCCATTTCAGTGCAGTATTCCGAAGTGGCTGCATTAAGTCCATCAGAAATAGGCAAGTTTATAAATATTCATGCAAGGGCCAGGGATGTAGCTCAGCAGTGCAGTTTGTGCCTGGTAAATGCAAGGCCCTAAGTTTGATCTCTGGTACCACAAAAAGAAATACATTTATGCAAAAATCAGAGGAAAAAAATAATCCATGAATTGCTATTCCCTGCCAAGGGGCCCTTTAAGGGCTTTAGGTCCTACCCTCATGCTCCCTGGTCTATTCCCTCTCAATACAACTGACAAGCAGCAATAGCTCCACATACTGACAGCAAGAGTTTAATTGTTAAAGCCAATGGCCTAGGACTCCACAAGCTGCTGAAGGCCCGGATTTATTTGTCACACAGATATACTATGCTACAGGCCTGGTTTGAGAGCCTGAGGATGCTGTAGGGAAGGGATAGGGAACTCCAGTCCCCGTTTTCATGGAGCTGAAAGTCACGTGGGTTAGGGCTGCATGTGGATTTTAATTTTTTTTTTTTCTGGTACCAGCGATTGAATTCAGAACCTTGTGTTTACCAGGCAGGCACGGCGGAACCACTGAGCTACATCCTGAGCGCCCCCCCCTTTTAAAACTTTTATTTAACTCTTCATCCTCCTTTTCTTTCATTCCCTTCTTCCCTCCTTCCCTCTGTCCTTCCTTCCTTCCTTCCTTCCTGTACTGGGCGTTGAACCCAGGGCCTTCTGACCATTTTTATTTTTCTGGGACAGGGTTTCTCTGAGTTACTGAGATGCCCAGGCTGGGTTTAAACTTGGGTCCTCCTGCTTCAGCCTCCCAGAATGCTGGGATTTCAGGCATGTGCCACAATAGTCAGCGCCTTTCTTTTTCTTTCTTTCTTTCTTTCTTTCTTTCTTTCTTTCTTTCTTTCTTTCTTTTTCTGTCTGTCTTTCTAAAAATTATTGTAAAGCAAGTAAAGAGAAGAGCACAGGTTCTGGGCTGACATCCTGACATGTCTGAGCACAGACATGCTGGGTTTGTGTGGTCTTGGGAAAGTCATTGCCCTTGCTGTGCTTCTATCTCCCCAGCTGTAGAGTGAGAGGAATAATAGAGTTTACATAATGACATTTGTTGTGGGCCGGGGATTTAGCTCAGTGGTTTCGCCGCCTGTTGCGCAAGTGCGAGGACCTGAGTTCAATCCCTGGTACCAAAAAAAAAAAAAAGAAAGAAAATAAAATTCGTTGTGAGGATTAAATTAAATCAGTGTAAAGTACTTAAAATAGTTCATGACATATAGTGCCATATAAGTATCAAAAAATAAAATAAATATACCCATTTAATTTCATGCCTGAACATATATTCAGAGATACAGAAGTGTCTTGGTCGCTTTTCAATGGAACATATATATGACAACCAAAACTTAAAGGAGAAAAAGTTTATTTTGGTTCTTTTTTTTGAGACAGGGTCTCCCTATGTAGCCCAGGTTGGCCTTGAACTTGCAGCAGTCCTCCTGCATGGACCTTCTGAGTAATGGATTACAGGTTGTGCAACACGCCTGGCTTGACCATGCTTTCAGTGCACAGTTGGCTGGCTTCGAGGAAGGAAGGCATGGGGAAAGAGCCTGGGTGCCCGCAAGCTGCTCACGTCATGGCAGAACGGAAGCAGAGAAGAGAAAGCTGGGGAGGGAGGATACTGTTCCTGCCATGCCCCCACCCCACCTCCCCAGCTCAGGCCCTCCCTTGTGACCACTCCCATGCCCCAATACTTTCCATAAAAGGGAGATTTTGGGGAGACATTTCACATCTGAACCGTAACAAGAAGTCCCTGTAGCATATACATTAAAGTCTGAGTCCTTACTTCCTCACTGTCTGTTCTTTTGAGAGAAAGAGGGTCAGCGACAGTGGGGGTTCTCTCTAAATCGTCCAGGCTGACACTAGCATTCCCCCAATATCAAAACCAGACAAGGATCCCACCAAAGGAGAACTACCGGCCCATCTCCCTAATGAACATAGATACAGAAATCCTCAATAAGATACTGGCAAACAATGCAGCAAATCATCAAGAAGATCATACACCCTGACCAAGTAGGACTCATCCCAGGGATGCAGGGATGGTTCAACATACACAAATCAATCAATGTAAGACATCATATTAACAGAAGCAAGGACAAAAACAACAGGATCATCTCAATAGACACAGAAAAAGCCTTTGATAAGATTCAACACCCCTTCATGATAAAAACCCTACAGAAAATTAGTATAGATGGTGTTTATCTTAATCTGATAAAAGCCGTCTATGACATCCAATAGCCAAACTCATACTAAATGTACAAAAACTGAAAGCTTTCATTCTAAAATCAGGAACAAGACAAGGATGTCCACTGTCACCACTCTTGTTCAATATAGTTCTGGAAACATTAGTCAGAGCAGTTAGACAAGAGAAAGAAATAAAAGGAATAAAGATAGGAAAGAAGTTCAATTATCATTCTTTGCGGGTGACATAATACTCTACATAGAAGACCCCAAGAACTCTACCAGAAGACTGCTGCTCCTGCCTTGCAAGCGCAAGGTCCTGAGTTTGATCCCCAGTACCAAAAGAAAAAAAGAAAATGGAAAGATATACCTTGTTCTTGGGAAGGAAGAACCAATATAGTGAAAATGGCCATACTCCCAAAATTGTTATACAGATTTAATGCAATCCTGATCAAAATTCCAACAGCATATCTAACAGAATTAGAGAAAACAATCCTCAAATTCATTTGGAACCAGAAGAGTCCTAGAATAGCAAAAGCAATTCTGGGCAACAAAGGAAAGGCAGGGAGGATCACAATCCCTGATATGATTAGATAATGTTTAAAAAAATTTGTTTTTTGGTACCAGGGATTGGGGGATTGAACTCAGGACCTTGTACTTGCCTAATTTGAGATTATACTACAAAGCTACTGTGATAAAAACAGCATGGTGGGCCAGGGATTTAGCTCAGTGGCGCCGCACCTGCCTCATCTGAGCAAGGTCCTGAGTTCGATCTCTGGTACCTCAAAAAAAAAAAAAAAGGACCAGGGATTTAGCTCAGTGGTTCTGCTGCCTGCCTCAAAAGTGCAAGGACCCGAATTTGATCCCCTGTACCAATAAATAAATAAATAAATAAATAAATAAATAAATAAAACAATGCTGAGATTCTATCTCACTCCAGAAAGAATGGCTATTATCAAGAAATCAGGGCTGGGGATTTAGCCCAGTGGTTCTACCACCTGCCTCACAAGCACAAGGACCCGAGTTTGATCCCCGGTACCAAAAAAAAAAAAAAAAGAAATCAGCCAATAACAAATGCTGGCAGTGCTGTGGGGAAAAGGAATTCTCTATTATTGGTGGGAGTGTAGACTGATGCAACCACTGTAGAATTCAATGTAGAGATTCCTCAAAAAACTAAAACTAGAGGTTCCATTTGACCCAGCTATTTCCCTTCTTGATATCTTCCTGAAAGAATTAAAAGCATCATAGCACTGCAATATATGCACACCTATGTTTATAGTGGTACAATTTGTAGTAGGTAAACCTTGGAAACAACCCAAATGCCCATCAACTGATGAATAGATAAAGAAGATTAAATATATATATATATATATATATATATATATATATATATATATACACATACACACACACACACACACACACACACACACACATATATATGGGCCGGGGATTTAGCTCAGTGGTTTCGCTGCCTGCTGCGCAAGAGGAAGGACCACAGTTCAATCCCCAGTACCAAAAAAAAAAAAAAAAACTGCCTTCAAAAAATATGTATATAATGGAGTACTACTCTGCTGTAGGGAAGGATGAGCTTGAGACATTTCTAGGTAATGGATGCACCTTGAGGCCATACACTTAAGTGAGATAAAACGGAAACATGTGTTTAAATACAGCCTTGTTTCTCTGATGTGAGAAACCGAAAGTGGAAATAAGGATCAAAATGTATGACATATATTGGGAAATGGGAAGAAAATGTTCAAATGAGGTGGGGAACAAGGGAGTGTGGAGACGGAAAGGAAAGAAGGGACAAGAAGCAAAGACAGAATAGAAGGAAAGAATAGAAACAAAGCTTTGTAAATAAGGAAAGGAAGAGGGGTTGAAGGGCGGGAGGAAATGGGAAAAAAAGAAGCAAGATCTATCATGTACAGGTGCAAATTCCCTGTCATGAATATGAATATGTGTATCTTAAATGTGTTTCGCTTAAAGAAAAATTATTTGTCCATCTTGGCCTCTAGCCTGCTCTCCTTCAATCTCAGCCTCCTTGGAAGCTGGATTACAAGCATGCAGCCGTGCCTGGCTCTATTCTCCATTCTTTCCCAGGGCCCGCAAGTAGGTCCTAGACTTTCCAAAGATTCTCCAGTCACACATGAGGAGCTCCAACAAATCATCACAGAAATATTCTCCATACAGTAGTAGTAATAAATTTGAGGTGGTTTTTGATTTTTTTTTTTGTACTGGGGATCAAACTCAGGACCACGCGCTTGTGAGGCAGGTGCAGCACCACTGAGCTAAATCTCTGGCCCAACAGTAATAAATTTGAAATGGATAAATTCAACCATATGTGTGCGTGTGTGTGTGTGTGTGTGTGTGTGTGTGTGTGTGTGTGTGAGAGAGAGAGAGAGAGAGAGAGAGAGAGAGAGAGAGAGAGAGAGAGATAAGGTCTTACTGTGCAGCCCAGAGTAGCTGGAATTATGGGTGTGCAACACTGCACAGTCGGAAGTTATTTTTGTTGTCAAGTACTTATCCAATGTATACCCTCCTTTGTGTTCCACAATGATATTTTAAATTTGATATTATCAGCTTGATTTGCTGCAAGAAGCCTTCAAGTCATTTGCTCAAGGATGCAGAGCTTGGGGCAGAAGGAGCCAGCTGAACTATACTGCATTCCTATGGATTAGCCAACCCTGTTTAAGCAAAAATACCTGGGACAACCAGTGTTTCTCCAGCCTCACCCCCACCCCTCCAAGCAGAGCCTGTGCTCGCTCCCTTCTTAAGCAGTTTATCGTAAACAGGAAGTGAGGCCTGGGTGCGAGGAGTGGCAGGCTGCTAAGTGGCTGCTGATGTGCCTGCCCGAGGGAAAGGGAGGCCCTCGCCCCCCGCTGTGTTGACTGTGCTCCCGGGAAGAGGAGCCCCCCCGGGTGGAGGGAAGAGGTGGCCGAAGAGGCTCCAAGGGAAGCAAGCTCTTGCTCCTCACCAGTGCTCTCTCTGCCACCCAGACACACAGAGCTGCGTCTCCTTCAGAAGCAGCGGCTTTGGAGAGCTGATTCCCTTTCTGTTCAGCTACCCTAGGAGTCTGCAGACCCCTGCACTGCGGCCAAATCCAGCCCACACACTCCATAGCCTCTCCCCTTCCTTTCTTTCCTTCCTTTTATTTTTTTGGTGGGTGTGCGCACGCCGGTGTAGGGTGTGGGTGTGTGAACCCAGGACCTTACATGTGCTTGGGCACGCACCCTACTGCTGAAGCACACCTGCTTTGGTTTTTGTTTTTAACCACCCATTAACTAAGAAGAGTTTTTACATATTAAATGGTTGGGGAGATCAAATAAAAATATTACATGACTTGTGAAAATTACATGAAATTCAAATTGCAGCGTCCACAGTTGCATTGGAACACAGGCACGGTCCTTCGCTTACAGACTGTGGTTTTTTGTTTGTTTTTTTTTGGTACCAGGGATCGAACTCGGGTCCTTGCGCTTGGGAAGCAGGCGGTGAAACCACTGAGCTAAATCCCTGGCCCATGCCAATGTGTGGTTGTGCACATGCGAGAGACTGCATAGCCCATAACTAACTCCGAGGAATCCAGGGTCTCCTGCATGCTAGGCAAGAGCTCTACTTGAGCTACAGCCCCAGCTCAATACTAAAATAGCTCTCTGCTACTTAACAAGAAAATTTGCTAAGTCCTGAATTAGACAGCAGGTGGATCAAACAAAATGGCATGGTGAAGATGTATAGTAGCCCCATGTAGGAGAAGGAACGGGGCACTTTGGGAGTAGAGGGTGAAAACAGAAGGGATGGAATTGTCTTGGGTGGGGCACACATCCTCAGCACCATGATAAGGTCTCTGTGGACCTCTCCTTAGGGAATACAAAAAGGGGCCCTACCAAGAGACCCAGAAAGGATGCTGTTAGGAAGCAAGTGCTGTTCTGCAAATTTTTCTCATTTTATGACAGGTAGCTAAATTAGATTAAAATATCCATTCAGAAAGGCACTAGGCTCTCAAGGAAGTCAGTGAAAGGTGGAGACATCAGAATTGCAGCTGGAAGCGCATCTGAAGAAGATAAGACCTCAAGACTAAAGTCACCGGCCAGATCTACATGCTGCCCTAAGGGATGAATGGGAGCTTGAGGCTGTACTGTAATTGGTACCACCCTGTTGAGATTTCCCATAATAGACCATTGTCTACTAGGGGTGGGCCATCCTCACTCACCCACTAAGACTAAGACAAAGACTAAAACTATAGCCACCAAGTGTGATGGCACATGCCTGTAATTCCAGCATTCAGAAGGCTGAGGCCTGACGACTAGCCTGAATTATAGAGTGAGACCCTGTCTCAAAAAAAAGGACTAAAACTATAGATTATTGGCCAAGCTGTTATTCATGTGCCCATGCTATGTGCCCCACTTCCCATTGGATCAATGACAGCTAATTATACTTGTAAGCTTATTGGTTGAGTTTTTCTTTGGGGGGGGGGTTGAGACAAGATCTCAATGTGTAGTAGCCCAGGCTGGCTTTGAACTCCTGACAATCTTCCTGCCTCAGCCTCCAGAGTGCTGGGATTACAGGCATGTGCCACCACACCCAACTTGGTTGATTGTAGTTTGACCCACATTGTACCCACCTTGTGACTTTGCCCTATAAAACATTCCCGGAGAGATGACATTGGTGACAGCCCACTCGGGACCCCTCCTGTCTCTCAGGAAACATTCTTATTCCCCATTCCTATTCTCTGTTCCTATTCTCTATTCCAATTCTCCAATAAACCTTCCCTCCTCTTAACCTTCTTTGTCCTGTGGACAGTTTCAGGGGACAGGTGTAGGACTACATAACCTTTGTTCCTTTTCTCTAGCCCCATTGTGATTAAATGTGAGTTAATAGATAAAGATGCTTGTTAGTTTTGGGACACTAGATAAAAATCTATAACAGACCTAAAGTCCCAAAGTAAACTACTCAACTCCTTGTTTGCCCGGAACTGATGTTCCGGACACCACAAGTTTTAGAACAAGCTACAAATGTCTGCTGACCATCAATAGGTGATAGTCAACCACTAACCTTTGTCCCCTTTTCTTTAATTCTATATGTTAACTTCCCCCTCAACCCCCTATAAAAACAGCCTCGGACTCTGTGCTAGCTGCCTCTCTAAGCTATTTTGCTTTGAGAGTGCCGTCTGGCCAGACTAATAAAGGTCTGTTTTATTTTCCAACTTGTCCGGTGTGTTCCTTCCCGGGTGTTCTTCGCTGTAGTCAGCTCCTCGGAGCGTTTGGTAAGGCTCTTGGTCTTATATTCTAAAGACACCGCTGAGATCCCTGGGTGTGCTTCACTAGTCAGCTCCTCGGAGCGTTTGGTAAGGCCCTCGGTCTTACACAGGAACTTGGCACATCTGACATTTAGTTTGTTGGGAGTTATATTTTTCCTGTATCAATTTCATATAATAGGGAATGAAAGAAAAACTTATCAAACTGCAAAGTACCCTCTGCTTAAGGGCATTGCTTCTATAAACTGGTCTCCCGGGTTGTTGGAGAACTGGTAGGTTCACCTGTTTCCTTCTACTGACTTGGAAGCATTATCTTCCATCCACACTCAATGTTGTTCGGACTGGGCTGGGGTTTAAGCTTGAGTCTGGGCTGATTTAGCTCAGTGGTTCCACCGCCTGCCTTGCAAGCGCAGATCCTGAGTTCGATCCCCAGTACCAAAAAAAAAGAATCTTTTAGGGCCAGGGATTTAGCTCAGTGGCTCTGCCCCCTGTTTCACAAGCACAAGGTCCCGAGTTTGATCCCCAGTACCAAAATAAATAAATAAATAAAATATAAAGTGCACTAATCTTGAGTCTGGCCTCCTGAACCTGTCCTAGTTCCACTGTCATGTCCTGTGACCACCTGACAGGTGCCAAGCACGATCATTTTGTGTAACCATCAAAGATGTAGGCAGGAGGGCTGGAGGAGGGCTGAAGTGTATAGTAAGGCACTGATAGATCCTTGCCCGAGATTTTCTCTTTTTTTATTTTGTTGTTTGAGACAGGGTCTCGCTATGCAGTTCAGGCTGGCCTTGAACTCATGGCAGTTCTCCTGCCTTAGTTTACCAAGTGCTGGGATCATAGGCATGGGCCACCACTCCTGGCTCCTCCTCTAAGAAATAATATTCTGTTTTCAGATTGCAGAAGTGGAAGTCTCAAAAGGTAGGGATGGAAATGAGCCCCGGAGTTACCACCATCATCCCCATTCACATAAGGAAAGGGTGGAAGAAATAGGACGTGGATGGGGCCAAGGATTTAGCTCAATGGTTCCGGCGCCTGCCCTAGAACTGCAAGGTCCCAAGTTCGATCCCCAGTACCAAAAAAAAAAAAAGAAAGAAAGAAATAGGATGTGGACACTATTGAAATGAGTCCTTGCATAAATAATTATAAACACAATACATTATTTTTTTTTCTTTTTTTTTTTTGGTAGCGGGGATCAAACTCGGGTCCTTGCACTTGTGCAGCAGGCTGCGGAACCACTGAGCTAAATCGCCGGCCCTACAATACATTATTAAATGCAAATGAGAAATCTATTTTACACTTATTGATTCCTATCACTGCTAAAGGCTGAGTCTTTTTCTGGGTGTGTGTGACAAGGTCTCCCTATGTAGCCCAGGCAGGCTTTGAACTCACTGTGATCCTCCTGCCTCAGCCTCCTGAGTGGTGGGATTACAGGTGTAATCACCACCACGCCCTGCTCAAGGCTGATTCGCATTTCTGAATACGCTGTGGTAGGCTGTTAATAACAGCCAACCCCTACATAATTTTTTTTCCTGGTACCGGAATCGAACTCAGGACCTTATGCTTGCCTGACAGGCGTGGTGCCACTGAGATATATCCCCGGCCCAACCCCTACATAATTTATCCTGCATGATTTTATAATATAAATTGAGGTAGGATAGAAAAAATGGAAATTATACTTAAGAAACCCAGGGAGGAAAAAGAAGGGAGTGTTCTAACACCTTTGCCTGAGAGGGACACCAAGAGGGTCCCTCATAAAAGTTACAGAGATTGGCTTTATACCTTGATTGAGATCCCCCTGTATCCATAAAAGACAACAGAGGAGAGGCCTCTAGCCAGTATAGGGTATTCCAAAAATGTGTGACCATCTGGTGCATCATAGACCCAGCCCCAGACATCTGGGCTTGCAAAGGTCGACCCCACACAGAGGATTCAGTGTAGTAAGCACCTTTACCCTAATCTCTTTGGCTTACCCTCAGCAATGGAGGAGCTGGGTCTTAAGAGAAGAGGGAAAGGTGTGTGAGAGACACAGTTTCTTGATTGCATTCTAGGTACTGGACTGGGAGGAGCAGAAGCATAGGGAACGCCCCTGTGCCACTGTGGTCTCTAGAAGCACAGGTTAGGTCTATGCTGAGGAGAGGGGAGCACGTGTAATAGATGTTGAATTTGAGATTAAAATGTTTGAGTGGACAGAGAGAGAGAGAGAGGAAACTACGCAGAAGGGAGACAAGGAAAATCTTTTTTTTTTTTTTTTTTTTGTACCTGGGATCGAACTCAGGTTCCTTGCACTTGTGAGGCAGGTGGCGGAACCACTGAGCTAAATCCCCGGCCCAGGAAAATCATATTTTAAAAGTGAATACTCGGGGTGGGGATTTAGCTCAGTGGCACCGCACCTGCCTCACAAGTGCAAAGTCCTGAGTTTGATCCCCGGTACCCCCCCCCCCAAAAAAAGTGAATACTGCGGCTTCAAGACACAAGCCCAGTTTACAGTATTTTACTTTTTCTCTTCTCCCAGAACACAATAAGCTTGGGCAATTCCCTTTCACTTGCAAAAGGGCTCTGGCCATTCCCTTTTTACTTGCAAATGGCCTCTTTCCCCTGTGAATAGACCCCCCTTTTTGCCTGTAAATTAGGATTTTTCCTGGGAAGGGACCATTATCTTGTTGTGAGTGGGCGTATCCTCTCCCCCACTAGGCTAGAACTATAGATTATCAAGTTTCACAGATCTTCACCACCCAAAACACACAGAGGCTCCCAGATCCCAACTGTAGGGCATCTCAATTCTCTGAGCTCCCATATTTCCCTGGAGTACATCCTAAAATCTGTGCCTAATAAATCTTTCCGGTGCCACTGATGCATCCTGAAATTTTTTTCCACGACTGGAGTTAGCGAACCTGTAAACATATTCTACTGGAGGCTGGGTCAGGTTCATTTCAGCTTCAGGGACCTTCTCAGGCCCAGCTGGGTGACCAAATGATTGGTCTAACTCATTTGTTTGCAAATTCGCATCTGAGTCTGTGACACAAGAATGGGGAGATTAGGGGCCTGCAAAACTGGCTGGAGAAGTAGGTGTGACCTGTAATTTACAAAATCCTGGGGCAAGTGGGCAGACTGGTTGCAGTGGCCCTGCAGGTGGACTTCTCGGGAGAAGTGGAGGGGGCTTTCCACAGGACGGCCTACACCTGGGGACAGCCTGAGGCCTGGGGGTTCACAAAGGATGCCCACACTGAGTTGCTGCCACTGTGTTTGCTCTTGCTTGGTGGCCCGCTGCTCTCATGCTATGGAGCGCACTTCTTTTCTTACTTTTACTTGGGCCAAGCTTGCTCTGCAGAGCCTGTTTTTTTCCTACCTTTAATACAACTTTGCTACTGTTTGCCCTTGTCTTGACCAATTTTTTGCTCAGGCCACAAAGAACCTAGAAATCACCAACTCCGGGAGACTGGCACTCCAAAATCAGGTGAAAAAAGGTGTTTAAAGTACAACATACTTGACTCCCTGACCAATATCTGGAATCAAACTCAGAATCCTGCACTTGACAGGCAGGTGTGGTGCCACTGAGTTACATCCTTGGCCCTCACATACTTGACTTTTTTTCTTTCTTTCTTTCTTTCTTTTTTTTTTTTTTTTGCGGTACTGGGGATGAAACTCATGACCTTGTGCTTGCAAGGCAGGCGTGGGGCGCCACTGAGCTAAATCTCTGGCCCACTTGACTTTTAGTATGTTGGATGCTACTCCAAAGACATTTCATGCACTGAATGTGTCTGTCCAAACTCCTAAAAAGCTTGTATTTTTAGCATGGAGGAACATTGCGGGTGTACAACTAAATTACAATGCACAAATAGTGTCAAAAACAGCATATATCACCTTGTTTTTAAATTGTGGGGCTTAGGGGCTGGGGATGTAGCTCAGTGACCCTGTGCCTGCCTGGCATGTGCAAGGTCCTGAGTTCAATCCCTGGGACCGAAAAAAAATTGTGGTGCTTGTTTTTTGACATATTATAAAAGGAAAAGAAAGATAAATACCTACAGAGAAATTTATTTACATCTCATCTGTAAGGAAAATGAGGCAGGAACAAGGAGTCCTTGACTCTGTACTTTCCTAATTTCTCCTCTCAGGGCCTCTGCCGTGGCAGGCAGCATGCAAACCCTATCCCCAGTGACCTGTGACTTGCTTTCTCCCTATCTCCTTACACAATTCTCTTCTCTGACCATCCATTCTTACTGCTTTTCCATTCCCAATCCTTTTTTTTTCCGTTTCTGTCCTGGGGATGAAACCCAGATCCTTGCTTTACAGGAAGCTAAGTTAGATAGGAATTAATATGCAGTCAAGAGAGGGAATGGACCCTCAAGGAAGTCAGCACAAAAATAAAGATATCAGAGTTGTGACTGGGGGTGGTGCTTCTGAAGGCCAGGACTCAAGATAAAGATGCATTGGTCAGACCTGCATGCCTCCCTACGGGATAAACAGTAATGCAGAATTATACTGTAATTAGCACAACTTGGTCCAGAAAGTCCAGATATGCATCAGCTGCCCCTATTGGTGACCACAGCATCTGGACCCATCCCTTCCCACAATGTCTTTGTTCTTTCCATGTGCATGACTTGTTGCCCTCTTGGGTCGATAGTAGCTAAGCAGCTGTCCTTGTAATCCTACAGCTGGACTGTAGTCTGACCCGCATTGTACCCACATTGTGACTGCTGTATAAATTACCCCTGACAGAGGGCCACGGTGGCTGCCCCACCAGGATCCCTCTTGGAAGTCCAGAGCTGTTCTTCTGTCCTTATTTCCAGTAAAACTCTCCTAACTTCCTTTGGTTTGTGACTTCATTCCCTGATGTTGTGGGACCACAAACTTGGCACATCTGACATCTAGCAGGTTGGGAGTTGTATGTCTCCTATACAATTTGGGGGTCCCACTGAGATAATTAGGAGGAGGTAAGAGTTCGCCTTTGTTTCATGGGACCCCTAAATATTTTGACTGGATTCTCGATTGTGACTCATCCAAGTAATCAAAAATTGCCATCCATTGTTTGTTAGTTGTTTATGCTCCTTTGTTGCTTGTGTACACCTTTTTGTGTGGTCAAAATGATAAAAGGTTTAAGCTGTAATGGGTTTTATTTGCATATCTGACTTGTTTGGTGGTTAAAATGGCTTGGTTCCTTATTATATATAGACAGCTTTTTGGAATACTTTTTGCCTGACAACTTGTGTTGGCATGTCGGAAGATTCAGCCAGAGGCTATGGGAAACATTTTGAAGATGACTTCTGTAGGGATGTTATCAGTTTCTTCCTTCTTTTCTTTTTTTTCTAATTAAAGGCTCCTAGGGCTGGGGATTTAGCTCAGTGGTTCTGAGTTTGATCTCTAGTACCAAAAAAAAAAAAAAAAAGGCTCCTGAACCCTTACAAGATAAGAACTCATCTATAAGGGCACCAAAGATAGTCACTCCTTTATAGACTACATAACTCCATTTCCCTAGGTTGGAAAATGTCTTATTTATTATTCTCTAAGTCAAAATTCCCAACACCCACAAGTTAAAGGAGGAAAGGTTTATTTTGGCTCACAGTTTGTACAGGTTTCAGTACATAGTCGGCTGGCTCCAAGGCAGGGTATCACATGGCTGAGGGGCATCGCAGAGGAGAAATGGTCCATGGCAGAGCAGGAACCAGGCAGTGAGCAGCAAGGTTCCCTTTTGCTTTTATCCCATCCAGGCTACAAGCCTTTTGGGTGGTCCCACCCACACCCAGGGTGGGCCTTCCCACTGTCCATACCCAGAAGTATGCTAAATCAGTTAGTGCACTAATCCATTTATCATATCCATAGCCCCGCTATCACACACCTTAGATCCAGCCACCTCCCGAAGTCCTCATGAGTGCATGAGGCTTCGGGGGGGATATCTCGATACAAGCTATAACATCTGTCCCTGGCCCCCAAAAGACTCATATGCATCCCTTTATGGTAAAGGCCCTTAGTCCATCTCTAAGAGTCGCCAAAGTCCTAAACATTTCAGAATTCATGAAAATCCAAAGTCTCCTCTGAGATTTAAGGCAAACTCTTAGCTGCAAGCCCCTGTACAAATGAAAAGGAACTTAAATACTTCCAATGGTACAAGATACACATTCCCATTCCACAAGGTACAAATTGGGGATAGAAAAGAATGGCACCAAAGCAAGACCAAAATCCAGCAGTCAAATACTGAATCCTGTAGGTCCATGTCTAGTATCCAGGGCAATGTGTAGCAAGATGTGAATTCCAAAGGGATTGGGGGTGCTCTGTTCCTATAGCACATGAGGGTTGTAGCCCTCATGGCTTCTCTCTGGGGCCAGCTCTGTTCCCTCCTCGCAGTTTTCCTCAGATAATGCACATTCCTGGGTTCTCCAAACTTCTGTGGTCTCCACTGCACCTTTGGCTTCACACTCACAGCTTCACACACGGCCCTCTCAGGGGCACTGCCTGCTTCCCAGGCCTTCTTCTGAAATCTGAAATCTGACCCCACAACTCTTCCATTCTGCATGTACCTAAAACCAGCTCCACATAGATGACACCAAAGTTTGCTGCCATGTGGAGCAGTAGCCAGGCTTCCTTTTCTCTTAGCTGTAGGGGCTGAATGCCTGTACTGCTGAATACTATAAACAAAATCCTGAGGAACAACTTCCTTAGGCCACTGCCATTCTGAAGCATGGTATCCTGGGGTTCTCTTTTCAAAGCAAAGTCTTTTACATTTGCAATTTTGATGCTGCAAAGGGTGTAGTCCTGCTGGTTCCTGTGATATCCTTAGATTGTCTTTTCTATTGTCCTCTCCCCAAATACTTGACTTTTTTTTTTTTTGGTACTGGGGATCAAACTCGGGTCCTTGCACTTGCGAAACAGGCGGCAAAACCACTGAGCTAAATCCCCGGCCCAAATACTTGACTTTTTATTGCTGGTCTTTTCAGGAAACAATTTCTCCTTTGTTCCATCTTTGTAAACCATAATTTTATCAGAGGTTCCTTTGTGGCTAAATTCAACACTTCTTAAATCATTCTGCTGGGGTGTTTGCCCTTGATTCTCAACACAGATCTAGCTAAAAGTCTGCAACAGTAGCCATGCCACCACTCAACACTGGACTGCTTTCAAGTTTCTTCTAGGGCATGAAAAAAAATTGACATGTGTTGCATATATGTACCAACTTCCCACAAGGAATGTAATCATTATGTACTGCAGACATGTACCAATGAAAAATGAAAATTGAGGGGCTGGGGATTTAGCTCAGTGGCACCACGCCTGCCTCGAAAGCTCAAGGTCCTGAGTTCAATCCCTGGTACCAAAAAAAAAGTAATTCTTTTTCCGGATTAGTCTACCACACTTAATCACAGTCTCTTGAAAAGTCTCTAGATATGAAAAAAATGCAGAGAAGTTTTCTGTCAAAGCATAACACACATGATCTGAAGTCTCAGAGCCAATCTAATCCTTGTTCCTAACTGTAACCTCCTGAGCTTGGTCTTTACCTGCTGCATTTCTATCAAAATTCTGGTCTTCTTCCCTTGTAACCTTTTCTGCCTTGTGCATGCCATATTGTTTCTCCTCTGTGATGCATCTGCCACCCTGTCTTGGAGCCAGCTAATTATGGGCTGAAACCTCTACAAACCATGAGCTAAATAAACTCTTTCCCCCTTTAAAAAAAGAAAAAAATCTGGTCTTCTGTGCTTTGACCAGAATCTCTCATCAAGTTTGGCTTACTGCATCCCAGGACTGTTTCTTTAGCCAGCATCTCCAAATCTTTCCAAATTCTCCCCATAAGCCGGTTCCAAAGTCTCCTGAACCACATGGCCAGGTAGTGTCACAGCAACGGCTCCATTCCCAATATCAAAGTCTGGCTTAGTTACTTTTCTTGTTGCTGAGATAAAATACACAACACTCACAAGTTAAAGGGGGGAAAGTTTATTTTGCCTTAGTTTGTAGAGGTTTCAGTCTATAGTTGTCTGGCTTCCAGGCAGGGTGGCATGGCTTAGGGTCATCGCAGAGGAGTAACAGTCCATGGCAGAGCAGGAAGGAGGCAGTGAACAGCAAGTTTCCCTTTCCGTTTTATCCCATCCAGGCTACAAGCCTTTTGGGTGGTCCCACCCACACCCAGGGTGGGCCTTCCCACTGCCCATACCCAGAAGTATGCTAACCCAATTGGTGGACTAATCCAGTATCATGCATGCTAGATCCAGCCTCTTCCCCAAATCTTCACCCATGTGAGCATGAGGCTTTGGGGGATAGATACAAGTCAAGGCAGAAGGGATGGAATTCATGCACATCCAGGAAGGCACACGTGAGGGTTTTGGCCAACCTGCTGCTTGGGCAGGGGTTTCTCATGTGACTGGCAAGAGAGACCCTCATCCTGAGACATAGTGGAAGGAACTAATCTCTAGGTGACACGGAGAGAACTGCTTTGTGTCCATTTTTTCCTTCTATTCTCCTTTTCTAAACTCCTTTTCCCTTCCTTTCCCTGGTTCCCCTTCCCATTTGAACATATTCTTTCTTCTTCCCAATATGTCTTTCATTTTGCTCCTTATTTACCCTTTGGGGTTCTCATACAAGAGAAAGAATGTGATTTAAACTTGTATGTCTGATTTATTTTCCTTAAAATTATACTCTCAAGGTGCATCCATTTACCTAAAAATGACTCAAGCTTGTCTTTTCATGGCAGAGTAGTACTCCATTGTATATAATGACCACATTTTCTTTACCCATTCATATGTTGAAGGACATATGGGTTGTTCCTAAGATTTAGCTATTATAAATTGTGATGCTGTAAACATGGGTAAACATGGCGAGGCTTGGCAGTGCACGCTTGTGATGCCAGCACTTGGGAGGCAGAGGCAGGGGTATTGCTGCAAGTTCAAGGCCATCATGGGCAGCACAGTGAGTTGTTCCAGGCCAGTCTGAATTAGAGTGAGACCCTGTCTCAAAAAACCAAATCAAGGGCAGGGGACTTAGCTCAGTGGTTCTGCTGCCTGCCTTGCATGCACAAGGACCCAAGTTCGATCCCTGGTACCAAAAGAAAATAATCAAAACAAAAAAACAAAAACAACAGCCACAAGAAAAACCCCATAGGTATGCCTATATCACTGTGATATGATGCTTTTAACTCTTTCAGGAAGATACCTAGAAGGGGAACGGCTGGGTCAAAGGGAATCTCTAGTTTTAGCTTTTTGAGAAATCTCTTCACTGATTTCCACAGTAATTTACACTCCCACCAACAATGAAGAAGGGTTCCTTTTTCCCCACAGCCCTGCCAGCATTTGTTATTGGTTGATTTCTTTTTTTGTTTGTTTTTTGGTAAGGGAGATCGAAAGTCAGGACCTTGTGCTTGCAAGGCAGGCTTGGTGCCACTGAGCTAAATCCCCATCCCATGGTTGATTTCTTGATGATAGTCATTCTTTCTGGAGCTGGAATCGGCGTTGTTTTAATTTGCATCTCCTGAATGACCAGTGGTGTCGAACATCTTTCCATATGTTTATTTGCCACTTGTACTTCTTCATCTGAGAAGTGTCTATTCATTTCAGATGCCCATTTTTGGATTAGGGCTTTACATCTGGGGGAAGGGTCTTATTTTTTTGATTTCTTTATATATTTGATATATTAGTCCTTTGTTTGAGGAGTAGCTGGTAATATTTTTTTCCCATTCTGTGGGTTGCCTCTTCACTCTGTCCCTGGTTTCTTTTGCGCTGTGATCATGACAGGTGATGAGGATTTGGTTCTTGTGCCTTACAGAGTCACTGTTCTATCCTCCCGCTGGCCTGAGGAATAGCGCCATTTACCACAGCAGCCTTTTGTTCAAGGCAGTAGTTCCCTTCTTTGCGGATCCCAGGACTAGGTTTCAGAACAGTGAGTTTCCCCCTCCCTGTGATCCTCTTAAAGCTGCTCTTCCTGATTCTCTCTGGATTATCCCGGGGCCATAACACCCATAACACATCCCCAGCCTAGCCCATATTCTTTTTTTTTTTTTTTTTTTTGGTACTGCGGATCGAACTCTGGACTTTGTGCTTGTGAGGCAGGTGGCGGAACCACTGAGCTAAATCCCCGGCCCGGGCCATATTCTTTAAAAATGGTCTGGATTTAATTCTCAAGCCCTAAAAAGAAAATAAAAAATGTAAAGATTTTGGTCTGGATTTATCAATCTTTCCGTCCTTAGGCAGAACTGGCAATTAACTCCTTTCACTTCATTCTCCCCTCAAAAATCCTACTCCAAAGGGGAGACTGACAGGGTCTCGCTATGTAGTCCAGGCTGGCCTTGGACTCACTATGAAGCCCAGGCTGGCCTCAAACTTGCAGTGAACCTCCTGCCTCAGCCTCCTGCATGCTGACACTACAGGCCTGTGCCACCACACCTGGCTTTGACTGTTTTATATAGCACAGATGAGTTCATTGATAGAACAAAAAACATTCCAAGCGGCCCCTCTCCTGCTTGTCCTCTGACCATGTGCCCCATGTGTCGGCTGGTTGAATGCTTAGCATTGGTGTCGGTGCCACTGATTTGCCCCCCATAGCTGAGCTACATCCACTAGGTGCCCTCGCCGGCACCTGCAGCGCCCCAGCTGCACGCTGCAGCCTTCTTGACACAGCAGGAGAGCAAGATTGTGGGCATCAAGAACAAGGAGGCCTTCGCCATCCTGGACGGCAGTGCCCCAGGTCCTCACCACACAGCAAGCTGCCGGGAGCCTGGATGGTGCTGGAGTGGGGAGTGTAGAGTGCCAGTGGGTCCAACAGACAGTTACGCAGCTGTGTCACAGGGGGTCGACTGCAATCAGGGCCTGAAAGTATCCGTAGGTGAAGAAGAGCAAACGGAACGGCTGGAAGCCCTGATGCCACTCTCAGAAGCAAGAAGCAAAGCGAAAGAAGAAGCAGTAAAGGAGCTAGAAGAGCGGTATGCAGGGCAGGACCCACGGTTACAGACAAAGCAAACCACAGGGAGCAGAAGCCCTGGCAAATGACAGCCATAAGTGTCCCCAGGGGCAGAGAGGGCACAGGGGCCCAGCCCAAGTCCAGCAAGCAGGCCACAGATGCCCGGAGGCCTGTGCCCAGCCTCCCCTCAGGCAGGGCCTGTTGCTCTGGGGAGGCCTGCCGGAACAACACATCTGCAACGCCTCAATCCTACTCAGTGCAGCTGTGCAGAGACCGGATTAATTATATCGAGTCCTTTTGGACCAAACCCTCCGTCTTTAGAGTTGATCACTGTTTTTGATTGCATGTTTCCTTCAACTGTGTTCTCCTTGCATTCACAGAGGAGGGGGGAGGAGAACTAGGAAGGGTAGAAGCTCCCAACAGTAGAGTAGCCTCAGCCTGTGCTTTTGTGCATAATTCTGAGAATAAATTTGTTTCCAACAAACAAAATTCCTAGGGCCCTTTATGAGATTAATAACAGCAGTTAGCCAGGTATGGTGGTGCACAGCTATAATCCCAGCACTTGGGAGGCTGAGGCAGGAGGATTGCTATGTGTGCAAGGCCAGCCTGGGCTACATAGAGAGACCCTGTCTCAAAACAAACAAACAAACAAACAAACAAACAAACATCAGCAGGTAGTCTCCCTATGTAGTGTGGGCTGGCTTTGAGCTCACTATGTAGCCCAGGCTGGGCCTTGAACTTGCAGAGATCCTCCCATCTGAGCCTCCCAAGTACTGAGATGACAGCCCTGCCCCACCACGCCCCCTACGCTAGCCAGACCTATTTAAAACATTCATAGATAAGCACTGATAGGCTTAAGGCTTACATAGGTTTTACAAATACAACTCCTGAAATTTTGGGGGTTTTTTTTGGTACCGGGGATCGAACTCAGGACCTTTTGCTTTCAAGGCAAGCAGCAACACCACTAAGCTAAATCCCCAACCCCAATAACTCCTGAAGTTTGACAACATAAAGGTTACATACGATTTAAGTTAATGTGTGTGTTTCTGTGTGTTAATTTTCATATATGTTATCCTGTAAAAGTTCAACTTAAATTGGCTTATACATAAATAAACACTCAAGACATTATCTCAAATGTTTGTAGTTCATATAGTTTAACAGTAGGCTAATTTAAACCAATTGGTAACAGTAAAGATGTCTTTAAAGTTGGTAACATATTTCCATCCAGGTTGTTAGATAACCAAGATAGTATACAAAATCAGTTTCATTTATTTTTTATTTTTTATTTTTGATATCAGGGATCAAACTTGGGTCCTTAAGCTTGCGAGGCAGGCATGAGAACCACTGAGCCAAATCCCCGGCCCTAAAAAATCAGTTTTATAAATGCAATGTCTGTTATTGACTGTGTTCCATAACTTAAGAGTTTTCCTTTGTCAAACATCATTTATTATATACATAAACATATATATATATATATATATATATATATAACTTTAAAAGGTGTTAACTGTTTATTATAAGTCATCTAAAATAACTATTTTGGGGGCCAGGGATTTCGCCAGTGGTTCCATTCCCTTCCTCGCAAGCCCAAGGTCCAAGTTCGGTCCCCAGTACCAAAAATAAATAATAATTATTTTGGGCTGGAATGTAGCTCAGCGGCACTGCGCCTGCCTGGAAAGCATGAGGCCCTGAGTTCAATCCCCAGTACCAAAAAATAAAATAAAATAATTATTTTAGTCTGGCATGATAGCCCACCCTGTAATCACACCACTCAGGAAGCTGAGATGAGAGGGTCGCTGTGAGTTCGAGGCCAGCCTGGGCTACACAGTGAGGTCAAAGTCAACCTGAACTACACAGTGAGACCCTGTCTCAAAAAAATACATATTTTAAAAATATTTCTTTTCTTTTCTTTTTGAGCTGCTTTGCTACATATGAAACGCCAAGCCATGAATTCAAATTTTCTCTGTAACACTTTATAATTGTTATCTGTTAACATTCTGCAGGGATTCAGCTTCTAAAATAACCATACTTGGTAGGATAACAGTTCTCTGGTCATATATGTACTTAAAGGTGCTTGATATCGTGAGAGGAGTCAGTTAAACCTACTGCTCCCACTGCCACGCTGGTGCAACCAACTGACGTTTGGAGACCAAAGCTAGAGAGGAAACTGGGCTAAGAGCAGAGCCAGTATTTTGGCCCTGGGCCTCCAAAGTCAACAGGACCTGGGACATGAGGGGGCTTATGCTATGGGCTCCTACAACTCTGGTGAGTCACCCAAGCTCCTGAGTAGGGGAATTGTTGGACCCCAGAGGACAGGTGTGTGGGACACCAGGCTCGGCACATAATATGTCTTAATTCTTTTTCACTGAGAAATAACAGGTACATGATTTGGACAAGAATAAAGTAATCCTGGCACTGGGGAGGCAGAGGCAGGAGGATCAATCCCTGTGAGTTGGAAGCCAGCCTGGAATACGTAGTGAGTTCAAGGCCAGCCTGAACTACATAGTGAAACCCTGTCTCAAAACAAAAAGTAATTCCATCATAATAAAGGCTTGGTATAAAGAGGGGTTTGGTCACTACTCAGCCCCAGCTGGCGTCTCCAGCTACACCTGCTGTCGCTGGCCATTGTTACAGCTCAGTTAGGCTAGAGAGCTACAGAAGCTCAGCAAATCTTTCTATTCCTTAGCTAAAATTGTCCTTCAAGCCACAGAGCTCTCCATCTTCTTACAGTGAAAACTGGAGGGACTTGTGCACTAATAAATGAAACTTGTTGTCTTTACAAAAATAGTTCGTGTCAGGTAGCAGATTTTAAGACAGCATTTAATACCAAACTTATAGATACCCCAGGGACAGCCAGGTGTAGAACCCAGCTGGTTCCGGTCCCTGTTCTAGCCTCTTGGGCACAGTGCCTGGACGAGGCTCCTTCCTCAGCCTGTCCCTCCACTTCAGTGCTCATGCTCGGGTCGTACGTGCTTTAGTCTCTGGGGAGAATTGATCTGTTCTCGCCTAAAGGCTGCCAGACTCCAAATCATCACCCAGTGGGACCGAGGATTGCTGTGCCGGGCTCCCCGGGACCCCACTAGACCGACCTTGTGAAGGGAGTTCAGGACTGCTGAGCCCCAGCATGGCTCTGTCCAAGGCCCTGACCGTGGTCTCCCCACCAACCCTGCTCAGCTTCAAGCAGCTAGACTGAAACTCAGGGGTTCAGAGAGGAATATTCTACTAGGCAGCTAAGTTAGCTAGAAATTATTACACAGTCAGAAGGGGACGGGACCCTCAAGGAAGTCAGCACAAAAAAAAAGACAGCAGAACTGTGGCAGGAGGTGCATCCGAAGAAGGCCAGGCCTCAAGATGAAGACGAAATGGCCACGTCTGCATGGCTCCCCAGGGGAGAAGCAGAGCTTGCAATTGTCCTGTAATCAGCACCCTGGTCCAGCGAGCCCAGAGCCACCAGGGTCTGGGTGGGTGACCAGAGCATGTGGACGCATCCCTTCCCACAACGCCTCTGTTCTTCCACGTGCCCCTGCTACACAACTTGTTTCCCTCTTGGGTCGATATTAGCTAAGCAGCTGTCCTTGTAATCCTACAACTGAACTGTAGTCTGACCCGCGTTGTAACCACATGTGACTGCTGTATAAATTACCCCTGACAGAGGGCCGAGGTGGCTGCCCCACCAGGATCCCTCTTGGAAGTCCGGAGCTGTTCTTCTGTCCTTATTTCCAGTAAAACTCTCCTAACTTCTTTTGGTTTGAGACTTCATTCCTCGATGTTGTGGGACCACGAACTTGGCACATCTGACATCAGCAGGTTGGGAGTTTCAGTTCTACATCAAGATGTAACTGAAAAATGAGAGCAACTGCAGCAAGAATCAGGGTGCAGGGGGAACTTTCTGAGTAGAAATCCAGGTCCTGAGATGGAGGTTACAATATAAAAATGTGAACCTGCCCAGTCATCCACTTGTACACTTGTTATCGTGTATTACACATAAGTAAAATGATTTTTAAAAAGAAACTGTTGCAAGGGAGAACAAGGTGGGAAAAAAAATTTTGTTTTTTGTTTTTTTTTTTTTTGATACAAGGTCTCGCTATGTAGTCCAGTCTGGCCTCAAACTCAGCGGTCCTCCTGCCTCAGCCTCCCAAGTGCTGGGGTTACAGGCATGCACTAAGGTGAAAGATTCTGTAAAAATGGGAGGCTGTGCAGAACCTGGAAACGTGAAATGCTGCAGGAAAAGAAAACAGACCAGAGCTGAAAGAGGCCTCGCTGCAGGCGGTGAGGAGCAGGTGAAAGGGTTGCTGGAGAGTGGCTACCTAGCATAGAGCCATCAGCCCTGAAGGCTAGACTCTTGCGTAACCTTTTGTGGCTCCCCAGAGATGCCTTCCATTCCTGAAAATTGCAAGTTCCTTGAGCCAAGGCCGCGCCCCGCCCAGCCCCCGCCCGCAGGGGCTAAACCGGGGCGCAGAGCAACGTGCGCGGGGGCACGGAGCCCGGCCCAGCCCAGGCCAGCCCAGGCCAGCCCGAGCGCCGCAGCCTCCCCACTCCGGCCGCCCACATGCGCGGTCGGGCCAGGCTTCTCTGCATCCGGCCTGGTTGCTTCCTCAGGCCGTGTTTGGATAAACTGGCCAAGGAGGGAGTTACGGAGTTAAGAAAGGGCCAGGGATTTAGCTTAGTGGTTTCGCCGCCTGCTGTGCAAGCGCAAGGACCCGAGTTCCATCCCCGGTACCAAAGGCAAAAAAAAAAGGGAATAAAGAGCAAAGGGAGGGGTCTGCATGGAGACCCGCATGGATCCCTGTAGGGCAAGGGGTGTAGGAGAAAGAGGAGAGGGCTGCTTGAGAGTCACCGAAGCGCTGCCACAGCTGGATGCGCAGTGGGGCCCGACCCGGCATGTGATGTGCATAGGAGAATTCTACCCCCCCCCCCCCGGTACCGGGGATCGAACTCAGGTCTTTGCGCTTGCGTAGCAGGCGGCGAAACTACAGAGCTAAATCCCTGGCCCAAAACTTTTTTTTTTGGTACCGGGGATCGAACTAGGGTCCTCGCGTTTGCGGGGCAGGCGGTGGAACCACTGAGCTAAATCCCGCATAGGAGAACTCTTAACTCCCAACCTGTCAGGTGGCAACTGTGCCACCACTGAGTTTGAGGTGCAACAACATCGAGGAATGAAGTCTCAAACCAAAGGAAATTAGGAGAGTTTTACTGGAAATGAGAGAAGAACAGCTCCGGACTTCCAAGAGGGATCCTGAACGGGAGGCCACTGCGGCCCTCTGCCAGGGGTAATTTATACAGCAGAGTCATGTGGGTACAACGCGGGTCAGACTACAGTCCAGCTGTAGGATTAAAAGGACAGCTCCGGGCTCACTGGACCAGGGGGTGCTGGTTACAGGACAATTGCAAGCTCTGCTTCTCCCTTGGGGAGCCGCGCAGGCCTGGCTACCCCCTACCCCACCTAGTGTTTATTTTATTTATTTATTTATTTATTTATTTATTTATTTATTTAGGTACCAGGGATGAACTCGGGTCTTTGCGCTTGTGCAGTAGGCAACGAAACCACTGAGCTAAATCCCCAGCCCCCCAGTCTTTATTTTTGTGCCGACTTCCTTGACAGCCCAGTCCCTTTCTGAGTGTATATTCTTAACTTGGCTGCCTATAAGAAGCTGGGGGGGTTTCTCCCTAGACATTCATATATTGGTAAATATTTACTAAGTACTTTCCATGAACTAAATATTGGATGTACAGACCTAAACGGGAGGAGCTCAGTTGAAAAGAAACTGAAGTGTATATGTTTGTTCTCCCTGCAACTACATACAGTGTTCTGATTATCACAGACAGACACACACTTTTTTAGAGCCTTGAGCAACTTAGCTGACTGCTCCTTCCGGAGCAATACATTGTTTTCCTTTTTCCTGAGGAAGGCTGAGGGGGAAAGAAACATAATATTAGGTCGGAATTGCTGTGGAGTGGCAGCCCGGTGGGAATCTGGGAAGAATTTCCTGGAGGCCTGGGAGGGAGGGGCACTGGCTAATGAGAGTGGGAGACAACAGCAGCAAGGCCTGAGATGTGGCGGCCGTGAAGACGGGGTGTGAGAAGCCTCGGGATAAACGCATCTGCAGGGGCTACTGAGTTTAAGGAGACACCCTAGGAAGAAGACTAGAAAAGAGCCAGAGCGGCTGGATTTAGTTTATTGGCGCTGCGCCTCGCTCGCAAGCGCAAGGTTCTGAGTTCAATCCCCGGTACTGCAAGAAAAAAAAAAAAAAAGGAGCAGAAGAGCTCTCCCCGAGTGTGTGGGATTATGGTGAAAATCGATCAGCGAAGCAGACACAGGGACACAAGGACGAAAAACAAGATGCACAGGGACAACCACCTTAGAGAAGAAGGAGAAGAGAAGAAAGCCACCCAGATTTGTTGCGGCGCTGATGTAAGCCTGGCCCCTTCCTGCGCCAGTGACTCAGGCTTTGCGCTTCCTTTTACTGTTGTGTTACTCAAGTCCTCACACCCGGATGTCTTCTCATCACCGGAGCGAAGAACAATCTCGAGTCCACTTGGCACACGTTCAGTTTTTGAAAGTATTAAGTTCTTTAGTTCTGGGCAGTTAGGACCCAAACCTCCCAGGAGAAAGAATTTGTCTCTCTTAGAATCAGGGTGCAGTCTTTCTTTCCTTCTTATTGAAATATACACATAACACGGGCCAGGGATTTAGCTCAGTGGTTTTGTCACCTGCTGCGCAAGCACAAGGACCCGAGTTCGATCCCCAGTACCGAAAAAATAAAAAACTAAGAAATATGCATATAACAAAGCAGAGTAAAAATGTACTCATCTTAAGTATACAGCAGGGTGAATATTTTATTTTTTACTTTTATTATCTGTATTTACCTTGTATTTAATAATTGATTGATTGAGACAAGTCCCTGGCATGTAGCTAAGGGTGGCCTCAAACTCTTAGCCCAGGATGGCCTTGAACTCACAATCTTGATTCAGGCTTCTGAGTGCTGAGATTAAAGTTATATGCCACTGATCTTTTCTTCTTACTTATTTGTGTGTTTTTGTTGTTGTTGTTAGTTTGGTTTTTTTTGCTACTGGGGATCAAACTGAGGACCTTGAGCTTTTGAGGCAGGTACAGCAGCACCACTGAGCTAAAGCCCGGGCCCTTTTTTGGTTTTCTTTTTTGGTGTTGTTACTGAGGATGGAACTCAGGACCTTGTGCTGAGAGGCAGGAGGCAGAACCATTGAGCTAAATCCCTGGCCCCTTTTTTGCTTTTTTGAGATAAGGTGTCACTACGTAGCCCAGGCTGGCCTTGAATTTATGGCAGTCCTCCTGCCTCAGCTTCCTGAATGCTGGGGATAACAGGTATACGTCACTGCACCTGGCAATAAAAAATTTTTTGTGTGATACTGGGGATTGAACCCAGGACCTCCAGACTGAGCTACATCTACAGCGTTTTAAAATTTTGAGGCAGGGCCTCACTAAGCCACTAGATTGCCTGGGCTGGATTTGAACTTTCTATCCTTCAGCCTCAGCCTCCCAGTGTTGGGATTATGGCCATGTGCCATGATTTTTGGCCAGTTAGCCCTTAATAACGTTTCCATTCTCTTGATTCTGTATTTAGGAATGGGATTACTAGGTTGGTAGTCTTGGTAATAAATAACTTCTAAACAAAAATAAATGCGCTACATGCTTGTCTTAATATGTGTATGGGATTTTTAGGGCCAGGGATGTAGCTCAGTGGCACCACGCCTGCCTGGCAAGCACAAAGTCCTGAGTTTCATTCCTGGTACCAGAGGGAAAAAAACCAAAAAAAAACAAAGTTGGAGGCCTCAAAACCTCCAGATATTAATAATATGTGTATGGGACTTTAATAAAAATCTTCCAGGCATGGTGCCGCACGTCTGAAATCACAGCACTTGGGAGGTTGAGGCAAGAGGATTGCTGTGAGTTTGAGGCCAGCCTGGGCTACATAGTGAGTTCCAGGCCAGCCTGCACTGCATGCTGAGAATCTGTCTCAAGAAACAAACAAACAAAACCTTAAGGGTTGGGCGTGTAGCTCAAGTGGTAGAGCATTTTCCTAGCATGTAAAGGTGCCAGGTTTGATTCGAAGCACTGCAAGGAAAAACTCTTCTTTATATTTTATTTTGAGGGTCTTCAAAACATTTTTTATGGGCTGGGGATTTAGCTCAGTGGCACTGCGCCTGCCTCATAAGCGCAAGGTCCTGAGTTCAATCCCTGGTGCCAAAAACAAACAAAACAAAACAAAAAACCTGCTGAAATCCAAAACATTTTTTTTATGCAGTAGGTAGAACAGGCAACACCATCTCCATTTTACACATGTAGAAACTGAACCTCAGAGAATTTAAAGTTTAAAGTTAGAAGATTTGTAAATTAGGACTAAAACCATTTTTTTTTATTCTTCCAAGTTTATTTTCCCTAAATATTCTGTTTGACTGGGCTTGTGTGAGTGGACAGGGCATCAGCCCATGCCGTGTGCTCAGGACTCTCCTAGCTTTAGTGCCACAGGGCCATGGGCCAATGTGCATGCCTGGCCTCTCTACAAAGCAAGGAAGGAGCCACTGGGTACCACAGCTTGCAAATGGGCAGATAGAAACCCAAACCTAGCCAGGCATGGAGGTGCACACTTTCCCCAGCACGCTGGGAAGCTGAGGCAGGAGGCTTACGAATTGGAGTCCAGGCTCGGGAATTTAGGAAGACCCTGTTTCAAAATTAAAAAAAACAAAAACGGGATGGGAATGAAGTTCAGTGAGAAAGCTCTGGTACTGAAAACAACAACAACAGCAGCAAAAACCCTACTGATTTGGTCATTCACGTTCCTTCATTCCCAAAGAAAAATATGCTTTTGCAAGGAACTACGCAGTGTCCCCAAGAGTATGTGCTGCCCCTGTCAGCCACCTGGCCCTGGAGGTCACTGAGGACCTGCCACTCAGAGTGCAGCCGGAACAGCAGATCAGCGCCTCTATCTCCAGGACTGGCGGAATCAGGATCTAAGAATAGGGCTCAGGAACTGGCGCCTACAAGCTCTCCAGGCTGGGGTCAAAGAAGCAGTGGAAAATGGGAGCTAAGTCTAAGGACAACTAATCCAGCCAATTGCCCTACAAGTACTGAGATAAATGGTCCTAAGGACCTCTGAACGGAAGGATTTCAGTGCCTCCCAAGTAACCTTGCCTTCCATGAGACAAGGTACACTGTTGAGAAAAACCTTTGCTGCTTGTTAAATCTCTTATCCAACATTCTGCTCCTAATATTTTTTTCTTTTCTTTTTTTGGGGGGTGGTGGTGGTGGTTTGGTACTCGGGACCTTCTGCTTGGGAGGCAGGCAGCAGCACCACGGAGCTAAACTCCCGGCGCCCATATTTTTTTCTTTTCTAAGATCAGTCCAAGTGAACTCATGGTCTGCTTAAGTTATGGTGTCCCGAACTAATATTAGTGAAGAAAGGCCTGTAGTTACAAGCAAATAGTCACAGACTTTAAGAGGAAATCACTTTGCAAGATACATCAGAAAATCATCCGTGCATAAAAATCACAAACCTAGAAGAAAGAACAGATGGCGACTAACGTCTGACGGGTTTGCTGGGGGAGCTCTGGCAGTGGGACAGAGCTGGCCCTCACCGGGCCCTTGGAGGGTTTTGTGTGACTTGGCTCCAATCAGCTGCCACAGCGCATGCCCCTGTCTGGGACTCAATGCTGAGGGTCACCTGCGGCTGCAATACAGCATGTTCGTCCATCTAGTCCAGTCCTTTCTTCATTTCCCCCACAGAGGTGTTGCTACAGGGATAACAGCGTAAAGTAAGCCAGCTGCTAAGGAAACTGGTGGCAGAAGCAAGGTGGGAAAGAGTGCAGAAGAACAGAAAAACAAAGGCAAGGAACAGGCACTGATACAGATGAGAATTCAGACAGAAGAAAAAACCACCCAAGTGATTAAACACTATAAATGAACTTACTTACAGAAATGGATGGAAAAAAATTTAAATTGGGCACAATGGCTCATGCCTGTGATGCCAGCATGAGAATGCTGAGGCGGGAGGGTTGCCTCAGTTTGAGGCCAGCTGGGGCTACATAGTGAGTTCAAGGCCAGCTTAAACCACTGTATATAGCAAGACCCTGTCTCAAAATAACCAAAAGAAAAGAAAAGAGATGGAAGCAATACCCACAATTAGCGGAACCCAGTAGAAGTACCCAGAGACTACAAGCAAACCCAGAGACCTAAGCATGCAGACACAGGAAGGGGAGACTCAGCTGGTGAACGGGGCTGCACAGAACTTCGGAAAGCAGCTGACGGAGCGAGGCCAGGAGCAGACCTGTCCCAGGGGTGCTCTCCATCCTCCTCGCCTCCCTGAGTCCTGAGTCATTCCTACTTCCAAGGACAATGCAACTGACGAGAAAGGCACCTCCCTGACTCGACCCAGCCCTGTGCCTGGACCAGTCTCCTATCTCTTCAACATTTCTATCTCAAAATTTTCACAATTCTCTTTCTTGTCCTTTTTCCTCCCAGGCCCCCTAGGTTATGAGCCACCCACATGGTGTTCCTTACCTCTGTCCCACTCTTGTCTGTCTCTCTCCCTTCACCTAAAGTCACCCTTATGCCCCATCCCAGTCAGTTTTGTTCTTCCAATGTCACCCTCTCTTGTCACCGTGTAACTGTCTTGGACGAGATAACAACTTAATAGAAACAACAGCCTTCTAAACCCAGGAGTACTTGAATGATTTTTTTAAAAGATGATGTTGGAGGGCCGGGGATTTAGCTCAGTGGTTTCGCCACTGCTGCACAAGCACAAGGACCCAAGTTCAATCCCCGGTACCAAAAAAAAAAAGATGATGTTGGAAAAAATGTGTTCACTATATCCCCATGTATGTGTGGAGAAAGCACACAGAAGGCACAGCCCTTGGGTGGAAGGTTGGAGAAACCCAAGCCCCTGCATCCAGTTATCACTGGCTCTGGGGGACAGGACAGAAGGAGGAAGGAGCCGAGGCATCGGGAGCTTCATCTCAGGGACTGGGGACAGTGTTTCCCTCCCCTACCGAGGACAGGTCAGGAGCCCCGAAAACCCGAAGCTGTACAGGGTGCCCAGGGCGCATAGACCCCTGCAAATGACCACCTTGTCACCTGCAGGCAGCACTGAACGGCTTCTCTCTGGCACATCACTACTTCTGTGCTTTGGGTTACAATTAAGTAGTACCAACACTGTGGCACAGTGGATTCCATCCTGGGATCATAGATGGAAGAGTCAGGCAGGAACATAGAGGCAGTCAGATAGGGCCGGGCCCTCGAGAGGCAGGACAAAGGTGAAACACACTGCAGCTGCACTGAAGGGAAGCACATCGGTTGGAAACTGGGCCTCAAGATAAAGACAAGAGGACCTGACCTGCATACTTCCCTAAAGAACACTGGGCCTAGTGAAGCCTAGACAGACATCGGCCACCCTCGTGGTGAGTAGACCTCTCTGGACCCGCCACTTCCTGGGAGAATCTTGTTCTTTCCGTCCACGCTTGTTCCGTGACTTGTCTCCCGATTGGACACCATTACCTAGGCGACTGCACTTGTACCCTTATTGGATGCTCATGGCTGTGGCCCACGTTGTACCCTCGGTAAAGTGGGGTCCCCGCTGCCCACTCGGGACCCCTCCTGCCCCTCAGGAGCTTCCCTATCAATAAATGTCTGCCTTGGGCCAGGGATTTAGCTCAGTGGCCCTGCGCCTGCCTCGAAAGTGCAAGGTCCTGTGTTTGATCCAATCCTCGGTATAAAAAGTAACAAAAAAAACCAAACAATAAATATCTTCCTACTCTTAACCTCCGTGGTTCCTAAAATTCTTCGATTTTTAGAGAACAAGAGCTCAGCATATTATATAGCTAACAGGCCGGGAGATATACTATTTCATATTTCATCTCCGGTACTATTTCCTGCATCACTAGCAGCAGGGCCTAAGTGACCAAGCCGGGGACTGGGACGATGGAGCCCAGCGGTCTGGAGCTGGCAGTGCAAGCTTCATCGCGCTGCTCCAGAGGCGCGGCAGGCATGGCGTGCGGACTTCCGGGATTTCCCGCTTAGTATTTGCGGACCCAGTCGCCCATTGGAGCCACAACAGTGGAACCAAACTTCAGGCAGGGCCCACGGGGTTTGGGATGGACCCTCATAGAGCGGAAGCTAGGAGGTGAGAGCAGCGTTTAGGAAGCTGGGCTCAGCTGAGCATCTGAGCCCGGGGGTGGGATGAGGGCCATCTTACTGCAGTATTTTTCACGGAAACCACATTCTACCTGTGCTCTGGATACGTCAAATACATCACCTTCTCCACATATACTTTGTCTCAATTAAAATATCTTCTTCTGGTTTTTGTCTTATTTATTTTTTTCCTTCTAGTGCTCGGGATTCAACCCAAAGCCCCATGCTTTCATGCTCACCACCAGGCTCCTTACTACTGAGTTATGACCCCGGACCCTGCCTTTTCTTCTTTTTTTACTTTTTCTTTTTTTCCCCAGGGCCTTCACATTGACTTACATCCCAGCCATTTTTAAATTTTTTTTTTTTTTTTTTTTTTTTACGGTGGATTGAATTTAGGACCTTTTTTGGTTGCCAGGCAGGTGCAGTGCCACTGAGTTACATCCCTGGGCCTCCCAGCCATTTTTAAATTTTGAGGTAAGTTCTTTTTTTGGGGGGGGTGTGTGACTGGGGATCAAACTCCGGTCCTTGTGCTTGTGAGGCAGGTGGCGGAATCACTGAGCTAAATCCCCAGCTGAGGCAGGTTCTTGTGGAGTTGTTTAGTTGCCCAGGCTGAGCTCAAACTTGCAGTCCTCCTGCTTCAGCCTCCCAGAGTGCTTGGATTCCAGATGTGTTCCACTGTGCCAGCCCTGAGCTTTTTCTAATCTTCCCTCTCCACTGCTGCCCTCGGCCCAGGCCCGACCCCACCTTGGTAGCTGTGCTTGCTGCCTGGCTGCTGCTCCAGCCAGAGTGCTCCCTGGAGAGAGGCCGCCCGACGGTACCCGGTGTACAGCAGTTTCTGCACACGCTGTCTCTCTCTTTCAGTTTAAAAAAATGTTTGGTGCCAAGGACAGAACTAAGGGCATGAGCTCCACCACTGAGCTAAATCCCCAGCCCATCTTTACTTCTGTTTTTAGAACAAAGACAAGGTTGACAGAAAACGGAGGCATCCGCACTGACTCTGGTATTTATAGATTTGCTGTGGGACAAATTATGTCCATAACTTGTTGGGGCATTAAGCCTGAGTCTCTGCCTGCTAATTAATTTATTAATTGTGGTACTGGGGATTGAATCTAGGGCCTTCACACTGAGCTACTTCCCCAGCCTTTTTACAACTGTTTATTTTTTTAAATTTTGAGACAGGATCTCATTAAATAGCTAAATTCCCCAGGCTGCACTCAAATTTGTGATGCTCCTGCCTTAGCCTCTTAGAATGCTGGGATTACAGGCCTGCATAACCACATTCAGCTCCTCAGTTCTCTAATTTTATTTTATTTTACTTATTTTATTTTATTATTTGGTACCGGGGATTGAACTCCTTGCGCTTGCGCAGCAGGCGGCGAAACCACTGAGCTAAATCCCCCGCCCAGTTGTCTAATTTTAAAAGGTTGTCCTATAGTTAAAGGAGAAGAATTTTTACTATTTCATTCCCTGCAATCTCAAGGGTCCTATGAATATACTAATGTATGCAATCTTTACACCTTAGAAAAAAGTGATATATAAATATTTTGAAAGCTAATAAGGTACTTATTTATTATTCCTCCTTAAAACATGTACTTGAAATTTCTAAATTTTTGGAAGCTATTTCACGCATATATCTGGTACAAATATATTCAGTAAATATTTTAATGAATGAATGAGTCTCTAGCTCTAAATGTAAAGGTAGTACAGGGGAGATTATTTTTGCCATTAGAGTCTCATCGGTAACAAGGCGGAGGAATTTAAAGAATTAAAAGTATTTGAGAAGAGCCACCCAGATGTCTCTGGGGATGACTGAGGAAAGAATTTATTGGTCCCCTTTCACCTTTGATCTCCATCAGACCTCGCTCCTTTCAGGTACGCTAGGAATGAGGCTGTTTCCTCCCGGTTCTCGCTGCTCTTTGATCTTGGCACCTGAGCTCTAAACAAAGAAATAAAAGAGCCCCAGGAAAGCACTCAAACATCCCCATCCGGGAGGACGTGAGCTGAGCCGCATTCTTTTCTGTTTCCCGCTCTGCTCAGGCTGGGTGGGTCAGGGCCTGACAGTGACTGCCGCCCCTCCCCTGTCCATCGCTAATGAGTCAACTAGCCCCAGTCCCCCTGGGAGCCAGCTGCGTCTG
Source organism: Heterocephalus glaber (assembly GCF_053883595.1). NCBI lineage: Eukaryota > Metazoa > Chordata > Mammalia > Rodentia > Bathyergidae > Heterocephalus > Heterocephalus glaber. Next base: position 27,553,290 of record NW_028258297.1, on the reverse strand, counting down.
CCCCCAGGCCGGGGAGATGAGGACAGAGCTCCTGGATTAGCATGTTGTTTTTACCTCAAAAGAGGATGATTCATCTTCTCGAGAACAATGACCTTTCAACTGGGAACAAAGTAAAATGTGAAAGAAGCTACAAACTAGAAAGCACAACGAAACAAGTGCGAGCATAGTTTTGCTTTTAATAACAGTGTATTCTAAAAGTGACGAAGATTGGGAGAGATGATAGAAAAATATAGACTTTTTAAGTGGAAAAAACCAGAGCTTCATTATTTTCCCACTAAATTCTAGAAAGATTACTCATTCTCTATGATTGGTGCGGAATAAAAGGAGAGAGTAGATATGTGCTGTGAGCTGAATTAATCTCAGTTTAAAGCATGTAAGGCCGGGCAGTGGGCACACCTGTAATCTCAGCACTCAGGCCAAGCAGGAGGATCCCAATCCAAGCTCAACCTGGGCAATTCAGCAAGACCCCATCTCAATACTTCTTTTTTTTTTTTTTTTTGTACCAGGGATTGAACTCAGGACTTGCGCTTGTGAGGTAGGCGGCGGAACCACTGAGCTAAATCCCCGGCCCAAGACCCCATCTCAAAATAAAACATTAAAAAGGTGTAGGGATGCAGCTCACTGTAAAGGGCCTGGTTTCAATCCTCAGTGCGAAAGGGAAAAAAGCAAGCAAACAGCAACAAAAACAAAAAAAATGTCAACACCTCTGGCTTCTATCCACCAGATGCCAGCACTCCCTCTGCTTAGCTGTGACAAGGAAACTGTCTCAAAGAGTCTCAGAGAGTCCCTGGGAGCAGTCACCCCTGGTGGGACCCACTGCGTTGAGCACTGCACCCTGAGTTCACCAAGGCACTGGAGAAAATCTAGTAAGAATCTGTGTGAAAGGTGGTAATATCTCGCCCATCTGAAACAACGCAACTGCTTGCCTTCACACTGAGCTACATTCCATATCTTTTTAGTATTTATTTATTTATTTATTTGTTTTGAGGTAGGGTCTCTCCTTTTGTAGTTCAGGCTGGCCCTGAACTCACTATGTAGCCTAGGCTGGCCTAGAACTCAGTGATCCTCATGCCTCAGTCTCTGGAGTGCTGGGATTACAGGCATGTGCCACCATGCCCGGGTCCATATCTTTTTAAATGTGTACTTCTCTTTTTTTTTGGTTTTGGTTTTTATTTTTGGTACCGGGGATCGAACTCTGGACCTTGAGCTTTCAAGGCAGGCGGTGGAACCACTGAGCTAAATCCCCAACCCCTCCGTATCTTTTTAGAGACGGTCTTTTTTTTTCTTTTTTTACACAGGGTCTTGCTATGTAGTTTAAAATGGCCCTGAACTCACTATGGAGCCCATGCTGGTCTCAAACTCACAAAATTGATGGTGATCCTCCTGCCTCAGCCTTCCAAGTGCTGGGATTACAAGCATGGCCCAATATGCCCCATGAAAACTCACTGCTTTTGAGCATAGTTTAGAAAAACAAAGAAAAATGTGTTCCCTACTAAGGTTCAAAGCTTTATTCATAGGGTGGTTGGGTTGGCTCCTTTCAGAAGACATATATTCTCTCTTTTTAAGTGTTTAGAAAATGCCCCAAACTCAGGAAGTGTCAACATCTGACACAGAGCTTGAGTTGATTATTTGATTTCCAAACCCAACAACAGAAGAAAGTTAAAAGAGATATCATTATGCCACAAGCAGAGATGCTGACATGGTAATAGTAACAGGAAAGGTGAATATAGTTCTGAAATGGCAAATCGAAAGGTAACAGTCCTGCATTCTGTGGTCACTTTCTTATACCAGGTCACTTTAGTTGCTTTAGCCCTTGGCAACCTTCCTTAAGTGGGGTGCAGCTGTGGTGATGAAGTACCTGGACACAGGGTCACAAGCAGCGGCTGGATGAACGAGGTCACGTAACATAGTGAATAAAAGATGTTGCTCTGGGGCTGGGGATTTAGCTCAGTGGTTCCATGGCCTGTCTCACAAGCGTAAGGACACGAGTTTGATCGCCGGTACCAAAAAAAAAGATGTCGGTGGACAGGGTAGTAACTTTTCAAGTATCTGATGTGCGTCAAAAAAACTAATTTTTGGCAATCCAAAACGGAAGTGGGCGTCATTTACATTTAAAACAATCTCCTCCTTGTAACAGAAAGACTTTCTGGTAATTAGGACCCCCAGGGTAGGAGGGCTGCTTTGTCCTGTGTTTCTCACTGCTGACCCAGCCCCTTACTTCCCTAGTCTTGGATCTCCCTCCCTCTCTCTCTCCCTCCCTCCCTCCCGGCGCATCTCACACTGAGTCTGGCCAGCTGGAGGGCTGGGTTTCTCTCTCAGGTCTCCCGGTCTTTTCCTTCCTCATTCGTTTCCATCTCAGTAAGCATTATCACTATTCACCCTGCTACAAAGCCAAAACGCTAAGGGCCGGGGATGCAGCTCAGTGCCACCGCACCTGCCTCCAAAGTGCAAGGTCATGAGTTCCACCCCTGTACAAAAAAACCAAACAAACAAAAGAAAGAAAGAAGAAAAGAAAGTGATGCTAACGGGATGTGGTGGTGTACATGTTTATTCTCAGCACACAGGAGGCTGAGGCAGGAGGATCACTGTTAGTTTGAGGCCAGCTTGGACTATATAGTAAGTTTAAGGCAAGCCTGAATTATATAGCAAGACCCTGTCTCAACAACAGAAAGAAAGAAAGAAAGAGAGAAAGAGAGAGAAAGAAAGAAAGGAAGGAAGGAGGGAAGAAAGAAAGAGAGAGATGCTGTGATAACTGGATAGCCACAAACATAAGAATTAAACTGGACCCATTCCTCACATCGCGTGTAAAGCTTAGTTTAAAATGGTTCACAGAGGCAGGGTGTGGTGGTGCACGCCTGTGATCCCAGCACTCAGAGGCTGAGGCAGGAGGACCACGGTGAGTTTGAGGCAGCCTGAGCTACACTGAGTCCAAGGCCAGCCTTGAATGCATAGGAGACCCTGTCTCAAAAAAGACCGCAAAAAAGACCCCCAAAACTTGGAGTGTGTGAGCACACATAATGTCTACACACATACATGAATATATATGCATATTCTTCCCTAATATATGTGTATAATTTTATAAAAATGACATTATAGGGCCGGGGATTTAGCTCAGTGGTTTCGCCGCCTGCTACGCAAGTGCAAAGACCTGAGTTCGATCCCCAGTACCCAAAAAAAAACCAAACAAAAAATGGCATTATATAAATACATATATAATTTCAGCACTTTGGTGTTGTTTTCACCAAGCAGCATGTCATGGACATTCAGACACTACACAATGGTTCATAAGAGTATGGGGGATCATAATTTATTGTCTGTTTAGATTGCTTTGCTGTTACAAGTAATGCTGCAATACAGATCTTTTTTGAATTTATTCTTATGAAATCCTGAGATTAACCTGTATGAAAATTGTGTAGATAGGGAATTGTCAGTTCAAAGATACATGTATTATAAATTGTGACAAACAGCTGGGTGTGGTGGCACATGCTTGTAATCTAAACCCTCAAGGAGGCTGAGGCACAAGGACTGTGAGTTCGAATTCCGCCTGGGCAATTTAGCGACTTGGGAAGACTCAAAATTAAACGTGGGGCGGGCCCTGGCAGGCCTCTCCTTCCACTCCGCTTCCTGCTCCCATGGTGTGAGCAGCTTTCCCAGGTCTTCGCCCTTCTACCTCGCTGTCCTCTGCATCTGAACCTGTGGAAAGTGGACCAGAACTGCTAATCCCGGGAGCCAAAAGCAACCCCCCCACTTCAGCCATGAAGAGTGCCAGGATAGCTGGCAATGTAGTTTAGTGCCAAAGTCCTAGGTCCATGGCCTAATACCAGAAAAAAAAACCCAGCTAAATTTCCCTCTCCTGAAAAATTAATTTTTATTCTAATTACATGGAGGGCTTTGTTATATCACCACCAATACTGTGTATTAGTCATTTTTAATGTGTTCTATTCCATAAATGAAATAGAACATAACTTTAATGTTGAATGTCAGTGAAGAAAACCATAAACTCATGTTTTTGTAGTTGTTGATAATGTTTATATGATTCATGTCCTCATAAAAGATACTTGTCATTACTTAAAAAAACAGTGGCAAAAACATGTTTAGAATGATCTCATTCTCCTAAGTATGTGTATAGAAGAAACACACACAACTGCTACACAGGAACAAAATGTGGAGCATTATTAATGGTGCTCAACTCTAGCTAGTAGGGTTACAGAGGCCTTTTACTTATCTGGTACATAGTTTTCTGGAATGAAAAACGCAACAAGCCAGTAGTGGTGACACATCCCTGTAATGGCAGCACTCCAGGAGGCTGAAGCAGGAGGATTGAAAGTTCAACCCCAAGGGCCGGGGATTTAGCTCAGTGGTTTCACTGCCTGCTGCACAAATGCAAGGAACTGAGTTCAATCCCCAGTACCAAAAAAAAAAAAAAAAGTTCAACCCCAGCTTGGGCAGTTCAGTGACTCACACCCTGTTTAGTCTGAAAACATTTAAAAACGGCTGGGAATGTAGCTCAGAGTAAAGGCCCTGGGTTCAGCCCCAGGTAAGGGACTCAAAACAAAACAAAGCAACCGCAGTTTGGGGTGTGGCTTGGGGGTGGGACATCTGCCCAGCATGTTTGAGGCCCTGGTTTGATCTCCAGTGCCTCAAACAAAACACAACGCCCTCCCTCCAAAATTAGTACTTTTAATTGATAGCAAAAATAACGTTGAATAAAATATAGTACTTTTAAACACAGAGCCAAGCATGGTGGTGCATGTCTGTAATCCCGGCACTCTGGGAGGCTGAGGCAGGAGGACTGCCTGTGGGAGCCCAGCCTGGGCAGTTTAGAACAACCTTGTCTCAAGATGAAAAAACTAAAGAGGGGCTGAGGATGTAGCTTAGCGCAAAGGCCCTGGGTTCAGTGCCCAGCGCTGCAAAGCCAAACAAACACAACAAAGCCGCACACAGAGGGATTGTATCAGGGTTGCTCCCGAAACTGCCCCACGCTGGCTGCCCCCGGCCTCAGTTTCCACCCTCGTTCGCACCCATCTGATCCGATCGCACCAAGCGTCTCTGCTCTGTGTCCGTGACTTCCTCTGTTCTGCTCTGGTTATTTGCTGTTCTGCGGGCTGGCCTGACCCTCCCTGCAAGGCCCAGCTCCGCGCGCCTCTGCTCGTGGCTCAGAAGCCCTCGGCGTCCGGCGCGTCCCTAGACCTGGTGTTGGGGGATGCTCTGGGCCAGGACCGAGCACAGCCTGATAGTGCACCTGTCGATTCCTTTCGTGTCTCTGCTTTCTTCCGGCCCCAGTTCCCGGCCTGGAATCACGAAGCTTGCGGCGTCGCAAGTCAGTCTGCTACCGCAGAGGGAGCGGACGGCTCAGGGGTGGACTCCGTGAGGTGAGGCGCTCGGGAGAGGGAGGTGTGGTGCAGCCTGGCTCCTCAGCGAGAAAGACCCGGAAGCGGACGTAACTGGGGTGGGCGTTTGTGATGCTGCGGAAGAAGCCGTGAGACTCGCCAAGAAGGCCGGGATGCGCGTACACCGGACCACGCTTACACCGGGCCACGGCGCCTGAACACTGCTCTGAACACCGCCGATTGGCGGGTAAGGCGCTGGCCACAGGCCCAGAGCTGGATTCTCGGAAGAGACGGCACCGAGAGAGTCAGGAGGCTACCGGCTCGGTTGGCGCGGGCCGCGGGCCCCAGAGTTCAGTGCCCGGCAGCAAAGCACCTGGCTACAGTGGCGCACACCTCTAATCCCAGCACCCTGTGACGCTGAGCCAGGAGGATCGAAAACCTGGCCAATTTAGCAAGACGCTGTCTCAAAAAATACAAAAGAAAAAAAATGTAAAGGAGTTGGGGATGGAGCTCCGTGCGTGCGGAGGTCCCGACTGGATCCCCAGCGCCACCCCTCGCCCCGCCAAGTAAACGCAAACCTTTGTTTTACATAGAGACATGTTAAATTGTTTTGTTTTTGTTTTTCTTTAATATAGATGGGGATAAAAAGGCTTAGAAATAGTTGTGAGAAAGAGGAAAAGTAGCCGGGCGTGGTGGCACACACCTGTGAGCTCAGCGCTGGGGAAGCTGAGGCAGGAGGATCGCTGCAAGTTCAAGGCCCGCTTTGGGTGCATAGCAAGTTAAGGTCAGCATGAACTGCAGTGCGAGACCGTCTCAAAAAAAAAAAAGAGGAAAAGTAACATAGAACCTGACCTTGTGGTTGGTGTTCATGCAGTAAACATTTATTAACTGTATCCTGGGCCCTGTCCGCATTATTTGCTGCCACACATGGAGAAATACCACATTCTCATGGCTTAAACCATCACTGAGTTTCTAAACTGCTGTCTGCTAAGCAAGCAGCCTTTCTGAGGGCTGGTGTCCGCCTCGGAGGACCAGGGCTTCAGGAAATATTTCAGCTAATCTCAGTTTATTTATATTCAGCCCAAATTCCTCCATATCTCCTTTCCTCTCCTGCTGAGCTGTAGCAGCCACTCTGAGTGCAGATAAGACTGTAACCCAGGAATGAGGGGCCAGGGACGGGGGAGGAGGGGGCAGAGGTGGCCGGGCAGGCGGCGGGGGTGGGGGGGTGGGGGGGTGGGATGTACAGGCCACGCCCCGCTGGACCGCGCTGGAGACTCAGTTTCAGGGATCTCCAGGGATCAAATGACTTTCAAAACCCTTCCCCAGTTCCTTTCTCTCTCCCCCCCCCCTTTTTTTGTTGTTGTACTTGGGGATCGAACTCAGGACCTTGTGCTTGTGAGGCAGTCGCAGTGCCCGTGAACTAAATCCCTGGCCCATTCCTTCTTTCTTTTCTTTTCTCTCCTTTTTTTTTGGTACTGGAGATCGAACTCAGGTCCTTTCGCGTGCGCAGCAGGCGGCGAAACCACTGAGCTAAATCCCCAGCCCTTTTCTCTCCTTTTTTTAACCAGTCCTGGGGATTGAACACAGAGCTCGCACACAGAGCTACACCCCAGAACCCTCTTTTTCCCCTTCTTAGTTTGGGACAGGATCTCACTAAATTTCCTAGGAAAGACTTGAATTTGTGATCCTCCTGCCTCAGCCTCCCAGTGTGCTAGGACTACAGGTGTGCACCACCACACCTGGCCCCTTCCTTGTTCTAAAATTTCACAATGCTCATTGTAAGACAGCACCAATGTCTGTATTCCAGGGTTGATTTATAAATAGAACTAAATAATTCTTTTATTAAAAATAAATTTTACTTTATTATATCCCTTCCCCCAAGGCCTTTCTGTGCAGAAGCTTTGTTTCCACTTTTCCTTCTAGTCTCACTCTTTCTCTTGTCCCTTCCTTTCTCTTTCTCTCCTCCCTTGTTCACCTTCCCATTTGAACACTTTCTTCCCATTTCCCAACACCCATTATACTTCTCAGTCCTTATTTCTGCTTTCAGTTTCTCACATTAGAGAAACAATGTGGTATTTAAACATGTGTGTCCGATTTATTTCACTTAAGAGCGTGGTCTCAGGGTTCATCCATTTAGCTATAAATGTCTCAAGCCCATCCTTCTTTATGGCTGAGTAGTATTCCACTGCATAAAAAACCCACATCTTCTTTATCTACTCATCAGTTGATGGACCCTTGGGCTGTTTCCAAGCTTTAGCTATTACAAACTGTGCCACTATAAACATGGGTGTGCATATATCACTGTGGTATGATTCTTTTAATTCTTTCGGGACAATACCAAGAAGACGTATGGCTGGATCAAATGGAACCTCTACTTTTAGTTTTTTGAGGTATCTCCACACTGATTTCCAACAGACTGGTTGCCTCAGTCTGCACTCCCACCAGCGGTGGAGAAGGAGAACTAAATGATTCTTAAATTGGGGCTGGGTGTGTGGCTCAGTGAGAGAGCATTTGGCCAGGCCCTGTGTTTAATCCCTAGCACCAAAACCAAACCAACTCAAGAAAAACAAACCTCTTAAAATTAGGGGTAAGATTTGAGACTCACAAATAAATTTGAGAATAGAAGTTAAATTTCTGGGACCTCCCAATAGCTTCTCCAGTAAATTACTGGAAAAGCTACTCAAGACTACAACTTCCCCTCAGACTGGCTCCTCTTACCTCCCAAATACTATCAGTGGAGACAAGAGTTATGGCTGGCAATGTGCTTTAAAAAAATTAATTTCTCAACTGGGCATTGTTGTGTATACCTGTAATTCCAATACTCTGGGAGGCTGAGGCAGGAGGATCGTAAGTTTGAGCCCAGCCTGGGGAATTTAACAAGATTTTGTCTCAGACAAACAAACAAGGATAAACAGGCAGGGTCACCAGATTTTGCAAAAGCAAGCTGGGCATGGTGGCTCATGTCTGTAAGCCCAGCACTTGGGAGGCTGAGGCAGGAGAATCACTGGAGTTCAAGGCCAGCCTGGGCTACATAGTGACTTCAAAGCCAGACTGAAACATGTAGTGAGCCCTATTGCAAAAAAAAATAATAATAAATAAAAAAATTAATAATAATAAAAGCAAGCAAACAGAATGTCCAGTTACATTTGTGTTTTAGATAAACAATAAATACTTTGTTTTTTGTTATGTTTTGCTTTGTTGTGCTTTTTCTTTTGGTACCGGGGATTGAACTTGAGACCTTTCTCTTCAACAACAGGCGCCGGAACCACTGAGCTAAATCACTGGCCCTTATTGTGTTTTTTTTTAGACAGGGTCTTACTATGCAGTCCAGCTTGGCCTTGAACTCATGTAGCCCAGGCAGCCATGGAACTTGTGGCAGTCCTCCGCCTCAGCCTTCTGAGTGCTGGGATCACAGGTATGCACCAACGCGCCTGACAGGGAACTCTGTAAAGCATCAATATGTCCCATACAATGTTTGGATGCGCCCACACTACAAAACGACTTTTAACAGAATGTAAGTGCCACAGGTGATGGGTAAGGCTAATGGGGAGTGTTCTGTCCTTACCATCTGTGTTCTTAGTGCACGCCCACCACACTGACCGTACACATACATGCCTGTAACCCAGGGCCCAACACTGCAGAGCAAGCGCCAGACCACGGGGCTGTGCAGTCCGCTGTGCCAGCGACTCACGCCTCCGATTTGAGAACAAACCGACTCACAAACCTTCTCCCAGATGATATTCGCTGCTAAGTTAGGACTTACTGTCCTCATTTCTGTTCTACTTTCTGGTCATCTCTTTTAGATTCCACATATCAGGGAGTTATCTAGCAATCCTCAACAGAAACTGCTGATGTTCTGCCCCACCAGCTAGGTTATGAGGAAGACTGAGGTCAGATAAGAAGCTCAAGGACCCGAGTTTGATCCCCGGTACCAAAAAAAAAAAAAAAAAAAAAAAAAGAGAAGTCTGTAAGTAAGTTATTTGCCTTGGGTCGGGTGATGTGCTGAGGACACTTTTCAATTATTCTTGTGTCATGCAGCACACTTGTTCCTTTTCCCCTGCTGCCCATCTGTCTTAGCTGCAAGAAAAATTCTTCATATTGGATGAAACATAATTAGGAGAGAAAATCTGCTAGTGGGTGTTGAAAGGGCCATTAAGTTATTGTGGCTGAATCCGAGGGGCTCCGCCGCCGTCTCCGCCTCCGCAGGGCTGGTAGCGCCTGCAAGGCCTGCTGGGACCCGGCTGCAGCCAAGTTCCGGAGCAGCCTTCCTGCCGGGCTGCCGGACGCCGAACCGCGCGAGGCTGTGCCCCTCAAGGATGTAAACCAATGAAAAATACAAGTGGATTTGTGCTCTTGTAAAAAGTAATAATAAAAATAAGAAACAAAAGAGACATTGCATGGTCTTTGTGGAGATGGGAAGGCGGTGTGCAGACAAGGGTGCAGAAGGAAAAAGGGGGAAAATGTGACATGTCTATGTGTTGTGTGCAATAAATCTACTAACAAAAACCTCAGAAAAGACATATCAATGGGAGGATTATACTATAAGTTAAAATTCTTTGTAAAAAAAAAAAATGTGTTTTTGTTTTTTTGGTACTGGAGATCAAACTCGGGACCTTTCGATTTCCAGGCAGGCCGCGAAACCACTGAGCTAAATCCCCAGCCCCCTCTTGTTTTTTTTTTTTGAAGGCAGGGTCTCGATAAGTAGTGGGATTGGCCTCGAACTCACTATGTGTCCTAGGCTGGCCTGGAACTCTAAGTGATCCTCCTGCCTCAGCCCCCCAGCTAATCATCTTTTATTTATTTATTTATTTATTTAAATTATCTTTTAATTTAAAAAATTCTTTGTAAATTTTAAGTACAAAGTTGCTACTGCTCTGACTCTGGCACAATACAGGAAGTCAGTATTTCCTGAACAAAAGGCCACGCAAGAGCTTGTCCCTCAGTCGCCTGTCCTCGAAGGCACCTCTCTCTCTTCCCCGCGCCTGGGAGTCAGTGCAGCAGTCTGGGCCCAGTGAGGCGCCTGGCCCTCCTGAGGAGCCTGGCTCCGGGGACTGCGGCAGGCCCCTCACGTTCTCTCAGGACAGCGGTGTCCACCCAGCTCCCATCTGTTTTCCGATGGCTGCTCCCTGGACGAGACTGACACAGACTCCGTAACCCCGAGGCCTCCTGTCCCCCAGGTCGTGGCGGCCTCAGCCGAGCAGCATTCCGGCTGCTCTTCGATCCAGAGGCTCCTTCTTAATGTGCCAGCCTCGTAACATGGAAGAGATCTAAAAACTGTTTTTTACCATTACGAGTAGCTATATCATATTGTGCAAAACTTTACTTTTTTGTAAGTAGAAAATCTGACATGTAAAAATCTGGCTACTGGGCTGGGGATTTAGCTCAGTGGTTTCAATGCCTGCTGCGCAAGCGCAAGGACCGGAGTTCGATCCTCGGTACCAAAAAAATCCCAAAACAAAAAAACAACAAAAACCTGGCTGCTTTGGTCACATGCACCACCACAATCCCCAAGCACTTGTTTCACAGTAATTTTCGACATCTTCCATTTCCAATGTGTTTTTGTTCCTAAAACCAATTTTCTTTAATATGTCTGGTTTCCTCCTTTTTCTTCTCTATTCTTTCCCCTTCTTTCTCCTGCCTTGGGAAAGAAGGCTGAATCTCCACGAAGCCACCGTGAAGTTTACTGAGGGCTCCTGGGGAAGGCAGTGGCGAGGAGGCTACAGCACCGATGGGAGCGGGACGAGCCGGGACTCGATGATCAGGGCGTCTGGTCTGACTCCCTTGCTCCGGGAACAGCGGCATCTCCAGCAGCAGCCGGGAGACACACAGACCTCAGCCCCACCTCAGCCTGCGGAATTCCAAACTCAGTGGGGTGGGATCCGGAGATGTGTCACCCTGGGTATCTGCTGCTGTCATTCATTTAGTCAGGTCTGGAGATTGAACTCAGGGCCTTGTGCATGCCAGCCAAGCCTCTGTCACTGAGCTACATCCCAGATCCCAGATTCCTAAATGTGCTAAAGTTCTGGGAACATTAATGGGTGAACAGACTTTAAGCAAAATTCCATACCATATCTGGCTATTTTAGAATTAAGAAGTTAAGATGTTTGGCAAATGAGCCTGGGGTCCTAGCACTTAGGGAGGCTGAGGCAGGAGGGTTGCAAATTTGGATCTACCTGGCAATTTAGCAACTTAATGAGAACCTGTCTCCAAAATAAAGTTAAAAAATAAAAATAAAATTAAAAAGGGGAAGCTATCGTAGTGTGAAGTCCCTGAGTCTAATCCCCACTACTGGAAAAAATACGTTAGGCATAGAGACATTATTTATTTATTTTGGTACCGGGGATCAAACTCTGGACCTTGAGCTTCCGAGGCAGGCGCCAGAACCACTGAGCTAAATCCCCGGCCCAAGACATTTATTAATGCTATTATTTGAAATAAAAAAGGTGCCAGGCATGGTGGCACATGCTTGTAATCTCAGCAGCCTGAACTACATAGGGAGACCCTGTCTTAAAAAGCAAAAAAAGGGGAAGTGGTCTTTTTTTGACAGTCTGATTTGTTCATAACTTCACCCATGAACAATGGCCCTGAACAGTTTGTATTTCCATAAATTGAATGAACTATCTTTATTCCAAGGTTTTTGCCACCCTTGCCCCCCCCCCCCCCCGAGAAAGTTAAAGTCTATAAGGCCTTTTTTTTTTCTTGAGACAGTGTCCCTCTATGTACTCCAGGCTGGCCTTGAACTCTCAGCAATCCTCCTGCTTCAGCCTCCCGAGTGCTGGGACTACAGGCTTGCACTATCAAGCCCAGCATGACTGAACAATCTGAGGGCCAAGTGGAGGCTGGGACCTTGTGTAGTTTCTGGGGATGAGCAGAGCTGAAAGAGCCTGCAGCCCACTGGGGCGACACTGTCTCAGCCAGAAGAGGTGCCTGTTTTTTGGCTCCAGAGTATCGCCCTTAGGAAACCTGCTTTTTAGTCAGATGTGATAGCATGCAACTGTAATCCCGGCTCTATGGGAGGCTGAGGCAGGAGGCTGCCAAGTTGGAGCCCAGTTTGGGTGACTTAACAAGACCCTGTCTTTAAAAGAAGATTGGGGATATAGCTCAAGTTCTGCAGAAGTTGATCCCTAGCAGCAAATTAAACCTTAAGAAAATCTGAGATGTCAAATTAAAGGTGTGTGAGGGGGTTGCATAGTTTTAAAAAAGAAAACAAAGTGCCGCGGATAACCACCCTGGCTTTGTGGTAGCGCCCGGACGCGTGCTTCCCGGCCCACGCATGCGTGCTCTCCCCTCCTGTGTCTCCTGGCCTCCTCCTCACTAGGGAGAGGTAATTATTAGACAGGGCCTGAGCCCCTGCGGTGGTGACCTCAGCCTCTGGTCTCCCATCAGCTCCCGAGTTTCCTTGGTTGCAGCTGGCTAGGATCAAACCCAGCTGGGGGGGGGGGGCACGCGTCCTTCCCGTCTTTAACTCTCTGACGCACAAGTCACTCAGCTGACTTTACTTTTACTTTCTCCCTGACCTTTCCCCTACATATTTGCAAATTTGCTTATAGAGGGTTTTTTGAGGCAGGGTCCTTCTGCCTCAGCCTCCCAAGTGCTAGGGTCACAGGCGTCCGCCACCACACCCGCCTCTATTTAATATTTTGTTTGTTTGAGACAAGGTCTCACTCTGTAGTCCAGGCTGGCCTCGAGCTCATGGCGATCCTCCTGCCTCAGCTTGCGGAGTGCCACCTCCGTGGCTCACATATTTAATGTCTTCCCCAGGGCTTCGCCTGCAGGGCTAATTAAGGTCGCCAGACCAGCGGGCCGCTCAGCTCCGCCTCTCTGGGGCGCCGCAGCGGCGAGCACTGCCACCTGGCGGCCGGCGGCCAGACCGCACGCGAAGCGGCGACGCCCAGCGAGCGCCATGGCAACAGCGAGGCAGACTGAGGGCCCAGGCGTGGGCAGCGCGCTAGCGTTTCCCCTCGCTACTGTCGTTACCTTTAAGCGCTGATTTCCCTCAAAATACGCTCCATCTTTCCTTTTTATTTTTGGTACTGGGGATCGAACTCTGGATTTTGCTCTTGTGAGGCAGGCGCTGGAACCACTGAGCTAAATCCCCGGCCTGCTCTATCTTTCAAAATCCATCGGAAAGCCATTTCTGGCCAGGCACGGGGAACACACCTGTAACCCCAGAAACCCGGCAGGCTGAGGGAGAAGAATCCCAAGGTAGAGCCCATCCTGGACAACTTAGCAAGACCCCGACTCAGAAATGTTTTAAACATTTAGAAAGGTGGGGGGAGAGGGCTGGGAGACCCCGGAGTGAGGCCTGGATCAAACTCACCCGAGGGGGGGATGCAGCTTAGCGATAGAGCGCTTGACATCCTGCATTCAATACCAAAAACAAAATTTAAAAAAGTAAAACAAAAATGAAAACGCTGCTTTCCCATACTCCGCTTTTTTTTTTTTTTTTGGTAACCGGGGATCGAACTCGAGACCTTGCGCTTGTGAGGCAGGCGCCGGAACCACTGAACTAAATCCCCGGCCCTCTCCGCTTTTTTTTTTTTTTTTTTAAGTGGCCCAAGGCTGGCCTCGAACTCGTGGCGACCCTCCCGCCTCAGCCTCCTAAGAGCGGCTTTTTCTTCATCCTTCAAGGTAATCGCATTCACCGGGAAGGCCTGAAAGTGGTCAGGCGGGTTCCGCTTTCCCCGAGAGACTCAGGGCGCTGAGTCCCGCTCCACACTCCACAGTTCCGGGCTCAGTCCCGCCCAAACGCAGCTCCCTGGAAGTCCTGCTCCCTTGGGGTCACTTCCCTCATTCCGGGAAGATGCACAAGCCTGACTCACTCTCGCTGTTTGCCACCGCTGTCATCATTCCTGGGCCACCTTCCACGGGACACGTCATCTGCATGCTGTCCCCCCCCCCCCGTTTGTTTCCAGCCCTCTCTGGGCACTCGTGTCCAGGGAGATGCCCGTCCCAGTCAAGAGTAAAGACTGCAGCCTCTCCGTCCTATTCTGACACTTAGGTGCTGCTGCTGGCTCCGCACACATAGGCAGGCGTCCTCCACTGAGCCACACCCTCCCCCAACCACCTCCTACTGTCAGGTTTTTTTTGTTGGTACCGGGATCAAACTTGGGACCTTGCGCTTGCGCAGCAGGCGGTGAAACCACTGAGCTAAATACCCGGGCCAACCCTAATTTCATTTTGAGACAGGGTCTTGCTGTGTAGTCCAGGCTGGCCTCAAACTCGTGGTGATCCTCCTGCCTCAGCTTCCTGAGTGCTGGGATGAAAGGTGCAGGCCACCATGCCTGGCTCCACCTATCACTTTCTCCCCACCCCGGATTTCTGGGTAGAATCCCTACTGAGCCTGTCAGGTTTCCATTGCTCACCACTCTCCTTTGGTTCCACATCACCCAGTCTCAGTGAGCTGATTCATGCACTCTCAGCACGCTTGCATAAATGTGAAACTCCCAGGCCCTTCCCCTCCCTTGTGTTCCTTGGTAAAATCCCAACCCTCCGATATGCCTGTGATCCCAGCATACTGGGAGGCTGTGGCAGGAGGACTGCAAATCTAAATCCAGCCTGAGCAGTTCAGGGACATACTGAGACCCTGTCTCAAAATGAAAAAATAATAGTGCTATGTACATTTTTGTTTAACTTGTGGACAAAGACTTATAGATGGGTGCAAAAAATAAATCCTCTTGCAATCCAGAATTCACTGTTCAGTATAGTTTTGATGCATAGAAGAAGGAACATTACTGCCACATGTGGTGGTGCATCCCTGTAATCCTAGCCCTCAGGAGGCTGAGACAGGACATCACCACAAGTTCGAGGCTAGCCTGGACCTGGGGCCTGCTAGGCATGTGGGCCACTGCTGAGCCACATCCCAGCAAGGCTTTTTCTGCAGATCAACCCACTCTCTCTTTTTTTTTTTTTGGTACCAGGGATCGAACTCGGGTCCTTGAGCTTTTGAGGCAGGCGGCAGAACCACTGAGCTAAATCCCCGGCCCCCAACCCACTCTCTTTATTCTTCCAGACAATGATTTTCTACTTCTTCCTCTTTGGTAAATCTCTGAGACCTTTCTTTTTCACTCAGCTTATGACCACATTCATTATTTCTTTGCGAAAATAGAAGAGCGATTCCCCAGCTGCCTACATCATCAGCGGATCTCTCGTTTAGCTGTGCACACCCTGGGCCTGGCTTCCGGTGAGATGGATCAACCTCTCCTACTGCAGCCTCCACTCCAGCTCCGGGGCTCTTGCTCTCTTGCCCACTCAACGATTTTACCTGAAAATAATATCCTTATAGTGTAAAATTTTCCCTTTCCAATAGATCTGTGTCGTCATATCTTTGAGCAAGACTCTCCCTAGTGATACAAATTTGTGTGTCACAGGTAGACACACAGATAGATAGTAAGGAGCTAGCTTCTGTCCTTTAAATCACGGTGGTGGGTATCAAGGTGTTCATGTAAAAAATTCTTTTAACTCTGGTTCTGTCACAGGAATGAAAAATAATTATTATCTTGATCTGTGTCCTCTCCAGATGAGGACCCCACCTCTATTCCCTCGTATTTATTTTGCAGTGCTGGGGATGGAATCCAGGGCCTCATGCACGCTAGGCAAGCGCTCCGCCACTCAGCTATAAACCAGCTGCCCAGCTTTCTTTTAATGCAAAATCTCCCCTCCCCCCTTTTGAGACAGGGTCTCCATATGCAGCCCAAGCTGCCTCGAACTCATGGCGATCCTCCTGCTTCAGCCTCCTGAGTGCTGGGATCCTGTGCAACGGTGCCAGCTTTTGATACACCAACCAATGCTGGTTTCTCCTTGCCTTTCCTCGGCATCCCCAAATCCAGGTTCGTCCCTCAAGTTCAATCCTCTGGACTCTCTTCAAGGTCAGGCTTTCCGCACCACCCTTATCAGATCTCGGCCCACTCGGACCTTATCTCCGAGCTGCAGACTGCACGTCGCTGCTGCGAGGCTGCAGGGAAGAGAGTACCAAGGGCCCCCAACCGCCTCCCATCGCGCCGGCCCCGCCCCGCGGCCCCACCCACAGCCAGAGGCATTTCTCACAGAAACAGACGTGAGGGCTGGGGAGGTAGCTCAGTGCGGAGGCCCTGGGTTCAAACCCCAGCACCACCAGAAGCCTTAAAAAAACTTATCCCTGCCGTCCCCGCACGGCGCTCCGCGCCTGACGCCGCCTCGCCGCCCGCAGCGCGCCTTGCCGGCCCCACTCCCCTTCTGCCGGCTTTGAAGCCCCTAGGCCCTTGACTTATTCTTCCCAACTTCTTATTTTGAGATAATCGCCGATTCCTGTGCAGCCGTACGCACCACAGGTAACTCGCAGCCCGTGCCCCCCCTCGGCGCCCGCACAGCCTCGCGCCGCAGCCCCTAGTCCTGGCCGGCGGGAGGCTCCTTCGCTCCGGTCCCTGTCACTCTTTTGGTGCTCGACACGCAGGCTGGAGTTTGTCGGTGTCGACCGACTGGGCTGTGCCTCGCTGCTCTTTGCCCTCAAAACCACTGGGTACTCGGCGCATCTGGTCCGAGGTGGGGAGTGCGACCGCAGCAGCTCGAGTTGCGACGTGAGCAGCCGCACGGGCACCCGTGTGCGCACGCGCGAGACTGGGCTCCACGCAGTCTAGCACATGATTCCTACAGGGGCCGCCCCGCACGCACGCCACGCACGGTGACCTTCCCTGCCACTCAGCTGTGCTCTATCTCTAATTCTGTCACTCTGCAAATAATGGGGCCTTTCCACATCTAATCTTCTGAGATAGCGCCTTTCCTCCAGTATAGCTCCCTTGAAAGCCATCCAGGTTGGTATGTGTGTCCGTAACAATCCATTCCTTTTACTCCCAGTCGTATTGTATTCGATGGTAGGTAAGAACGTAGCTGTAGCTGTCTTTTGGGCTGCGACAAAGTTGTTATGAATATTCATAGGTCCACAGGACTCTGCTGTGTTTTAGGTTTGGACACGTGTCTGTACATAGGAGGTTTCTGTATGATCATGCTTTTATTCCTCTGGGATAAATACCCAAGAATGCAATTGCTGGTCATATGGTAGGTACATTACTTACTTTTGTAAGAAATTTGCATGGGGCCGGGGATTTAGCTCAATGGTTCCGGTGCCTGCCTTGCAAGGTCCCGAGTTCAATCCCCGGTACCAAAAAAAAAAAAAAAAAAAAAAAAGAAAGAAACTCGCATAGTTTACCAGCATGAATGTAGCATTTTACATTTTTACCACTAATGTGGAATAAGTTTCTCACCAGCAATTGGCACGCTCAATATTTTTCACTTTAGCCATCCTCATAAGTATACAGTGATATTTCATTGTGGTTTCATTCATATTTCCCTAATGGCTAATGAAACTCAGCATCTTTTCATGTGCTTATTTGTATCCATACAAAGGCTGATAAAAAATAGCATTTAAAGTTTAAAAAATTATTACAGTAAAGCAGGGCATGGAGGAACAGACGTGTAATCCCAGCATTTAGGAGGCTGAGGCAGAAGGATTATGGTGAGTTTGAAGCCAGCCTAGTAAAACCCTATCTCAATTTTTATTGTTATTATTATTTTTTTTTGGTACAGGGGATCAAACTTGGGTCAGGCGGCAGAACCACTTGAGCTAAATCTCTGGCCCCCTGTTTTAATTTTTAAAAAAATTATGGCTGGGTATGGCCATGCAGGCTTGTAACCTGAGCACTTGGGAGGCTGAGGCAGGAGGATCACTGTGAGTTCAAGGACAGCCTGGGTTGCATATAGTGAGGCCCTGTCACAAAAATAAAATCATTACAGTAAAAGACACATTGCCATTAATCCCCTTCACTTTGAATACACTCACTCCATCATTCTTGCCACTTGTTGAAGCAGCTGTGAAAGTCCTCTTTTTGTATCTGTATGAAGTGTGATCAAATATTTGGTGAACACTGCTGCCAAGTAACTTTGTCCAATGAAAAGGTGAGCTTGTGAGAACACAGTGGTGTGTTTGCATCCACCTTATTCACCAGGTATGGCACGGTGTGACTTATAGAGCTTCCCCAAAGACAAATGATTATTGAAGGTAAACATTTTGAATCCATTCAGGAATGAAGGCAGCCGGACAGCACAAGCAAAGACATTCTCAAAAGAGCACGTCCAGAACTTCTTCAGAAATCAATAAGAATGCTGGGGTAAGTGTGTTCAAAGCAAAGGGGAGTATTTTGAGGGGATTAATTTTAAAAATTAATTTTACTGTATTTTAAAAATTAATTTCACTGCATTAATTTTTTAAAAATTCAAGAGATGATTTAAAGTGTATTGGAGAGCCTGGGTGATGGCACACACTTATAATCCCAGCTTGGGAGGCCAAGGCAGAAGGATTCCCACGAGTTTGAGGCCAGCCCCTGGGCTACACGGTAAAATCAAGGCCAGCCTGGACTACATGTGAGATGGTTTCAGAACAAAACAAAACAATACCCACTAAACATTCACCATATTTTTGACACTACTTCATATACCCTTTGTCGGTGAAATATGTGTTCATGTCTTTTGCCTATTTTTTATTGTTGAGGGTTTTCTTTCTTTTTTTTTCCTCAGTACTCAAGATCGAACTCAGGACCTCGTGTTTGCAAGGCAGGTGCGGTGCTGCTGTGCTACATCCCCAGGTCTTTTTTATTTTTTCCTGTAGAGGGCAGGACTTGGTAAATTGCACAGGCTGGGCTCAGACTTGTGATCCTCCTTCCTCAGCCTCCCGAGTGCTGGGACTACCAGTGTGTGCCACCATGCCTGGTTTACACAATGCATTTAATCTAGCTCTTCTGGTTTCCCTTAAATCTGAATCTCTTGACCTATCTACTATTACGATATTGGACAAATTTTCATAGTCAGTTTTACGCATATGTCAAAATGGCATTATCAAAGGTAAAATTACATTGTTTTTTGGGTTTTTTTTTGGTACTGAGGATCGAACTAGGGTACTTATGCTTGCAAGGCAGGCAGCGGAACCACTGAGCTAAATCCCCAGCCCCAGTAAAATCACTTTTTATTTATTTATTTAAAAAAAAATTTTTTTTTTGGTACCGGGGATTGAACTCAGGTCCTTGTGCATGTGCAGCAGGCGGCAAAACCACTGAGCTAAATCCCTGGCCCAAAATCACTTTTTAAAAATTGCTAATAAGAACACTTTAAACTTTAATTCTCACCAAATTCGAAGGGACTTTGTCTTTTAATTTTTGTATTACTGGAAATTTCAAAGGTATACAGTTCTTTTAAAATAAAATAATGGCCAGACATGGTGGTGCATGACTGTAATCGCTGCACTCAGGAGGCTGAGGCAGGAGGGCAGCAAGTCTGAGTCCAGCCTGGACAACTGAGTGACTTAGCAAGAACCTGTCTCAAAATTTAAAAAAGAGCTAGCCGGGCCTGGTGGCGCACACCTGTAGTCCCAGCACTTGGGAGGCTGAGGCAGGAGGATCGCCACAAGTTTAGGGCCAGGCTGAACTACATAGCGAGACCCTGTCTCACAAATACAAACAGAAATAAATAAAAATTTTAAAAAGGGGGTCGAGGACATAGTCCAGTGTGAAGGCCCTGAGTTCAATTCATTCCCAGTATCAACAACAAAAGCGATCACTCCAGCTTCTGTTTCATCCCTTGACCTCACAGTGCTCTTGAGCGCCTCTTGCACCCCGAGACTGACTTCACCAGTCACGTGACTGTGCCGTCTTTTAACCCTGTCGACCTTTTAGATTCTCTCGAAGATGCAGACTTTTGGAAACACGTTTGAAGGAGAGCCTCTGCTTTCCCTCTCCCAGGTCCTAGCTCCCCTAACGCTCAGTGATGCGGACACAGCCTGGGGTGGGCGGGACCCGATCCAGTCCGATCTGCTCGGATCTGCTCCGGACAGCACCGATCTGCTCTGGACAGCACCGCTGTCCTCCACCAGGGACGCCGCTCCCCGCCCGGATTTCCTCGGCTTTCCCTGAGCCCCGGGGCAACTGTAACGCTCAACACCCTCAACACCAACGCGTTCGGCCTTGGGCTTTGGATAGTACCCTGCGCGCTCATACAGGGCCCGAGCGCCCCCACTCACCCTGTGCCTCTTCTCCATCTTGTCCTCCCCCGTCTACCGGCACCGGGAACCCCTCGCCTCTGGCTCCTCTTCCGGGCGCAGCTTCCTGCAAAGCGGCAATCGGCCTGTGATTCAGTCACTTCGCGTGTGCGTGGATGTGGGACTGGAGACTGAAGCCTGGGCCTTCGTGTCAGGCCACAGCCCCAATCATACTTTTATTGTTTCATTTTGAGACAGGGTCACTAAGTTGCCCAGGCTGTGCTTGAACCTGGGATCCTCTTGCCTCAGCGTCCCCGAGCGCGTACTTGTGGAGGGTGAAATCCCATCCGGTTCTAGTGGCTTCTTAGATTAAGTTGGTTCTGGGGCCCTCAGTAAAACTCTCTCCACTGTTCTCTAGCTCGGGGAAGGACTTCAGTCAGGCTGAGGGTGGGGAGAAAAGGGAAAGACAAGCTGAATTTGCTTAAAGCAGTGTCCATGCAGCATTATCCCTGCTCTGTCACCAACCAGGACCAGCTGTCTATCTGCCACCATAAAAATCTGTGATTTAAAATAAATTTTGTGGGCCGGGGATTTAGCTTGGTGGTTTTGCCGCCTGCTGCACAAGCTCAAGGACCCGAGTTCGAACCCCGGTACCAAAAAAAAAAAAAAATTTTGTTTTGAAGCAAAACATGTATTGCTGTATTTTAGATATACATCATAACATTCATCACATAAAATCTGTGATTTGATGTGTCCTATTTTGCCAAAAAAAAAAAAAAGTGGGAAGCAGCAACTCTTCCTGTGCCTTCCACGAACCCCTGACCGGTCCCCGCCCCCCCCCCCATCCTGATTCGTGTCCTGAGTCCCTGGGGAGGCTGAGCCAGGAGACGTGGCCTCTGAGTGCCACCTCCCCAGCCCAGCCTCTTTTCTTTGTCAGCTGTGCTTGTCTTTTAATGTGTTCTCATTTGAGAAAAACAAAAACAACCGTGGCCTGGGTGGTGCAGGCCTGTAATCCCAGCGCTCTGGGAGGCTGAGGCAGGAGGATTCTGAGCTTCATCCCAGTCTGGGCAATTGAGCAACTTGGTAAGACCCTCCTATCTCAGAACAATAAAAAACGGGCTGGGGAGGTAGGTCAGGGCTAAGGCTCTAGGTTCAATCCCTAGTACCTAAAAATAAAAACCAAACCACCAAAGCCCAATTGCTAATCTAATTCTAATAAATATACTTCCTTTAAAAGTGAGGTGTTATGGACTGTAAACCACACTAAACCTTCTTGGAAACCAATGGAAACTCTACATTCAGCCTGGACAGTAGACCGTGACAAACCAGGGACAGCACTTTGCCGGGGGCCTGGGCCTCCCACCCCTGCCTGCTTCAGGGCAGAGAATTCGAAGCAGGACTTGGGTTTGCCTCCTACTGATTGTTGGCCCATTCCTCACTCCACCCGCATCTGCCTGTCAACCCAGCACTCTGGGAGGCTGATGCAGGAGGGTTGCAAGTTCAAGCCCAACCTGGGCAATTTAGCAAATTTAGCTAAACCCTGTCTCAAAAATTAAATAATAAATATTTTAAGAGGGCTGAAATGTAGCTCAGCGCAAAGGTGCTGGCCCTGGATACCAAAAAAAAAAAAAAAAAAAAAAAATCGCTGTTGGCCTTTGGCATGTTATTATAAATGTATGCATTTTCCCCAGGCGTGGCTGCACACGCCCATGATCCCAGCACTCAGGAGACTGAGGCAGGAGGACTGCTGGGAGTTCGAGGCCAGCCTACCCTGTCCCCAAACCCCTGCCTTCCCTAACCTGAGGGGCACAGGCCCTGCTCCCCTCCGTGGCTCCGGCTCTGGTTCTGGCTCCGGTTCTGGCTCCGGTTCTGGATCCGGACAATGCACCTCGTCCACTGCCGCAGCCCGGGCTCCTCACCCTTCCGACAAGCACCTTGAGCCAAGCACTGGAGGGGGCGCTGGCGACCCCGTGTGCGCCTGCGACGTTGGGACCGTTAGCGCCGTTAGGACAGCTGGCTTGGCCCACGCTCCTCATGCTGCCCCCACGGACGGCCCCGCCCCTGGCCCCACCTACGGGGAAAGGGGCCCTGTCACGCCACACCCACAGGACAGGCCCCGCCCTCACCCAGGAGGACCCCCGGGGTCTCTCAGACCTGCCCGGCCTGTTGGGCAAGGGTATGGGCCCCAGGGCGGGAGCCCGAGCCTCGCGTGCTGGCGGGGCTCCCGGCCTTCCTGCAGCTGTCTGTACCGGGAAGCCCTGCGGTTAGTGCTGTCCAGCTGTCCACTCCCCGCCGGTGTCTCCAAGACCACTGCATGGAGAAGGGAGGCTGCGCCCAGTGTTCAGTCAGTGAACTCCGCCTGAGTGGGCAGAGTTATCCGCACACAGTGATGAGAAAAAAGAACATCCCTGAACACAGTCAGTGTAAGGCGTGCCCCAGTGCACGCTAACAGCATGTGGGACACCAGTGCACACCCACCGGATGGGCTGGGAAGGAGGACGAGGGGGCGGCTGCATCCTGGAATACTCACCTCGGTGGTGTTCATGAAGGCCCAAAGTGGGAGGACGACCCGTGTCCTTGACAGGAGAATCCCGGTAGTGTGGCACAGTACGTTCCCACGCGGAATGTTATTCAGCGAGGGCAGTGAGTGTACGAAAGCCACACGCAATTCTGTTGATGAATAGCACCAATATACATTTGAAAGAAGCCACAAAAGAGAGTATACTGAATGATTTTATTTATGGTGTCCTAAATCTTCATTATGGTTACCTGCTTTTTTGGGGGGGGGGCAGGGTCTTTCTGTGTAGCTGAGGCTGGCCTCGAACTCACGTTGATCCTCCTGCCTCAGCTTCCTGAGTGTTACAAATGGTGCACAAGAGACTACTGGGACACAGGCTTTGTGGGAACAACAATAAAAACCCCAATTATTCTGACTGCAAACAGGCAGGCTGAGATTGAGATAGATGTCAGCAATTGGCCAGAGGAGAAGTTAAGTTTTTATAACGTTTGGGGATGGGAATTGTGATCCTAAGGACTCTGGGATGGAATGCTTGGGGTCAAGGTTCTCAGGATGGTCAGTGGAGGTGTATAAATAATACTGGACTTCTCAGCGCCAGGGAGATTGCTCATCCTGTGCTAAATTTTCTTTATGGCCTTCTGATTTTTTTTTTTTGGTACTGGGGATCGAACTCAGGACCTTGTGCTTTCAAGACAGGCAGCAGAACCACTGAGCTAAATCCCCAGCCCCATCTGATCTGTTTACTGAGGACAGTGGTTTCCTGTTTTCTGTGGAGGGCAGGATGTTTGCTGAGAGGGTTTCACTCAGGTCAAGCATGATGTTTCCATCTTTTTGTTGTTATATACAAAGAGGAGCAGGAAAGTGGGTGATGTTCCTCATAGCTTCTTTGTGTGTGACAAATGGGGTGGCATGGGGAGCCTAACTGGGAGAGAGATCTGGGTGAATAGGGGTTTATTGAAGAGTGGTCAGGGTCAGGTTGGTGACCACCTGAACACCATCCTGTAAAAACTGAGAAGTCTGAGGAGGCAGGCAGCCCCAGTGAGAAGGAGGAGAATGATATAGACAAAAGGTAAAATTAATAGAAGAAGCCATAGGGCTTAGCCCCAAATATTGGTCCAAGAGTCAGGCAGGTGCTAATTTCTGAGCCCTTTTCTGTTACTCTCTTAGCTGCATCTTGTACTATGCCTGCCTGGTTAAGCAATATTCTTCTAGGAGGATGCATAACCCTCCTTTCTTAGGTGTGAGAAGATCTAGACCTCTGTGATTTTGGATGGTTACTCTTACCAGGGAGTCTCTCTGCTTCTGTAAGGTGAGAATGGAGTCAGCTATTTCTTTGTGGCTGTCAGAAAGATCTGGGGAGAGGGAGCGATAGTGGGTCAGGGAGGAAGATAGACCCATTATGCTGGTCCCTGTGGCAGTGGTGATGCCCAGACTGACAAGCAGGGGTATTAGTTATAGATCTCTACATTGTCAGACCTGGGCTTTAACAGGCAGGCTCTCATTTCCCAGGGCAATATCTATTTTGGGGCTGAAGTAGGTGAAGTAGGTAGGTGTGCAGTTGCTGGTTCAGTTAGTGGGAAGGGAAAAGTAGTTGGAAGTCCCACAAAGGAAAAAGACACCTTGGCTGGGTAAGCAGAGTTCGTTGTGGGTGTTAAACAGGTGTGTGAGTCTGGTTTTCTTTTCCCAGACACCCAGAGCACCTGCCAAGGCAGTGCTTATCAGGGGCTGGAAGGGCCCCTGGCAGGGGATTTGACCGGCATCCAATGTTCTGTTTTCTCATTGTAGGAAGAATCTTTTGGTGTCTGTTAGGAGCCATTGTGAGGAGTGGTTAAAGGTAGGCAAGAGGAAGCAATCTGAGCAAGTAGAAGATTGGCGACAAGGGGTCCATGGAAAGTGGTGGCCATTGCAGCACTGTCTATTGAGCAGTGATGGTTTTATTTTTATTTATTTATTTATTTATTGTGCCGGGGATCAAACTCGGATCCTTCCACTTGCAAGGCAGGCGGCGGAACCACTGAGCTAAATCCCCGGCCACAGTGATGGTTTTATAACCTTGGGGGGCTGGAAAAGCAGACAAGCTGAGTGAATGGGGCATCCTGAGCAACCTGGTAATTGGCATGGTCACCTGAGGCCAATAACAGTAGTGTGTAGTTACATTGATGGGGGGAGTAGGTGTCTTCATTGTGTACCGGAGGATAGAGTACACTGAATGCAAATGGGGGCGTGGAAGGCCAGAGTAATATCAGTGGTTATGGGGCCATGTATGGGCTTAGGTGGGCTCTCATATGCAGAGGTGCTAGCAAAATCGGACTAGAGGAGTTGGGCTGTGCGTCCAGACTGAATGTTTTTTGTCTTGTCAGTGATGGGGAAAGTGCTGAGGAGTTGCAGTGGGCCCTTTGTTTCATATTTGGGGTGATATGTGAGGTTAGTAAGGACCCAGACCTGGGGAGGAACCTGAGTGGCTGCATAGGTGGTTGTAGACATGGACATAATTTTTGAGACAGCAATTTTTGGCTAAGGAAGGTTTGGACCAGTTTAACAGGAAATGGGTTAACTGTAGAGATAATTAAGGGCCACCAGGAGAAGTGATGGGGGCGCAACTGTGGGACATGGCAAAAGGAACAGGAGGGCTAGCCAGACCAAAGAGTGCAGAGAGGAAGAAGGAGGGGTTAATAAGAGCAAAGATGAACATGAGCATGAGATATGACTCCATTCCCTGGGGCAAAAGACAATTGAGTTGAAGCCATAACAGGATTATAAGTAAAATCCACAGGGGAATGCATCATAGAAATGGTATTTAAGGTCCTCTCTGTCAATCATTAAACAGAAAGAGGGCGAGAAGGAAGGAAAACAGTCTCCTCTGGGGCTGGGGATTTAGCTCAGTGGTTCCACCGCCTGCCTTGCAAGCTGGAAGTCCCGAGTTTGATCCCCGGTACCAAAAACAAAAACAAAAACAAAAACCAGTCTCCTCTGGGGAGAAGTCACACAGAATGCCCTGAAAAAGGAGATCTTCTATCCATGTAAGGAAGGTCTCAAGGGTGAAGGCCTGAGGGTGAAACCAAGTAAGATCAAAGAACCTTGAATGAAGGAAGTGGGCAAAGCAGCAGGATAGGCAAAGCATTTAAGTATCTTCTGGAATTTGGGTCAGCCTGAGGGAAGTATGGGAGATTACTTGTGATTTCCACAAAGAGGAGTCAGGCAGATTATTGGCAAGACACAGATTTACCTGAGAATGATATATCCACTAGGGAGGGTCTCATACATGGATAGTCATCAGGGTGCTGTTGATGACCAGGATGGGTCCTGTCCTCATAGGCTGTAGAGACCAGGGGTTTAAATCTTTAATTAAACTCATTTGTTAGCCAGACCATCTTTGTGAGGCTAGGTGTTGGAAAAGGTAGGAGAAGGTTAGCAGCATGTTGTATCTCTTTTGAGCTTATTGTAGGACAGGGAGGTAGTCTGTAATGGGGCTGGCCTTTGGGCTGAGATGTGGCCCAAGCAGAAAGTTGTGGCCATAGAAAAGCTCAAATGGACTGTAACCTGTAGGTTCTTCAGGAGTGGTGTGGATGCGAAGGAGAGCAATCAGGAGTAGGGAAACCCAATCTTTATGAAGCTGAAGTGTGAGTTTAGTGAGGTAAGCCTTGAGGAGGCCATTGACTCTCTACCTTTCTGGATGTCTGAGGCCAGTAGGGGCTATGAAGGTTCCATTGTATATGAAGTGACTTAGACACCTCCTGGGTAATTTGGCTAATGAAAGGTGGGCCATTGTCCAATTGAATGGAGGTGGGAAGGCCAGACCAGGGAATACTATTGACTAAGAGGGAGTTAACAACTGCTGAGGCCTTTTTTGAGCTGGTGGGAAAGGGCTCTACCCACCCAGTGAACGCGTTGACCCAGACCAAGAGGTATCTTAACTTTTGCACTCAGGGCATGTGGGTAAAATCAATCTGCTAGTCCTGAGTTAAGGAAAAACCTCTTCCTTGATGTGGAAAAGGAAAAGGAGAGGGCCTCAGGGAGCCCTGAGGCATGGTTACCTGGCAAAGAGAGCATGGAGTGGTGAGAGTTTTGAGGAAGGCCTTCCAGAAGGGAAACCAGATAAGAGGCTCATGCAGTCAAGTTAGGGATTTGTAGCCCATATGAAAATTGTCATGAAGGGACCGAAGAATGATAGGGCCTGTGAAGTGAGGAGAAATTTTTTTTCCCAAAGTAAAACCCATCCAATTTTGGTGAGGATATCTTGATATTTTTGGCATTTAGAAAGGGAGTAGGCTGAGGTGAAGATGGAAAGGGCAAAATATTGACCCTTAGGGGTGTGGAGAGAGATTGGCTGCTTCCTTTGTGGTTTTGTCTGAAAAAGTATTTCTGGAAGGTATGGAGTCTGAAAGTCTCTGATGTCCCCTGCAGTGAAGCACAGCTGCCCATGTGGGTAGGAGAGTGGTCTAAAGAAGGCTATAATGAGGAGGGCATTAATGATTGAAGACCCTCTGGAGCTGAGAAACCCTCTTTCTGCCAAGATGGCAGCATGATTATGTAGTGTATGAAATGCATATTTGGAGTCTGTATAGATGTTAACTTGTAAGCCCTAAGCTAGTGTAAGAGCATGGCTCAGGGTGATCAGCTCACCCTGTTGAGAGGTGCTGCATGGAGGGAGAGCTGCAGCTTCTATGATAAAATCATGGGAGATGATAGCATAGAGTTGGGAGTAGGCTTGAATGAATTCCAATTGATGAACCAGTTGTGGTTAGGGTCAGGAAGAGGGAAGGTGGAAATGTGAGGGAAAGGGGAGGTTGCTAAGTATATTAGAGACATACAGCCATGTGGTACAGGCTTTTTAGAAAGAGGTGGTGGGTTGATAGAGAGGCTGGATCAAAGTCAAGGTGACTGTAACTGTGGGGTTTTCTGTGAAAAGTAGAGTTAAGAAGGAGAGGAGTGGAAAGAAAGTGTGAGAAGTGGGATGAAGACATGAGTCCCTGAAGATTATGGGAAGAGTAAAGGGTGAGTGGAGCATGTCTAGTGATTTTGAGTGTTTCTAAGAGTAACAGGGCTGCAGCAGCCACCACCCATAGGGATGGCAGCCAGTCTATGACAGTGGGGTCAAGCTGTTTGGACAAAAATGTGATTGGATGTGGGCTGAGACCTTGTGTCAGAACCCCTACTGCACATCCCTTGTACTCTACTGTATACAGCATGAAGGGTTGGGTGAAGTCTAGGAGGGCCAAAGCAGGGGCTGTCTTAGGGCCTCTTTTAAGGACTAGAAAGATGAGTGAGGGAAGGTCTTGTGATCTAAGGGCTCAGTGGAATCTCCCTTGGTGAGTTTGTAGACAGGTTTAGTGAAAAAGGGAAAGCTGGAAACCCAGAGGCATAAATATCGTGTTATCTCAAGAAAGGGGAAGAGTTATTTGGTGATGGGAACTGGAATCTGAGAAATTAGGTGGATGCTATCTAGAGGTAGAGCTTGGGTATGTTTGAAGAGAATGATGCCCAGATAGGTGACAGATAGGGAAGAGATTTGGGCCTTAGAGGGAGAGACATGATATCTCTTGGAGTCTGGATATTTTAATAATACAAGGGAGGCCAGGGATTTAGCTCAGTGGTTCCGCTGCTTGCCTCAAAAGCACAAGGTCCCGAGTTCGATCCCTGGTACCAAAAAAATAAAAATAAAAGGGAGTCTTTATGGCATGACTCATATTAGGGGCTGCAGAGGAGGTCATCTACATATTGTATGAGAGGAGGAGGGATGGGAGGAGAGTAAATCATGTGCAAAGACCTGAGTGAAGCAGAGGGGGCTATTCTGGAAGCCCTGAGGTAAGATAGTCCAGGTCAGCTGTTGGGACTCCCTGGTGTCAGGGTCCAACCAGGTAAAGGCAAAGAGAGGCTGTGAGTAGGGGTGTAGGGGAATATGAAAAAAAGCATCTTTTAGGTGTAAGAGTAATGAGTGGTGGATGGTGGGATGGAGGATAAAAGCGTGTAGGGGTTTGGCACTACTGAGTGTATGGAAAAGACAATCTGATTGTTACAGCCAAGTGTGACAGCTCAGCATTCCAGCCAAGTGTTACAGCTATCTGAAGGTATCCAGAGGCAAAGAAACCAGCACTTGGAGAGATGGAGGGATCCAAACTTTATTATGCTGTTGGGCCCAGAGAAGTTCACACTCCAAAGTATGAGCCCTGAACAGAAGTGGAAGCAACATTATATAGAGATCTATGAGGTAGAGGGGTTGGGGTCAGGTACCAGGCAAGCATGTTTACAGAAGTGGAAGAGCAGAGTTAACAGAACATTTTGAAACATCAGGCAGGAACATCTTGCAGCTTGAACAGTTACATTTGCAGTCAGGAGCTTGAACAGTTACATTGCTTGAACAGTTACATTTGCAGTTTGCAGGTGGCTTTAACAAAACATCTTATGATTCCTGACAAAAACATGGGGGGGGCGGTTGGGAATAGACAAAGGCCTGCCATGTTGTGCACTATTTCCTTATCATGATTAATGGAGTGGAGATCTTGTATCAGTCTATAAGAGGCATCTACCTTCCCTACTGGGGCAATAGGGGTGTTGTAAGGGGGACTGACAGGAATTAATAGACTGTGCTGCAACAGGTCAGAAATGATAGGTTGTAAGCCCCAAAAGCCAGTTCAGGGATGGAATACTGTCACTGGGCAAGGAGGGGTGATCAGGCTTGCGAGGGATGGTGAGCAGTTGTTGGGATGAGGCCAGCGATGTGGTGGAAGTGTCCCAGACTAGGGTTGAATTAAGGGGAAATAATGGGAACCTCTGGGGGATGCAGGGAAGGGGAGATTAGGGCAGCTATAAATATTGGCTCTATCCTGGGGATGGTCAGAGCAGCTGACAATTTGTTTAAGATGTCCCCAAAGGGGAATGGGACAGGTGGGAATGATCAAGAATGAGTGTGGGAGAAGGTTTTGGCCCAATTGACACCAAATTGGGGATGTCTTAAAAGGACTGGAGACTTTGCCACCAATGCCTACAAGAGTGATTTGGGCTGGGAAGACTGGTTCTTGAAAAGAAGAAAGGGTGGAATATGTGGCCCCTGTATTAAGAAAGGCACTTACCCTCCACCATAAGAGTTACCTGGGGATCAGTGTTTGAGATGGTCCAGGGGGCCACTGAGCCTCCAGGCAGTGGTAGTCTTCAGTGGCCAGGCCAAGAAGATCTGAGAAGGAGCTGGGCAAGATTCTCTGCGGTCATGGCCCAGAAGAAGCAAGGGCAGCTGCCAGCATTGGACAATCAGACTTCCAGTGAGGATCCCCATAGGAAGGATATGGCTTGGAGGGAATCCTGGGCTGTGAGCATTCCATACCCCAGTGACTGTTCTGGCAGTATTTGAAGCATAGCCTGGAAGGGTGCCTCAAGTCAGGGGTGGCTTTGATCCTTTAGTGGTTAACTTAGCAGCTGACTGCAGGGTTTCTTAAGGTGGAGGCCAGCATCTGCAGCTCAGAAATGCATTGCTGTTGAGCACTTTTGTCTCTGTTATTAAAAACTTGAAGGGCTTGGGATTTAGCTCGGTGGCTCCACACTTGCCTTGCAAACACAAGGTCCTGAGTTTGATCCCCAGTACAAAAAAAAAAAAGAAATCCAATTAAAACCTTAAAGGCCAGATTGATTAGCTCCTGCTGGGGAGTTTGAGGGCCACTCTCCAGTTTCTATAGCTTTTTTTAAATATCTGGGCAGACTGAGTAATGAAGTCCCCTCCTGGTTTTTCTGGGTCTAATGTTGTGTATTGCCTAAGGGTCATAGCCAGGGAAGCCTTAAACTGGGCCAGATTTTCATCTGTAGCCTGAGTGGTTTCCTTGAGCTTATCAAAAGTCACTGGCTTGTGGGCCACCCTGTGAAGTCCCTCTACTAAGTAAGAAACCATGCAGTCTTGGTCAGCTATGTTCCTGGATCCTGCTTGATAAATACAGTTTGGGTTTTCTTGGGGGCAGCTATAGTGCCCACTGGAAGGTTGCTTGTTCCCATGGGACTGGGCCAGGGAAATCACACAATCCTGCTCATCTGAGGAGAGAGTGAAGCCAAGGATCACATTTAAATCAGCCCAGGTGAGGTTATATGACAAGGTTAGGTATTACAACTCCTGAATATATTGGATGGGATTTGAAGAGGAGCCCAGATGCTGGTTAATTTGGGAGCAGTCTGTCAGGGAGAAAGGAACATGAACTCTCACTGAGAGGGTACTGAGAGCAAGGGGCAAGGGTTTAGAATCAGAGTGACAGGTGAGAAGCCGAACTGTAATTCGGACTGAGTATGAGGGAGTGGGGTTGGGCACAGCATATGGAGGCAGGTCAGATTTAGGGGGCAGTGTCAGATAGGAGGTTTGGTGGGGAGAGCAGCAGATGGTAAGGCATTGACTAGGAATGGCATGAGGCTCAGGGAGGGAGCAGCGGTGGCTACAGCTTCCACAAGAAGTATGAGGAGCTGCCAGGAGAGAGCAAGGTCAGTTGGATCTGTTGTCAGGGAGGAGTTGGTATCAGGTAGAGTGGGTGCAGATGAGAGGGAAAGAAGGATTTGAGAGGAGTCACAGGAGGTGCACAAAGTGGGCATGTTATAGAGTGTAAAGAATGCCTGGACATAGGACACCTCAGACCATTTTCTCAGCCTCCTGCAGTAGGTGTCTAAGTCCCACAGAAGAGAAAAGTTAAAAATGCCATTCTCTGGCCATTGTGAGCTGTTTTCAAGTTTATATTGTGGCCATGAAGTGTTACAGAAGAATATCAGACTTTTGGGCTTCAGATCAGTGTAGAGGTGGAGGGGTTTCAGATTTTTTAAGAGACAGACTAGAGGAGAGGAAAGAGGAACAGAACAAGGAAGGTTCTCCATGGAAAGCAGGGAGAGGTAATTAAGAGTGGCAACAAGATTGGCAGCAGACATCTCAAGCTGTAATAGAGTGTGGGTGAGTGGCCAAGGCAGACACCTCCAAGATTGACTATCCCCCAAGGGAAGACAGTTCTTCCCAGGGTGCGTCCCATAACCAGCACTGGATTTAAATGGCATGGAAGGCAGGACAAATCTCTCTCCGTCTCAGTGGTTGAAGGAAGAGAGCAGAACTAAGGAGCAGCTGTGGTGGACTGTGGTGGCAGTGGGCAGGGAAAAAGTCTTAAAGGCACAGGAAAGGTGCAGAGAGGAGAGTGAGAAAGATCTTACCTGATCTGAAACCGCTGGTTTGGTGGGAGCTGGAGAGCTGCCTGGAATCCTGGAGTAAGGTCCAGGGGCCAGTGTCACTAGGTGGCCTCAGTGGGACAAAAGCCTTGGGATAGAGTGCAAGACCCTCTAAGGAGGGGCACTCAATCCTGGGTTTTCAGCACCAAATGTTACAAATGGCACATGAGAAACTACCCAGACACAGGACTTGTGGGAGCAAAAGAAGCTGATTTTATTTTGTCTGGGTGCAGACAGGCTGAGATTGAGAAAAACATCAGCAATTTTCCAGAGAAGTTAAGTTTTTATAGGGTTTGGGGATGGGGGTTGTAATCTTAAGGATGCTGGGATGGAATGCTTGGAGTCAAAGTTCCCAGGGTGATCAGTGCAGCTGTGTAGATAATACCGGACTTCTCGGCACTGGGGATATTGCACGTCCTGTCCTAAATTTTCTTTATGGCCACCTGTTCTGTTTACTGAGGACAGTGTAGCCCTTTACTGGTTTTCTGTTGTCTGTGGAGGGCAGCTTGCTGAGAGGGTCCCACTTAGGTCAGGAATGACAGTGCTGGGATTACAGGCACTTGCCACCAAGCCCAGTGTCTTGCTGTCATTTGAATATGATTTGTTCCCTTTGAAATTCACAATGAAATTTTATTTTTTGATACATGGTCTCAACATGTATCTCAGGTTGACCTCAAACTCACAATCCTCCCACCTCAGCCTCTTGTCATGTTGAAATTTAATCCCCATTAGGAAAAGTGGGACCAGGTGGGATAATTAAGAGGTAATTAAGGGCCAGGGAATTACCTCAGTGGTGCCGCTGCCTCGAAAGTGCAAGGTCCTGAGTTTGATTCCCGGTATACACACACACACACACACACACACACACACAGAAAGGGAATTAAGGCTGTGCTCTGTGGATCGGTCAGTCCAGTCATGAGATTATGTGAAGGTGGGTCCACCAGGAGGGGCCCTGTGCCACCTTGGGACTCTGTCCCCAAAAAGGCCATCACCAGACACAGACCAAGAATCCTGACCAGAATGGGCCTCTGTGTGACTCACCTGGCCTGGGCTGAAGTGTTTCTAGCAACAGGAAGTGGACTAAGACCTCACCTGCCTTCCAGGGTATAACTGGGAAGCTGTGCGAGGGCTTCTGAAAAATCAATCATCCAATCAACTGAATCTTTTCTCTCTCTCTCTCTCTCTCTCTCTGTTACCGGGGATTGAACTCAGGACCTTGTGCACAGCGCCACTGAGTTACATCCCCAGCCCACCAAATGAACATTTTCTGCTTGTTTTACCTTTGTATTTTTTTGTACTAGGGACTGAATCCAGGGCCTTGGCACTCAGCTGTATCCCTGGCTGTTTTAAAAAAAATATTATGTCTTTTTTTGAAATGCGTCTAAGTTGCTAAGTTGCCCAGGCTGGGCTTGACCTTGTGATCTTCCTGCCTCACTGTGCTACAGTGTTGGGATTACAAATATGCACCACCATTTCTGGCTTGTATATTTTACCTTTAAAGATTTATTTATTTATTTATTTATTGTTGTACTAGGGATTGAGCTCAGGGCCTTCACACTGAGCTACATCCCTAGTCCTTCTTGTTTTTTTTCTTAAATTTTGAGACAGGGACTCACTAAATTACTAATTGCCCAAGCTGGGTCAAATTTTTTGTTCCTTCTGCCTCAGTCTCCCAGAATGCTGGGATTACAGGCATGAACCACCATGCTCAGTTTAAAAGTTTTTGAGAAAAAGTGAGGCCTGGGAGAGCTCAGTGATAGAGAACTTGCCTAACATGTGCAAGGCCCTTGATTTGATCAAGCACCACACACACACACACACACACACACACACACACACACACACAAGAAGGAGGCTGAAGTTTTAATTTGTGCAACATCTTTATTTATTTATTCTTTTTGTATTTTGAGACAGGGTCTTTCTGTGTAGTCCAGGCTGGCCTGGATCTCTCAGCAATCCTCCTGCCTCAGCCTCCAGAATGCTAGGATCACAGGTGTGCAGTACCATGCCTGGAAACACCCCAATTTAACTAAATATACGTAGCAAAGCATGGTGGTACATACCTGTAATTCCAGCACATGGGAGGCGGAGACAGGATTTCTAAGAGTTTAAGGCCAGCCTGATCTACTTAGTGTGTTCAAGGCCTGCCTGAGCTATATAGCAAGATCCTGTCTCAAAAAAATAAATTCCACATCATTCATTTTATAACCACTCTATTAAGGCACTAGTAGGCACTATGGAGACCCGAAACATCGCTCTGCCCTGCAGTTCATAACCTAGGAGGCAGCATAAAGGAAAAGTCATTGCTTGGGAGTTTTCCTTAACCCCAGGCTAACTGTAGGGAGGCCAATGTACAGCATCTACCTTTGAAGAAAGCTGGGGCAGAAGCTTGCCTCTAGACCTCGAGTTAGGAGGATCTTCACCTTTGAAGAAAGCTGGGGCAGAAGCTTGCCTCTAGACCTCGAGTTAGGAGGATCTTCACAGCCTCTTGAGACTCCTGTGGATAGGGCAGGGCCACAACTGTCTCAGTTTCCCTGGAGCTGGACCTTTGTGATAAATCCACAGTAGGCTGGGGCCCTGGGGTGTTCCCTGGCAGGGACTGAGGCTGTGAAGTATCTCACTCGAAGGCTGGCACACAGAAGAGGCTCAGTAATTTCAGTGAGGCTGGTGTGCTCATGCACACCAGTAGTCCTGTAGTCCAGGCACGGTGGGAGGATGAGAGAGAAGGATCACAAGTTTAAGCCCAGTCTGGGCAACTGAGTGAGACTATGTCTAGGAGAAAAAAAAAGGCCTTGTATGGTGGCACACACCTGCAATCCCAGCCCTCAGGAGGTTGAGGGTGTGTAAAATGATATTAGTAATGCTGGCCTCATAGGGTTTGGTGAAGGTTTAAACCACATAATGGACCCAGCCCATGGGGAGCAAGATGCCATGGCGGTCGTCGTTTTTATTAAAAATGATTAAAAATCACTAAGCTCTTGTGATCTTTTGTTGCCAGTGGGGATTTCTACTGCTCAGTGGAGGAAAATATCCGGAGACATGGGTGTTTGAAGGCTGCGAAGACAATCCTGAGGGGCGACCGGGAATGGTATGTCTGTAAGCATCTGAAAGGAACCTCTCATTGACTGTGCTTATTGGTTGAGAGCCAGGAGTACTGGATACTGCTGACTTCCGGGTAAAGAGAAAACAGTCCCGGTTGTCATCACAAACCTCTGACCCAGTGTGATGCAGGCCATTGGTTTAGCATCTGTCACTTCGTTCCTTACTTTATCATGGAATGCTATGTGGCAAAATGGGAAAGAAGAACTAATTGCTTATCAATGAGAATTCCTTGCTTTAAAATAATGCCTTGGAATAGCTGGACACAGAATCTCCCAGCTCTCTTCCGAGTGAAGTATTGTTGTACAATAGTTCTGGCGTGTAGGTGCAGAAACAAATGGAAGTAAGGATGCATCGAATAGATTTTTTTTTTTTTTTTTTTGGTACCGGGGATCGAACTCAGGTCCTTCCGCTTGCGAGGCAGGCAGAGGAACCACTGAGCTAAATCCCCGGCCCTCGAATAGATTTTCAGATATAACCCTACAGCTACTGGAGTTAACAAGCAAAACATGTCTCCTTCAAGTGGCAAGTATTTATGATCATTTGCCTGACTTACTGCGAAATGAAGGAAGGTCTCAGCTTGCTGTGCAGGTCAGCAGTGGGAGAACCAGAGTTTCAGTAGTAATGGGAATTCTCAAGGGAAGAGAGAGATTACTTCTGATCTCATAGAAACCCTCCATTCCCTTATTGATAATTTGTACCCCGAAGAGAAGGAGGACTGTTATAGTAGTCTTCACAGGAGACAGATACTGATTATCAGGAAAAGGGCGTGTTTTACATTCAGCTCGAAGACGCTATCATTGTCAAAAAGAATTATCTCAATACTGTCAAAAACCTTGCACTTCAACTTTCTTCTGAGGAATGGATGATTCTAGAGTCTTCCCAGCTGGGCTTCATTGGTAAAATATTCCAGGTGTCAGACCTCACTTCAATCATGGAGTTCATGTTTATGATCCATAAGGAGAAGCCCATCAACTGCTCCTGGACCACATCCTCAGGGTGAAAGTGTGCAACCTAGAGAAAGACGCGAAATGTTGTGAGACAGAAAGCAAATCTGCGAATTCTCTTCAGACTTTCCCTTTTCCAACATGTTGGTTTCCATTCATCACTGTCGGGAAAATTCAGAAACTCTCGGATAGAGGTTATGTGACGCCATGACTTCTTAAAATCCATGCAAACACACCTGCGGAGGTATCAACTTCCCTGAAGTTTTACCAGGGCCACACACTGTAGAAAACTCACGGGGGATGATCTCTTCTGGGCCATAGCCCCAAATGCTGGAGACCACATGTCATTTAAATCTGATAATCCAGTCCATGTAGCAAGTCACTTGTTCCTCAGCCACAGCCAGGAGCACCAGGAGGCATCCTGTCCAACACCAAAGTGGACATTGCCTGTAAAGAGCAAAGGAACCAAATACACAGAGGAACCAAAGACAAACGACTGGAAGTCAGCTATTTCAGGAGAGGAGAGTTTGAGAACAGTGGACCCCAGCCTAAACCCCATCGCAGCCTTTCGACTTTCAGTTACTCAGAATTCTGCCGTTTGGGCCATTCTTTTTTTTTTTTTTTTTTGGCACCGGGGATCAAACTCGGCTCCTTGCACTTGCAGGGCAGGTGGCGGAACCACTGAGCTAAATCCCCAGCCCAGTAAGTTGAGAAGTTTTTTGGTTTTCTTTTTGTTGTTGTTACCGGGGATAGAACTCTGTACCTTGCATTTGCGAGACAGGTAGCGGCACCATTGAGCTAAATCCCCGGCCCCGTCTGGCCCATTCTTAATGAGATTCATATGTAAAAAATCACCAATTGACCATCTAAGAAATCAACACATTTTCCCTCTGAATCTGTCAAAGATAATTTAGCATGTATTGTTTTTTAAACTTGAACACTGCCTCCTGTGAAATCTAACAGTACAGATGATTGTCATTTCCACTTGGAAAGTGAATCACCCATGGATAATTGTATTCATTTGAAATTACACTGTCCTCCAATTATAACTTGACTCAAACATTTTTACAATTATGACAGCCTGTTAATTTGACTTGGACTATTTTGGTATTATGCTAATACATAAGAGTTGTACATATTGTTACATTTCTTAAATTTGAGAAAAAATAATGCAAAATACATTTTATGATGGGGGTACTTTTTTTTTTTTTTTTGGTACCAGGGATCGAACTTGGGTCCTTGCGCTTTTGAGGCAGGCAGTGGAACCACCGAACTAAATCCCTGGCCCTGATGGGGGTACTTTTGAAGCTCAGGAGGGTGAGGCAGGAGGACTGCTGTGAGTTCCAGGCCAGCCTGAAGTGCATAGTAAGACCCTGTCTCAATGAATGAATGAGTGAATGAATGAATGGTCTGGGATGCGCTCAGTGCAAAGGTCCTGGGTTCAGTCTTCATACTGCCACAAACCAAACCAAACAAATGAAACAAACAAAACCATGAAAAATAAATACCAGAGTTATAGTACCTGATAAATCTGGCCTCAGGGCCTTTAGCTCAGTGATAGAGCGATTGCCTAGCATGTGTAAGGGCCTGGATTCCATCCCCCCGCATAGGGAAAATAAAATCTGGGTCACTGAATGGGACAAAGTGACACAGGTACAGACTACAAGCTGCAGTCCAAGCTTAAGTTTATTATAGTGGTCCACAAGAAAAAATGGACCAAAAGCTTAAATAACAGACCTTTAAGATTGTATTGGAACCGAGAAAGCTACTAATCTAATGCTTTCTTTGCGGGGGGTACTGGGGATTGAACCTAGAACTTCACACTGAACTACCTCCCCAGCCCTTTTAAATTCTCTTTTATCTTGAGACAGGGCCTCACTAAGTTGCTCAGTGCCCCAGGCTGGGCTCCAACTTGGCCATTCTCTTGCCTAAGCCTTCCCGAGTGCTGGGATCGTAGTGTATGCCACTGTGCCAGGTAACTTTTCTTGATTTTTTTTTTTTTGGTACTGGGGATTGAACTCGGGTCCTTGCACTTGCGAGGCAGGTGGCGGAACCACTGAGCTAAATCCCCAGCCCAACTTTTCTTGATTTTTAACTAAATTTTTTTTTATTATATGTTTAATTTATTTATTTACTTATTTTTGAGACAGGGCCTCACTATGGAGTTCAGGTTGGCCTTGAACTTACTGTCACCCAGGTGTCCTGGAACTCACAGCGATCCTCCTGCCTCAGCCTCCCCAGTGCTGGGATCACAGGTGGGCACCACCACACCCGGCTACATGTTCATTTTAGAAAGTGTTTCTTTTGTACTTTTCTTCCTTCTTAAATATTCACTTATAGGACTAATTTTTTTTTTTTGATACAGGGGATTGAACTTGGGACCTTGCACTTGCCAGGCAGGCGGCAGCACCACTGAACTAAATCCAGGGCTAATTTTAATTAGTAATAAATGAAGTTCCAGTGGCAAAGTAACCTCTTCGACTTCAGCAATTCCTAAGCAGGCCAGGCTACGAGCTATGCTTCTTCCCTCTGATAACCACTTGCAGTGTTATCAAAGCCCTACCATGTCGAAACAGTGCTCAACCAGGAAGTAAAGGATGACACAGTATAGTTTTTTTTTTTTTGGTACCGGGGATCGAACTTGGGACCTTCTGCTTTTGATTTTATGTTTATTTAATTCCTAAATTCTGAGGTTTTGTTTTGTGAGACTTGCTATGAGACTCAGATTCAGGCTGGACTTGAACTCACTATGTAGCCCAGCCTGGCATTGAACTCAAATTTATGGTAACCTTCCTTCCTCAGCTTCCAAAGTGCTGGTACGGATCACTTTGTCCAGCTAAAATGTCAATTTTTTTTTTTTCGGTATTGGGGATTGAACTCAGGACCTTGCCCTTGCAAGGCAGGCATGGTGCCACTGAGCTAAATCCCCAGAAAAAATGTCAATTCTTGTATGAAATGGTGGTCATGGTGGACTGTAGTTTGACATGTCGTTATCTGATGATAAAGTTCTGTGCTCCCTCTTATTTCCCTGCTGATTTATAAAACCAAAAAGTCTAGAATACAGAATAGACTTTTGTTTCATTCTTTTGCACCTTCTGGCTCAGAATCCTTTCATTCTATGTACCAAGGAAAATTTAAAATGTAGGTTCCTGTAGACTTGTGGATGTGGCTGACCACATCCTATCTCCTTTTGGTTTTTGGATTTTTATTAGAAATTTTGATATGAATTCTGTGATAAAAATGGAAAGACTAGCTCTTTTTCCTGGTGGGTATGGAATGGCTCCACCATGAAGTATGTATTTAACTCTCATGTTTCCTATTCTATGGTATCTATCCATACCCAAGACTTCTCCTCAGTTGCCATCTCTGAGTCTATCTATGCTTTGGTGTACTGCTAGGGATAGAAAACAGAAAACTGTATCTCTCAGGTTTTCTTGCAGCTGGGGCTCAAGCTGTAGATTATGATGGATCCGTCACTGGCCGAGAGGGTGCAGAGGTGGAAGCCAGGCAGGGCCATATCCTGGCTGCTCTGCTATCACCGCTCACCCTGTGGTCACCAGAGACCTTGGCCTTGGTCTGCAGCAGCTGCCAGTGCCCGGGCATGAGGTCCACGTGCTGAGGTGGAGTCATGAGCAGCAGCTCTGGAATCCAGGTGATGGGCAGCCAGTGTGTTCTGCAGCAGTCGCAGCCGTCCAGCGACTTCACTCACTCTTTGGTGGGTGGTGGCGACTTCAGTGGTCTCCTCCCTACAGCCATTCCTGGATATAAGAGACCCTGTTCCTCCAGGACTCAAGAGTCCCCATATTAAAGCCTTTTCTACACAAGGCGATTTCTTTTGTACTGCAACCAACCATGGCAGATGATGCCTCACTGAGCAGTCATGAGCACATTGTCCCTTCCAGTCTTCTACCAGCCCCTCTGTACCCGTCTTCCCTTTTCTTTCCATCAATTCCAGATGCAGGGTAACCTCTTACCTCCTCTCTGGTCTCTTGAGGTCTTGTAGCTATTTCTTAGTCCCCCAGTGACAAAAGGAACTTGTGATTACCATTGTTTGAACAGGGCAGCTGCCAGGCTCCAGGAGGCTGAGGAGTCTCCTAAGGCCCAGGGTCCTTTCTGACTTAGTACAAGTAACCCCTTGCAAGCTGGCAGAATAGCTGACACTGCTTGCTCAGCATGGAAAAGCTTCTGGGTTTGATCCCCCACATCATAAACAACAACAAATCACGCTTTATATGTTGGGGGCTTTGGATCTGTGATTAGTAACAACAGAAGTGAGCTGGGTGTGGTGGCACACGCCTGTGATCCCAGCACTTGGGAGGCTGAGGCAGGAGGATTGCCCAGAGTTTGAGGCCAGCCTGGGCTATATAGCAAGACCCTGTCTCAAAAAAACCGAAAACTGCCAGGAATTTAGCTCAGCGGTGCTGAGCCTGCCTGGCAAGTGCAAGGTCCTGAGTTTGATCCCTGGTATCAGGGAAAAAACCCAAACAAACCCAGAAACAAACAAACAACCCCCTGCCCAACATCAACAAAAACAACTGGAGTCTATTGGAGCCTACTTCTTTAGAGTTGGTACTGGGTTCTGGACTGTCAGTCCCTCCTCCCACCCTGCCCCGATAATTTCTGCTTTTACTGATTGGGTATAATCAAAGGGAAGTGACAGTGCTTAAGGATATGAATTATTGACCTAAAATAATTTCATATGCTTAACATTAGCAACAGACGGCACTCTTAAACACTTCTTAAAATTCTGGAAAATTTTAACATCTTGCCTCTCTTTTGGTATAAGCAACATATCTCTTACCAAGCTTGAATTATTTATAGACTAGTCATCACTTGCCCATGGTATTTTTCTTATTGCAAATAACAAATCTGCTCCTCATGTTTCTCAATTACTCTAACGATAGTAGGCACTCTGGTAAACCATCTGGTCTAGAGGATCCCAGAAAGCCATAAAAGACAGGATCCCTTTGGCTAAGTAGAAAATGCCTTCGGGAGAATCTTGACCAATAACCCTCCCAGTCCTAGAGTGGGACATTACTAAGGAGACATTTTTGCCCTGTTCTCTCAAGTTCAGAGCACAGTGTTTTATAGACAAGGTACTGCTGAACACTAATAAAAACTGGACTGAAAAAGTGTACATGCACACTGGAGAGCAAAGGATTCCACAACTGACACAGTATAAGTGAGTTTTCTCAGCGCTCTCAAAGTCCAAGTTCCTCCTCGACTGTAATCTCACACTGTAGGTAAAACGTGTCCTTACTTTTCACTAATCTTACCTATCTTTTCCTTTTCTTTACCTATCTTTTCTCTACCTTTCTAAAGGTAGGTGGAGGGGCAAACTGCTTTCAAATTTTAAAGGCCTCTGGGCAGGGCTGACAGGCCTGGGGATTTAGCTCAGTGGTTCCCGTTGCCTACCTCTTAAGAGCAAGGTCTGGAGTTCGATCCCCGGTACCAAAAAAGAACATGACAGGCCAGGCATGGTGGAATTCCAGCACTGGGGAGGCTGAGGCAGGAGAATGGCTGTGGGTTTGAAGCCAGCCTGGACTACATGGCAAGACCTTTTCTCAAAAAAACAAAAACAAAACAAAACAAAACAAAGAGAACATGACAGCATTTTCTTAGGTGCATAGATGGGTGGCTGATCTGGGAAACAGATCCACTTTGGAATTTATGGCTGAATTAACCCTGTGGTGTGTGTGAAATATTTTTTCAGGGTCCTAAAATTAGCATAGCTTTTTGTTTTTTTCTATTTTTTTGGTACCGGGGATCAAACTCGGGACCTTGCACTTGTGAGGCAGGCGGCGGAACCACTGGGCTAAATCCCCGGCCCTAGCATAGCTTTTCTGGGGGGGAAAGGGGGAGGTATATTTGGGCTGAACCCAGGCCCTTTGCACTGAACTACCTCTCTAGCCCGTTTTGTTGGTCTTTTGTGTGTGTGACAGTCTCACTAAATCAGACTAGGCTTAAACTCGGAGTCCTCTTAGCCTCCCACACTCCTGGGATTACAGGTGTGGACCTCAAACCCAGAGTCACATAACACATCCTAAACATATTCTACAAGTCTGGAATCTTTAGGATGTCCAAAGTTACTCGTACCCCTGC
The DNA here is from genome assembly GCF_053883595.1 of Heterocephalus glaber. Taxonomy (NCBI): domain Eukaryota; kingdom Metazoa; phylum Chordata; class Mammalia; order Rodentia; family Bathyergidae; genus Heterocephalus; species Heterocephalus glaber. The sequence goes on along the minus strand of NW_028258297.1, from coordinate 27,511,119 downwards.
TCTGGGACTAAACCCACCTCCCTCTTCTTGGAGGCAGGTCTCCTTGGCAGTTGCTGGGCACACTTTATAAAGGTCAGCAGCTGACCCCCTGCCACGTATCCAACACTGCCTGGCACTGTACATCCCACACTAAAACTCGGTTCTCACCAGGAAAGCCTGTGCACCTAACACTCTTCTTCACACAACTCTGCACAGTTCTCTTCGCCTCCGTCCACTCTCCAATTATTATGCGTATGATTTCTTTGGCGAGCTACCTGCTTAGAGACCACGACCTGTCACTTTAGCCTTTTAATATCACAGCCTCGGTTTTTCATCCTTCTCTATAGGGAGGGATAAACCCATGTCTTTCTTTTCTCTACCTCACGTATTACCTTAGCTGGCACTGGAAACGGGAAGTCAGGACCAAAGGTTCCCGAGAATCTAAGTCGGCTCCAGAGGGCCAGAGCGCCCTGGGCGGAGTAAACAGGAAACCACCGATCCCTTTCAGGAAATGACCTGGCGTAGGGGATCCAAAGGTGCCGCGGATTTCCCCCGTTTTCCTGCAGCTCCCATTACACTCATTTCCGGGTTTCAATCGATGTAGTCCTTCCTGACAATAACACAGCCCGGCTGGCTCTCCCCGTCCCACCCTAGACTTCGTCCCTGAGCGTGGCCAATAGGCCTGTCCCTTTAGTGACCATCTTTCGGTCCGGTTTTACGTCACTGTCATCCTTAGCCAATCATCAGCTGGGGTAGGGGGTACCAAAATAATCTTCACTTCCTCCCAAATGGCCACTCTCGCCTGCGTAACCCTGTGATGGATGACCTAAGCAACCAATCAGAGAGCAAGGTTGGGCCCAGCCCACCGCTAAGCACAGCCAGTTAAAATGAAGGTGGGGGCATCGGGGCGGGGAATGGAAAACTTGCCCCTCGTTTGGACAGGATTTGAAGAGGTGCCTCCGGAACCAGCGAAGTTGCAACTTTCTCCTGGTTGTCGTTGTATCCCTTCCCGAATATCGCTCGGGGCCAGCCAGCTCTGCCCCACCTCGACCCCGCCCCAAGATGGGGCCCAGGCCTCAGATGGGCCCAGGGCTCACATTCCACCCCACAGACATTTCAGGGGAGCTCATCATCCCCATCCCTTAAGTCCCCCAGAAGGACCCAGGCCCGAGGCTGGAGCTTCGCCCACCGCCGCCCAGCCGGCAGCGCGCGGCTACCGAGACCCTCCGCGCCGGCCCCAGTCTTTCCATTCAGCGCGCCTCCCCTCCCAGCTCCACGTTCGGGGCCGCGGCTGACACGGGGGTGGGAGGAGCCACCCCTGCTCCGCGCGGGGAGGGCGAGGCTTCTTAAGGTGGCACGGCAGCTGGCGGGGCCTCCCTTTCCCAGCCTCTTTCTGCATGGTTTTCTGTCCCTGGTCCCAGAGCCTTGGTTCCAGTCTTGTTTTTTAGGGAATTAATCAGATCGGGCAGAGGATATAAAATGAACGTGGAAAACTTCAAATAATAAATAGCTCCCGCTGGCGTGCACCACGCCTGTAATCCCAGCACTCGGGAGGCTGAGGCAGGAGGATCACCGCGAGTTCAAGGCCAGCCTGAACTACACAGCGAGACCCTGTCTCCAAAAAAAATAAAACTACTCATGTAGGCTACGTGTGCATTTCGTCAACATCCCGAAGTGTTAGTTTCCCACCTGTAAGAGGTATAGGACCAGTGCTTTAAAGATTGCTGCAAGAATCCTCAAATGTGGTAACACTTGTGAAGTGCTCAGCCTTAACGTCTGATGCATTATAAACGTCGTGTTATTCTATGTGCACATGACTTAGGTTAGAGCAGCCTACGTCGGCCAGAAGAGAAGTCTTTACCGTCTAAAGGTGAATCGTAATCATCAAGCGCTAGTCCTGAGAATGTAGCTTTTCGAGCAATTAAAATATGAAATGAAAGGTCTTTTTTGCCTTCATGTTATTTTATGTGAGAGAAAATAAGTAGTTTGAGAACAGCTGCGTTAGCAGAGGATGAAATACTTAGTATCTGCGGTTGGGGCGGGAGGCTCCGTCTCTGGAGAGGGCTCCGCAGGGCCTGTGCGTGAGAACCCTTCACTCTGGCCTTGGGACAAGGTGTCTTCCAAGTGAACTAAACAACAGGCATATCCTGTCCACTGTGCACACCGCACCGTTAGAAAAGCTACTTTGGGGCCGGGGATTTAGCTCAGTGGTTTCGCCGCCTGCTGCGCAAGCTCAAGGACCCAAGTTCGATCCCAGGTACCGAAAAAAAAAAAGAAAAAGAAAAAAAGAAAAGCCGTTTTTCTCCTGCTTACCTCGCCTGAGGCTGCCTGGCCTGTTGGGGAGCAGCCCGAGCATCCGAGTCCTCTGTGTGCTGGCCAAGGGCCTGGCACAGGCGTGCAGAGCTGGCGTAGGGAGGGGAAGAGACCTTTCACGCCCCTCGAGAACAGGTCCTGAACTGCAGGATGCTCTCGGGGACCATGGTAACTTCGCCCCAATGCCCAGGATCCTTTATGAACCTGATGGGAGAGGAGAAGCCCATCCACACCATCTCTGAGAAAGCAGAGGTTGCCCATCCGCAGAGAGGACGCTGCAGATCCGAGCTGCGGACCGGCGCCGCGCCTCCTTAACCTGCGCCCGGAGGCGGTGGCGGAGGCGGTGGCGGCGGCGGCGGCGGCGGGGGCGGGGCGCGGCGCGGAGCCGGGGCGGAGCCGGGGCCTGCAGCGGAGCCGAGCGGAGCCAGACCTAGCCGATACCCGACCCGCGCGTCCACTTCTGGCTCCCGGGCCGGCCGGAGCCGAGCGGTGGCAGCGCAGGGAGCCCCGGGCTCCTAGGGCGGCGGCGCAGGCAGGGCCTCGAGGGGGCGCTGCAGCGCGGGAGCCGGCTCGGAGTCGGCGCCGCGGCCTCCGGAGTCCGCTGCCCAGGCCGACGCGGAGAGCGCGGGGAGCCGAGGACCCCGCCCCGGGCGCCCGAGCGGAGGCGGGAGCGGGGCCGGCGCAGCCTGGGCCGGGCGCAGGGGACGCGCCTGTCCTTCCCAGAGGCGACGGGACCCCGTCGCGGCTCGGGAGGCGACCCAGAAGTAGAGGTGCTCCTTCCTCGAGGAAGCCGCCGCCCTCCACACTCGCGCCGCGGACACTTGGGGACCCCGGAGGCGGAGAGGAGGTGTCCGGCCGCGGGGTGGGCGCCCCGGCCCCGGCACTCACTGAGCGGGGCGTCCTGACGCGCGGGAGCCAGACCGCTCCCTCCACTTCCCCGGGCCCAGACAGCGGACCGGGGCCGAGCCCCGCCGCCTGGGGCTCCTGCAGACCGAAAGCGCCCGCCTCCCGCGGGAGACCCAGCTTGGGGGGGAGGGGAGAGGCTCCTCCCCTCCCCAGGGCGGCAGGCGGGGTGTGGGGGCCGCGCCACCTCCCCCAGGTAGGACCTCCTTCTCCCCCGCCGCCGCCTCCCTCGGCTCCCCGGGCGAGGGGGACCCAGCTCTGCTCGCCCGCCTGGGAGGCTCAGCCCGGTACCGGAAGAGCCACCGAGGATGAGACCGGTCACCTTCCTCTGAGGAGGGGACGCCCTCCAGCCCCTGACTCCAGGACCTGGCACTTTCCTCCCTGTGCCGGGAGAAACTTGGAGACAGGTTAGTGCTCCCCCTCCTCTCTTTGGACCTGGAGACACCGGTGGGTCTCAGTGGGTCTGGGTTTCCGCGTTGGGGACGGCAGTGAGTGATAACTCAGTCTTCTGGGAAATGTGCTCAGAAGCAGCGTCTGGACTCGAACCCATGTCTTGCTGCAGAGACTGAGAAACGGGTTTGGAGTGTTTGGAGTCTGACAGGCGCGCTTCGTGTGAGGCCCGTATGGAAGTGGGTGTTTCTTGTAGAGGGTAGATGACAGTTTCCAGAACTCCAGGCGTCCTATGTAGTAAAGACGCCAGAACACACTGACACCACAGCGCCCTCCATCCATGGCCTTTTCACGTAGCGCTGCCCTCACCAAAGTCCTGGTGTCGCCCAGTGTCCTAGGGCACTCTGGAGAAGTCAGCATGGTGTCCACCAGCGGTGTCCTCTCCAGCCCACTGAGATTATTGTCCCCTTGACGAGCAAGGGAAGCAGTCTGTCCCCACCGGCCTGCAGTGGACACGGAGACTGCTTCTGCTGCCTGACATTTCCTTTCCTGGCTGGATGTGTGCCTGGCCCCACAAGACCCAGAGCTGAGAATTTGAATCCCTCGTGGCCTCAGTGAGGCTGGCCAGGGAAATGTCCACTCCTGGGTTGAAGCTTTTCCTAATACTGGGTCTGCCTGCCCCCTACACTCCTCCTGTCAGTTTCTTAGGAAAATCCAGGTCCCAGGTGGAAGGCAGGAGCTTGGCTGCATGCTTCCAGCCTTCCATCCTGATAAGTTGACACAGGGACACTGGATGCTGAGGAGTTTACTAGTGCTTCCTTCCAGAGAAGCACCCCCTGATCTCCTTGGCTGCCTTCCTGCTGCTTGTTCAGTTCTGGGTCCTTGGAAACTTGGATTTAGGTTTCCCCTCCTAAGACAGGGAATCGTCAAAGTTCAGAGTCTTCAGGAAAGGCAAGAAAAAAGTGGCGGGAGGGTTCCTGGCTGAGCTGGGCTGTCTGCCCTTCAGCCCAAGGTCGCCCGCTGGGTACCTGCTTTCCTGCCTCCTAGTAGGGAGGGGTTTTGTCTTGGCAAGGAGTGCCACACCCCAGAGCAAGCCCACGGGACAGCTTCGTGTTCCCACTCCTGTGTCTGGGCTGCCCGATCCCTAAGTCTGTGCACTTAGTCCTGGCAGACACCTTCTGCTGGTGGTGAAAGGGACACGGTTACCCTCACAGATGTGCCCACCGAGCTGTAGAACAAGCGTGTTTGCTTCTTCATCGAGGTGAGTGTGGCCTGGCTCTGTGTCTGGAGTGAAAGGATGTTCGTGAGGAGACAGGTCATCTTTGCGTGTCAGACCGTACTCCAGGACCTTGGGTTGTGTTTCTGGTCACCGTCTGGGAGGACCTGGAGGAGGTGGTACCCAGGGTGCTGGCCGGCAGGAGCCCTCAGCCCAAGTGGAGGTGGCCCAGTCTCAGGCTGGGACTGCTGCTTCTAGGACCAGCATGCAGCCTCCTTGATAACCCTTCTGATCTCAGGAGGATCCTGGACTCCTAAGTCTAGAACTGCTTCCCTTACTTTTAAAAGGATTGGTTCTGGTGGAACCACAGCCTGTTTCTTACAAAAGCACTTAGCAGAGGCTGGAGTGCAACTTGTGGAGGGCTCAGGGCAAGCTGTGCCGTGACAGCTCCGGGTACACTGCGGCTGACCGCCCACCTAGCCCACCTGGTCGGCTCTGCTGAGTGTTGCTGGCTCTCTTTGCCTCAGAGGAGGCCACCAAAAACAGGAGGCTATCAAGCAGGGTTGACTGTGATTTCTAGACCTCATCGTATGGCCACACCTAGTTGCCCAGAGAGGCAAGAGGTGATGTTGCCCCATTCCCTCATCCTTGGGGTTTTCTAGATCTTAACATGAATAATACAATCTCCAAAGGAAAGGTTTGAGATTCTGACATCCTGAAAACCTTCGCAAACTCAGTACAGGTTTTGCAACACAAATCGTTGTAGGCTTGCTGCTTCTAGTCTGACCCTTAAAGTCTCAGTTTTTTGAGTTTTAATTTCTAATGCTCTGTATTTCTCTCTCTCTCTCTGGTGCTGGGGATTACTGAATCCAAGGCTGTGCACGCGTACTTAACACTGTACTACCGAGCCACACCCACAGCCCCCTACATATTCTTTTTCCCCATTCAAAATTAATAGCTACCCATAGGTGACACTTACTAAGTGCTAGTAAGTACGATCCTCACAAACCCTCACAGGCAGTTACCATCTGTATTTTGTGGACAAAGCGAAGATGCGGAGGGGTGAGGTGCCTTGCCGGCATGTGCGGGGTCAGGAGGTGGCGGGGCTGGGAGGACTTTGAATGCTTGGCCGCTGCCAGTTAGTTTTGGCCTTGGGTGCAGGACAGGACGTTAGTGCTAACACCTGACGGGGCACTGCCCAGAGGGCGGCTACGAGCCTGGCTGTCCCGATAATGGAAGGAAACTGGCGATGGTTTGGGGTCTCTCAGCCTCCACCAGGGCTGGTCTTTCCATCCCACAGTGTCTGTCTGCTGCTTTTCTCTGCCTTCCTTGGCTCTGCCGCCTTCCTTCGTTAAGGCCTGTGCTGGGAGGAGCCTGCCCGCTGGCTGCCTCTCCAGGGTGCTGTGGGTATTTCCTTCTGGGCTTGCAGCGTGCACGCAGGAATGTGGCCTGACTCAGGTTCTGCACAAGCCGGTGGTGCGAGGCCCACCTGGAGAGAGGTCAGGGAACTAGGTGGATTGGACTGAGAAGGGGAGCTACCTCTTGTTTACCTTTCTAATAATAGCCCGAAGATTAGCCTTGTGCCATTATTTTGGGCAGCATGGAATTCGTGGCAGCCACTGGCTCCTTAGGCTCCATTCCCTCTCTTCCAGGGTGAAGCTTTGGCAGGGCTATGACTTCATTTACTGACGGGGAAACTGAGGCATGAAGACTTCAGGGAGCAGGGATGGTTAGGGACAGGTCGTGAGTGGGCAGTGCGGCTGGGAATAGAACCATGGAACTTGAGCCCCCAAGTTCTCTGCCCTAGGCCGCTCCTTGAGAATGGGGAAGTACATGCAGGTCTGAGGAAGGGCCAGGCTGGGCTGAAGGAGGCTGTGCTGGGAGCTGGGACCAGCCGTCGGGCCTCTGGAGGCTGGCAAGATCCGATCCATCCTGATAGCGGAGTCCTGTCGTGGAGGATAGTGGAGAAGGGTTAAATGTAACCGTGGTGTCCTGCCCTGGGGCTGGGTAAGGGTCAGGCAAGGCACAGAACAGAGCATAGCACGGAGGGCTCGATGGCGACCCGCGTGTGCCAGGTCCACGCTCATGCCCGGGTCCAGGGTTCACAGGGGTGCAGGTCAGCTGAAGATCTGTGAGCTTAAGCTGGCATTTCCCAGGGCCCTGCAGCAGGAGATAACGGGGCCAAGGAGCCTAGTGTGGTGGTGCTCGCCTGTAGTGCCAGCTACTCAGGAGGCTGAGGCAAGACTTTCACTTGCCTTCAAGGCCAGCCTGAGCAACACAGCAAGACCCTGGCTCTAAAGAAAGAGAAAGAACGGAGGGCTCTATGGAGAAACGGCTGGTGGGCGTGATTCGGCTCAGCTGCGGAGACCTGGCGTGAGCTCCCCCCCACTGCCAGGGTCTGGGGTGCTTTGATTTAGCGGAGCCCTAGAAGGTGTCTGTCTTCGCGGAATGATAGGTGTCCCTCGCATTTTCCAAGTTTCCATGGTTTCAGCACAGTGGAGGGAGTGGGATAAGAGGATGGTGGGGAGAGGAGCTGAGGCTGAAGGGGAAACCTTTCGCGCTATTTATAAGCCGGGCTGCTTCCTCCTGACCCACGGCTCTGTGACCGCAGCTGTCCCCTGCTGCCCAGCCCCAGGCACTGGGGTGTTCCCTCCAGCAAGTGGCCTGGCATGTTGCTGGCTGGGAGCTTGGGGGTGGGTGCATGTGTGGACGGCGGGTGTGCAAAGCTGGGACCTGGGGCAGGGACAGGGTAGTGGGTACGCTCCCAGCTCCCGACAGAACTGCAGCCTAGCGTGCAAAGTGTGTCCTGGCCCGGAGAGGGGGGTGCATCTGGGACCGAGCTTTCACCTGCCAATTGTGCACGTGGACGTCTGTGTCCGCACACTCATCTGCTGTGGATTTAGACATCACGTGCGTGCACAGGACACTTCCGTGCAGCCTGCCCTGGCTCGCGGCGCCGTGCCCTCCCTGGTGGGCCCGAGGAAGAAATGCTGCTGGAATCTGGCAGCTATGCGGGCACAAACCTGTCAGGCAGCAAGTGGTCGGGGGCTGCTGGCATCAGATTGAGTGCCAAGTGGCCCCGATGGCTCCGCCATCAGCTGTCACCCCCCCCCCCCACGGTGCCACCCTGGCTGCACCTTGCTGGCAGCGAGAGCGCCGGGCATTGGGTTGGCAGCGGGGCCTGCAGTCCTTGGGCGTGGGCGGCTAGCAGCTAGGAGGTGCTTGGAGGTGCAGCTAGCCGGTGCCTAGCCGGGAAGGAGGGAGCAGGGCGGGAAGGGGAGCCAGCCTGCCCGAAGTGGCTATTTTCTATTTTTAGCCGAGCTATCGGACAGTCACGGTGAGCGCACAGCTGGGTGTCTCCTGGCCCGCAGGAGCGGTGGGAGGGCTCTGCATGCGACTCCTTCCTGGTGCGGTGTCTGTGGGCGGGAGCTTCAAAGGTGTGAGCGCAGCTGCGCCCTGGGGACTGTCTTCAGTGGGCTGGCGGCCTTCGGTAATGTACGCCGCGTAGCTGGTTGCATGTTGGGTTGTGGGCTATGCTGTTTACGTATCGGTTTTAGATCGTCCTTTGCTGGTTGTCTACTTTATGCTCGGATGGGTCTGTGGGCCTCCCAAGCCCACGTGAGTGGGGTTGAAAGACTGAGCGCGCTCCTAGTGTATCCCACCTGAAGCAGCGTTGGCCTGGGCTTCCTTGGCGTGGGTGTGTTTACTCCTGCTGGTGTTTTGTCCACGTGTCTACCTACCTGTGGATGTGCTACAGAAATATAACACATCAGGTAATTGGAGAGTGGACTGCAGCTAGAGACCTACCTGCTCTCTAAGTGAGGTTTTTTCTTGAAACTTACTCCTGCAGAGTTTTAAAATACCGTTTCTTAGGGCTCTCCCAAGCAAGGGCAACTGAGGGGTGCGGTTTGATCTCGGCCCTGCACTTGGGGGACACGAGCAGTCGTGCTCCGCACTGGGATGTGGCATAAGTGGCAGTCCGCTCTCGGCCTGGTGCCACAGCTGCTGGAGGATTCTTTTTTTATTTTTTTTTGTACCAGAGATCGAACTCTGGACTTTGCGCTTGTGAGACAGACAGGTGACGGTGCTGGAGGATTCTTGAACACTGGTCGAGAGCCATCCCCGCAGGGCATTTTCTTGGGAAATATAGTGGGAAGAAACTGCTTCCCTTAAACATTAGGAACTGGGCATCTCTCTCTTTTTTTTTTTCCTTCAGTACTGAGGATTGGACCCAGGGCCTTTGCACTGAGCTACAGCTCTAGCCCTTTGCATTTTTTGAGACAGGGTCTTGCTAAGTTGCCCAGGCTGGGCTTCAGCTTGGGATTGTGATCCTCCTGCCTCAGCCTCCCAGAGTGGTGGAATTACAGGTGTGCACCACTCATCTGGCAGGAATCGGGAATCTCTTGCCCCCAGTAGCCAGGGGGAATGCTTGTCTACTTTCTACCCCACTTTGTTGTCTTCTCTGCAGAGCCCAGAAGTACCATGGCTTCCGACCTGGAGAGTAGCCTCACCTCCATAGACTGGCTCCCCCAGCTCACCCTGCGGGCCACCATCGAGAAGCTGGGGAGCGCCTCACAGGCAGGGCCTCCAGGGGGCAACCGAAAGTGTTCCCCGGGCTCACCCACAGATCCTAATGCCACCCTGAGCAAAGATGAGGCTGCCGTCCACCAGGATGGCAAACCACGATACAGCTATGCCACCCTCATCACCTACGCCATCAACTCGTCCCCAGCCAAGAAGATGACCCTGAGTGAGATCTACCGCTGGATCTGCGACAACTTCCCCTACTACAAGAATGCGGGCATCGGCTGGAAGGTGGGGCCACCCTGCAACAACCCAAGTCTCGGTCTCTGACAACTCTTCTCTCTACCTTTGTTTCTTCCTACAGCCTGGTCCAGGTCACTCTGCCTTGTCTTAGGGATGTGTAAACTTAAAATTTCATGTCTTAGTTTTTTAAAAGTTGAACAGTTTTCATCAGGTCTATCAGTGATGCTGAGCTATTAAGTTTAGTTGTGGGGATGGCAGGATGCTGTTGATCACGACCCCTCTTATCTTACAACTCCTCACAAAGGGGACTCTTTCATTTCACAAGTATTTATTGCCACTTTATTATGTTCAACTCACAGCGCCAGGCATGATCTAGTCCCTTGCTTCCAGAGGCAGGATGCTCATCAAATTTCCATAGCATTATTGCACACAGTCAGCATCTTTTGCAAAACTGTATACCAAGAAAAAAAATACATAATTAAGTCCTTTACCGACACCTGGTCTGCCAGGCAAGTAATGAGGGGTTAGGTTATTTGGCTCAAGTTGAAGGAAGAAGGGCTACTCTTCCAAGCAAAGCAGGAAGGCTGATGTTCTCACTCTTTCAGAGCACCAGCTCATTTGCCAGTTGTGGAGAGGCAGGGGGACTCCACTGTGGTTTTCCCACTCTGTAGACCACCAGCTGACATACAGACCAGGTGATGCAGTGCAGTCTGTCAGAGGCAGCCGCTTCCCTCGGTGAACGTGGCCCTGCTGCACTGCAGCCTCTGGCCACACCTTGTCCAATACTGTTTCTGTCCTCCATCCTCCAGGGTGACCATTCGCCAGGCCACTGGGATCATGGTTGTGATTTGTGCCTGTTTCACTCCAGATTTATATTTTCTTCTAATTCACTTAAATAAGTTTAAAAACATTGTCCTTTTGCTGTAGACGGGGAAGGCTGAGGAACTGAGCAGATGGTGATGTGAAGCATTTATATACCTGGTGTCAGTTAGAGGCAACGGTTTGAAAGCTGTATATCAGCTCTGCAAAAACACTGATAATCACATTTATAGCCATTGCCTCTTATAAATTTAATTGCTGCATTTTTCTTGTCCATTGTCCTGATTTATCATTTTTCATTTTTTTTTTTGTACTGGGGACTGAAACCCAAGGCCTTCGCACTGAGCTATGTCCCCAGCCCCCCCTTTTTTTGGTACTGGGGATCAAATTCCAATCCTTGCGCTTTTGAGCCAGGCAGGAGAACCACTGAGCTAAATTCCTGGCCCAACCAGCCCTTTTTTATTTTGAGTCAGGAGTTGCCCAGGCTGGGCTCCGTCCTCTCACTTCGGTCTCCCAGAGTGCTGGTGTCACAGGTGCACACCCCCATGCCTGGCTTTGTTGCCCTTGATTTCCCATACATAATTTCTGCCATTTATATAGTAAGAGAGGCCAGATTTACCCGATGCTTCAACTTTATTGTGCAGTATGTTGGAGCACTTGTAAATGTTTGCACAATGCTCACATCTCACTTGCTCCTCTGTTTCCCCAGAATTCCATTCGGCACAACCTTTCTCTCAATAAGTGTTTCCGGAAGGTGCCCAGACCTCGGGATGACCCTGGGAAGGTGAGCCCTGGCTGTACGAATCCGAATCCGAGGAGCAGGACGGAGAGTGAAGCAGTTGAGGGCCAGAGCCCGTGACTGCTTTAATTACCCCAAAGAGGAAATCATATTAATTAGAGAAGCATCTTTATTTTTCCTCAGAGGAAAAGCTTGGTTGTGAAGCTTGTGGGGCCCCAGTTGGTGACTAAGGAAGATTGTGAAATCTTTTTTGAAAAAATTTTTAATATTAAAATCTTTTTTTTTTTAAAGAGAAATGTTTATGGTAAATTTGATTTTGAGGCCTCTTTTCTTCTGTGGCACTCTCTTTTTCTAGATGTAAAAGGTTGACTTCATAAACTTTATAGGAATTTTTCTGTAGAAAAATACCTGGGTTTTACCACAAAGGAAGAAGGGATGGAGCAGCATCCTCTTTATTGGACAGATATGAATGCCAGGGTCCAGAGATCTGGCTCAGGTCGCAAGGGAAGGGAAGGACTGGCTCTGCACAGTCTTAGCTCTCTGAACTAGGTTCCACTGTGCTCGGAAGAACCGAGGCTGTCTTTGCATGTAGGAGTGGGCCTGGCACACTCAGGCAGCTTACAGGACAAACTGATGCCTCAGTGACACCCAGGACCCTCAAGAGCCAGTGTAGATGGCCAGCCCTCTCTTCTCAGCCCTCTATCTGCCTCTCTCTATTTATTTTGTGATTCTGGGCAAGGACCAGGGCTTGACACATGCTAGGCAAGCACGCTACCACTGTTTCTTAACATGACTGTATTATCATGTGAAAATTCTGCTACATGTCTGTTTCCAAGATGAGAACTTCTAGGTGATGATTTTGTTCTCAGTGGGCCTCGGTTCTCCTTGCAGGGCTCTTACTGGACAATCGACACGTGCCCTGACATTTCCCGGAAGAGGAGGCACCCTCCGGATGATGACGTGAGTCTCCCCCACCTATCCTTGCCTGGACACTGAGTCCTTTCCAAGGCAGAGGTGGACGCCACCTGAGGGGAAGCCACCGGACCGGTCTTGGCAAGACGCTTCCTGGTTGCTCATGGATTTCTCTTCCTTCACGCAGCTCTCCCAAGACTCCCCGGAACAGGAGGCCAGCAAGAGCCCGAGGGGAGGTGTCCCGGGGAGTGGAGAAGCCTCGCTGCCTCCCGAGGGGACCCCTCCGGTGCCGCTTCAGAGCCCCACGTCCATGGCCAGCTACGGCCAGGTGGGCAGTGGGCGGGCCTCAGGGAAGGCTCAGGCTCAGCTGGGTGGGGTGGAGTCCTGTGGGGTGTTGGGCAGATCAGCTGGGAAAGAGGGAAAGGAACAGGGAAACCCGGAGAAGAACAGGCAGAGGGAGCGAGGAACAGGGAGGGAGAGAGGGGAGAAAGGCAGAGCAGAACTTTGAGAAACGTCAGGGAAGAAATGGAGAGGAGAGTAGAAGGGAAGCCAGAAGACTGTGAGAAGGGGATGGGAACAGTATATGATTGGACATCTGAAGAAGAAACAGGATGGTGGGAGAAAGAAAGGGAACATGGCGGGGTGTTACTGAACAGCTGGAAGAGGACAGAGAGCCGGGGACCAATGAAGGCTCTGCTGGTTCCTCCCCCAGGCTGTGGCTCAGGGTTTCTTGTTCTCACAGGGCACAGGGGCTGTGGACGGTGGGGCGGTAGCTGGAGGGGCTCCGGGGAGAGACAGCGCCGAGGGTGCCCCTCCGCTCTACAGCACCAACCATGACTTCAAGTTCTCCTACTCCGAGATCAACTTCCAGGACCTGAGCTGGTCCTTCCGCAACCTCTACAAGTCCATGCTGGAGAAATCCTCCTCTTCACAGCACGGTGAGCCGGCGTTGGGGCGGGCACACGGACACCTACACTTGTGCATCCACGTCATCTATGTCTGTATCAGGTCGTTTGCAGAACGAGGACTGAACCTGGGACCTTCACGCTGAGCTATATCCCCAGCCAGGGTCTTACTGCATTGCCCTATCTGGCCTCAAGCTTGTGATCTTCTTCCCTCAGCCTCCCAGAAAGCTGGGATAATAGGAGTGTGCCACTGGGTCCAGCTCGTCCTTCTATTTTTGAATTAAGTGGTGACAATCTCTTCTCTTGCCTATTCCTTATTTTTTACACACCAAGTGGTTGATAGTGGCAGAGGGAACACTTCGCGAACTGAGACTGTTTGGAGTTGGGGAGCTGTTCAGGAGGCGACTGGGTAATACTAGCTTCAGAAGATGAGGTTGAGGATTGCTCCATCCACAGCCCAAGGCAGTCACTTTTGTTTGTTTTTCAGTACTGGGGCTCGAACCTAAGGCCTTGTTTCTGCCAGGAAAGTACTGTACCCCTGAGCTACATCTGTAGCCCAGGATCAGTGACATTAGGGCTTTAGGTGAGCCATTTAGAAGGTGACCACAAGGGGGCAGCAGTAGTACCCTCTACCCAAGAACTGTTTCTCTAGAGCAACTTATTTTCGAATTTCTAT